>NW_027211691.1:23688750-24312500 GCF_022749685.1 Semicossyphus pulcher
GTCGTAGCATGGGTAGTTATTCCCATTACTGTTAACGAATGACCATTACTGATGAAAATCTGTGTCCCATGATTCAGGAACAACAAACAGACTGTACATCAGGGTCAGGGGTCTCCAATAGGTAGCTGGATTTTAGTAGCTGGCCAAGAGGTTCACAGAGTCTGTACAAAAAAATCCGACGACACTAAATGCAGCTCGAAAGCCTCTTCCCACTCCAATTCAATCAAATACACAAGCGTCCCGCCCCCTCCAATACAAAATAATAGGATAGGCCTATCAGCTGTTTGTCAACGTCTGAACCGAACCAATCACAGCAACTCTGCAGCGCCCTCCATCTCCAGGTCGGGTGCACTGTACGCTAGTTGAGCTAAAGTTTGGTGCTGTTAGATTAATGATGAAGGAAAAGCAGAAAGCATACTATTCCCACAGGGAGCGGTGCCTCATCTGTGGCACCAACGTTTCAGTCGACAAAAGTATCAACACGGGGCGCCACCAGCAATTACAGCGATGTGATGCAAGTAGCTCTTGGCCATTTCCATTTTGTCAAAGTAGCTCTCAGATTAAAAAAGGTTGGAGACCCCTGATCTAGTTGTTACGACTCTACCTCCTAAAACCAGCTCTGGCTCTTTCCCCACCAGAGAGGATTGTGGGCCTTCACCAGCTCCATGCTACCTCCTTTCAGCCGAGGCCTGATCAGACGCCACCTGCCACTTCACAGAGGAAGTCGGTACTGAAGTTACAAAGGACTGCCAAAGTGATCGGCACATCAAAACATTGATAGAAACCTCTCAACAGTCCATTGATCCAAACGATCAGTATGCTCAAAACATTCGTCGTCTCATCTCTCTATCACAACCTTCATCAGAAACGCCAAAATGCTAACTAGCATATTTAGGAATCTGTAGTCAAAGACTTCTCAGAGCCACAGGGCATCTGTTAGCTTTATTATTATAGCATCTATATTGTGCTTTAAAAAAGTCTTGATTAAACACTTATAATTAATTAACCAACGTATTACAAAGGGCTAAAGCTACAGATGAATACATTCAAAGCACGCACACGTTGTATTCATTTACAATGCAATCAAAGAGTGCTACCAGATTCCCTCACCTGAAAAATAGATAGACCGCCTCTGGAAATCATTCAACTCATTAAATGTGATCGTCCCATCAGAGAGGAGGCAAACGGGAGGCGATGGCAGATCTGAAACCAGGAGTGTTTGAACAAGCACCACTGCGCTCCTGCGTGTGTGTGTGTGTGTGTGTGTGCTGTGGGACGATAGCCGCTGATGTGCACCGAAGATGAGGAAGGCGCTGTAAAGCCGGCAATGATGGCTCCCTACCCGGGTCATTTTCAGTCCCAGTAGCGGTGAACTGACAACACTGACTTTGTCCAAACGCACACACGAGGAGCGATGTCACGGTGTTAACACCTCAGTGGACAGAATGGTGATGCAGAGAGACAGGCAGCTCGCTCTGCAGAGGCCTTTATGTGAGCTGTTATGATCAAACTGATTGTTTTGTTTTTGTTTGTCTTTTTGGAAGATGAAGGAGGGACACATCCATTAACTTCTCCCTGAGAGACGCAGATGTCAAGCTCAAATGGGTGTGATGAAGGGGCTGCAGCTTGTCAGGTGACGGCCGGCCTCGCAGCAGGTCAGTGTTTCCTTTTTGCGCTCGTAATGACAGGTCATCATTATGCAAACGACAAAAAGGCCAGTCATGGATCGATATGTGCAAATCCCCCGCACATAAACACACTCGGGGCACTGAGCCGTCATGCACACAAACCCAACACACACAGAGCCTTGAGCGAATCTTAATGCATCCTTCCCCTCTTTAACTATGAATAGGCTACAACACATTGATTTCTAATGTATCAGGTTATGACAGCTCTTCAATACTGCTGGAGGCAGCCGTTGGGCTCACTCTGAGAGCGTACAGCTTGAGGCTGCAGACCTGACAGAGGCGGGAGAGCTGGCATTACGGAGGAGGCTGTTGTTGTCCTGACTACTGTCACTGCGACTCACAGCGGAGCCGGGCTGCTCGCTGCAGAGATGTGACTCAGGCCGGTGTGTGTGTTACCTCAGCTGACTCCTGAGCCCCTGATTCCACCTGAACTCTCCCTGCAGAGGTGGAATGGTCACAATAATGAGGCAAACGCTGCCTTCCAGGATTTCTGTGCACAAGATGCCCCTGCACAAAAAAATGTTGACTTTCTTACCCGGCGATCTGACCGGCCTCCTAAAAGAACCGCAGGGATTTGCCTACTCTTATCCATCCTGCTAGTTATCAACTGTGCCAGCCTTTAACCCTTTGAAAAGGGACCTCCCCCTAGTGGCCAAGAAGGGGCATTGACTCTGTTTAAAGGGTTAAATATGCAGCTTGGGTTGGGGCATAAAGTCAGGCCACTTTGTGTCATGACTGCGTCTTACCTGAAGGAGGCAGCGCTCCTTGAAGACGTAGCCGATGAGCTTATCCAGGTGCATCAGGCACTGGTGGTACCGGATGTGATGCGTGAGCACAGGCAGCATCATGGCGTGCTGTGGAGGACAGAGGGAATTGTCAAAAAAGGACAAGAGGGAAGCCAGCACACTGAGGAAATGTCAAAAAAAAGGGAAAGGGATGGGAAGAGACAGAGAAGAAGGATCGTGCCTTATGTGGAGGAAGAGTGATGAGAGTGTGTTTTTTTGAGAGAAAGTGTGAGATTGTGGGAGAGAAAGGGAGAGGGGTTGATAGAACGAACAGGGAGGGAGAAATCAATCAGCCAGTCATTATTTATTAAGTGGTGCTCTGCAACAGAGAGATGAAATAATCAAAAACCCAATCGCTCGCACTGTGAGATGGAACGACAGAGAGGAGGGAAATTCACATTTGGACCGGACAGTCCAATCGAAGCCCATTTCGACATGTTGACACACTTACATTCGGACAAACACTGACAGCCCCCCCATTCTGACCCTCGTATATTAAAGGGAAAAGTTTGAGAGCAACAAAGTGAAAGGAAAGTGAAAAGAGAAGAGGCGGAGCTGCGAGTGTGCATATCAGAGAGGGAACGTGACACGGACAGTGAGAAGGAGAGAGGAAACAGTGGACGGTCAGCAAACGAGTCCGTCAGTCACAGAGCCAATCTAAGAATCATTAGTGGAGGCTTATCAAGTCGGCCGGTCGAGAGAGAGGCTGAGAAACTGGTGTACACACATTAACCCCGTGCCACCACATGAGAGAGGAGGGAGCCATGCATGTTTTAATTAGTGCTACTGGGGAGGGGTGAGCCCGAGGCCCGGCGGCTACAAGCGGTGCTGCCACGTAGCCCTTGGGCCATCACAGGGGCCGTGGTGACACACTCCCCAGGCCTTGTTAAGCAGCCAATTAACAAAGCCGGGCCCTGGTCGTGTCTACAGCTCCTGACCTGCTCTGATGAGTGCCGGAGTGACTGAGCGTATGTGTGCGCAGAGAGGCGAGGTGGGGGCTTGTTAGAGTTGATACTCGGGTAATTAAAAGGTGGGAAATTTCTAATTTGCTGTCACGGCTGACGTTTGGGCAGTTTGGAGAGCGTCCAACTGGACCAGCGGCCCGACTTTCCTTTTCCCTTCCGGCTGAAATATTGCGAGCATGAATTTTAAACTGCACTTTAACTTTGACGTTATCGGCTCTTTATGAACTGTGACGTGATGGAACTTATTTTCCATTTAATCACATTCATATGATCCCCGTACAGCAAACAAACAAGGTAAACATTTATACTGATATTTGCTTTGTGACCTGATTGCTTACGGAGGCCTGTGGCAGACAATCGGGTGTGGTTGAAGGGTGTCGGAGGTCTGTGATGTATGTGGGGGGCCAGGCCATCCACTAATATGGCCCTTCTTCCTCGAGCCATTGAGAAGCCTGGCCGCATCATGTTGGACCAGTTGCAGTCGGGACGACTGAATGATGCCAGTAAACAGGGAGTTAGAATTTGTATGGCACTTTAACACCTCTAGCTCCCTGTAAAGTTTTAGATATAATTTAGTTTACATTTTAGATTTACTTAAGTAGGTTTACTTTTCAGATATGACGCTACAATTTCTCAGTTTGGGATCAATAAAGTACATCTATCCATCTATCTATCTATCATTTCTAGGGCTGTCGATCGATTAAAAAAAAGAAACTAAATAATCGCACAATTTGCTGTGATTAATCGCGATTAATCGCTTTATTCGTCTTAAGACTGAGGCTTGTATTAATGGATATTTAAATGTAAAATCAGGAAATTAATGTAGAATCAACACAAAAGAAGTTTATTTAAAGTCGAGCTGAAACGGCATTTCGAGAGTATCTAGCTTCCGTATCGTGACGTATGTCCGAGTGAAACAGGACGTGCAGGCGGGACATATCATTAGAGGGATTTGATTTGCTCGTTGAGAAGTGGGCGTAGACAGACGTTCTCCACAGCGCAGTAGCTAGCTAACTGACCGAGCGTTCTTGGTGCTCTGCGGCTAAATGTTGCAGATTGAGTGGTTGAAATTGTTTGGTGCTAACTTACGTAAGCACGTGTTTTTTTGGCCTATATTGTCAAATAGATGCACAATATTAGCGGGAATGTGATCTAAAAGGATTAAAATAACATTTTTCATTTCACCTCGACTTTAAGTTAAGATACTTTTAACTCTAAACACAGATTCTCTCCTGTGAACAGATTTCCAGTAAAACAGTCAAGGCCATCACAATTGACTGCCAGCTTGAGAGGCGGATTTATATTATGTACTAAAAGAAATAATAACAAAACCCAGCTATAAGTGCCAGTTGAATTTCAAAACCATCATTGTCCTTATCCATCTTTAGCCAGGATGGCTCAGTGTGGCGGTTGTCACAGCACTGCTGCGGAGAGCGAGCTGCCTGATTGGCCGCTGTCCTCTTCCTGCCTGTGCCCCAGGCCGGCCCCGCCTGCCCCCGACTGCCTGCGCTGTGCTGCTGCACACGGGACGAGAGGAGAGAGAGCAACTCGGAGCTGCTGGCAGAGGAGCCATGAACTGCGATTACTCTGAGCAGCACACATGAGAATGAATTACAATATGACACATTTCACGGGTCTGAAAAAGACGCTAAATTTGTCGCGAGTCGCTTTTTAGAAAAAAGTCGCCAAGAGGGAGAGAGAGAGTCGCTGAATTGGCAACACTCACAGCAACTTCCACAGGAAGTAAACACAGCGGCATTATTTTTTTTAACACTTTAAATATTTCAAATTAATCGCAGTTTAGTTCTTGCGCACTGGCCAATATTGAGTACCCTACCCCTATACAAGTGGGGAAAAAACAAACATATAATTGATATTTTGAAACGGCTTTATACTACGAACTCTGAATGGATGTGAAATGATTGATATCATTGCCTCAGTACACTGAACGAAACTCAACCTAAAAGCTCTGTTTTGTGGTAGCTTAGCTTCAGTCCTCCCGGGGTCTTTTCACCTGTTTTAGTTATCGGAAATGTAAAGAGCCTTAAAATGTGCGATGTTAAACCTCCTATTGCTGACTTTATGCTAGCTCTGACTGATGTTACACTCTCCGCTAGCATCGCGGTGTTACGGCCTGCTATCGCTCGGTGACCTAATATCAGTTCACTGCTCTTAAACATTATTTTGCTAGCGGTGTATATTACAGCTTTGCAGGCTGCTGATTTTGAGAAGAAGAAACAAGACAGTTTTCTGCAGAGCTAATAAATTACAGTGTTGATCGGTGCACTGGATGGCTTACTTATCGATACTTTATCTCTCATTTCAGACGGCTGGGAGCATTTTTGACTCTAGTATCTGTATTGGACCAATCTCTCTTTACAGATTCTACATAGAATCGTCTACATAGAGCAATCTGTAGGCAGGGACGTGGATTTCAGGGAAGGCAAGAGTTCTGTTTGAACTACACTTGTAGTCCGAGTAATATTGACCAATCACATATCAGCAGGCTGCGGCGTATGCAGGAAAAACAGTCCGTGAGGAGAGCAAAAGCAGGCGGAACGTAATCCGGCCATCAGCGTGATCTGACGATGATTTACCTTCTTCTTAATCTCTATAAACAGACATCTGCACGCTAACAGCTAACAGTCTGCTAGATCTAAAATTCAACTTGAGATGAATTCCCTTGACGCTGTGTCAGGAAAGCCCCTCAGCATTCAGATTTCCCGACTTCCTCAAATGCATCAGATCGAACCGACCTCTGTTCAGTTTTCTTCTCCTCTTGAGGGCAGACCTGACAAAGCTTGAAGTTTTACTTCTTACAAATCTGCATCGTGATGTTGAAATGTCGGCAAAGGTAAGACCCGTTAATAACAAGTAACTCACAAGAAAACGGTTTCTCTTTCTGTAACAGTGCAGCACGCGGAAAAGGAAGTCTTGACGGGAAGACATTTATCGCTCGCAACACGTTCACCGGTGTCCCCAGAGGCTGTATCGTCTCAGACTATAGCAGATGGGATCTGAGATTCGTATTGGACCAACTCTAGTTACAATAACCGACCCGGGAGGAGATGAAACATGGATACGTTTTTACAAGATCACTGAAAAGCGATCAAAAGAGGTGTCATTCTAGAAATGTGAAAGCAACTCAACTTTGCAGTTCAGATGAAATCTACTTCCTGCCGTGTGTGTTTTGTATCCTGTCCTTAACATTTATGTTGCAAATGGAGCTGATGTGATGCAAGAACAATGTCAGACTTGGTCTGACAATAAAGTATCTATCCATCAATCCAAACGTCAATAGCTTTATTTTCCTCAAAGCGCCCTCTTGGTTATGTGATATATGTAGGTGGATTAATGTATATAGTAAGCGATGAGAAACAGCAGTGAATAAAAACATCCTGCAGTTAGTGTGCCGTCTGTAGAAGAGAACAAGCTGCCTTTTCCTCGAACTGTTTCGGACCGACTGATAGCCTTCACAGGGATTTAATCAGGGACACAAAGATTGCAGGAAGACAAAGTAAGAGCAGTAAATCAAAAGAGATACATGCACGGATTAAATTAAAAAAATAAACATTGATGAGTTAATAAATTCAGTTCCTGCCTCCAATGCCTAGCCTGGTCCTTGACAGAGCCTTTCAAGTGAAACAACCTTGGTGTAGTCGAGCAATGTCAGTAATGAGGGTGTTGATTTTGTTCTGAATAGAGCGCTGGCTTTTTTTCGAATCAAGAAGCTATGGGTCAGTTTTGCCGTTATCTCTCGTCTGTGTCACACGTTGTGCAGAGTGTACCGCCGCAGTTCGAACTGAAATTATTCATGAACCAATTAGTCGTAGCAGTACAGCTTGAAGCAAATATAATTGGGCGGCAATTATGGATCGGATCCTTCTTTGCTAGACCTTGCTGTAAGAGAGGTCTGGTCTGCGAGGCTAGAAACTTTTCTGTCATTCCTCTCCAAATGTGAGTATCAGCTGCAGGCTGCAAACAGGGAAAGGGTGATGTGTTCAGAGGAGAAGCTGTGCAATGCTGATGGCAATTATTTTCTTGAGTAACAGGCAGAAAATACAGACAATAAATAAAGGAATATTAAAATGAAGCATGCTCGTCTATTTCATTACGCTGACAAATCCGCAGACAAATCTGCATGTTTAAGTGGGCACAGCGCGGCGCTAACACATTCAGGGTTACGGTTCAAGTCTCATTAGGGCTCTCCATGCTAAATTGTATGCATGCACGGAACTGCAAGCTTCATATGTTGCCCCACTTCCCTGAGATCAAGATAACATACAAACCACACGGAGATAAAACTCCATCCTGGTTGATTTTGCTGCTAACAAGTGCATAAGGGTACATGTGTTCTCACCGCACTCAAATGAAGTTGTATATAAATAAAATGTCATGTCTGAGATATTACTTAATGAAGGGTACGGCTGCTGAGGCTCAGTGGGAGTCCACTTCCCCTGACACAGATTTTTGACACTTGAACGGAGAAGTGACGCAACGTGTGGAAAGATCAGAAGCTAAGTTTCTGAGTGTGGCTGTGCTGCGAGCACTGGTCTGTGTCCATCCAAGTGAAAGTACAGCTGTGTGCATGTATGTGAGAATCTAAAGGATAATTGCGGTGTATTACAAATTGGGTCTTATTTCTTGGTAGCTGTGGACATCATTCTATCAGATGTTATGGTCAGGCTTTCAAAGGAAAATACGGCTATTTCTAAATGAGTGAGTTAGTAGATTTCTCCGACTGGCAGCCATGAAACCGACTGTAATGACTGCAACATAATCCCTGCAGACAACTGTGCCTGATCAAAGGACATCCACTGACAAGTTATTGTTGTTATTCTGTGTCTGACATTACAGAGAGAGAACTCTATGATAAGGTAAGATATGTTATTTTAAAGTTGATATTGCTGTTGCATTGCAAAAGACACCAGGGGCCTCAACTACGCAGCCACTTCAACACACCCAGGTTATCTGTTGGCTATATGGCTTCATGTAACCTGACACAGGAGATCGTACTAAGTGCACAAACGTTGTTTATCAACTCGATAAGTCGACCCGGGGTTTCTATCAATCACGCATAGGGACAAGTCTGCCATCAGCTGATCGGCATATTTTATAAACTCAGAGCAAACTTTGATTTTAGACAGAAATGAAGAAGTTAATCCAGTCTAAAATTCACTCTGAAGGCAGGAAGGACAACTGGAAGAAAATTAAGTCTATAACATCACTGCTCCATCATTAGAGCATGATATATCGATGATAACGCCCGTGTATTACGTTAAATTAGTACATTGCACAGATTTATTTTTGTGGTGGTTATGACAGACTTTAGATTTATTCTTTTAGCCTCAGCCGAAGGCGATCACATGGACTTATGGAGCAGATAAAAATAAATATAAAAGCACAGTTTAAAAGGTATAATAAGTAGGAGTTTCCTAGAAAAATAAAATGTAGACTTTTATAAATATTATATAATATAAATCATCACTTCTGGGCCTCTATACATGTGTGTTGGTGAGTGTGTGTGCAGACCCTTGTGAGAGCCTTCCATCTGCATCTTTACTGTTGTTTTGCTTTGCACGGGACGTTTTCAGGAGGGGCTGTTGTGGTTCCCTGAGCCAATCACAGCGTACAGGTGAGTGTGGGAGTGGTTCAAATTAGCAACTGGGCCTCATTCAGACCGGCGAACATGGCGACAGAGCGATGAGCCTTCTTTCTGTTGGACAGGTAGGTGCCTCAAACTGCCTCTCACCATCTTCTCACAGAGATCCTGACTCAACAGACCTGATTGGTCAGTAGGTGGTGCTTAGTTCAGGTTGATCTCTTATCTCGAGCATAACCTGCTCCAGAGCAGGTTAGGTGTTCAGCATAAGTTACCATGGTGATCTACCCTGGTAAGAAGGAACCACCTTTGTGGTACTGAAAACTCGGACTTAACCCTGAAGTTTGACAAGCGCAAATCCTGCTTTGTAGTAAATCCCTCAAAGTCCGTTGAAAACAGTGGTTTTACCTTGCTGAAAAGGACTTTCTGGTTTACTGCTGCCTCGACCTGTTAGTTTGTGTTTTAAAGGAGAGTTTAGGTCCAACACAACATCTTTGCAGCTCAAACAACCAAAATAATAACCAATCAAGCAAGGCATCCTTTATTGTTGTAAAGGTTTTTCAAAGTCTTTCCAAAGTCCTCTAGTTTATGGCGGAAATAACTTGTAATAAAGTAAAATTCTCCATTAAATATAACCATAGAACCGCCCTGCTTCAGCCTAAGGCAGGTTTGAAATTGATTTTAATATTTTATTGATAACTTTTAGGGCTCTCCGTGGTCTGGCTGCTGTTTGGACCCTGATCATACCACGGCATGATTCAGACAGACTCTGTTTTAATAGCTGAAAACAAAGCACAGAGTGTTGTTTATGTGTGAACAGGTGTTTGCCACGAGAACTCTAAATATGCCAGACGGTTTTTTTTTGAGAATAGATTTTTTTGTTTTATGTCATTTATTGATACAATTTGCCAGAATCTGTCTCGTTTTCAGGCTCTGGAGTGAGAATTTGCTCTTTTCTTTGTCGTGTACAACTGTAATTGAATATATCTAATTTTAAAAATGATGAATTGATAAGAAAGCTAACCCTTATTTGCTTTCCTCTTACATTAAATGAGCCAATTTGCAGATTCTATTGTTGTCAATTGCATCTGTGTTCTGCAAACGTGTCTTTGCGCTGGAGAGTGCGTGTCGATCTGTGTGCGTGAACACGCGTTGGATCCACCAGCGTGTACTGCAGCATGTATACATGTGTCAGTGTTTGTGCATGCGTACAGTTGACGGAGCTGTTACCTGACAGACGTCGGAGCGGATGCCGGTCTTCCAGAAGCCCTGACTGCTCAGCTCCACTGTCACCTCGCGGCGCATGGTGTTCTTCTGACGGATCTTCTGAAGAGCTTCCTGCCAAACAACCAGCCAGTCAATTATTGATCTGCCTGAGCTCAGCCATCGGGGACAGCTCCCATCCTCAAAAACTCCACCCTCACCCTCACCCCCTCCCCTCTTTCACTGCTGCTCCCCCAACAGCTAGTCTGGCACATGCAATAAAATGAAACCTCCATGGTATGACACACATACAGCACAGCAGCGGACAGGAGCAACAGGGGAAGTGACAGCTCGGCTGGTGCTGGCTAATTGAGGGCCCTGCAATGGGCCCGCATGGCTGTGGGCAGTGGTGGCGCTGGTAGTGGGTGTAGGAGGGCTGATACTGAGGCTTCAGTCACAGAAACCAAGAGCCGAGACACCTGCCTGCCCATTAGGACCACCGTGCAGGAGCCTGGAGGTTTCTCCATCAGCAGCAGCAGGAATCATTACAGACACGCTCATACAGCATCATGTCAGCCACACAGGAAATAACTGGAAATTCAGTAAGTAGAGAAAGAAGGGAGGGGGGGTTCGTTTGAGACAAGAGGGTCCTACAAATAACAACCAAGATGGAAGATGTATTGACAGACTGCACCTCCTAAATGTGTGTGCGCACCAAAATGTGTTTCATTCAACTGAGACGCTATCGACTGCGTCTGAGTTCGCCGTGATCTGCCTAAAATGGAACGCCAGGAATTTTTGACTCGCAGAGGAAATAAGAACAACAAAGGCATGAATAAATAATGCCATCCTACTTTGAACTGCGCATCAAAGTGAACACGCTCGCCCACGCGCAAAGCATGCATGCGCTTCCACACACACACACAAACACACAGCAAACGTTTCCATGGACAGCCAGGCACTGTATATGGAAAGCAGTAATCACAGCAAAGTGCGAATGATATGTAAATACTTTATTTATGCCGGGCTTTCTACAGGGTCAGGGAATGGACAGAAGTAGGAAAAGTAAATAATTAACCAGGACGGGGAGTGCAGGGAGACTAACTTTCTGTCGGTCAAGCAGACAAGTCACGACACATTTGACTTTTATCATGACGTCCTTCTGCGGAGGGCAGTGTTTGTTTTGGATCAGGCGGAGGTCAAACACCAAAGACACGGTCTGAAATTCACGGCATGCTGCATGCAGGAGCACATCTGTGGCCTGTGGGCTCCCTGGCTTACTTTTGTTTTTCATGATTGTTAAGAAGACTTCAGCTCATTATCGTGTCGTTATTTACATTGTCAGAGAATTCTTTAACTAGAAAGCTAAAGCTGTCGCAGTGTGTGGTATATTTATATTACCTATATATATATATATTATTTTCCAACTCCTTTTAGTGGATATCAAACGCTCATACCGATACAGGCCTTTATTTTTTCCATCTATGTGCAGACCCCGTCAGGTCTCTCCTTTATTGGAAAACACATTGTTATCCTGACTCTTATTGTTATGACCCACTGGCTAGTATTTTATGCAGACATAAAATACTAGCTGGTAAATCTTCACGGAGCTAAATAAGAAAACAACTTTAGATACGTGCTAAATATTAGCTGTGTAACAAAATATTGATACGCTTTAGTTTTGTGATGCTGTCTCAACTCAAAACGATCAATTCTGAATTAATAGCTTGCTTTTTACTAATATGTAAATCCCACTGATAGCATAGAAAATGTGCCTTATTTTTAACTCTGATTAATGTATATGGTGATGAGTTTCTTTGGCATTAAAATCTTTATGGGCCATGTTGTGGGTCGTCCAGCATGAGGTCTTTTAAAACTGGTTGATGGATATCCATAAATACGCAGTTAGGGGTGCGAATTGCAGGGTCTCTCATGATACGAGACGATACAAGATGGTACGATATGTGATAGAGACGAGACGATACAATACAAGGTGATACGTGACACGTGACGATACGAGCCGATAGAAGATGATCCGAGACAAGACGATACGATACGTGTTAGAGACGAGGCCATAAGTGATACGAGATAGGACGACACAATACGACACGATAAGAGTCAATATGAGACGATACGCGATACGAGGCGATACAAGATGATACGAGATGTTAAGAGACAATATGATACGAAACGTGATAGAGACAAGACAATATAAGATGATGTAAGACGTTAAGAGACGATACGATACGTGATAGAGACAAGACAATACGCTATACAAGACAAGACGATACAATACGAGAAGATATGCTATACGAGACGACACGTGACCCACGATAACGATAATATCACGATGCAGCAATTCTGCGATAAATAACATGTTGCAAGACAATCATATAATGATACATCATGATATCTGATTAACTTGAATTTTTGGCCATTTAATTTCCGTTCATGTTGTGACGCGGTGAGTCAGAATCGCAGGGAAATCTGTTTGAAGCACCATAAATTTGTAAATTAAAATACTGATAATTAAATTGCACGAGTCAGGACGACGATATATTGCTGAATCCATATTTGTCCAACCCTTACATGCAGTAGATATTTATGCTTTCCAGAGGACACGACTTAAAGCTTTTAGCACTTACATAACCCTTTCCTTTGGACCACACTGAGGAATAGATGCACTTCACTTCTGGATAACATCAAGCTGACCTTATGGAGGTTGAATGCACTAAATGTCTGTTAAGACAAAAGCTTCTGCCAATTAAATGTCATGTTAAATAAAATAGAAGCTTTCCTCGAAAAATATCCAGGGACATTCATCACCTTGATTTAATTCCTTGTATTTTGCCTAAAGCCTCATTTTGGTTAATTGTTTACTTAAATTTTTAATAAGTACAAACTCAAGGAAAATTGAAGAAGCAGGTTTAAATGCTTAATATTAGGAATGAACATGTTTGGTGCTGCAGCGAGACAATGATCCTTGTGAACACACCGCACGCAGCACTGGAATATGCTGTGAAAAACAGGGTGTTAAGGTCTTGTGTGGCCCAGCTGAAGCCCAGCCTTGAAACCAACAGAAAAATCTGCAGAATGAGTTTAAGATAGCTTTGAAAAGATGCTCCTCGCACGGCTCTACTGAGCGCGGCCAAATCTGCGAGGAAGCATCAGAGCAAATCCCCAAATCCACATATGCTGAGCTGATAGAGACGACGCAGAGCTGAATTCACTGCCAAAGCACTGACTCAGGGCTGAATGCTTATTCAAATTAGAGATACGACATAATAAAGTAGCACACTTTTGTACTTTATTTTTATTTAATTCATTTTAATTTTTAACAGTGATTTTATTTAACAGGAATATATCCTCTATGTTGGGCTACTTTAGAATGACACAGTGGATCGTATAGGAACATGATTAAGTCATAGTACAGCAGGTTATACACTTAATAAAATATTATTGATGTTTATGTGCTCATAAGTGTACATTGATATATATCACTTGCATAATTTATATCAATGTTATGTATTGAACATGTTATAAAGTTTTGGAATCATTATCACATTGCATTAATTGTTTTATTATTATAACGGTAGATAGAAGTATTTTGTCCTCTTAAAATCATTATATGAATTTTACATATTTATAATCATGCTATATATAAATAGCATATATAAATGAATGGACTGTTCACACTCTTTATATATATACATATACACACACACACACATATATATATATATATATATATACACATATATACACATATATACACACACACACACACATATATACACATATATACACACACATATATACACATATATATATACACACATATATACATATATACACATCTACACATATATATACACATCTACACATATATATACATATATATGTGTAGATGTGTATATATATGTATATATATGTGTGTATATATATGTGTATATATGTGTGCATATATGTGTATATATGTGTGTGTGTGTGTATATGTGTATATATATATACATATATACATGTATATATATATATATTGTATATATATGTGTAGATGTGTATATATATACATATATACATGTATATATATGTGTATATATATATATGTATGTATATATATATATATATACACATATACATGTATATATATGTGTATATATACATATATATACATACATATATATATATACACACACATTTAAAGAGTGTGAACGGTGTATGTATATTTGTATTATTTAGAAATCTATTCAAGTAGGTAGAAGTAATACGTAATACGGTTTCGACGATACCAGAATTTTAAACTTCGATACAATACTAGGAAAAAAAAAAAAAAAGATACTCGATACCACGGCAACAGAAAAAGAATCTTCTTGTTTTCATTTTTTTTCCTGCACACGGTGCTGCTACAGAAAGAGTCACAAACCAGCTCATTTGACATCCTGTTCACAATTAAAGCCTTAATGAGCAGGATTTTAGTGTTTAAAATGTTCCCCTTTCAATTATCAATCATAAGAAATGAGGAAAATCTGCCCTTTATTTCTTATCATTTTGCTGTGTTTTCTGGGTGTCAATAATTGTGCAGCGGTGTTCACCTCACAGGCAACAGTCCACAGGTCGGGACTAAATGAAAACGTAGAGACCAGGTGACGGCGCCATCTCTCTCTTCTGCTCTCTGTCCGTCTGCAACAGACGCTAACGGGACTTTTGAATCTTTATTAGACGCCGAAGCGACTTGACAAAACGTCTGTATTTGCCAACCTGTGAGCGTGAGGAGTATAAAGAGCTGCAGGTGACGGAGAGCGGAGCAGACAGACACACAGTCGGCAGGATGAAGCGCGTCTTCAGCTGCAGACAAACAAAATCCTGTACCTTCCCTGCAGGGCTGTACGGAGGTGTGAGTGAATTAGTTTGTTGTTTAGAATGCAACAGCTGTAAAACAATCAGGAAAACACCGTGCTTTGTTTTCACTAATAGCGCTCGCTTTATTCACTTCCTGTCTGTCTCACTGCACCACCACTCTCTCTGCAGATTTGTGGTGGAAACTGACCTTAAATGTGTTTTTTTTTCAAAGCTTCGGTACCTTTCGGTACTATCGAAAGTGAAAACAACGGAGATTTCATCGTTTTAAACACGTGGTATCGAAAAAGTTTTGAAAATGTTCAAACCTTACTTGGCATGACAATAACGTTATTGTTATGGTAATCTGAAATTGTGGTCTGAAATGAACAAAGGTTTCTGGCATTTGTGGGCAAAGAGAAAGTTGTATTTTTTTCCTGTGGTTGTGGAATATATTCAACTACAAGGTGATGATTTTGAAAGGAAGAAGGCCGTTTTTCAGGCTGTTGAAATGTGTTTTTTCATCTAAAATACAGGAACAATAAAAAATTCAAGATGAATGTAAAATTGTCCCAAACATCCGAAAAATCTGAGGAGCATTCTCTCAAGACGATACCAGTCTGCGTGTACGTTTGAGGCCCTGTCAAGTGTTTGGCAACGGGAGTCGCACAAAATCCATCTGGGCAGCACACACCGACAGGCTGCATGTCTTTCAGTGGCACACCGTCTACACCCACACACGCAATCCTCCGCATGGGATCTGGGCTCAGAATCAAACGCCCTGGTGTGTAGGCAACTTCTGCACACCTTTGGTCTCCCCGGAACTACTCCTGACTCCAGACCGTGCACAGAGGTAACTAAAGATCCAGGAGAGGAGCCGGAGAAGTGCAGTATTGCTGTGAACGCCTCTGACAGGGTGATTCTTAATGGTAGAAGATGCCTATCAGCGCTACAGACGCTTACTCTTCCACTGAAAGACCATTTACACAGGAAGCTAGAGTGTGTTCCCTCGGGCATTAAATGAGTAGCGATGCCACGCTGCCACTGCAGTGAAGAGACACTGACATGGCTAATGCTTCGTGGTGGAGCCTGATGGACCCAGTGTGTGAGTGTGCATGTGTTTGGGTTCACTAATTGCTCCGGTGCAGGTTGACAGTAGGATCGTCAGGGCCTGTTAGCGGGAGAGCCTCGCAGAGCTACCTGGGAAACAAGCTAATTGAGCTCTGAGTTCTGGCTCATTATTGGTTCAGAGTGTATCAAACACACCAAAAGGAAGAGGGTGTGTGGAGATCTGTAGCACACTCAAAGCCTGAGAGGGTTTAAAAGCTGTATCTAGAGGAGGTAAGTCACAGCCGTCCTGACAGGAGAGATATGGCTGGACAAAGCTACATCAGGCCACACACACAGCACCTGTGCCCTGTGATTCCCTGTGGCTACATGGTCATTACTTCACCTAACCCAAACCTTTCCATCCTCGGTCCCTCGTGGCGGTTTGACCTTCATGCTGAACCCAGGAGAGCAGTTATAGCCGTTTTATTCTGAGCTGTAAATTCATCTAAATCATGCATTATTTAGTACAGCCGGACCGATATGGGATTGTTGAGGCCGATACTGTTTATAGAGGGGGAAAAAAATCACAGTTTACAGATATCAAAGTGATATTTCAAAACAAAATGGACCTTTTGTTTGTGGATTGTGCACTGATATGACTATATGACTTTATGACTCTGAGCTCGCTCTGCTGGACACTAACTGAGCGATGACACCATTTCTAAATCAGAAATTAGTATTGTTTTCTGCACTGTAAGTTCTGTAGCAAACTATATGCCGATACTAATATCAAATATGCCAAATCAACCCATAATATCGGCCAACCAATATATCAGTCAGCCTCTAATATGAAGCTCAAGAGGGGGTATTATGCTGTTTCACATTTTAAGACATATATATGTTACAATGTTGGACGTCCAGACTAAACGTGGTTGAAGTTTCAAAGTGCAGCCTCAGCAGGCTTCAGGGAGCCGACCAATCAGAAGAAAGCAGGCTTGTAGGGGCGGGGTTTCTTAAAGGGACAGAGTCGTTTCAGAGAAAGGCTAAATGAGGGCCAGAGCACCAGTGTGAGAAACATGAGGAGTTTTTTTAACTCTTAATTATGCTAAGCTACTCCACAGGTATCAGAGTGAAATATGAAGCTTGAAATTAGCATAATTTAAATAAAGGAAATTCCCATCATTACCACATCAAAATAAAAACAAAGTATGTTTATCTGAAGGAAAGACAACAGGAACTAAAGCTTATCGATCAGCCGATTTTATCGGCCGATATTAGCACATTGAGATATATTGGTATCGGCGAATATACTCTCCGTAATGCTCTGATATTAGTATATGAATTTTAGCAGAAGATAAAACATAAGAAGATGCCTGACAAATGTAATACAGTGTCATTTTGTCTATTACCAAACAGAGGTTGCTATACTGTTTTTCAACACATAGAACAGACCCACAACTCTTTACACAAAATTTTGTATAGATAATTTTTTTACTCCCCAATATCGGAATCGGCCCTAACCATCCAGTCTCGGTCGGGCTCTACTTATGTAACCAGGAGTACAGAGGCATGCTGGGGGGAAGTGTCTGAAGTGTTGGGAAGGAAATCAAAAAAAGTGAAGGCCAAACAACATTCTCAAAATGTCCGAATTTGAACGGAATGCCAAATAAAATGTATTATTTAACTCTTTTTTTAGACTGTTCAGTAAAAAATAAATACATAAAGTAAAATAAAATAAATAAATAATAAGCGGGAGGTGGTTGCTCTTAAATTTAGAGGCTGGACAATTTATATGTCTAGTCAAGTATGTCTAAACCTGGGCGCCAATTTCTTCTGATTTAATCCAAATCTACACCCCAAAATATAAAAATAGGGCCCAGGTTTAAAAATACCAGAATGACCCTCTATGTGAAGCCAATCACTTTACGATTTTAACATGAAATAACACATATCTCGTCTTATAAACATAATTCTTATATGCAAATTTCTATTTTTCAAGGTGGAGCCCAGAATGCAGTTTCAAAATATCCCTCTGTTGTGTTATATCATTAAGCGTGTGAAAGTGAGGCTGTGTTTTCTAACATAAAAAAATCAACAACACCTAAAAAAAACACAACGCTGCCTTTCTGGATTTTGGCCGTCTCTCTTTCGTTAAGTGAAACAGCATCCTTGTTCCTCCCAGGCAAGCGGGTTCCAGATAAGCAGCGTCTGAATCACAGCGCACAGCAGGAATTATAGTAAAGGTAATAGTTTTGTTTTGGAAATTATTGGCTTGTTTATCTTTTATTTCTGAAGAGTGTGAGAGTGCTCAGCGTAACCTTTTATATCTGCATGAAATGAGCTTCCAAAATATTTAAATTAAAAAGCACATAGCGGCGAATCCACACAACAAACACAGGCCACCTGGCATTGTTGAAACATGAGTGTGACAGAAAAACATCAGAGCGTGTTTGTTTTCTTTCAACCCACCTCTCTCTGCGTCAGCTTCTGCTTGTCAATCTGCTTGACCTTGGGGCTGTTGGCCAGCAGGTGGCGTAGTTTGACGTAGCTCTTCCACAGCTTCTGGTACCTGCAGACGGTAAATAAGAAAGGTGTCAGGCTGACAGGAGTCCATCTCCCATCTCTCCCCCCTTCACTCACTCTCCTGCTGTGCAACAACGCATCAATATTTCATCCCCGGCTTGCCTGATATTAAACATAATTTAACAGTTGCCTGCGGCAGTTATTGCATTAGCTGCTTGTGTGTGAGGGCAGTGGACGCATGAGATTCCCTGTGTTTTCAGACGTCCACCGTTTGAACTGAGAGCAGAGGTTCACACGCACTCTTGACTGACATTTTCACTCTATTTTCTGTTCTGCTAAAAAAGCTGTAAGTCATGAAACATTTGAGCGGCTCTGACACATGACTCCAAAGCTATCTCACAACCTCCTTCTTCTCATTTTCTATAAAACCTCCATTGTCTTTGCTCTCATTTGCATCTGAAAGGAGTCAGGGAGTTATCGGCAAGGTGACATGTAGCCGCCATACTAACCACCTACCCTCCCTCCCCCTCCTCTCCTCCCTCCCCCCCTCTCTCTCTCTTTTCAATCAGAGCTCCTGATTGATGCACTGAGGGCCGAGTGTGACCGTTCTGCTCCCATTCAGGAGACTTTCTCCTCATTTACTCAGAGTTATTCAATTATGATTGGTGGGATGGAGGGGTAAGGTTGGTGGGGTTTTGGAGGAGAGGACGGTGCATTGACAGAGAAAAAGGCAGAGAGGCGCACAGAAGGAGAAGGAGAGAGAGAGAGAGGGAGAGGAGGGAGGTGTACAGTGGAATAGAAGAATTATAGAGCTTTAATAGTGGGGACTTCATTAGAGACTGAGACGAGGGAATGAGACGGCTTTACCGCCTCGATTATCAGCTCACCACCACCTCCGCACTGAAGCAGCCCGAGCGGACGAGAGAGGAAGAAAGGGAGAGCCATACAGAGGAAGAGAGAGAGGGAGCCGATCCAGCCTGGGAGGCCGCCTCGTCCCCAATCCGCTCCAATGACCTTTCCACAGATCCGCTGTGTGCTCTCAGGGTAGCGCTGCCGAGGCCCTCGCCACTCCCTGCACATGCTTTCATTAGCATATGCTGCCTCTTCCTCTTTTCTCTCTTTCCCTCCTCCTCTCCTGGTTTCCCATCTCCAGCCCTTTTCATGCTCGGTATCTGCAGCACTGCTGGCTTCATCTATCCGCTAAAGTGATGCTATTTGGCATTTAAAAAACAGTTACTGCTACGTAAAGTGCTATAGCCGAACAAGACAAGACCATTAGGGACAAGACTACAAAACTCTGGTAACTGGTAAAGACGGACAAAAAGAAAACAGTAAATGTGTCCGTCTTTCTGCCTTCATGAATGAATTTTAGGTACCAAAAGTTTTGGAATAGCTGCATTGTAATCTTTTGGGAAAATTGGCTCTATTAAAGTACGTCCAAACAACACGGGAGTTGCTAGTCGTCTGCTTCCACGACGGGAGGGATTGTTCCTTTGGTTGTGTTACTTTCTGTTTTGAAAGGGTTAGCTTGGATCCAATCTCGGATCCCGTCGGCTATAGTCTGACGACAATATAGCCTCCGAGGACAATGGTGAACATGTCGGGGCGTGTAGCCAGCGGTTAGCGATGATCGGGGCGGCTGTGGCACAGTGGTAGAGTCGGTCGTCTTTCAATCGGAAGGTCGGAGGTTCGATCCCCAGCTCCGTCAGGCTACATGTCGAAGTGTCCTTGGGCAAGACACTGAACCCCAAATTGCTCCCGGTGGCATAGCCAACGGGTATGAATGTGGTATCTGATTGACAGTTGGGCAATTTACGTAGCAGCCTCTGCCATCAGTGTGTGAATGGGTGAATGTGATATGTAGTGTAAAAGCAGCTTTGAGTGGTCGCAAAGACTAGAAAAGTGCTATACAAGTACAGTCCATTTACCATTTACTTCCAGTCGCGACTTCCATTTCCGCGTGCTGCATTGCTTACAGAAAAACAAACCACCAACAGCACAACATTTTTCTTAAGTTTAGATTAGTAAAAAGTCAAAATGAAGCTTTGTCCTCAAGAGAAGAAAACTACTTTTAAAATGCTCGTTTCTTGAACAGAGGCCTGATCGATCCTCTCTGATGCATTCGAGAAAGTCTGGAAATCTCAACGCTTTTGTGACGCCGCGTCAGGGAATTTTTCTCAGGTTGAATTTTAAATCTTGGACATATTGTGAGCTGAACTTGCTGCAGACGTCTGTTCATAGAGATTAATAAGAAGGTAAATTATGTTGTCAGATGATGCTGATGGGAGCCGGGATGTCATTAGGGCGCATTACGTTCCTCCTGCTTTTGCTCTCCACACAGTCTGTCTTTCCTGCATACGCCGCAGCCTGCTGATACGTGATTGTTAAATAATACTCTGACTACAAGCGTATAAGCCATCCCATAGACTCCATATCCCTGCATACAGATTCCAAATTTCTTTGTAGAACCTGTAAATAGAGATTAGATTGGATCAAACAACTTGTTTGCGAAACTCAAGATAACACAAACAAACTCGCTGGTTGTGGTAATAGTGGACATGAAAGTCCAGCGCTCTGCAAGGCAAAATTACTGTTTTTGTCAGTGGAGTTTGGTGGCTTTGAAAAGAGCAATATCACAAACTTCCTCTGTGTATCGCTCCTTGCTGTAATGTTGTTAGACTGTTATAAACACATCTTTTACTTGTCTGCTTGCAGTAGTTTGTGGTACTTTGTTGACGAGAAACGACAAAGAAGTTATTGCCGTTATCTTAACATCACAAGCATAGATTTATCTCTCTCTGGTTGTTTTCCCTTTGTGCAGCTGTAGCCATTACATTAACCCCTATTCACACATATGGATTCAGCACTGGAGATGTGACAGAATGCAGTTCAACTCACAGACTGAAAATGTGTCCAACGGCAAATGCAAATGTCTATTCACACGTCGGAGAGAGCCAACCTCGCGGCAGCCAATTTTACTTTCCTCATGAAACCGTGGCATGCACTTGTTTTCTCCTCCTGTCAAGTATGTAAAAAAAAATGTAGGAAATGAAGGACAACAGCTTTCAAACTCTTTACAATGTAAGCTTAACAAGGTAGCAGGGGTTGACAAAAGACAATTTATGACACAAAGAGACGCAGCAGTCAGAAGTGAAAGTACTTCACTGCGCACCAGCAGAGTGGCAGGAAAAAAATCGGAGCTGAGGATGTAAATTATGTGCTGCTACTCGGAGTTCAACTTGAGCCAGAGGAATACGACATGGTCCAAACGTGTAAGAGTGTTATCACGTTTGCAGCAAAGAGACTTCACCAAAGACGGCTCATTTATGTTTTACTAAAAGGGGCATCTGTCTTTTAGCTTCTTAAGATTCCCCTGCATGCCATTCGCGTGCGTCCCTCTCTCGTGTTTCACCCCTCCTTCGCCTGCGCTGTCCGTCCTGTTCCATCCTGCTCTCTTTTCTTTACATTCCCTGACCTCTGACATGTCATCATTCTTGCCTCAGCGGTCGTGATGGAGCTGCAACGAGCTCGAGTGGCGGCCCTGAACACAAACTCGTCATGCAGTGGGCAGCGTGAAGGGGGAGAAGACAACACAGCTTCCTCAGTCTCCTGAGTTAATATATGCTGCTGCTGTGTCCGAGGCTCCCTCTCTGTGGCATCGCCGCCGCCGCAATCAACACCGACTCCTGCCCTCGCTACACGCATCATTAGCGGTGGTAGGAAATCCTTTTCCGCTGGTCTCTTACTACTCGTTTCTGCATCGCCTAATGATGTCCCAGTCCATCCATAAATTTGTCGTTGTCTGTCGCTTTGAGAAGTTTGACATGGCAGCAGGGTGCGCAGGGATGAAAGAGCTCAGCGGACAGGCGGCTAAAATATAGCGGCAGGGGAGAGAGGACATTAATCAGGGCGGGGGGATGAAGCAAACTAGTTCTGCCTAAATGGATTTCTTAATGATCCTCCTCTTGTTTGCATCTACATCAACTACATTTCCCTCCTGACAGTTGTGAGTGAGACCGGATATTTGAGTTTAAAAGAAATCCACAGGTTTAAATTTAGAACGAGAGCGAGAAGTTGTGTAGAGACTTTTTGATTGGCGCTCGGCGTGGTGTTGTCGCATCTCTCTGAACACCTCAGAGACGGCGGCTCAGATGATCTAATACACTACTTTTGTTAATTATGCAGCAGCACAGTACTGTATTCCCCGCTGCAGCCCTGTGGCGTCTGAGTGTGTGTGTGTGGCATTACTATTCACGAGACATAAACCGCAGCAGCTCCCACGGCGGAGGCACCCAGCGGAAACCTGGGACCCGTGACGACGCATGTGAAAATGTCACGCCGCTCGTTTCCTCGTCCTTCTTTTCCCTGTATTTTCATATCTCCCCCTCCTCTTCGACATACGCCGTTCTCGTCCTGCTTGACGTGTGACACAAGAGACTCTGCCGTCACAGTGTCCTGGGAGAGCGCCGGTGAATAAGGATTGAGGGAACGAGGGAGACAACGCGCAGCGGGGGAAGGAGGGATCTGTACTTGGATGGGTGTCGACATTTGCGTGAAGGGTTGTTACAAAACTAAAATGTTAAACTGAGATAAGATACTTGGTACCTCATTTGATACTACGTCACGCTTTCTTACTATTTTTTGGGACATTTCTGGGAGTCAATCATCAGGCAGTGGAGTGGAGCCTACAGCAATGTCTACAAGTCGGGACTTAAAGAAAACATAGCGCCCCGGTTACATCCCTGTCTCTCTCTGCTCTGCTCTCCGTCCGTCTGCGCTAGGGGATATTTTGGATGTCTGAATGAGACGTTAAAGTGTCCTGACAAAGTGTTGGTATTTGCCGACCTGCGAATGAGAACGGTCTGCTTTTTGTGGCTGTGTAAGAGCTGCAGGTCTGATGGAGGCCAGAGCAGAGAGGCCAGAAACAGCTGGCAGGATGTGGCATAGCTTTGGCTGCTTACAAATACAATTTGGCAACTTCCTGCAGGGTCGGTCAGCGGCGTGTGCATGTTACTTTAGAGTGTAACCACTGTTTATTTTATCATTTATTTCTCTGCTATATGAAGTTTTAGGTTGAAAATGTGCTTGTAGATCTTTACTTTTGACAGAAAACTTACTGAGGGTCTCCGGCGTAGCTGAGCTGAGCGGGCCTGATCCCAAAATGAACGATGATGGGGAAGGTGATGACATCCGGGTTGAACTGCTCCCTGTCCAACTGGTCGATCCGAACTGAGCTGGGTTTCTAGGGGGAAAAGTGAAGTCAAAAAAGTCTCATGTTAGAGTATAAACACTTTCACATATCTACAAGGCAGCCATCATTCAATCTTCTCCTATCAACATGTGAAGTAAGCAAATAATCCACGCCACGAGGCCCAGATTCCGCAAGAAGCGGGCACACAATGATAAAGCAATGTCAAGGTGTGGCGAGGTAACTTCTGACGCCCTTATCAGGCAGGAGATTGACAAGCAGCATGTCCTCAGCTGACTCCCAAATCACAGCTAGCCTGTCAGGCGTTTTGCGAGATCAGAGGAAGGAGCTGTAGCATAAGGCGTGATGAGCTGCGTGGCAGATGGCTCGAGGCTCGGGCTCACCTTGACATTAGCCGCAGCTCGCTCGCTCGCTCGTCACGGCCTGCATACAAACTTTGATTTGAGGGCGAGAGGTCACCAGCCAACTTTGATTTCGCCTTTAAAGCGACATAATCAGGTTTGATTGGCTTGATGGAGGCCTTGATGATTGCCCTGTTTACAACCCTGACACAAATACATTGTACATGCTAATTTATATATACAGGGCCATTTAGCATGCACTGCTTCTTTACTTATACTTTAATGCATCAAAGCTGATGAAGGCTGATGACATTTGTGCCCTCGTTTGTCGAACTCGCCACTCTGAAATAATCACTTCAGCATGGCGTGTTTGATTGGCATCTGAAGCCCATTATTTGCTGTAGCATGTATGTGTGACCTTGACATGACACAGCGTGTACGATTTCTACAAAATAAGAGCGTGCAAAGACAGCGAGTAGGATTTCTACAAAATAAGAGTGTGCAACGACAGCAGCTATGATTTCTACAAAATAGGAGCGTGCAAAGACAATGGGTAGGATTTCTACAAAATAAGAGCGTGCAAAGACAGCAGGTACGATTTCTACAAAATAAGAGCGTGCAAAGACAGCAGGTACGATTTCTACAAAATAAGAGCGTGCAAAGACGGCGGCTATGATTTCTACAAAATAAGAGCGTGCAAAGACAGCGGCTATGATTTCTACAAAATAAGAGCATGCAAAGACAGCGGTACACTTTCTACAAAATAAGAGCGTGCAAAGACAGCGGTACACTTTCTACAAAATAAGAGCGTGCAAAGACAGCAGGTAGGATTTCTACAAAATAAGAGCGTGCAAAGACAGCGGTACAATTTCTACAAAATAAGAGCGTGCAAAGACAGCGGTACGATTTCTACAAAATAAGAGCATACAAAGACAGCGGGTACGATTTCTACAAAATAAGAGCGTGCAAAGACAGCAGGTACGGTTTCTACAAAATAAGAGCGTGCAAAGACAGAGGCGGCCCACCTAGCTCTGAAGGGACATTACATTTTCTATTTAGATTTTTCAATAAAGTTAATAAATAAATTATTTGTTTAAGAAAGCAGCTTTCTGAGTACCTTAATACCTTACATTCAATACTCTAATATTCTAAATCTTACTCCCCATATTGGTCGGGCTCTATCAGAAACTATTTTAATAATCGGTCAATCCTTTCAATCATTCATCAAGAGAAAGATTTCTGGTTGCAGCTGTTCAAATCTTCTGTTTACAATCGTTAATTAACATCTTTTGGTTTTTGACCATATTTTGGACAAGTCATTTAAATGCGTCACCTTGGGCTCAAGGAACCTTCGAAGGGCAGCGTTTGAATAATTCTCAGTATTTATTGACATTTCTGACGGGCTCATTTAAAACATAACGCAGAGATAACTCATTAGAGCAAATGTTTCTGAGTTGCAGTCCTTCTATCAGCAGTGGGTGGCACATATAAAAGCTGGACATTAAAGTAATCTTACATTTTAAACCAGTCGCTTAATGTTCGGCTGCTTGTTGTCAAACTTTCAAAGGGAATTAAATGACCATAAAATACCATCTTAAACCAGAACTAACTAACTCATTATGAGAAGTCCTCAAACAGACATGGAAGACAACTATTTCCCCTGACACTTCTGTTTTATATATGACCTTTTAAATAGACTTAGTTTGACTGTCAGACCAATCTTTAACATGAGTCGAGGGATGGAGGACTATTATACACCCACCTATGAGGAAACTCTGACAGCAACAATTCAGTCCTGCCAGGAGGAGCAGTTGACTCAATAAGTCACCCACGCCAAAGGTTACACAATCATATTCACTGTTCATATGCAACCTTTAAGCTAGCAATGACATCTTCACCTTTCCCCAGACGCAATTACTGTACATCCTTTAAAATATGGGCCAGACAAGAAGGTTAACCAACTTGATCGCGACATAAAAGCTTCGGACCGGATAGTGTTGATGACAGCAAACGCCCTTGGGGATAATAGGTGAGGCTGCTCATGTCACGGGCTAACAGGAACAGCCTTATTCCTGCGGTGTCGGGGGGTTGGGTGGGGGCGATGACTGCCCTTGAAAAAACAAGACAAGGCCACCTCCTGTCCTTACAGAGACGCTGAGGCCTCACCATGCCCGGGTTGGTGACGATCATGCCCTTGCACTCCTCCGCGTATTTCTGCCACTCCAGCTCCTCCCACTGCAGCATGTCTGCAATCTCCTCCTCGGGGACCAGCGGCTTGCTGCTGCGCAGGAGGTAGTGCAGCACCTGATGCATGGACAGCACCTCCTTCCCGCCATCTGAGACAATTATCGGACATAAATGCACATCAGAAACTAAAGCATGCATGCACAGAAGCATTAAACACATGCACAATGTTGAAGTTTTCTGCAGATAAACAAGTAGTGACATTTTGTAGAATGGGAAATGTTTCATTGGGCTCCTGCAGAGTCCTTGGACCAAAACCAAGGTTAATGTTGCAGGAAATGTTTGTTTAAGGGCTGCAACTAACCATTGTTTTCATTTTGATTTACCTGCTGATTATTTTAGTGATTAATTGTGAATCTTTTAGTCGACAAAATGTAAAAAAAAAACTGTGAAAAAAACACCAATTAGAATTTCTAAGAGCTCCTGAAATTGCTTCTTTTGTCCAACCAACAGCCCACAATCCAAAGACTCGTTCATTTACTGTTACATGACGAATAAAAGCAGCAATTCCTCAAATTTAAGAAAATCTAACCAGCAAATCTTTCTTTGTTTTTGCACAAGCGCCTTCCGCCGCCTCGCCTCTGCCAAACTCTGAGCTCCTGAACTAACATTACATACTGTGAGAATATCCACAAGTGCTCAGGTGAACGGAGCGATGATGCAAGGACAGAGGTGGTTGTATGCACATAATGATACATCCCACACACACACACATAAAACATTTCCATCTGTATTATAGAATCAGGGGTGAGCAGACAGTCAAACACAAATAACAGAGAGATACAGCCGGGCATGTGCGCGCAATCTACCAGGTCACACAGAGCCCGTTTAACAGACACTCATGCAAAATTGATTGACCTCCATTTAGGACGCACACACAAATATCTACTCCCCGCTCAGACCTGGAAATGCATTAAAAACAATATCAAATGCATACCCACGCACTCTCACTGTAACTTTCCACACATCCTCATGCTCTCACTGTACCGCCCGTCTCCTCTCAATCTCTGCCTCTCCACAGATCACATCACAAACATTGGATTGGACAGTTTGTTGTTTTGTGCTTTTGTAAAAAAAAAAAAAAAAGAGGCCGATAAGTGTTTGTAGCCGACTAAATTGGGAGAGCTGGGAGAGAAATTGTTTTTTGATGGAAAGAAGGTAGGAGGCACGGCTGTCATAACAACATCACTGTGAAGATATGATGGAGCAGCAGCACCATCATGTGTAGCAAATATGAATACCACGCAGAGGCACAGCAGCTCGCCCACTGCGAGGCATTCTGCACAGATCACAACACAAGTATGCAGACACGTTCGGAGGAGACATGCAGCGTCTTTGGTCTTCTTCTGGATCGCGTTTTTAACTGGAGGAATGTGCCGCCGCTGACCACCAGAGGGAGACAAAAGGCAGAGGAAGGAAGAGGAGGTGGTTTCTCGTTGGTAAATAGTCTCACCTGGTAGGAATCGGACGAAGCGGGGCATGAAATGGAACTGCTGGCATCCAGAGGCCTCGTTGTCGACTTCAGGACCTGAAGAAAGGAGGAAAGAATGGGGGCCGCTTTAGCTCAGCGGTTATATCGCGTGTCTCATGCACAGAGGCCACAGTCCTCAATGTGTCGGCCCCGGGCTCAACTCCCACCCTCGGCCCTTTGCCGCATGTCATCCCCACTCTCTCTCCCCTGTTTCCGACACTATCCACTGTCCTCTCCCTCCCTCTCTCCCTCCCTCCCTCTCTCTCTCCCTCCCTCCCTCCCTCCCTCTCTCCCTCCCTCTCTCTCTCTCTCTCTCCCTCTCTCTCTCCCTCTCCCTCCCTCTCTCTGAATAATAAAGGCACAATTTGTTGTTTGTTATGTGGGAACAACTTTTAAAAATAATATCTAACAAGCTTTTGGCCCAAGTGTTTTTATTTTAGATTAGATTAGGAGTGCTTGGTCAAAATGAAAAAAGTTTTTCTTTAGTTATTTATAAATAGAAAAGAGCTTACAAGTTATTTCAACACTATTTCAATTTATTTTCATTTGAAACACATTCAAAACACACAAATTACAGCCCACCATCTGGACTGTGAAGGTGGCGGCTGCACTGACGATCATAGCCCTTTTTACACTGCGGCTCCTCCTCAGCGCCGTAAACGAACAGCGCGTGCTTCAAATACACACACACGGCGCTGTTCCGCCCTGCTGGCTCTGCAGTTTACGCAGACGCCGTTACGCCTCTGTAACTACCTCCAATGCCGGAACGACTTCGCCCCGCCCCTCCACGTAACAGAGGTGTAATAATCCCACCTTAAACTGTGTAAAAAGGGCTCATGACAGCGGCTTCCTGCTCCGAAGGACATGACAAGCACAATGCTTGTATGAACTTTAACTTTTAGAAAACTGAATAGGGTTAAAACTCTGAAAATGCAGATATTGTTCCATACTGTCTTTTCTTCTCCACACCACCCCATACTCTGCAGAAAACCCTGAATCTGATGTTACCTCTGCACATTTTATTTGCTCGTTAGCACTCTTAACTATGTCATATGCAAGTGAGAAACATGAGCGAGACTGCCAAATCCCTCTCATGAAACCGGCACTTTAGTTGGGGACTTGTACCTGTCAGGTTCCAGTCATACAGCTCCAGAATGTCCTGGAACAGGTAGACAGCAAACAGCTCCAGGCCTCGGACGCAGTAGTTCTGGGCACGGAGAGAGAGAGAGTCGTGTGAGCGTCAGGACAAGGAGAAGACTCAAGAAAAGCTGTTATACTACCATGAAGAGTACTATAATGTAGATATGACTGATAAGTAAATCCGGTTCTCTAACGTTATCACATAAGCCACCTTATCGATGTAATCAGAATCTCTTTTCCCTCTTCTACAAGGATTAGCACCTTGGCTCACCCAGGCACCGAGGTGTGAGGGTTACACGTGGCTCAGCTGCGCTCGGGCTCAGCCGTTTGAGATAAAACAAAAAGGGGTGAGAAAGAGCCGGGAGATAAAGTGGGGTTTTACCGACCTCCGGTGTCATCTCCTCTATGAAGTGGATGGTGTAATCTATGTTGAAGCGGATCACACGGCACAATGGAATCTGTGATGATGAAAGGGACAGAGGACGAGAAGAAGAAAGGACGGGCCGACTCATTACCATGGCGTTAGCAGAGGTTAAAGCTTTTCAAGGAAACTCATTAAAACCTCGTCTCCTTGTGCGGAGCTCACACCAACATGGCCGACACAAGCACAGGGAAAAGAAAAAGTGTGGATACTCAAGAAATCACATAATAAGGTGTACAACAGAGGGGGGAAGAAACAAAGTACAAATACTCTAGAATATTTACAAAATTCTACTTTCTATTGCGTATCTAGACTTTTACTTTTAGTGATTTTAAAAAGGTTACGCACGCTTTTATCGCCACCCGTTTGACTGGTGTTAGCCGAGCCTCTCCGTCTCGCCTTCAGCTTGTTCAGAACGCGTGAAACTATGAACTTATAAATCATAACACCTATCTTTCAGACCTTTTAAAACCTCATATTTCATCAAGGACACTTTCATCTACAGACCAGTTGCTTCTGCTTGTCCCAAGGTCATGGTTGAAGCTCGGGGGTGACCGAGCTGTTCTCAGCTGCAGCTCCAAAGCTCTGGAACACTCTGCCTCCACATGTCCGACCGTCCCCCACCCTGCCTGCTTCTATTCCTTGGCTCTGCATGAGAATTACCTTTTTTATTCCTTTACTGTCTCTTAAGGCTTTTTACTATTTTATTGTCCTGTTGTCTTTTATTGTTTCTATTGTGCTTTATAAATACATTTGGATTTGAGCGAAAGCAGGCAGAACGTAATGCGCCGTAATGACATCCCGGCTCCATCAGCGTGATGGGACGATGATTTAGCTTCTTATTGATCTCTATAAACAAATGTCTGCAAACAATCTGCTCTAGATTTGAAATTCAACTTGAGACAAATTCCTTTGACGCTGTGTCATGAAAGACGTTTAGATTTCCCGACTTCCCTGAATGCATCACAAACGATGGCTACGACCTCCGTTCGACAGACTTGTCAGGTTAAAGTAGTTTTCTCCTCCTCTTGAGGACAGACCTGACAAAGCTTCATGTTGTTCCTGATCTGCATCATGATGTTGTTCTTTCAGCAAACTGAAGAGCCGTTAATTAAAGTCACAAGAAGTAAGCCAGAGTGCAGCCTCTGTGTAACTTACTGTTTACAGTGAGATTGAGACTCAGACAGATGAACAGGCGCTCTGATTTGAACACACGGTCGCTTCTCAAGCTGCTGACTGGATTGTAAACAATGCAGCGCACGGGAAAGGAAGTCTGGGCTGGAAGTCGTTCATCGCTAACCGCTGGCTACACCGGACACGCCCGACATGTTCACCGTTGTTCCAAGATTGCAGCCGTGCTAATATTCCATACAACTGCACTCCCTCTGGTGTGATATAGATGAATTAAGAGCAACAACTCTCCGCTATTGAATCTGAAAGGTAGACTGTTTATTGTCTCCTCTATATGACGTGAGGTTCAGTGAGTTCAGTGAGCCTTCAGAACTATTCTTACTTCTCTGTGATCATTTCAGAGCCTTTATCACTTCAGGAGAGAAGATGAATCAGCACCTCTGCCTTCACTCAAGTATGTTTACTTCTACTCGCGTAAAGAAGAGGCGTTCTTCTGCAACTTCAGGTGTACAATCATCACCTTCAGTCAGACATGTACAAATACTCCCACAAATCGAGCCGCCACACACGCACACACTCTTGGAAATTAAGTAACTCAAATCTCTCGAAATAGATAAGCCTGCTCCTCTGTGTTTAATCTCCCCTGTTACACGGTCTTTGTTGTCGAAGCGCGGGGTTTTTTTTAAGAGATTAACCTGGGAGACACATTTATTCTCGCCCATCCTGGGCCGTTAACTAGCAGGGGGGCTAATATCACCACGCTCAGAGGATCCTAATCCCCCACGCTGCCACGAAGCGTTTACCCCAGCTTTTAACAAGGGCTGCTTAAATTATCCAGTTCAAATCATTCCTAATCCTCGAGGCTCTTCTCTTCAAGCCAGACGGATATTGACCGAGTAGTTTATTATTCAAACATGCGGGGAAAAGTCGACGCCGACGGCACACATGTGTTTCCAGATACGGAAATATTCACACTTTGAACACATTTTCAAGAAACGTAGCGGCCCCTATATCGATTTCCCTCCGCCTTTAAACCTCCTCCTCAGAAAAAGAGAAGGTCCTTTAAAGTACCGACCTCTCTAATGTTCGATAGTCACTGATGGGGCCTTCAAAAGCGGGGGAGAGGACTCTGCAGCAAGGTCAGCGCAGCGAGAGCAGCACTTTGTCCGAGCAACAAAGATGCAGACCCGAAGCCAAAAGCCCATTTGAAGATATTTTTGAGGAGAGTGGTGTTAAAGGAGGAGAAGTGGGGGGATTTTTCGCTCAAACGCAGACCTAAATTACACAGTTTGTGTAGCCTAAAGAGACGTGTAGACGGAGGGTGGGGATCACGTGTGGCAGAGCTGACTGAGCAGTGGTCAAGTAGAGTGTATAGAGGAGAGATAAAACCATGATGGACCTGGGGGTGTGATACAGCAGAGCTTTATGTAGGCAGTTTTAGTCATTTTGACCGTTTACAGTTTAAGCCGACGACAACTCAAAACATTTTAGACGTCTTTAAGTCAATAACTTCTCGTTTTCACCCGTTCGCTTCAGGTAGAATTATCACTTTAAATTTCAGCAGATCGTCCGTACAGTTAAAGAACGAAGAGGATGCAGCATCTAAAGATTACTTTTCATCATCGCTTCTCACTGAAACAGTCTGACTGAAGCACACAGCCGATGATCGCGAAGTGATGCGTGAAAACGTCCCTTTTTTTGTGAGCACCTTTGTGATAGCGGTTATCTCCAACCGGGCTACCCAGTTACAGCAATAAATTGCTTGTGTTTGTCTCCATCTGCTCCCATTGTACGTAATTGATGCCAAAATAGCCCCCGTGATAGGCGCTGCCATCTTGCGATGGTGACGTCATACGGAGCCGGAGACTGCGCAGTAGAGATCGGCGTAGCCACTTCCGCTAACCCAAACACACACTTAACTTACTGAAAAAACAGCAAGGATCCCGCACGCCGGCGTGTTTAACAGCAGAACAACTTCTCTGTGTTGGTCTGAGGTTAAAGTTCACAGGTATGGAAACTTCAATGACTGTAGTGATTGTTTTAGTTACGTTTCTACTCGCGGATCGTCCTCCGCTCTGCTCACCCAGAACTGATCGGCTGCAGGAGCTGAATTTGTCAACAGAGCTGTCAATCATCATTTTGACAGCATCAAATAACTAATTAAAAATAAACTTGTCAGAAAAATGACATGAATCTCCATGATAATAACTAGCTATAATGACAGAAACCATGTTTGAGAAAAATTTATGGGGCGTGTATTTTGATTTTATAGTTTGACTCGTTTGACTTTGTCCCGTCTGTTAACATGGAGGAGGCGGGCTTTATGACCTATACTGCAGCCAGTCAGCAGGGGGCGCCCGAAATGTTTTGGCTTCACTTTTAGGGAGCTGTCATGTCGTCCATCTTTTTATACAATCTATGGTTTTGACAGACAGATTAGACGCACAGTCGGGGAAAATACGGATTTTGAATGTCCTCCGCTTACATTTTAGTCCCGTCTTGCCTTGTTAACGAAAAACAAAACATACGTCGCGTCACAGTTTTTATTATCAGCGATCCATTTTTAGCTCGACGTCTCGTCTTCATCGTGGAAAAAAGGTCGTTGACGAACATTTTTCGTCAGATTTTTATGATATGAGGATGTATACATGTTTATGATCAACAGAGGAAAATTTGTGTTGACGTTTGAGTCATTCACATCATTCCTGACGGACAAGACTTTGGGTCATTTGTTCCAAATAAAGCGACTTTGTGTCAAAGGGCTCAAAAGCTTATAAGGAAGTGGTAAATATCTCTACTATTATTTCATCTTTTTGAGGTTTCCTTGAGTTAAAGAAACTTGTGTAACACCTGCCCTCAACATACAAAATAAAAGTAACTGTAAGGAAATACAGAATTAAGATGACAGACTATTAAAAACAGGCAGAGCAGGGAATTTAAAAGCTTTTCAGTGACACATACTGTCTGATATTTTGTGAAATATACGCACTAATATACAGCAAACAGATAAAAGCGGGCTTACACTTGTGAGAGGCGTGTGGGAGAAAAGAGAGAAGCCTTCAAACAGGTACTCGTGGTCATCGTACTCGATCACCGTCGGCCTGTCGGTCTGAAACACAAAACAGAGCCACAAAGCAGTTTAGGCGTCGTGTTGTGAATGCATGAGCTGTGATTGCTGCCATTACACTGTGGAAAATGTATCAGATATAACGCACAATCATATTATACTCAAGCACCGCAAACAATACCTGCTGAAGCACGCAGAAAAGAGACTCTTATGGAGCACAGATAACACGCATCCTGCTGCATGATGTTTTGCAGGTCAGCGTCTTAGGCTTTTATTTTAAGGGGGGACAAAGTCTTACCAGGAAGTTGGTGGGAGGGGACACAGTGATCCTGTAGTGAAACAGCTTCCCTGCGTTGTTGTTCATCAGACGGCACTGTTTGGCAGGCTGAAAGAGACACAAAGAAAATTACTGTAAGTATAAGTCCTAATCTGTTTTTGGGGCTATCCCAAAGGTTTCTATAGCAATTATCTTACTACTATTTCATTTTATTTTCATTCAATAAACACACAAATTACAGCCTACCATCTGTTTGCACCATGTTGAGTTTGCAGTCCTGCTAGCTACTGGTGCAGCTCAGCCTACGATAACGTTGATTGTTGCGAGGGTGGCGGCCGCACTGGCGGTCATGACAGCGCATGTCCGTGACGAAGCTTTAGCTAGATTATAGCACCATCGTCTGGGTAAAATACCGTAACACAATAAAGTCCATCTTTCTGCATTTTATACTGGTATATTGGTCGCACCGGTTTTTGTTTTGTTTTTTTACCAGCAATTAGCATAAAAAGGACAATTAAAAAAGGATCCTTCAATCTACACACAGTTGCTAAAATTAAAACGGATCGTGACAAACTTTTTTTTAGACCTGTATACACAGACGATAAAAAGTAACTCTGAAAAACGATGTCCCCGTTTCTTCGCCTGCTAAAACATTTGGGGTTAGGGCTCAAGGACCCAGCCTGGCAGAGATTAGCGCTGTGACGGAGCTGAATTTTTCTAACTGTGGTAACCATGGTAACACTAACGCCCCCTTGCAGCCCGCTGCCGGAGTATGATATGTGTATGAGTATTTAACTACAGCGTGTCCCCCCGGACAGTAAAACATCGACGTGAGTGAACACAACATGGTGGAACGCGAGTTTAATATCGCTACTACGTTTTTATCCTTATTTGTTGAAATGAAATCCGTGGTGACGGGCCAGTTGTTGTTGTAGCCCTAACACAGATTTTAAAAAAGTAACTTGAAGGTATAATAAGTAGTTTTTCTGTGAAAATAAAATACAGACTTGTACAAATATAATATAATATAAATCATCACTTATGGGCCTCTATGCACGTGTGTTGGTGAGTGTGTGCGCAGATCCTTGTGAGGCCCTTCCCTCTGCATCTTTTCTGTCGGAGGGGTTGTGGTTCCCTGAGCCAATCACAGCGTACAGGTGAGTGTGGGAGTGGTTCAAATTAGCAACTGGGCCCCATTCAGACCGGCGAACACGGCGAAAGAGCGATGCAGAGTTGGCCTTCTTTCTGTTGGACAGGTAGGTGCCTCAAACCGGGTAGGACAAGCTAACCGGCGGTTAGCATGCTAGCGCAAAGATAACCGCGATGCTGTCGGTGTTAGATCGGCGGGGTGGGCGTGTTCTCGCACGAGACAGTGAGAGTGAGCTTCTGGTGATGATGAGCCCGGGAGGAGGGGCCCAGTTTGAATGTGTTGTTGACAAAATGCTACTTACTATACCTTTAACTTATAACGTATGCTGACAAAACTTTTTTTTAACTTGTTCTTCAGTCAAAAACACAGGAGAGAAAAGTGTTTAGCCAGACTTAGGATGTGGATAACAAGATATTTGTACATAATCTATAATAACCAAATAACATTTGTGTAATTTACTCTGATTAAAAGCAACAATTTCCAGTGCTACATGATGACTTAAAACTTAACTGACATCCTTTATAATGAAAACAGTCCTACTTTCCTGACACTGTAGAAAGCCATGGCCTGTCTGACTTACAGTTTCCAGGTCAACAAAGACGCTAACGAGCAATTAACTTATAAATTGACAAACAATGGGGTGGTCACTGTTCATTTTAACACCTTAACAGTTTTCTTAAGATATAAAATGGCCTTCAAAATAAACTTAAAAGGCGGGTCCACTATAACCAGCATTTACAAGCATGTATCATGAAGCTAATGTTCATAGGTTAACACCATCATTAAGTAATCTATGAGCTTCAATGCTCCCTGATGGCTAACAAAAGGAAAATCGACTTCGGCTCCTTCTAAACAAACCATTCGTTCTCCTCAGCTGAAATAGTGTAATAAAACTAAGGAGTGATGTCACACCTTTGATAAACACAAGGTTGATAAACTAATTTGTTGTCTGAATGAGTCACACCGGTCAGCTGAAGATGCTTTTCTCCCAAAACACGGCAGAGCCAGAAAGTGAGCCATGAAAAGGAGAAATCTCAGCCGCGGGCAGAATAATCGATGAGTCGCAGGTACAGATCAACTCTCCTGTCAAATCCTTCCACGTGTAATATCATCATTTGCTTCTTTGTGATGATGAAATCTTATTGTCCCTTTAACACAACGGAAAACGGCCACTGTGCTGCGAATGCGTTCAGCCGGACTAGAATAATGTCCTTGCCCCCCCGTGGCACCGCTTCAAGGTTATGAAAGTGTGATTTATGCACGGCGTGTCATACCTCCTCCCCCGGGTAGATGCTGTGGCGGATCCCTGTACGTCTGGCCTTGGCACTGCACTTACACAGGGGACCATCATTCATCTGGACAGAGAGAAAATACGTAAATCAGACACAACTGCTCCACTTGCCATGTAGAACACGGAGGCTGCTGAACGTTTGAAAACTGCACACTCCCGACCTTTAGTGTTTCAAGTTGCCCTGTGTGATCGAGTCTCGGCAATGTAAAGCCACATCGTGACAAAGGGATATCAGTGGTTGATCGTATTCCTTTAAAAGGTCAGATAAACTCTTGAATAATCTTTGAGTACTTTTCTGATTATGTAGAGATCAATGACCGTATAAAGATGGACGACGCGTCTCCATCTTCTCTCACTGTACGAAATTGAAACAGAAACACCCCCCCGTGACGGGCGCTGCCACCTTGCAAGGGTGACGTCATTTTCTTTCCAACAAATTTAATTTACATCTATAGCATGTGAACAGTTTGTGCTTTCTAGGGACTTTTTCAGCCCAGTTTTTAAGCCCTGATGGCAACAAATCAGCTGATACAGTTTTGTTTCTTTAAACAAAAACCCAAAACATAAATAATCTTGATAAGAATCATCTGGATTTGTGTTTCTCCAAGAACTGTTTCAAAGATACACGAAGAGCGAGGCTCCTACAGTGTCAAAACAAACTTGTCAGTGCTCTCTGGTGGACAAAATATGTAATAAAGACATGGGCTGCATTCCATTACTTCTTAAGTATTTAGTATATCAGGAAAAGATTAAGTCCCAATCAATGTTTGCAAAAAGCACCAGGATGGATTATAGTAGAGGAACAACCCCCAAAACGGGGGTTACAACAGTCAGTAACGTGCTGGTCAGAGGCCATAACTTGTAATAAAAGAACAGTATTATATTTTCCTTTAACAGGTTAGTGCCAAAAGCTACAGCAGCATGTGGCACAATAACGACTCGTATAGAGGAATGCATGTTCTGTGTTTCACAACAAGACGACAGACTTCGCTCAGAGATGTAACCCACGCTTCATAAACGGTGGCCCGCTAGAGGGAGGCTTAAATGTAAGTGCTGTTGTTGTTCCCTTAGCAAAGATGATCGGCACAGTTTCTGTCAAAGCGTGAAATTAAATCTGTGTTTGAATACGAAGGGAAGCGTGTTTCATCTAAGTGGATTATATCATTCATGTTAATCACAAAGAAAGTTTATTGGGCTTTATTTGAGCATCATGCACTTATCCAAAGAGGCAAGGTAGCTTAGCTTTGTGATTTAAAGCTTTGTGTTAACACTGTTATCCACTGTCAGGACCTGTTATCAGTTGTTTAAATAAAGCAAAGGTTTAAAGTATGAATAAGGATTCGTTTGCAAAGGTTTGTCCCGTCCTTTGCGTTACACCTGCACAGAATTACAGCAGAGAACAGAAAGAAAAAATGGGGCTGATTACAGGATTTGGTAACAGATCCCACACGAATGTTACACAACGGTTCAGAGGTGGGTAACCAACCTGCCCGGGGTCGTTGTACCACAGCTCCTCGTGCAGGCGGTCGGGGTGAGCTTTCTTCCTCTTGATCTCGGCGATGACATCAAAGACCTCTGAGTCAGAGCTGCTGGAGCAGGTGCTTCCTTCAGCATCTGACTCACAGTCTGACTCACTGCTGCTGTCATCTGAATCCAAAGTGCAAAAAGGTCTTTAATCATTAGGGCTGAAGACTGAGACACAATGCAGTCGAGTGGCTGAGCTCCCCGGCTCGCTGTGCCCTCACAGAGAATTATACAACATCAAGACTCCAGCTGTCAAAATGCTTTCAAACTGTGCGCGCTCACTCTGAATCTGCTGCTCTCGTAGAGGAGTAATTAGCCTCAAAATGACGATGATAGAGCAGAGTTTCAGACGTGTCACCTGGTTTGGATTTACTTAATGTTTCTTTAGGGAAACAAACAAACAAAGACTATTTTTTTGCCTTTATTTACAGGACAGCTGAAGAGAGGCAGGAAATGCGGGGAGCAGAGAGTCGGGGACGACATGCACCAAACGATCGGCAGGCTGAGAGTCGCACCTGCGATCAGCACGCAGAGGACTGCAGCCTCTGCACACGGGGCGCCCGCTGCACCAACCCAGCACCGCCACACAAACAAATGTTTATCACTATGTCGGAGTCACTGTTTAAATACTCTAGTTAATTAAATTTCCTACTTTACAATAAACCGGAGACTTAAATGCATCTTTAAGCTGCACAATTCTTCTTGTGTTTTCTTTCCTTCTGTCACACTTTAACCAAAAAGAAACCTCACACTAAATAAGGATTATGACGACCCCTCAGCTCAATGGTTTGTGGACTCCAAGCAAAGCAAAGTCTTTAATTCTTATCATCTTTTAACTGTAAGTACTCGATTGTGAAGTCGGCGCCCGGAGCAACATATTTAGCAAATTAGATCTCCTTGAGCGAGGTTGGTGTTATTGCAGAGCTGAAAGAGACAATCAGGCTGACAGCCGTGCAGATAACATCATAAACACTGAACTTAATCTCTGCCTCAGTCTAACGCACGGCTGAGGAGACGGCACGTTTTTATGCATATCAATTACAAAAGATTATCAACAGATGTATGAACTGTTTACACATTGTTGTTCAGTTGTTACAACTAACATGCTTACAAGAGAAATTTAGGGAAATTAACAACAGATTACTTTACAAGGATCCGACCCTACAGCTGTGATTTGCATTCACTTTTCTCAATAAATGACCAAAATGATGCTACAGCCCTTTCATCATATGAAAGTTGTTCCTGTGTAATTTAGCTTGCTGGTTCTGCAGGACTACTCACCTGGGTCCTCATCCAGCTTGGTCTTGGGCGGGTCCCATTTCGGGCGAGCAGCCTTGGCTCTGTCCTGCCTCCTCACCAGCTCTTCCTCAAACCGCTCGTACAGGTCGCGCAGCTTGCTGGTGCCCACCACAGTCGAGTCTCCCTGAACACATGAAAGTAAAATACATGACAATCCAGTAAAAATCAAGTGTTCATGTGCTACAAGACATATCAGGGACAACATCAGCAGTCATCTCCATGGCTGGGCCTGTCTGCTTTTAAACTGCAGTGTACCAAAGACAGGCTGAACAACACGTTTTCAGATTGGCAGGTTTGAGACGTCACAAACCTAAGGAGCCAATCCCGTTAATGGACGAGGTCACACTATGCATATCATTAGTGCAACCTATGGCGACCACTTCGGCGATGCGTGAGCCAGCTGTAACTGTCATTGTATTTTTTGCAAACTCACTACTGACTGCTAACGTTAACGTTACTACTAATTTCTACATTTCAAGCTAGCTAAGTTTCAACAAGTTGCCACTAAATGACGGCAGAGACGTGTTTTGTTTTCACGACGAAGGGGCGGTTGGAAATGTGCATAGTGGGCGGGGACTAGTGAGGGAGAAGGAGGAGATGCCTTAAGAGGATTTTTACAAGGTAATTAAAAACATATCAGACACAGTTTATTATTTCAAGCAGAGCATAAAACAGTCTTAAAACATGACTGGAGCTGCTCTTTAAACTGTGACTTCGCTCTCACAGCAGAAAAGTTAAAGAGTGCTAAGCCTGTTCATGGAGGAGCAAAGAAATAAAGTTTAACGTCATCTCGACATCTATCGTCTCTTTGTTCTTAGAGAATTTGTGGCAGAGAAGTGGCTGATGACAGCGTGAGGCAAGCGTTCAGAGCCCGCAGGGAAAGGTCAGAGTTTTAAAGAAGAGAAAGGAGTGGGCACAAACCAAAAGAACCAAAGACGTCAGGAGGGAATTTCAGAGGGAGAGTGGTGATTTGGGCAACTGAGGCATCTCTTAAAGGGCCAGTTCGCTGATTTTCAACCTCAGTCCTGTCATGCTATTATGAGGAGCTAATGCCATTATGGTAGAAAAAAAAAATTGGCTCTGTGCCTTTGGAGGACGCTATCTGCTTCTCCAATGGGCCCTGGGAAACCTCCACCAGAGGACGTAAAACGTGTCATCTGGCGGAGGCCAGGGAGCCCACTAAACTACACTTCCTCTATCTAGGACGCCCGCCTATGATGTCATGTCTCGTTTAAAATCATCAGGTTTGAAATGTTGACTGCAGACCTGAAGATATTTGAGACGATCCACCGGTATATTCTCGTCGTAATTCCGATTCCGCTCTGAGCCGTTGCCTGCAGCTAAACGATAGTATTTTGCTCCAGCGTCTCTCGCTGGGCCGTTCCTTTCAGAGGGACGTGCGCAATGCATGCTGGGTGTTGTAGGAATGTAGAATGGGCGAAACCATGAGCTGTTTGTACAACTTTCTCCACAGCTATGGCGCCAACTTCAAATATTATTGCTTCTATCGATTACAGAGGACACCAGCTGTGACTGACAGCGGCTTTGTCCCGGAGCGAACTGCTCCTTTAAAGGCTTGCTACTGAATGAAAGGCAAAAGTTATCCAGCATTATAGAGAAGTAATTTTCTAATTCTACCAAAAACAAACTGACAGGGACATTTCAAGGACTTTGGACTCTGAAACTCTTGCAAAGGGGTGCTTAGAGTATGATAACCTTCAGAAACAATTAGCTACTGCACATAGGGTAGTCATAATACAGACAAAAGTGCAGACAGTACCACTTGGTCCATGGGGTCATTGGAGTAGTAGTTCTCAGCATGTGTGCAGCGGATCCACGCAGGTTTCAGCAGCTCTTCTTCCTCCTTCTCTTCCTCCGTCTTCTCTTTCTCTTTCTCCCTCTCTCTGTCTCGGTCTCGCTCCCTCTCCCTCTCTCGCTCTCTGTCGGTGGAGGCCTCCTCGGAGTCTCTGCTCCTGACGGAGGTGTAGCTGCGATCCCTGCTCAGGCCGGAGGAGCTCTCTGACCTTCTGTCCCTGTCCTCCTCCCAGCGGCCGCGTTTCCTGTCTCTGCTTGAGGAGCGACTGCAAAAGACAGAAGATCAGACCGAAATGGAAGTCATGAAAGCTTGTTATCATATATATTTATCATAAAAGGACAAAGTTGAGGTTGCATGAGGACTAATAACTAAATTAAGACAAACAATGGACATCACGTGTACCTTCGAGGCCTCTTTCTGTGCCTGTCGGGCGACTGGGATCTCCGGCTCTCTCTGTGACGATACCTCTCCCTGTAAACAAGCACACACATTTTAATAAGATCAATAAATTCCCAACTTGATTTCACACAGAGGAGTTGCTGTTTATTACGTACCTGCTTCTTTCTCTGCTCCTGTGTCTGGGGGGAGTCCGGCCTCGGTCGTACTCAGACCTGTAGCGTCCCCCCTCCGGCCTGCCGCGCCTGTCCGGACTCCTCCCGCGGTCTTTCCTCTCCCCAGGGAACTCCATTTTATGCTTTTCACCATGCCCGCTGTAGCTATAGCCCTTCTGCCTGTGGTCGTCATGACGATAGCCTCTCTCTGGAGACCTGCGGTTGTCCATGGTTTTCTCATACTTGTACTGCCCCCCGTGCCTGAAGCTGTGGTCTGGTTTGAAAGTGTTGGGGCTCTGAGTGTAGCCCGGATTGAAGGGCGGTGGAGGGAAAGGAGGGTGAGGAGGGTGGGGGTAGTTCATGGAGTATGGAGGGTGGTAGCTCATAGATTGAGAAGCAATCGGCGGGGGCATGGCAGGGTGTGATAATGGTGGTGGGGGCATCATGTATTGGTGGTAGGCATTCTGAGCAGACACCTGGGACCCTGGGGTGGGACCACCTGTGGAGCTGGGGAGGGGAGGGGGCGGAAAGTTGGGCGGAGGTTCAGGGAAACCATGCCGCACAGGGGGCTTGGGGAAAGGTGGGCGCACGGGGCACTGGTTAAGAGAACTGGGAGGCTGGGAGGGTGCTGGTGGAGGGTACTGCATGAAGTCAGAGTGTGAGGGCATGTATCCACTGTTGCCATGGTAGCTGGAAGTAGGAGGAGTCTGAGGATCGTAGTGGTACTGGGAAACAGGAGGCTGAGGAGGAGGCGGCCTCAGGTTTGTGGGGCGGTAGTTTTGAGGGGAGCCGTGCTGGCCTGGAGGCATTCCTCCTCTGGGACTGCCCCGATCATGATGGAAAGACATGACTGCAGACAAGAGAAGATAACAAGTTACAAATGAATTAAACACACCTGAATGTATAGCACCTTTTAAAACACACAGTGACAAAGTGCTTTATATACAAGAGAGAGTGCACATGTAAAATCCTGCACAGAAAGAATTTATGGAAACGCTAACCTAAAGTTAACTAAAACGCTAACTAGTTTTTAGCAGCCGTTAAAAACTGACCACAGATTCAGCAGACCCAATGTTCTGGGTTAGACTGTTGCAGAGTTTAGAGGCTGCCACTGCAAATGCATGATCACCTCTGGATTTCAAGTGTGATCGAGGAACTGATTAAAGGCCCTGATCAGAAGGTCGGAGAGGGCGGCCGCCTGAATAAGGGCTCAATAGTCCTGCTATGTATACAGTTTTGAAATTGATTCTGATCTTTACTGGAAGCCAATGGAGGGAGGCAAGAATTGGAGTGATATAAGACTGACGACCAGCACTTAATAACAACTATGAACCCTGACTTATGTGAACCGCCAGCAACACAAATGACCTGAAACATTGTAAAGGATTACTTTACTTACTGTCAAAAATAATAGGATTTTGGTGTTCGATGATTAATTTGTGTGACTAAGTATTTGTGAACAATGTAGTTGTGGACAAAAGAAGACATTTGAGAACGTCATCTTGAGCTTTGGGAAACATTTTTCACAATTATTTGACGGAACAAACTAACTGATTAGTCCAAAGAATGAAGTACAGTGAACATAACAGTGAGTTACAACCCTTCTTCTAATGCCTCTCCATATGTTAATGAATTATTGCATAGTAAATTTTTGTAATTGAGCAAAACAAAATAACTTGCTACTGTTATAATTCATTAGTTAATCGTTTACTTGTAGCTGAAGCAGAAACGTTACACCTGCACTGACGTGAGCATCATTAGCTAAGCGTAGTTAGCTACAACGGTCATTCTTCTTAACAAAGGGGATAAACCATTTGAAAGTAACTGACTAAATATTACCCTTAGGAAGAAAGTACTCACCCTGGATCGTTGTTACAACCTCTTAACTTTAAGCTAACAGCAACAGCTAGATAAAGCTTCAATCGCTAACATTTTAGCAAGCCATCCTGCTAGCACATAGTGACAGAAAATACGTGAAATAAAATACCTTAAGTGAATAAGATGCACTCGCAGCAGCGTATCATTCCGTCTTCACCACTTGGTCAAGCAAATACAAATACACCACCGACTTAGCTGTCTTAAACAGGGCTAATTATATGAAGCTATGTAATACAAACAGTGATGATTTGGGTGTCACGCTTTCCGAGTGTCCGTGTTTCCAGCCGGAACGGTTAGAGAGAGGAACCACGATTGACCAATCACGTTCAACGATGAGGCCGCTGACCAATGAAATAACAGAGTAGTTTTGAAGGTTCCTAGCCGGGCTGGAGCACCGCTTTACGGCGAATAAAGACCACTTTCTGTTCCACTTAATGTTTTATTCTAATGTAGGTCAATGTTATTCGAGACTTTAAAAACTGATGATACTGCGTGATATGTATCTGCATTTTTTTCTTCATCTATTTTGCAACTATTCACAATTATCCTCAATAAAGCACAACAATGCACCGTATGTCGTTAAAAGTCATCAAAATGGATCTTTCATTTAACATTCTCTTGACTGAGAATTGCTTGACTGTTTTACACGTTGATATCAGTTCATACAGGTCGAGGCTTTAATCTCTCAAGGCTTATTTCCTTCTTACATGTTTCCTCGGTATTTTCCAGATGGATAATGGTGGAGATCTTCCCTGTCTTCCTTCAAAACATAATTCTACTATACTAATGGCAAAAAAAATCGTTTCTGAAATTCTTAAAGATGTTAGTCCATTTTTATTTCTTTGAAAACCAATAAAGGATAATGTTGGACATACCTTTATTTGAAGTGTAATTCTTATATGTTAGTATTTGATCGTAGTCCTTCAGCTGTGTACATGTGTTTTCAAACTTGTCTTGCTATGTCTTATTACCGTTTACTTAAATGATAAATAGATTTTGTAAAAGTAAAAATACAAGCCAAAAGTTGTTTCTGTGTACTTGTACCATCTCTCCACCAGAGAGCAGCAGAGGCTACTTTTTGGAATCGCAATACCTCTGTCGACATTGCCATGGAAACACATTACACATAATTTTCAGAATGAATGAGCCAGGGACAACACCACTGATGTAACACAGTACATTCACGTCTTTAGGCTCATCTCCGTTATTGTGTTGTTGAAGAACCAGGGGAATGTTTTGGCCTCTGTCCAGGATACTTGCGGCAAACTATTAGACTTTTTCTCTGTATTGATCTGACCCTGTCTCTGGAGATGTTGGTCTAAATACACGGCTCACAGCCCCGTCGTTAACCTCGGGGTGTTGAGGCATTGACATGCCCCCTGTTGTGATATTACGCACTGCCTGCACATCCCTGCTGGATAAATCAATGTGGAGGAGAGAGGTCAAAGTGCACACGCCCACACAGTTTGCTCAGAGAAAACACCTACAATCTGTTCCTATTACTAATCACCTTCTTGGGAGATTCTGTGCCGCAAGACTGGACTGTTAGTCAGAGCATTAATTGTACTTTGTGGCCAAAAGTATACGGACACTCCTGCATATTGAGACTCTGTTACAGGGAATTTTAAAAGTGTGCTTTCTTAATTATAATTCATTAACAGCTTACATAACAGCCTTCTATTTGAAAGTGTCAATACTCTTTACAAAAAGCCAGCTCCATAAAGAAGTGGTTTTCAGAGAACACTGACCTCAGACAAATTGGGGTTAATTGAAACTCTGACTAAGACTGCAACTAATTTACACAAATTTTGTAGTAGAATTAATTCTGTGGGCTACACTGTCGAAAAAGGCTGAAATCTTAATTTCCTAAAGCCCGAAGAGACTTTTTAAAATGCTTGTTCTGCTGATGCCCAATCTAAATCACAAAGACCTTCAGTTAAACCTCATTAATGAAAAATCAGAATGTAAAAAATTAAGGAGCTGGAGGTAGTTTTTTTTGCATTTGTGCTGAGAACTCATCAATTATCTCAACACTTGCAGATTTATTCCCGTTTTGAGTAACTCTAAGACTTGGATCCTTATCGCCCAGCATCAGTGTAGGAATCCCTGCAGGCAGGGAATCCAACATCTCAAAGATTGTGTGAAACCAGAAGAGTGGAGGCGGTTTGTGCCCATCATGAATTTGCAATAACATGTTCAACAATACTTTGTGCTGTATAATGTACTGCTCTCGGCATCCACAGAGAAATAGAGGCCAGAACTTTTCTCCCAAGACTGGTGGAATTAGAGGGGCATCACTACTAATGTAATGTAAGATCATGTTTTATTACTTAATCCTTTGTTTAAACGGGGAGTCTCTCTGAGATCAGGATCTATTTTTTAAAAAGACCTGGACACATAAAATGAACATACACACTTTATGGAGATGCACAGAGAAAATATGCAGACACACATGATACAAGAACAGCATTTTGAGTGTAAATCATGTACGATGCGTCTCCATCTGCTCTCACTGTATAAAATTTAAACCCCAATAGCCCCCATAACGGGGGCTGCCACCTTGCACTGGTGATGTCGTTCGGAGACGGAGCTGCACAGTAGAGATCTTTGATTTTATAGTTTGACTCATGTCCCATCTGTTAACATGGAGGAGGCGGGCTTTATGAGCTATACTGCAGCCAGTCAGCAGGGGGCGATAGGTAGGGTTTGGCTTCACTTGTCGTGTCATGTCATTCATATTTATATACAGTCATTGGTGTAAAACATAAGAAGAGTCAAATGAGAGAATGAATGTAACTGTTTTGGCATGAGTAAAGGTGTCCGCTTACTAAAATTGTACCCCTTTGAAAACGTCTGTACCTTAGACATATTACTGTACAATGAACCATATTTTAAGATGGATTCTTCCTCTAAGTCATCAGTCGTCACAGGTGAGTTAACCAATCTGTATGCTGCAGTCCGCAGACAAGCCCCCGACAGTTTAAACACATGCTGTTTGTCTCCAGCCAGAGCATTTCTCATGACTCACTGTCTGCTGTGTGCTTTCCAACGTGACATTTTTCAGTCATCCCCAAGTATTGAACAGAAATAATCACAGATATCAATTCCATTCGTGGCATGGCAGAGGTAAGAAACACAGAATTCCTTTTTATAAAAAGAACACGTTTTTATCCGGCTCTTGATTTTCAGTTGGTATGTCCGATGGTCAGCAGAACGGCATTACGATTCACTTCATGTCGCCTCCAGCAACATTAATATTCTGTGCCTTCACGCTGGTTACGCCCTCTCTCCCCTGAAATAAATAAAAAGATAAAAGAAGGGCGATTTTCTTCCTCACCAGGCGTCCCCGGCATCTGACACGTGTTTTAAAGAAAATACGGAGTGAATGGCAGACTTTAGGTCTTTGTCTGACTCTCAAACATTACTGAAGAAATACCTGGAAGTAAATCGCTGTGTGAAATGATCAAACATCACATTATGTAACAGCATCCTGAAAGTCAAACACAAGTGATTACGTAGGAAGAAAAATCCAAACAATAACTAGAGAGAGTTGACCTTGAATTTGAAGCGACAAATTCAGCAACGAGTGAGTGCAGGAGACTCGCTGCATTTTCCTCTTGAGCTGACAAATACACATCACACCTTTCAATCCTGAAAGAACAGGGGAAAAAAACAGGATTTGTTTCAAATGAAAAGACAAAGAAGAAAATGGTATGATTTGTTGTTTGAATGATACAATGGGAAAGGCTGAGCCAGTGAATATTAACAAGGAACAGGTTCGTCCAGGAATATTTGTCAGTGAAATCAGGTGATAAACAACTCAGCATGGCCTCTGTCAACAAAAGAAGTAATTTCACAACTGCAAGACTTTTATAAACTCAAACCTGCCAATCTGAAAACGTGTTGTTCAGCCTGTCTTTGGTACACTGCAGTTTAAAAGCAGACAGGCCCAGCCATGGAGATGACTGCTGCTGTTGTCCCTGATATGTCTTTTAGCACATGAAGAACACCACATTGAGATGTTTACGAGGTTAAACACTGGAATTTCACTGGAGGGGGTCTTTAATATAATCCATAGTGTTTTAGACAGTTAGGAAATATAAACCTGGAAGAAATGTTAAAGGACAGTTAGGGGAAGGTTATATGTTAAGCTAAGTGAATTTTAACTACTACACCACTACTGGTGAGTCATTTATTCAAGGATGTCAATAATGAAGTGCTTCTCTGAAGTGTTTAGTCATCTTTCACATTACCCTCATCATTGAAGTGAATGAGAGCAAGGCCAGATATGCGGCTCTAGTCCTCGCTTCCTCTGCCCACCAAGAGTCTGTGTATTCATTCTTTCTAATGTACACGATGTTTGTGGTAATTTGTCCGAGCTTTCATGCCCATGTTCCCTCGATGTTAATGTACAGAGAGAGACACTATTTCTCCCCCCACACACTCCCACACAGAAATAAACAGGACTATTCAGGCGAGGTGAAAAACTAAAATGTTTAATGTGTTTTTCAGGCAGTGCATCTTTCTGTTGGGCTTTTTAATAAAACCGATTACATAAGACAGAGAGCGATGCTCCTAGAACAGATCCTTTTACAGCAGCCGCTGGACATTTTGGGGAATAAGATAAGAGTTTTCTTGCTGAGAGTTATGAAGATTGATATCAGTGTACAGTAAATACAAAACTAGCTAGCAGCTGGTAGCTGGTAGCTGGTTAGGCTAGTTTAACGTTGCTTCTATTATTCTAAAAGCTAGCCTGGCTAACACAATTGTCCTTGTAGCAGCCCTTACATTCAAATTGAACAAAGCTGAGGTATAAACGAGTTATTAAGTTGTATGGTTAGATGGATTTTGTTAGCTTCTGACTAGCTTGCTGTTTCTTCTTATCCGAAAAGCTAGAGCAGCTCTGTCCAGAGGTAACACAATCAAACTTTTAAAAGTCAAGTATTAAAATGTTATCTGGCCAAAGCTTAAGTGTAAACACAAAAAGTAGAGCAGTCGGGTAGGTTTTGTTAGCTTCTGACTAGCTAGCTGTTTCACTTTAGCCTCTTATGCTAAAGCTAGCCTGGCTCTTTCCAAAGGTAACACAATTCAACTTTTAAGGATCCCTAAAAGTAAATTATTATAATAATTAGTAGTATCATTAAACAGCTGAAATAAAAAACAAAAGTAGAGTAGTTTGGTGTTTTGTTTTAGCTTCTTACTAGCTAGCTGTTTCACAGTTTCTAGCCTCTTATCCTAAAAGCTAGCCTGATTCTGCCCGCAATGCACCTCTTAGCACCCCTAAAAAACAAACAGTGGTCTATGAAATGGATTTCGTTAACTTCGGACAAGCTAGCTGTTTCACGGTGCCGAGCTGCTTATCCTTAAAACTAGCCTGGCTCTGTCCAAAGGTCCACCTTTAGCACCCCTAAAAGTCAGTTGAAATATTTCAACTGTACAAAACTGAAGTGATAAAGCTGATCTGATTTTGGGGACGTTAGCTGACTCTTTCCGAAGGTAACATGCCTACAAAAGGTAGCCTGCGGTAACAGAACTAAGGACCCCTGAAACATTTTATCTCTACAAAGTTGAAGTAAAAAAACAAAAACCCGGTCAGGTCAGGTGGATTTTGTTAGCTACTGGCTAGCTGTTTCACCGTTTCTAGCCTCTTAACCTAAAAGCTAGCCTAGCTTTGTCAAGAGGTTACACAATTCACCTTTTAGCATCCTTACAGGTCAATTATTAACAAAGCTTAAGTGTAAATAAATAAATAAAAAAGTAGTGTAGTGTAGTAAGTTATGGATTTTGTTAGCTTCTGACTAGCTAGCTGTTTCAGTATTTCAAGCTTTTGTCCTAAGCTAGCCCGTCCCTGTATTAACGTGACACCATCAAACTTTTAGCACCCCTAAAAGTCAGTCAGGTTTTTTTCTGTACAAAGCTTAAATACAAATGACATCATTTTTAGCCTCATATCCTAAAAACTAGCCCGGCTCTGTCCAAGGGTAACACAACCTTTAAGGACTTGTTAAAGTAAATTATTAGCGATTTATCAGTAAAAAACTGAAGACAAAATAGTACTTAACCATTTTTTAACAAGTACAAAATATCCAGGATATAATTTGCCTCGTCTTTGCCACTAAAAGTACTAAAAGTACTGATAATTGGTATGGGTGCAAACAACTGAGAACAGGGTTGAAATTAGAATTTGACTCAAGGAAATTACGTTTAATGATGTGTTAGGTTGATCTAAATAACCTAATCAGAGACATGCTCCCCCTGCTAATTCAGCCTGCTTAATAGAGCATTACTGGGTAGATATTATTTGAAATGTCACAAGGCAAAAAAGTACAGTTGTTTACTTCTCTAACTTAGATCTGAGCCGCCTGCATCACAGTGTTTTCCTCTGAAGCCTGCAGGGTAACCAGTGAAGGTGAGGTTAAAAGAGGCTGGAGCAGTGTGGGGGGGAAGCAATGAATTATCTGGGGCCAATATTTAAAAGAGTGCATGGGAGTGGAAATTATGCCTCTGACTGAGTGCCTGTTGCTCTGCCAATGTGGCTGCAGGGATTAACACACAATCTGGGCACTGGTAGCCATACTGCAGGATTCTAACTGTGATTATTTGAGCTAAAAAAAAGAGACATTCAACAGTCTCCTAGTACTCTATAATATAATGTTTGATGTTACATATAATCTTTAAGTGATCTTAAGTTAAGGATTCTTCTTATTATACCAAACTCTTTAAAAACGCACTGATCATTTCCATAATATATTAAAAGCAGAATTCACACATAAAACTGAGGCTGCTTTTCCTTTCTCCTCCGCAAAAACTGCCTGTTTGAGTGCCTACATATATTCAATTAGATATAAAATCAATGGGCTCTTGCTCATCTTTTGAAATGATACCCTGCTTCACAATAAGAGTCCTGTGAACTCACATTAGAGATGTCCTCAGGGTTTCTGAAAAGGTGAGTGTGGCCAGGACCACTTTCAAGGACATTTGAGGAGTCACATTATTTGCATGAATACCAACTGTAGCCATTGACCAAAAAACATTATCATTTTTTAGGTATGTAGAAGCAAGTGATGAATCATCTTCAATTTAGTTTAAAAGATTACAACACAAAGACTGACATCTGGCTCTCATGTGAGAAGGGCAGCCATATACCTCTTCCTCCCCTAAAATTAGTGCGTTGACGCAGGTTCTTCAGACCCGGGAAGACCTGCTTATAAATGCTTATTGTCTCTTTTCCCATTGCCAGTGAAGTATCCTCCTGTCGGTCTCTTTTCTGCTGCGTCACCGTCTGACATCACAAATGCGCCCAAAACAGGGTTAGTAAACAGTGAAGATGTTACGGTGGTTAGGTCTTTATTGTATCTATTACTCATTCAGTCTGTTTATCAAACTCTGCGCCGACAAATTTGGAACGATGTTGGAGCGCTGCTCGGACGGAGACGGGTTGAATTTGTAGCTGAGATGACGAGGAGTCCCAGAAGTTACCGTGTTAGCGTGTTTTCACGGGTTTTGTGATCCCATAAATGCAGATTGGAGCTGAGGCGATAATTACCCGGGTCTACTGCATCATTTGACTGATTGTAACCTTTCCCATTCAGCCAAAAAGCTTAGGTTTTTTTGACCAATGGGAAAGCGGCTAAAGATACAAAAATGAACAGCGGTGGATGAGAGGAGGGGCCCATAGAGAATGCATTTTTACATGGCGCAGATTTTTATGCAACACCCCTGCCTGTGTGCACTCTTCCACGTCTTCCCCAAGCTAAGGTTAGCAAGCTAGTCACACAAGAAGGTTGGGAGAGAGAACTATGCGCTGACCTCCCCCTCCAAAAGCTCTCTCTTGTGACATCCTGCACCAAGAGATGCTGAGCATGTTCATGTGTTTGGGGAAAAGTTTCCCCTCCCAGCTTTAAGTAACATTAAGTGATTAATGATCAAACAGGATTCTATTACAGCAATGGCCATCTGTTCCCTTATGCTCGGAGGAAAGCTGCTGCTTCCTTCGCATTAAAAGGAGCGAGCTGAGGTGCTCAAGGTGATTACAATTTCTCTTTCTTTGAAGGTTTTAAAGGTTTGTCCAACGTGTAGGAGACCCAAAGGTAGACCCCGAACATGCTGGAGGTGTAACATATCTAACCTAACAAGGCCTTTATATCCCTTAGGATGAGCTGGAAACTGCTCCAGGAGAGGGGCGTCTGCATTACCTGGGACTCCCCCCTGGATGAGCAGAAGAAACATGGATGTAGGGATGAAAACAATTGACACTTGACCTCACCAAACTATCCGAAGCAGCCAGAGTGTTAAGTGGTCTGTTGTGTCCAGATAAGCGACTGTTTCCAGCATTAGTCCACCCTAAATGTTTAGTTAATTACCGAGCAGAAGTTTCTGATGACTCTGCAACGCCTTCTGCCATCTAATAAATGTAAAGATCTAACAAGGTAGGCTGCTATTATTTCTCATTAGACTTAATTAGCAGTGGTTGCCTTGCTAAAAGCCCAGCTCCAGATACACTTACTGCAGTTTAAGTGTAGTTCTTTATGTCAACAACATGGTTTATTAGGTTAAAGAGCTCCCTCATGTTCCAGAGAAAATGTGAATGTTGTGCTGTTGATTTAAACAAGACAAAGTCGCTCCCCTGATATAGACGATAATGTCATTTTCTTGAGGAACATGCTCCTTATTAGTTGGCATTTATCATCTCGCTCACTGTGCAGTGCAGAGCCTGCGCGTACATGGACACACATCATTACCAAAGGTCACATGCAGAGATTGAAGCACATTTTTCATCTGGCCAACGATGATGCTTCTCATTGGAGTGCTGGGTAGAGGAAATGAATTTCACAGAAAAATAAGGGTCAGAAAGTTCTCTCCAATGTACCGAGCTTAAGTACTGAGGCGCTTGTTTTTGCTGTGATTATGTGTTATTACCTGAGTTGTCTAAAAGGCATTCAGATAAATGCAGCCAATGTAGACTGAGAACGGTGGGTTTAATTACCCAGTTTCCTCTGTAATGATTCAAGCCTGTTTTTTTGGGTTGAGTTTTGTGTCTTTACGTCAGTTGAGGACAATTTTTTAATTAAGTTCAGGGCATCATTTTTATTTAGACTTTTCATAGATATAACCCCTCAAACCTGCTTCTTAATCAGCGAAATGGGCAGAGAATAATACGACAGGGAGATGACGCTTGAGTGCAGAACTTGAATGTCATTCAGCTCCATCCAAATCATTTTTAGACAACGCTGTTTTGGCCTAAGTCTGGAGTCTTTGGTGCGCTGGTTTTAATGCACTTTGTGTCATATAAGCAGTGATTGGTTTGCAAGAGATGAAGGTCGGAGCAACTAGAGAACTACAGAAACATAAGTAAGGAATTGCAGTAACAATTAAAAGAATAAAAGTGACTTAAAACTCATTTAAAAGGGGAGCAGAATTAATAATATTGAATAATTTCTATATCCATCCATCCATTATCTATACCACTTATCCTGTTCAGAGTGGCAGGGGGGGGCTGGAGCCTATCCCAGCTGTCAGTGGGCAAGAGGCGGGGTTACACCTGCACTGATCACCAGTAAATCACAGGGCTGACACATAGAGACCGACAACCTTTCACACTCACACCTACCGGCAATTTAGAGTCACCAATGAACCTACCGAGCACGTCTGTGGACTGTGGGAGAAAGCCGGAGTACCCGGAGGGAACCCACGCATGCACGGGGAGAACATGCAGACTCCACACAGAAAGACCCACTACGTTCAAACCGGGATTTGAACCTTCTAGCTGTGAGGCGACAGAGCTAACCACTGCACCCCCGTGCAGCCATGAGGTAATATTTATATCCAAAAACCCATGATGGCTGATTTTGACTTTAAAGCAACAATCTTGAAGATTTTCATGTAAATAAATGTCTGTTTAGTCAATCTATCGTTGAATGAGGCAACACGATGGTGACTGAGCCCACTGATGAAAGCCTTTGTATGTGCAGTGTTACAGACTGGGTATCTGTGGCGACTTTCGTGTAAAAAATCACAAGCAACGCCCAGTTAGTGACGTGTTTTCCATCACCCAGCAGTGGTTGGTCTGCCAGAGAGGGTAGGCGGAGCTAAGCGGCTGCTTTTCCGCTCTCTGCAAGTGTTGCGAGTAAACAGTAATCTACTATGGCTGAACAAACAAAGAAAAGATGGATGACTACAGATACAACTTCAACAAGAAGTGAAAATCCAAAGAAGAAGAAACAAACTCGACGCTCAGATGAAGCAAACAGTCTGAAAAGGAAAGCGACCGTCAGTGAGGAAAATCAAGAGTTACAACCGGAGCCAACCGTGGACGTCACACATGCAACACTGTGCTCCTGCAATTAGCGTTTATAACCATCTTTGAAATAGTTACTGCACTCTGCGTTTGCATTGCTTTATGGTTTTAATAGTAATGCCAAAGTAAAGTACAGAACTAAAATTTTATACAATTTTTTTATCCTAAAAAAGCGACATTGAACAGAAAAAAAGATAACACAAATAAAGAAGATGATTTCTTGTTAAAACCTGATGAAGTCCCCAAAAAGTAGTTCCTACGGACAGCCTTTGGACCGCTGTATGGTGGAGCTGAATGTGGTAAAACCTTTGAAGTATCCAAGAAAATGAAACGCTGCATTAAGAGGCAGTGAAATGAAGAAAGCAAAGTGAGAGGTTGCTTTTTTTTTTCAGTCGGTGAAAATTGGAGAGCGCTGAAGGAGAAAAGAGACTCATGCAGTGACAATGTTTCTTTAATGACTCTCACTGCCAGAGGGGGAGGACGGAAGTTCTGCACAGTTTAAGCTGAAGACATTAGTGAGATTTTAATTTTTAAATTCTTTATATTAGCAGTTTACTTTTAGTCAGCATGCTGGTAATTGCTTTTGACATTTTGCAGCGATTGATATGACTTTCCTGCAGATCCTTGTTCTCCATTACTCAGTGTGAAAGCTTGATGATGCAAACAGAAAATGAGGAACAGCCAACGCACGTAAAAGCATTTATAAAAAAGGAGGTTCATGCAAACAATGAAAGACAGTCTGTCGCACAGTCAGCTGCAAAACATAATTACAGAAGACAAGGAAAGATAATGTAAACAGAATAATAAAGTGACATTTCTCTGCATAAAATCACACTAACGCTTCAAGTTAATTAGAAGGCTCCTCTGTAAACTGTAATGCAGTTTGCATCTAATACAACATTTCCCATTTCAAATCGTTGTTGCAAACAGACCGACATGGGTTATTAATTCACAGGTACATTATTGTGTCACAATTTCAGGAACATTATTTCATTCGTCCTCGCTTTTAGAGACAACACATCAAGTCAGTTTATTCACCAATGTAACGCTGAACCTTCTTCTCATGCATTGCTTCATATTCGTGCAGTAACTCTTGTGTTTTGTTCATATTTTAATCAGAGCAGCTTCCTCTGCTGAACGTGTCAAAATAAGTATTATGTTAATTGACCTTTGTTCTGACCTTATAAAGCCCAGTGTTTGGGAAAGAGTGGTTAACCTTTCATTTGGCACAAACTGACTTTGTACATTCAAGGAATAGATTAATTATCCTGTTCAGGGTCACGGGGGGGGGCCGGAGCCAGTCCTAGCTGTCATTGGATGAGAGGCGGGATACACCCTGGACCGAGCGCTAGTCAGTCACAGGGCTGACACATAGAGACAGACAATCGTTCACGCTCACACTCACACCTACGACCAATTTAGAGTCACAAGCTGTGTCCTAATCCACGGGCTGCAGCCTTCGAAGGAGGCGTCCACGGAGGAGACGTTAAAGCCGAACTGAAATATGATAGTCTGGTCTTCCCTTGCATCACCAAACGCCGCTCCTGTCGCCTAGCAACAGGTAGCTAGTCGGCTAACTAGCTAGCATAACTAACATTGAGTAAGTTAATGTATTATTTTAAATCTCATTTGTTTCAAGGACTCTTTCGTTTTCTTAAACATATGTAAGACTAGCTATTCGATTGAGTTGAAACCATTTTAAAACGTATTCGTCGGCCGCGTAAAAGTCTGCCCTTTCGTTTGCACTGGCGCGCAATGCATCTCGGGATACGGTGTGCCGCGAAGGATGCACTCGATGGATCCTTTGCGGTAACAGAGGACGCATTTGTCGGCTGCATCTGAAGGAGCCTTCGAATTGGGACAGCCTTCTACGAGCTTCTGTGACGCAATCGGCCTTCACATATGTCCTTCGAAGGCTGCAGCCCCTGGATTGGGACACAGCTATAGACTAAACTAATTAGCTAGAAGCAGGAAGCTGGAGTACCCAGAGGGAACCCATGCATGCACGGGGAGAACATGCAAACTCCACACAAAAAGGCCACTTTGTCCAAACCAGGAACCTTCCAGCTGTGAGGCGACAGCGCTAACCACTGCACCTGTGTGTACATGGACTTCTCTTTGACTTGGTAGGGGGTACTTAGTGCGTAACTAGCACGACCAACACCATCAACGTGCGTTTTTCAAAGCGCTAACACAGGTTATGTCATTTTTCATACTCACAAACTTTCAGGTCTATAATGAATGCTCATAAAACTGGGAAAACTCAGGCTGATAAAACAATGTTTTTGAGCTGTGAAAGAGAACAGATGGCAGAACCTTTTGAAAAAAGGAAGTGTGTTTTGAGAGTTATGTGTCTCATTAGGGAGCCAGCACTTATTTGTTATAAGAGACGTGCTTTAGGTGCTGGTAGAGTTCATTTGAAGTGTATTGCTCCGACCAGAGTTTGCTGGAAAACTCTGAACCCAGGAATTAAAGGACAGCCATGGATGTGTGACACCATGCTTAGGCCAACCAGATTCAAAGAAATATAATAAATGACCATCACCTCTAAGTAGCTCATTACACAGTGAAGGCTTATTGTGTTTAAATTACGTGCCAGAACAAAGAGAACAATGCCAACCCTAAATGAGAGTCCTTAAACGCGTTATTAATAAGCTGTGTGACGTAATGTCCTCAACTTTGACCTGAGACAACGTCCATTGGTCCGGGAAGGTAACAAATCTGAAAATGGAGTTTAGCCACAAATAATTCTGGACAAATTGGACTAATTGAAATGTTGACCAAACCAAGGAGGTACATCTAAAGTTCACCAAAGTCACTAGAATTCATCCAGAGGAGGACATAAATGTCTGCATCAAATGTCATGGCAATAGTAGTTCAGATAAAACATCATCGTGAAAAGGGCATCGACAAACATAGTGGGATTTATTTTTTGGAACAAATGGTATCTAAATCAGATTTCAGTGGCCGACTGTCCTGTGTGTTCTTTTCTTTTATTACATCTGAGTGTAAATCTGAGACAGAAAGCCTTCTACAGATGACTTCAAATGCTGCATAACTTCCAAACATGGGCAGGTCAGTGGAGAGGTGGTGAGATTAAGGAAAATCAGCACTCTGACAAATCCAATCCAGTCTGGGCTTGAAGGTCGAGGATTTCTACAATAAAGGAATGATTCAAACTTAAAAGGACTCTTAAGGAACTCTCCAGTGGCAACTTATGATTGGACATCAAACTGTCACCACCTTCAGGCATCAAAAGTTGACTTTGAAAGGTTTGGGGAGGCTTCTTCTCAGAGGACATAGCTGTTGACAGCTTGAAAACACTACCTGAATTCCTACGGTGACCCAGTTTCATGGTGAAAACAAAGTATTGAAATGGGTCAGGTAGCTTGCAGCGACGTTCCTCTGCTCGTCTGCTGGTTGTGCTTAAAACATTTTCTGGCCAGCATTGATACTCAACTGACTCATAACATGCAACATGGCGATACCAGAGGGCCAGCTACCCGAGGGTAAGTTGGCCTCAATTAAGACATTTTTGAAAATTGTTGCTAACATGGTGTGGCTTCCTTCCGAGTGGGCGAGGTCACTGAAGACGGTGACCGACAGAGGCTGTGCAACACCACTACCTGTTGGTCATTATCTTGAATTTTGTTATGGGGCTTGGTCCAAGCCACTTTGTTTCTCATTTAGGCTCAAAAGCAGCCAGGGCTTATTTAGAACATAACTTATAGATTAGATGAATACAAGTGTTCGTCTTTAGCGTCCCAAAACAAAGCTGTATGACGTCTGAGAGAGGTCCTCAAGTTTGACCTGAGACCTGCGTCCATTGGTTCGGGAAGGTTAACGAGTCTGAAAATGGGGAATTCATTTGGGTATGGAGTCAACAGGAAGTGAGCTTACCAGACCTCTGTAGCTTCCCCTGATATCTGCTTGAGGCTAGCTGTTTGAGGCTACATTAGCCGCTACTATCATCACAAACAGACTGATCTTTCTGCGTTTGAGTACCCCGATTGTGGGTAATATAGGTGCCAAGACACAGACAAGGTTGGGTGGAATAAAAAAAGATGACATATTTGGTCCAACAATGTTATAAGAATGCAATGATAATCCTTGAATTTTTGTGACCAGTTGATTTGGCTACCATATATCCACAGGATTCATCCATCCAAAACAGCCCCCCCAGCAGCATCATCATTTTCTTGTCAGATTCTGAGGCGCTGTGATGGTGTCGTCAGCAGGTTTGTTGTGCATTCGGTCTGACAGGCCGGTCAGACAGGGACAGGCTGCCTTGAATCTTAAGTAAGTATTTTATGTCGGTGTTTCATGGAGAAAAAATCAGACCAGACTTGTTTTAGGGTATTGGATGTTGTTATCATCGCGTTTAATCCGTGTTGACAAAGATAATGAACACATAGAGGATGGCTGACGGGGAAGATAAGATGCTTTGTTGATTCCCATTCACAAAGTCTTCCTTTAAATCCCCCACCTCTGGGAAGCAAGAGAGTTATATAACAGCACCCTGCTAAAGGACGACAAAGACGATCTATGCCTGGTGTACAAAGCTTACACTGTCTTTTATATTTACCGTAAGAAAGGCAGGTTTTTGTTTCTTCTTCTTTGTTCACATATTGTCTCAGTCCATATGTACGTCCATCGGTGCAAACACAATATCTCAGGAACCCGTGGATGGAATATCTTTGTTGTTCGGCACCAACATCCACTTGTACTCAAGGATAGACAGTACAAATTTGGATTGTCAAAGGTCAAAGGTCAGGGTGATTTTCCGTTTTTTTGGCCTTTATCCAAATGTAAATATGACAGAATATTCTGCAAATGTTTAATAGCATTATATTTTTTTCCCTGAAGGGCAAAGGTCAACTTCACTGTAACATCTTGGAAAACCTTTTTTCCAAGACATCACATCTCAGGAACGTCTGGAGGGAAATTTGTAGTCCGCTAAGACTCCAGGGTGAACAGAGTCGGTTTTGGTGGTGAAAGGTTAAAGGTCAAAGTCACAGTGAAATCTACTCTATTGCTGTGTCTTAAACCGCATACTAACGTACTGCCTACTTCATACTCAAACAGTATGTGCTGCATACTGCCGTTGGCATCATACTCAGAGCCGTCTTCTCCGTATCACGTGACTTCAGCGTTTACGTATGTCAGGTCTGATCTCCGGTCCATCTCCGCCATAGTAGAAGCTGAATAGCCGCAATGCATTTTGGGGCGGTTGAGTACAACCAGTGAGCTCCCGTCTCATACTCAAACATCCGGGCCGATCTAGTATACATCCGGGCATTTCTCGCATACACAAAATTGCATACTATGAGATGGGAACGCATGACATACTCAATTTTACGTCACGGTTAGTATGATTATTATATATAGTATGCGGTTTCAGACACACTGTATGACATTTACATGAGTGCAATATCTTAGCGATGCTTGGATGGAATTTTCTTCATCCATACAAGGAAAACGATGCCATTATTTTTAGTTATGTTTTGTCTTTAGCTTAATGTATTCTTTTCAATATACTGTACAAATATATTCCCTCTGTCAGGTTACACTGATGGATGTCAAGTGCAACCTAACTGGCTGGAAAAGGCAAACTACCATGTGTTAGAAGAGATAGTTAAATCAAAATTGACGCTCGCTTTTTGGAACATTGGTCCATTAAAGAATCCAATATGCTGGTAATGGATTTTCTTCTTTATTCCACTTTTTTTTTTCTTTTTTTACAAAATAACAACTTTGTTTTTCTGGCATCAAGAAGCAGGAACATTAAGAGCATCCATTAGCTCTACTGTATGCTCCATTATAGCTATTATTAGTCATTTTACAACTCAACATCACAGCATATCTTAGAATCCACGATTCATTCTTTGAATGCTGTAGAAATCACGTAGCTCTTGTGTTGTATAATATCCTGGCATCCGGCAACAGGCTCCTGGAAGAAATCATGTCTGGTTGGGAATAAGACTTAGACTTAATGTATCCGCGGCACTAAATAATACTTTTTCCCTAACCCTGACTTTTTGGGGAAGAATGGCTACTTATTTTAAGGTGTTACAGTGAGAGATCTCGCTGCATATTGTTTACAACAAGATATTTTCATGTTGTTATGGCATATAAAACAAATAATTTAATAATAAGTTTAATAAAAGCCAACTTCCATATGTTGCTCTATGTTATCTGGTTAAATCAAGCACATTTTCTGTAGAAACCGATACTTTCTTTGCTGCGGTGAAAGCAATATACTGCCGTAAGAGCAGCTACCGTTACCGCACAGGTAATGGGGACTCCACTCAGACTAGGTCTCAGGTAATGGGGACTTGACTCGGAGTCTGTCTCAGGTAATGGGGACTCGACTTAGACAAGGTCTCAGGTAATGGGGACTCAACTTGGTCTAGGTCTAAGATAATGGGACTTCGACTTGGCGTCTGTCACAGGTAATGGGGACTCGACTTGGTCTAGGTCTAAGGTAATGGGGACTCGACTCAGAGTCTGTCTCAGGTAATGGGGACTCGACTCAGACTCGGGCACAGGTAATGGGGGACTCGACTCAGACTAGGTCTCACATAATGGGGACTGAACTTGGTCTAGGTCTAAGGTAATGGGACCTCAACTCGGAGTCTGTCACAGGTAATGGGGACTCGACTTGGTGTAGGTCTAAGGTAATGGGGACTCGACTCAGAGTCTGTCTCAGGTAATGGGGACTCGACTCAGAGTCTGTCTCAGGTAATGGGGACTATACTTGGAGTCGGTCTCAGGTAATGGGGACTATACTTGGAGTCGGTCTCAGGTAATGGGGACTATACTTGGAGTCGGTCTCAGGTAATGGAGACTTGACTCAGAGTCGGTCTCAGGTAATGGGGACTAGACTCGGAGTTGGTCTCAGGTAATGGGGACTCGACTCGGAGTCGGTCTCAGGTAATGGGGACTATACTTGGAGTCGGTCTCAGGTAATGGGGACTAGACTTGGAGTTGGTCTCAGGTAATGGGGACTCGACTCGGAGTCGGTCTCAGGTAATGGGGACTCGACTCGGAGACTGTCTCAGGTAATGGGGACTCGACTCGGAGTCTGTCTCAGGTAATGGAGAATGGTCAAAGTGCAAGACAGTTACCCCACTGACCTCACAAATTTAGAATAGTCATGAGTTGCCGCCCTTCACAGACTGTCAAATTCCCTACACGTTTCCTTGCGGGTGTCTTCACTTACTGCCTCATGAAAAGGTGAACTGCTGTGAGTTCACTCATGAAGGTCAGTTAACGTTTCACAGGAAGTGCTTCTCAGCCTGTGAAACCAGTTATATAATGTCCTCTATGTCTCTGTGGGAGCTATTTAAAGTTAAGAATAAGTCAGTGTGGGCTTGAAGACAAATTTATAATCGTCTTTATGACAAAGAGTGCTGGGCTGCTGAAGGACGTTGGAGTTTAGCAAAAAGGTGGGTCTATTTTAGGAGACAGGGTGTTGATTGACTCATACTCTGGATTCAAGTCAAATTTGTGGTTATTTTGGTCGATATTGATCATTCTTTTTTTATATATTGTGTCCAGTGAGATCTCCCAACGTTATGAAGGTTCAATATTACATCACTGGAGAATTCTTTCTATGCATGATGTGAGAGATGCCACTCATGGCCTCAACGTAACGTGGATCATATTGTTCTCGACTCATCTCCTCACAGAGAAGAAGGGTGGGCTTTCTGAATGGGTACCTGAGCTTTCATCTACTCACATATGCAGATATGTTTGTGTCTCTTTCATCAAAGAGTGCATCAATTTTCTTTTTTCTTTCAGAGTAAAAGCAGAAATGTCATCGCCAAGATGCCTAACACCTGCGCTCGCAATCATACGCACATCATACGTCTTTCTCTCACTCTCAAGTCCCCAAGAAATAAACTCTGTACATTACATAACATAGAACACAATGAGGGGTACAGAGAGCTGTGTATGTACCACATCTGTGCTCCTGAAGGAGCCTGATGAAGTCTGAAAAGCATGACACTTGAAGCTGTGCAGGGAAGAGAGCAACAGGAAATAAAATGATTATCTCTTGTGTCTTTTTTAGACTCAATTAGCTGCTATTACAGTCACACTCCTTATGAGTCACACATGCTGCACATGTTCTGACAAATTAACATCCACATCACGCTAACCGATGCATATGTGACCGGACTTATTAAGGAGTTCTTCTTGTCGGGCTGAGCAGCGACGTTTCTGCAGCAGGAAGCAGAAAGGTTTACTCACAGGCCTGTGGCGGCTGCTGGAGCAGAGCTGATCCGAGTTCTGTTTCAGGCCTGATAAAAGCTTCGCCTGTGATCCTTCATCCTGGCTCTGAGAAGGTACACACACAAAGGTCTGCCTCGGTACCTCTAAAAAGAGGAGCTGGTCAAACTGCGGTTAAATCATCTTTAGAAAGGCTTCCACCCACAGTCCAAGTGCATGTCAGGTAACATAAAGACTTGTTATGTCCAGCTATTGAATGAATTTATCCATTATGTGTTCATCTTAGACTGAGGGAGAGAGTGGCTCTTTGATCCTGTGACCCTGAGGAGGGACAAGTGGGCACAGACACAGACGGACAGAGACATTATTTATCGCTGAAGATGACCTTATGTAACACCACAGAAAACTTTTTTCTTTTCCTGATGCTTAAGTTATGTTCAGCGGGGCGCCGGTTTGGTCTGCCGATCATTTGGTGCATGTCACCCTCCACTCTCTCCTCCCGACATTTCCTGTCTGTCTTCAGCTCTCGTATCAATTAAAGGCAAAAAGCCCAAAAAATAATATTTATTAAAATATCTGTTCAGCAAGTATTTATCGTTACGTAACATGCCTTTGTTGTTGTTTCATTCACGAATCAAACTGTAGGCGCTTTGTTGAACTAGCTAACTGGAGGCGGTTTATGTAGAGAGAAGCTTAACTCAGGCTTAGGAGGTATGTTTAGCTTTTTTATTTCATTATTATGACGATAAAACATAAAAAATAAAATGTGTGAAATGTTTTGAACATGTTGATTCACTTTGTTGTAATAAACTATGAAAAACTATTCTTGATTCTTTTAATATAACCTGAAACTTCTGTTTATTCAGACACTAACATTTATGATAAAAGGGAAAGAAGCTCACGCAGAGGGGAAACATGAACTCTGATGATGGAACAATAAGTATCAAAACAAGAGAAATCAAGTAAAAAGTGGTTATTTTTCTGTCGAGAAACTGAAATATTAAATAAATGCACCATAAAGAATCCATCCATCCATTATCTTTAGCGCTTATCCTGTCCAGGGTCGCGGGGGGCTGGAGCCTATCCCAGCTGTCATTGGGCGAGAAGCAGGGTTACACCTGGACAGGTCACCAGTCAATCACAGGGCTGACACATATGCTCCGAACTGTGAAGTCTGGAACGCAGCATTTTTCCGGCCTCCGACTTGGTCAGAGGTGTTCATAAAGAGCTGGGTCTGTAGCTTCTTCTTAAAGGTGAAAGGGACTCCGCAGACCAGTAGGAGTTTGGTAGCTCGTTCCACCACCGGGGGACGACTGAGGAGAAGAGTCTAGTTAGAGACTTAGGGCCCTGTTGTGATGGGAGCTCCAGGCGCCTTTCATTGGCAGAGCGTAGTGGGCGGGAGGGAGTGTACACCTGGATGAGGGCGTTAGGCAGGAGACGTTCTTGTTGCTGTTTTGTAAGCGAGCGACAGGGTTTGAATTTAATGCGAGCGGGGACTGGGAGCCAGTGGAGGGATATGAATGAGTGGAGTGACGTGCTGTTTTGGGTTAATTGAAGAGCAGTCTCGCTGCTGCGTTCTGGATCATCTGCAGAGGTTTGAATGTGCAGTAATCAATGCGTGATATCAGAGCCTGTACCAGCAGTTGTGCTGCATGCTCTGACAGGTAGAGTCCAGGCAGACTTAGTGGGTACGAGTTCAGTTTGTCCAAGCTGGATATTGATCTGTGGTTGCATTGAGGGACTGGCTGGGACGACAAGGAGCTCAGTCTTAGAGAGGTCGTATACACAGATCCTGATTGGCACTTTGGCCTTTGCCATCAGCGTGTGAATGAGGGTGTGAACAGGTGAATGTGACATGTAAGTACCGTCCATGTCCCAGGATGCATTGCGTGCAAGCAGCATCAGCCTCGGCCTCGCGTTCATGCATTTCCCAGGCTGTTAACTGTCACTCAAACAAATACAGCTGAATGTCAGACAAAACACTCTAAAATGTGTCCTCGACCTATAACATCCTCTTCATTCACATAGTGGGATGCTATTGTTGCAGTTTGCAGTGCAGTGTCGTAGCTAGTTTGCAATCCAAGTGAAAACAGAGACTAGAAATCTAATGTAAAATGGTCTGCAGTTCTTAAAGGCCTCGAGCTGCGTCATATGTTAGTGCTGGAGCAGGACAATCAGATTGTGGAGCTGCACCCAGAGACACAGAGATCATCTGCAACAACCACCTCTGACACGGGGTTAAGATTAGAAACTGGACAACAATCTCTGCAAGGTCACTCTTCATTTACTGCGTCCTAACGTATAACAAGTCTAATCAATAGTCCAATTGTTGATGGAGAAAGTGCGTTACTGTTCAGCTGAAAAAGAAAATAGAAAACTCAGAAGTTTTATTTCAGCAGGAGAATATTGTGAACAAATGCAGCCCATGAAAATACGAGAAGAAAGATAAAACTATTTGTCTGTTTGTTTCCAGGAGCTGCGGAGGCAGACATCTGCCTTTTCAAGGGATTTAGTGAATAAAAAAAGGTTTTTATTCCGAGTTGTAGAACAAAATCCAGCGAAATGGGAAAGCCTTGAGCTGGAGGTCGGAGCAGATTAGAAATGCAAACCAGCAGAGAAAGTTTAAACATACAAAGATTTTCTTTCTCTGCTCGCACTTAGTTTCAAGTGATTTAGAAAACAGCAATTAAATCGGACGTGTGTCTCCGTGCACCAAACAGCAGTTTGGAGGCTGAATAAATATCAGTTTATGTGGAATTACACAATAAAAGCATCTGTTTATGACATAACACAGTGCATTATATTGTAAAGTACACTGAGGTCGTATTAATGTTTGGCTTATGTAAGGGTTTAAAAAGGAAACCGAACCATTTCAGTTAATTTCAGTTCACGTCTGGTTATTAATTTGTTCCACAGGGCGATAAACTGGATGCATGAAGCTTTTTCTACCGTTCACTGTTATTCAGTCTAAAACACTCAAAACCCATAAACCGCTCTCACCCACAGACACAGGAATGAGCCAGTGAACGAGTTCATGCTAATTTTCATGCTTGAATATAAAAAAGTTAAAAAGAGAGTGCACTGAAATTAAGTTGCGTGGTGCAATTATATTCTGCTAAAGCCATTAGGTTCATCTTTTCATGCCATGAAGGTTATTGTGATGTGGCTGTCCAGTGAAAACGATTCATAATTAACTGCTCTTTTATAAGTGCAGAAATTTTGATGACGAAGTTTGGACTTAAAAGCCACTAAAGACCTAATTAATTTATCTAAATGTGCATTCATGCATAGTAAATGCAACGCAGTTTATCCAACAAGTCCTCCAAATTAAAAAACACGTTTTGGACACGTTGTTTCCATGCCTTCAAGACAGTGTCATTGTCGAGTCACCAAACCTCGAGTCCGAGTCTCAAGTTTCCAGTGTTTATGTCCGAGTCTGAGTCACCAAGGAAGTATCAGAGTCGAGTCTCCATTACCTGAGTCCAAGTCCAAGTAAGCTAGCAGCTAGCTTACGGTAACGTTATCAACTGTCCAAGTGACTTTAGCATCTCACTCACTTTTTCTGTGTGCATCCTGGACAAATGTCTCTATCTGGCATAAACTGTTGCTGAATGAGACGGCACGTGAGCATGCATGCAGGTAAACACGTGCCAGCCCTTGCACAAACTGAACACATGATTAGGTCCTTATCAATAAATAAGTCCTCCCCTCCATCTTCCGAGTTCGAATGCAGTCAGTGCTTGAGAAACAGTGTTGTAGTCGAGTCCAGGACTGCTGGAAACAGGACACTGCTTCAAGAACAACAGATATAAGCCTTTGCTGATCCCACAACCCTACCTGCAGGACATAATATAGCAGAGTCCTCCAAAGCTTTCACAAACCCCTGTAGCAAAATAAACTTGTTATAAACCGACACTAGCAGGGTTGTCGTCGTGGATGGGTTAAAAAAAACAGAACTTTTACATTGGAGTTCCTGCCGCATGTGGAAACCAACTTATTGTAAGTTATGTGTGTAGCTACAGCAGGTATGTTACATAACTTAACATCCTTATTTTAACCCCAACCGTGATCTTTTCCTCGACTCAAACAACTTTTATGTTTCTAAATGTTAGCTTACTTTTTTTATAACGTTAAGCAGGTGTTAGCATTTATGAAAGGCCCCTGTAGGTTGTATTAGTGATTAGTCTCATGGGTTGGAAGACTTGCTGTAATGACTTTCAGTTTTTAACAAGAAACAGCATTTTGTTTACCCTTCGATCCGCCAATTTTATCGCCTCACTTCCTCTTTTGTTCTCATAATTATGAGTCACTACAGGACTTCGTCACTTGAATGAAAACCAAACATTGTTTCTGGAATGATTAAGATTAAGATGAAAACTGTGTATTTTGATTAAACATGGTTTGCATTGGAGAGCAATGGTGAGCTGCCAAACCTGCACCACTTTCAGCTGCTGTTTGGCTGAGCAGCTTTCTTCAAGCGAGTCTTTGGCTGAACTTTACCTGAACTTGATTTACATAAAACAAGAAGAAAATAGTAAGAAGAAAAGGTGTTGCAATGATCTCTGAACAAGCTCATTTGCATGTAGGCATGCGACTGAAGCAGCAGCGACTTCCCAACTTGTATCCACAAGTGGCTGTGTGAGGGTCCATTACAGCAGCGCTGTCGCCCACTCATTTTTAATACTGTCGAATTTCATGAACTTTCAGGGTCAAATCTGCTCTGGGCTTTAGTTAACTTCTGACCCTGACTTAATAAATCCCTCCTGTCTCAGCCAGCTTTTGAAAAACATTCTGGATTGTAACGCTGATCCTTCTGGGCAAATTCTTTGATTTGAATCTGTTTGTTATTCAGCACCTGATCAAACACCTGGATCAGGTCAGACAAGTTAATGGCGGCTGTGTTAACAGGCCCACGATATCGTGCAAGTTAAAAAAAGGAATCACAGACGAAAAGGGGCTGCTGAAAATTATACACAGCTGGAAGATCATTCAGGAAGCTGTTAGTTTGCAGCATGAATCTTCCGACTGTGTCATCATCCCGATTGCTCGCCCTCAAGGCTCTCCCAAACGTCCTCTGATATTAGCTTTTTGCTCAGCTGCTTCAGGAATCACGTAGGTTGAACTGATTAAATTTGCTAATCATATGCATGGAAAAAAAAGCTTAATTTTAATTGATAAAAGGACATAATTTCCACCTTAAATTATTCATATAATAATGCTTCTGTTAGTGCAAGATGCAGCTTCCTTTTGGGCTTTTCCTGTGTTATGATGCTCTGTGATCAAACGGCGTGAAAGCATACGTGATATGGTTTGGAAACACCTCTGTTTCTTCGATGTGTGGCCAGGGGGGAAAAAATTGTTTGGATGAATATTGCTAGAAAGAGGAGCATCTGGACTGCCTTGCTTAGCCTCACCTGGCCAGAGATAAGATGCAGAAATTGGAGGGATGGCTTGGACAGAGACAAAGATGTTTTAGCTGGACCTCCACTTACAAGCTTTCCGGGGGGTTAATTGCATGGAGATGGCTGGGTTGAACGAATGAGCGACTCCATCTGCTGATAAAGACTGTGAAGCCTGATTTACACTTTTATTTTGAACCTACACAGAGCCCAAGTGGCCTGCACAAGTGGCGGACGCCATTATGAGGATTTATACGCACACCGATCAGCCATAACATTATGACCACCTGCCTAATATTGTGTCAGCCCCTCTTTTGTCGCAACAGCCCTGACTCGTCGAGGCGTGGACTCCACTAGACCTCTGAAGGTGTGCTGAGGTATCCGACACCAAGACGTGAGCAGCAGATCCTTTAAGTCCTGTACGTTGTGAGGTGGGGCCTCCATGGATCAGACTTGTTTGTCCAGCACATCCCACAGATGCTCAATTGAAGGCCAAGTCAACACCTTGAACTCGGTGTCATGTTCCTCAAACCATTCCCGAACCATGTTCGCAGTGTGGTGTGGCAGGGCGGATTATCCCGCTGAGAGAGGCCATTGGGGAATACTGTTTCTATGAAGGGTTGTACTTGGTCTGTGTGTCATAAAGATGCAAAAAGAAGCCTCCAGCGTCTGCATGAGACACACCAGGCTTTTAACTCCAATGAAAACCCTTCTGCAGCAATATTAGTCATTTAGAGCAACTGCTGCATTCTCATCCAAGGTTGTAATATACAACTCTCACTCTTTGTCACAGTCTCTCGAACAGATGCACAATGGGGCAACAATTTTTTCATACTGACATGGGGTTAAAGTGAAACTTTTTTTGTTAGCTTGGCAATGAAAGCAATTAATTTTGGAGCTTTGATCTATATGACCTCATAATGGAATAATATCCTGCACTAAACACAACAGAGCACATGCCACAGATATTTATGACGTTGTAATTTGACTCTAGAAGGCACTAGTCTGAGTTTCCTCTATTTTTTGACAACTCACAAAAGTCAGAGAAGAAGTTTGGAGACGTTCTTTCTTGACGACTCAAGAAAGCTTCTGTGCGCCAGGGTACTTCTTGTGCTTGGTTGGTCTGTCCACTTGCAAGTGTAATTAAACCGAGAAGAACCCACTCTCCCGTTGTCTGTTGTCAATCCCTTGTTGTTTGTGTCGTTCGTTACACCATAATTACCACGACAACCTCGAACAGCAAACATCTGTCGACGCTGCACGCAAATTAGAAGTGCCTTTGTTTACATGGTCCTTGGAAAATAACGACAGTAAGCGGTTGAATGACAGCAGGAGGACCTGGTTTTAGTGAGAGAATACTGATGCAGGTAGAGGACCGGCTCTGCAAAGAGTAAGATGCGTGGCACTTTGTCCACGGGGTCACCAAAAACAGCACAAAATTAAAGTTAATCACAGGAGCACTTAGTATGAAAAACATCACAGAGTTAACTCAAAGTTGACGTCCTGTTTCACAAAGTATCTTAACTAAAGAACAGTTTGAAAACACACTTCTCCATTATAGTTAAAAGACAAAGTGACATTCCTGATCCTCTCCAGCAGTTTCCACTATAAGTGAATTAGCACTGTGACAGCGCCATGACTTATTACATAAATATGTAAAATACTGGAGTCGCTCAAATGCATTATGGGTCCAAGTAGCACTTCAGCTCCATAAAAGCTTCTGCCCTCACTAACACGGCGGAGAGTTCATCCACAGTCAGAACACAAACACTGCATTCGTTTGGATTTAACCTTTCTCCATTAATTGTCCACACAACATTAAACACTACAAGTGTGGCCTACAATCAGCGAGCATGCCCCCAATTTGGCACTCGCACAAACACTCGATGAAATTAGCGTAATGAGGTTGCAGATAATGGATCAGACGGAGGGCAGAAAGGTTTGGACAAGGACCAGCGCGGCAATATTCCAACAAAAAACAAGACACACGACTCTTTTGAATGCCTATGCGATTCGTCAAAGCGCTGAGATTTCCCATTGTGGATGAGTGTAAATGGCTCATTAGAGCTGCTAAAAGCTTGAGCTACATTAACCATCATGCATTTCCACGGGCAAAGAGTTTTGTTGACATTGTTGCTTTTATTTTCAAAATGAAATGAGAGATATTACAACAGCAAAAAGTTTCTTTTAGCGCGTTCAACCTCTGCCCTCGCTGTGTTTATAAGTTCTTTAAAAGCATGTAGCTTCATTCTGGGACTTTCCCATTGAATCAAACTTCTTAAAGACGGTTACAAATAGAAGCAATACACTGAAACCTGGAGTAAAGTACTTCCCACTGTTGTCTCTTTCCACAGTATATTAACAGTAGTGAAGTCAAGTCACACCTAAAGGTCAATTGGAGCCCAAACAAAGTGATAGAATTTCTCCAGTGCTCGATTTAACCACCAACAACAGAGAAGACTGATGTGAATCTCCAACGAAGTCGGTGTTTTCCTGCTGCGTCGCCCCGTGAGACAGAAACAGATCGACCTTTAGCATTGATGAGTAGCAGGGGCTCAAAGAAGAGCGAAGACACGTTGCACAGCAGTGATGTATGAACCCGTTTAAAGCCTCTGTAGGATGTCAGGTCAGTAAGTGTAGATTCATCCCTTAACCTTGTGAGTGGTGTTGAATCTTTATGTAACAAAAAGACTGGAGCAGCAAAGGAAAGAAATGAGGGCAATGCTACCAATAACTCACATCGACTGTATGAATAATGGAGCCACCATGACGTCACATATTGGTTCATCGACTGTGGCATTTTGACCCCCGCCATGTTGGTTTTTTGACTCCAGAAGGGACTATATTTGAGCAAAAAGGTGGTGCTGGCAGGTAGAGAGGTAGAGGGGTTAGCAAATGCTAAGCTATCAAAAATATAGAGTCAGTGCCAGTGGCGAATCAGAATCAGGTTTATTGCCAAGGAGGTTTACACATACAAGGAATTTGTTTTGGTGATTTTGGTGCAGAAAGCTTAAGACAAGACTAGAATAAAAATAAGTGAAAGACTTAAATAGAATAAGGTTTTTTTTTTTAAATGGAGGGGTGGGTTCGAGGCCTTGTTGACGAGGCTGGCAGCGGAGGGGAAGAAACTGTTCCTGTGGCCGGAGGTTTTGGTCCTGATGGAGCGCAGCCTCTTGCCAGAGGGGAGGGTCTCAAAGAGACTCTGTCTGGGGTGAGAGGGGTCGGCCACAATCTTACCTGCAGGCCTCAGGGTCCTAGAGGTGTACAGGTCCTCGTGAGATGGCAGATGGCAGCCAATCACCCTCTCTGCAGAGCGGTCCCAAGGAAGCGGAAAGACTCCAGGTTGTTCTCACCACACCAGGTCCCTGGATGGTCAATCTTTCACCTGTAGGCAGACTCGTCCCCACCAGAGATGAGTCCAGTGAGGGTGGTGTCGTCCGCGAACTTCAGGAGCTTGACGGACTGATGACTGGAGGTGCAGCTGTTGGTGTACATTAGCAGCCAAGATAGAAATGGCTAACCGACATGTTTCCCACAGAATTTGATTATTTTTGTTGAGGTAGTTGTCTGGAGTTAGGCTAAAAAAGCTAACAGAAACACAGCAGACTCGAAACAGCAGGGTTAACAACACTAAATGAGCTAACAAGCCAGGTATGATGACAGACACCAATACCTGCTAATCAGCGCAAAAATATCAGTAAAATACTAGATTTTACTCACTGGGTTCTTGGGTATAAATTCCAGAGCAAACCAAATCAGTTGTCCAATATTTGCATTACAAAATCCCCAAAAGACAACAACAACACAAACACGGCCAAGAGGTGAAAGTCCATGACGGAATTAGCTGAAGGGACACCTAGCAGTAAGCTAGCAGCTCCTACCTGTCACTTGAAGTGCCAACACCCCTAAATATAGATAATTTAAGCCTTAATATAACTTTAAAGGTTGGCATTTTAATAAGGGACTCTTTGGATTTTTGGAGCCGGCCTCAAGTGGCCAATTGAGGAACTGCATTTTGTGACAATTCTGCTTTTGCTTCTTTTCCGAGCCCCAAAGGTTGCAACTTATTTTTCAATACATGTAAAGACATTTTTAGACTCATTTCATCATGCACTAAGTGTATTGCATAAAAAAACAGATAACAGTGACTCCATACACCAATATACAAGCAGTTCCAGCAGGCGCCTTTCTGGCAGACAGAGAGGAATCAATCAAAGTCCTTCCTGTGTTCCTTTCTCATCTTTCAATATGTTCAAATGATCAATTCAAAGCGCTTCAATCAACCCCAGCCAGATGGAGGAAAAAATCAGTGGACTCTGCTTCCAATATGAAAGGCAACAAAGAACATTTCCTGTTGCACTGCGAGGAATTGTTCACACTACCGACAGGGCTTTTTCAATGAATAACACGGCCCATACTGAGAAACCAATCAATACTGAGAAAAATCAATTCATGGATGATCTTTTGTGTTGAGTCTGTTATTGAACAATTCCATGTAGCACAAATGAAGATAGGGAACCTACAGCTGTATTGTGCAAACATTACTTGTTTGTGGAGAATCATCACAGAAATTTGAAATGCAGTAATTGTATAAGAGTTACAAGCCCCAGTAACGATCCAATACTTCAGACCGTTTTGGGTTGGCTCATTGCTGCTTATCCAAGATTTTAGACTGCGAATACGTTGTTGTATGTTGATATTTGTTTCTCCAATCTTAATAAAATACAGTCAGGTAGGTGGCAGTAACAGATCTCTTACTGGCCTCAAATGAAAAGCAGGACTAGGCTTAAATTAGAGAGACTCATCACTTACTATTAAGATATTTGTCATGAGCCTTGAAAAGTACTAATAGCTGGGCGATGTTTCATTTTGCGGCATTTCAATCGCACTGAAGCACTGTATCATATTAAAAGCAAGTTGTAGCTGACAAAGAGCTTGCGTTGGTACAGATCCAGGGCATTTTATCACTGCATCATTGCTTAGAAAGTTTGGAACATTTTGATCAAGACTTTTTATATATAAATAATAACAACGGTCCCAGGATCGTTCCCTGTGGCACGCCAAGCATTACACTATGGGAGCCAGAAGTGAGGCTTTCACCGTGCACATACTGCAATCTGCTGGACTGATAATTTTCTAACCACAGACTGTTTGTTCACATTGCCTTTGCCAAAAGCTCTTGATAAATCAATGATAAGGGCTGAATAATGCTGCTTTTACTTCAAAGATTCATGAAATAATCTGGTACTTTTAAAGGTAGTTGTTGCTGTGCTGTGATTTTTCAAGAACCTGGTGTAATAGTAAGTTTTCTCTCAGAGATCTCCTGCTTTAGTTACTGTATGTGCTATTTTTCTATTGACGCAAGTGTTCACGTCTTCTGCTTCGAAATAACTAATCTAATTTCTCACTTGTGTGACCTTCACACGTTACTCCCAGATAAGTTGTTTTTCTTACCACCAAGACGTATAAAGACACACAAAGAGAGACGTTTTACTTCTGCCTATGACTCTGTTGTGTGCAGTTGTTCCTTTGCAAAGGTTGGAATAAAACTAACAAACTTCTTCTCTTATAGCGTGCTTCATTTGATGTTCTTACCACACTGGTTACAAATGCAGGAAGGACTTTGAGACTTTAATATGAAATGCCACTTAACATTAAACAGTTTAATAATTCCAAAACCTTTGCATGTGGATCACTTCCTCTCTGTAGGACTTCAAATGCCTGTACACCCCTGTTAGCAGCTAATTGTGGCTTTTCGCATGGTTGCAATGTGGCTTTGAGCTAATGCTAATGTCATAAAGCTGAATTGCTCCCAATCCCAAAGCCAAAGCTATTGATGAAGAGAAAATGTAAGCTATTGGATGAAGCATTACCTATAGCATGCTAACATTTGCTTATTAGCAGTATAGACAAAATACAGCTGAGTGGGAGAACTCCAAACTATTTGAATTCATACTAGGAGGGACTGTTAATGCCTGTAACACTAAAGAAATTCCATGGCAATCCATTCAGTGGTTGTTGGAATCAACTTTTTGTCCAACCAACAAGCCGCCAACAGACATGGGTAAAGTGAGATAAAATGAGGTCTAAATTAATAGTGAAAATAACCCAAAAAAACACATAAATGAGCTAAAAAAGACGATTAAAGTCCCTGAGATGGTTCAGATATTCCAAAGATGTTTCTGCTTAACTCACACGGAGAAGATGTAGGAGAACTAACGCTGCTGGTAGCTCATAAGGAAGTCCGTCTGTCAGAGAGGCGTCAGTCTTTAACAAGACTCAGTCAAGTGCTTTTCAAAACGGGTCCACCCTGTGCTTTCTTTCTTGTAGTTAAAAAGGAGGCAGCGCTTTTCTATAATGACTATCAGTGGACAATGTAAGACCCCTTTAGCGTCACATTAATCGACCATTGCTGCTGCAGTCCTGCATTAATTACGTTTACAATCTCCTGTCAAAATATCGGTTTATTGGTAATTAAGTAGAGTAAGGACCACACGGTGACAGCCCCCCGTGGGTGGGTTAATGTAGTGTGATCTACAATGTTTGCCACCTCTTCGCTACAGACACCTCGCGGTGATGAGTCAGCGAGGGTAACTGCAGATGAGTCACATAAATCTTGAACTACACAACCTCTTTGCAGTTTGTTCACCAAGGAAGGACAAAAAACGTTGGCGTCAGTGCTTATTCTGAGGCATTTTACTTTTACAAGACCAATGTGAGCTGTACACCTGAAACTAGACCCTGCTATAACACCAATGCCATTGTGAATTCATGTAAAGTGCAGTGACTCAAGTAAATAATGAAGACAGTGCATCATAAGGCATCATAATGTTGAAATTTAGAGACTTAAGAAGTAAGGAGACAGGTTGTTGTCGGTGTTATTGCTCTGTTTAGCTTATTTAAAAAGGTTAAGCAAGCTTTAGGTGGTGTAATTTTAGTTTTCATGATATTATAATTGGGCTGCACGGTGGTGCAGTGGTTAGCGCTGTGGCCTCACAGCTAGAAGGCTCCTGGTTAGGACGTGGAGCCTTTCTGCTTGTTCTCTCGGTGCACGCGTGGGCTGTCTCCGGGTACTCCAGCTTACCCACACAATTCAAAGACATGCTTGTTAACACCCGTAGGTCTGAATATGAGTGTGAAAAGTTGTCTGTCTCTGTGTGTCAGCCCTGTGATTGACTGGCGACCTGACCCCCGCCTCTCGCCCAATGATTGGCTCCAGCCCCCCGTGACCCTGAGCAGGATAAGTGGTATAGATTAAGGAATCAATATTATAATTAAATTGTACATTTTGTGTTGTTGCACGTCTTCTAACAAGTGGGACAACGATGGAACTAAGTCCTCTATATTTAGATTATTAGCACTTGAACCTGTTTTTTTAGATCCATATTTAACCCAATTACTGAGGAGGCTGCCACCGCGACCCGGCCTCGGATAAGCAGAGGATAATGGATGGATTTAACTCAATTAAAAAAAGAAAACAAATAGGTTTAAGCTCTAAAAGTATTTATAGATTGAAAGTAGAAAATTGGAGTCATTTCACATAATTACGAGGTGCTTAAGAAGGCTCTAAGACAAGTAGCTCTTTACGAGTGAGAAATGAGAAGAATTTATGTGTACGCTTTTTGTGAAAGACAAAACAAGACTTGTGAGGATTTATAGTGTTTGTGTTCTTTATGTTTTTAGATGTATTTTTCTTTATATTGGAGCAAATATTGGTAGACACCATCTTCTGCATCAGTTTTCATAGATTTTCCATTTTCTCCCGACACCACAGGACAACATCAGTGACTGTGTTGTGTTACATTTTTACACCGACGATTTGCCTCAGACAAAGATGTTTGAATAAATATTGGAACCTGTCCAAACAGGTGCACACAAATTCATGCCACCACTGGGAGTGTCAACAGTTTACAGACAAAGAGACGAAAGCAGCCAACAGTAAATGCAATCCAAGCCTGCAATCTGAAAACTGTTGTGTTGCTGTGAGGCAACCATCCTGCCGTGATATCATGATTTCATTTTTACTGCGAGTTTTTTCACTTTAGGCAACCTGAACACAGACTCAAAAAGAAGGAATCGATTGTGCTCGTTAGTTCAGTTACAGTTTTGCGTGTGAAGATCAACACTAATGGAGTTTGAAAGGACACTGATGAGAGGAGTATGGACTGTAATACCAGATGTAATACTTTAAGATCATGAAGGAAATGTTATTGAGAAGACAAACCTGTCAGGTATCGTTACCCCTCAGTCTAAAGCCAGAGAAATACTTGCTTTTAACGTGGTCTCAAGATGCAGTCTGCACATGAACAGTACGGGGGGAGGCAGAGGGGATGTGACAGGGTCAACACAGCAGCAGGAACAACAATGGCTGTTGTTTACATCCCGCACATACGGTAGTTGCATACGCCCTGAGCTCTCTGGTGCGCCCTTTAGAGGTATCCTCCAGTAACACGTGTAGCTCATGGCCAAGTATGTGAACAATTACATTCATGACGCAGCCGGTTGTGTACGCGAGCGCAAGGTTAAAATCAAAGTATATCTCAGGCCTTACTTTAAACACTGCAGTGAATCGTGTGTAATTTTCCAGAATAGCCTTTTGATAATCACTTTTTAAATGTCAAAGAAAGAATATCATTTTGACATCACATAAGAAGAAAATCTTTCACTCGTCTTTTTCACAGCTGACAGAAGAAATGTGTTCAGTTGAGGGACTCGGCTCCACTCGGCTGACACAAGGAGCTGCCTTCAAAGAAGCCAAAGTCCTTCTTTTACTTGACAGGATGTGTGAGAGAGGAGAGCTTTCTGTGAAGTGGACTGAGTCCACTCTCTTGGGAGGCATTGAAGCTCTAAGCAAGAAAAATTGAATGTAATAGTATTAAAAAGGTATTTTGTAACCTAACCTCATTAGCACTGCCTATACGGTCTCCTACTATATACTTAATGGGGAATTAGTGTTCTGCATAGCTTATTGCAGATGTATTCAAAGGCCAAGGTTGTTCCTATGAGAGGAAAAGGGGCTTTCTATGTCCCCAACACAGCAGGGAATAGTTTAATAGGAATTAATTCATCTCTGAGCCACAAATACTATACATTAGCCCAGGCTGAGCTACTGTATGCTGAGTTTAAAGGAGCTCACGATGTTGTTTCAGTGACTCATGTATTGAAAAGAGATTTATCATTGTTAATAGAAAACTTTTTATGTGGCTCCGAACATGCTGAAACAGAAGCCCTGCACACAATCGTTGAAGGTTAAACACTTATTAAGAAAGTACACAAACTTTCAAACGTGCACAATATTTATATATCATTTCTGAAGTATCTTTCCGTCTGACATGGAAAGTGGAGAAAAGGCACGTGTGAAAGCAGAGTTTGAAACAGATTAATAAGAGTTTGATTGCAACACATGGAGGTACGGACAGGACATTTGACGGCTTGTTTTAACAGTGATGTGTGCGACCCTTGTGAGACCCTTCTCTCTGCATCTTTTCTGTTGGAGGGGCGCTGTTGTGGTTCCCTGAGCCAATCACAGTGTACAGGTGAGTGTGGGAGTGGTTCAAATTAGCAACTGGGGCCCATTCAGACCGGCGAACACAGCGAAACAGCGATGCAGAGTTCTTTCTGTTGGACAGGTAGGTGCCTCAAACCGGGTAGGACAAGCTAACCAGTGGTTAGCATGCTAACGCAAAGGTAACCGGCTGTTAGCATGCTAGCGCAAAGGTAACCGTGATGCTGTTGGTGTTAGCTTGGCGGGGTGGGAGTGTTCTTGCATTAGAGATTCTGGTGACGAAGAGCCCAGGAGGGAGGGGCCCAGTTTGAATGTGTTGTTGACAAAATGCAAGGAGGAAACATCCTAACCTATTATACCTTTGAATCAGTACGAAATAACAGAATGTTAGATTTCTGTTCATCTACGTGATAAGGATGCATTAATCCCAACCTTTTCTCTCTATAAACTTGTAGGAATCAGTTACTTCTTATTTCCTTTAACATACTAATCATCTCTTTTTCCAAATCTTACAATCTGCAAACTTCTCTGCATGGAACTTATTTGAATCATTTTAATATAATATGGCGTATATAAACGGATTGCTTTGAACTGAAGTTTTATAACCTAATAAAACCTGCTCGATAAGGTTAGTATCTTTACCAATGCTGCATATTGGATTGGTCTAATTCTGCTGACTAGTATCAGATAGTATCAGACTGGTAAATGAGTCAAATGACTTATGAGTCACGACACAGGGCGGCAGAATAAAAAAAACGTCACTGGTTGATGATGGTCCACGAAGCTTGGAGACAGAAAGAGAGTCAATTAGGACTGCACAATTAATCGATTATCAATCCCGACCACAATTAAATAACTGATGGACAGCGATATTGACGTTTAAAATGCTCCGCCCGTAGAAAACTCTGCTGCATATCAAATCAAGCGCTCCCTAAACAGCCAGGGGGGTGATTGGAAGAGTGAACATCAGAGACGGTCGGAGAAACAAAAGTCAAAGTCTGGAACAGAAGACGAAGAGCTGGTCCTCCGAAACGGCTCGTCATCGCTTGTTTGGAGGTATTTCTGGTTCAGGGCGAGAAAAAATCATCTGCAAAGAGGTCATGAAACCTGCGTCTGCGCTGCAAAGCAACACAACTAACTTGTTCAAGCTGAAGAAACAGCACAAAGTGCAGCATGATGAGTGTGTGAAGGACAAGAGAACCAGGCCCCAAATGATGACCGTGCATGCTTTACAAGCTGCCATCTTAAACAGCTGACAGCTTTGTATTCTAATTTCAGCCCTGTTGTTGTTTAAACTATAGGTGCCTGAGTGCACTAATGAGGCTCCCTTTCTTTCTCTTGACATCATTAAAAAGTTTGAGCTCTTCCTCAGACTTAGGTGTTGCATTGAAACCACAAAATGTTCTTCCATGTTGTCTGGAGTTTGTTTGATTAGTTTTTCATTGAGCTGATGTTGAAGCTGCTCCTATTGACCCCGTCTGTTGTCTGGGAGACTTTCAGAGGGATGTTTGGCGATCTTTATATTGCTGCAGTGAAGAGACAATAAATCAACACAGGTCGCTTTACAGAGAAAAGTTACAAGACTTATGAAACTCTACCTTAAAGCAATTGTCACACATTTGGGGTTGAAGATTGCAAGATAAATCTTAAGCGATGGTAAGATGATTGAGAAGACAGAAAATGGGAAAATAAGTGCTGGTAAATTTTTCTTTCTCTGTCCTGCTGTTGTGAAATACTGCAGATTTCGCCTCCTACAGTGCTGAAAGCCACACCTTAATCCAATGTAAGAAAGCCGCCCCAGCTTTGCTTTTCAAAGGAGTAGTTTCACATTTTCAAAACTATTAAACTACTTAAATCTGCTCCACAGCTAGCGAGTGTTTCATCCAACTTGGTGTCCAAATATCCGTACTGTCCCTTTAATGTGAGTAAAAAAAGTTTACACTGTTTTCTAGAGCCAGAAATGTTGATTATGAAAGTGTGCATATATGTTAATGGCTCTAAACGAGAGTATAATTATCTTGGCATGTGGCGACAAAAAGTTGGGTCCTTTACAGAAACAAATCCAGTTTTCCTTTGTCTAGTAGGAAGAATTGTTGAAGCAAGTTTCAACTCTTAAGCCCCTGGACTCGGACTGTCGCTTTGCCCTAAGATTCATCCTGGTGATAGATATGGAAGTCATCATTGTGTCCTTCATGAGAAGGTTCGTTGGTCTTCTCTTGCAGAGAGGCGCAATAATATTTATCCTTATGTCTGGCACTATGCATGCGTTGGCGTTTGACATTTTGACATAGTTTTCAAGTCATATTTTACACTGCATCTTTGGATCCTGACTGTTTTTATATCATATTGAATTGTTCAAGCGATCGGGCTCTCTGACTTTTAGTTTTATGTTAGCTAGCATTACCACCAGCTTGTTTTTAGCTCTGGTAGCTACTGCTATGGGAACTGCAGCCTTCGGGTGCCCCGAAGAGCTACACTCTGCAGACTTGAAGCCGAATCTCCGCAGCAGGGCCAAGACCCTCATTGGTAAGCTACACAAACTTGTTGGGTTGGAATTTCAGAAGGTACATGACTCGTTCATCTGATTGGGTAGTTCTTAAGGCCAGTTCAGATCAATGATTCGCAACGAGACTGGATGCATCTGCCAAAAGAATCCCCTGACATCTGATCGTAAACGCTCTGAAAATGGGCCGTTCACATCAAAGCAACGGAACGCACACAGACACAGCTGACCATCCCCATAGCAACGACGCACTGACATACCCCACTACTTATGCGTTAATACCATAACATTAGTTAATACTATATAACGTTAGAATTAGGCCCAGGGTACATGAATTAACTAGCTGGATTTCTGTTATTGTTATAAAAAGAAGTGGATGATAGTGACAGTGACATGCTCACAATGTTAGCTGTAACACTGATTAATAAACGTCAAAGACAGAGAGTTTGGAAAGAGAGGATCTGAAGCTTTGGCTACATTCTAAAGCTGTTTTGTTGCGTTGCCAATCATTGATCTGAACTGGGCTTTAAAGTCCCTCGAGCTGAACTTGGCAAATCAGCACTTTCCATTGATGCCGCAGGCTCATGGAACGCCCTTCAGCGCACTCTTAAGATTAAAGTTCTCCCCTCTCTTGCAGAGTTCAGGGCTTTGATTTGTAGCAATTGTTTGTCCAATTGTAACCGTTTTAATTGATATTTATTGATCTGTTGTTTCTGTGATTGATTATATGTGTTTGTTCTGTTTGCCGTTTTATTGTCTGTAATCTTGACGGCATTGGAAATGAGGGAAACCTCAATGTCCTTTTGAGAATGAAATAAAGGAGACATTTAGCTTAATAGCGTTTAAAATCAGATGTTACAGCCAGCTAGTCCCCCTAGCACGACCGCTAAAGCTGATAACCTAACAGTTGATAAATCTGCACTGTTAACACATTTATTGTTGAGTTAACCGCACAAGCAAAAGTGTAAAAACTACAAGACAACAAGTTCCTTGTGACTTCCTGCTAATATAGCTGTTTCTGCTTGTGTCCAGTCTTTAAGGTTAAGCTAAGCTAACTGCCTGCTGCTGTGTTTTTACTGTAGTATTAAGACATGAGAGCAGTCTTCCCAAACTAAAAACTACTGTCTTGTTGTAAACATAATATTATATATTATACATAATAATACATATAATATATATATATATATATATTATTGGTAAGATGCTGGCAAGAGAATATCAGAAAAGGCTTATGCTTTATTAAACACGACCAGGTCAAAACCTAGTGTGTGGCTGACCGCATCAGGTCAATGTGCGCTTTTGTGTGACGACTGCAGGACGTGTTAATTTTCATTTTAAATGCATGAAAACAGATGAGAGTCTTGACACTGCTGAAAGAGGATCAAAATCAAAATTGTGATGAGTCCTGATGCACGTAACACGTTCTACTTAGCAACAGTAAAGTCCGCGTACCGTGGTCTGCAGATACGTCTCCTGCTGCGCTCGCTCTCTGCACCCGCTCTCTGCACCCGCTCTCTCGCTGACTGCACCGCACGGCACAAGGGGGCACTTAGACCTCACTCAACAGCCTTTCCAACAAGTACTGTCATTCACGCACAAATAACCTGGTTTTGCTTGAACATTCGGCTTGAACCAAGCTTAGTCTTGCAGGCAATCATTTTGAATCATATAAGTGCTGTAGATATCATATTAATACGTGTGGCACGGTGAGCACGACTGATCTTGCTTCATCATGAATGCGGAGCTAATGCAAATGTTGTCCATGACATTCATCTAAGAGAATGTCATATGTAAATATCATGCAAATACTATTTTTTCAGATCTCTTTCCCAGGCTTCTTCATGTCCCTGTCTGTGGTCGTATCTATGTCACATGGTTTGATAAATGTGCTCGATCATCTGATGACACTTGTTTGGGAAGTTTAAGGATCGGCTGAACAAAAGAACAAAGAAGCTGTCAAGCCTTTTTTTTATTCCCTTTTAATGAATCTAAAATGTTCTTTATTCTGTGTCAGATAGATGCTTTTATTTTGCAAACTCCTGATGCATTTACTAATTGATCTCTTGCGCCAACTACAACTTTCAATTACATATTCAATACAACAAAAATGTTTACAAAGTACCGAGTGGTTAATTAACAGTTCGGGCCGAGCTTCACGCTTCACTGAATGAATAAGAGATTAACAGCACAAAGAAGCAGGGGAGATGATCAGAATGCTGATGGCATGCACGGCGCAGCAGAGGATATGGGATGATGACCATGTCAGCTCCTGTCAGGAGGAAGAGGAGGGTCCATGATCCTGATGACCTCTGTGACAGGATGTGGACGCTCTGCATGCTGAGCGGAGCAGCCTGCAGCCATGTGGAGGCTCGGGACGGCAGGTTCAGGTGAGAATAAAAACGGTATTTGATTCTCTACGCTGAGAAAAGAGAAGCTGAGTTCATCCTCCCGTAGCTTTCTCCACCTCAGAAATGCCGCTCCAATGTTGGCGCTCGTTTTGTTTCTGTCTCGGTCCAGCTCTTTCTTTTTAGCTTACTTTTCCTCTTTTATCGTTTAACGGTCTTTGTAGTGTAAGCCTAGTTGGCCACGTTTTTAAACCTTTGTGGACACAAACCGGCTGACGCTGCGCACAATGAAGAAATTAAGCTTGACCGTGTGAGCATGCGCGGAGGAGTGGAGCTGCGCAGCGTGTGATTGACACCAGCCTGAGAGACTGCTCGGCTCTGATTGGTTGTTGTGGTTCGGGAGCCTTACCCCTCGATCCCACAGGATCTGTCTGCGGCGCGCTCGATATGCGCCGCGTTCTGATCCGTCATTGGCGCGAGCCCTCGCCCACAGGAAGCGTGTCTGGTCCGCAGCGCAGCGCTGGCCCAAGCAGCTGGATACGCAAGATCACAAGATCGCGGGAGAACTACATTATCACGCGGGAATTGATAAATCACGCGAGAACATCAATGTTAGCAGAGCAACACACAAACAACAGTTCAGTTTGCACATCCAAGGTTGATTATCTGCTCATTTGGAAATCATTCTGTGATTTTTGTGCTTCTACCATGGAGGAGTACACTACTCAATTAAAAGTGTTCTTTTTTCAAGATTTTAGTGTGTTGATCTTAAAATAAATGGAAAAAACGTGAGTCTGTACCGGTCTGAACATGGTGTTTTATTTTGAAATGACTGGATGCTGTATGCTGCTTTCGTGTGTGACTCTGTTCAGCTTGACGCTTGTTGGACGCGGCCTCCGTCAAAAATAGACCTGGCGCATATCTTTAGCTTCTGAGGCGCACCGGAGACGGACCGCGGCGCGTGCTGCGGAATCACTATCATTGACTTGAATGGGCGCGATGGAACACGCCGGAGACGGATCCTGTGGGTCCGAGGGGTTAGATTCTTACAAATGCCATGAGGAGCAGTAGGAGGAACCAGAGGAACATGATTTTTTTTTTCCACAGATTCTCTCTCTCATGTACTACTGCATGTTTAAAGTGACAGTTTAAAGTTAGTTTTAATAATGTTACCTACTGCAGCTCTAACTATGTGATCTGTTCCTTTCATAGGATATGAGAATAACCTGTTCAGTTAGATAGAGACCCCTCTGACGTGTTTACACACTGAGGCCGAAGCACAGTAAGTGGATATGAGCTTTAACCATCTGCAGCTTGAGTGCCGCTTCATGCCCGAGCATCTCATGAGACGTTTAAAAATAAAGCAGGACAGACTCTTAATAACACAGACTCCTCGCTCGCTCTCATGCAACAGCAGTTTACACTGTTCGTGATGAGAAGTATAGTCCAAAAATGAAGCATTATGAATTCAGTCACAGAGCTGCATTCAAGTTCGACATGTACCTTTGTTAGCCCTCACTGATCCCCCGTCAGCGTGTGCAGCTTTTTCAGTCATGTCCTTGACTTGTTGGTTCACTCCGTTTAGCGTCAGTTACATCGGTTGGGCAGTTACATCAGCAACAGTCTGTTGATGCCTGAGCTCGCTGGTCAACGATAAGTCAAGTGTCTGCAGCCATACCACCAGATAAAAGAGCAACTTCTTATTTCATCCTCCATTCTTTACCCTCATTATTTTCTTGTGTGTGGAAGAACGGGACTACAACTAACATTTTGATGTGCATCCCTGTGTTGGAAATGTAGGGATGGTAGATCGGCTGATAAAGGGCAATAAAACAAGTGCCTTCCATCCCTCGCAGAATGACGAACAAATCAACCTTGATCCTCTTACACAGTGAAAGCGATGAACATGTGCAACAAGCTGAACAAGTGACTGTGAAGGACATACAGGACTCATTTAATGTTCAAAAGAAAAATGTCTTGCATGTCAAGTGTTTGTGTAAGTTGTAACATCCAGTGCTTAAAGTAATGGAATTACTAGTATGGTTTAACACAAAGAGCAATACCACTCTGACTAATGTGCTAGAAATCCAACAAGTGATGTAAACACTGTCATCATAAATCCTCTGACGTTAAATATAGCGCTTTATTACTGCTCGACTTCGGCTGCCGTTTCTTTAAATACACCTTAAATCTGCCGTCTTACATTTTCCACGTGACTAAAGCAATAGATGTAGATCAGGGCCTGCGTCAACTAGTGGCGTTTTTTTCGGCTTGCAGTGCCCAGTTCAGCGTCCTCAGCCCAAAATCATCGACTTTCAACTTTTGGAACACCGCCGCTCTCGTCAATGTCGCTTCTCCTTCGCTGACCAATCAAAATCAAGAAGAGATATAAGCGTTGTCGACAACAATGGCGGAGGTGAAGCTAATCTTTTCGTTTTTTCAAGGGTAAAATTTACAGGTGTAGGGCTGCTGCTAACGCCAGGACACGATTCCGTTCTTCGTAAAGTTTCTGCCTGTTGGAAGGAAGTGTTTCTGCCAAAGTGCCGAATGTTGCTAAGTGCTAAAAAAAGAGAACGCCTGCTCTTTCTGAGATAACTTTGGTTAAGATTTGGAGCTGTACAAATAAAATTTGATTTCATTTGAAAATTTCCCAGAATAAAAGCATATATTAAGAATATAGAGGGATTTAAAACACTTGACGATCAGATGCGTTTTAGCAGCTAGAGGCTTTTTGCGCACTGCTTTTGCGTTTCCGCTCTGTGCGCCTCACGTTTTTGAGGAAGCGCCTCGAGTTGAAAAAACTTTAACTCAAAGCAAAAAAGCACCCGACGTCATTTTTCTCTTTGTCCAATCGGATGAATGTAAAGGCGGGCCTTCTGTCAGAACAATATAACGGTTAGGTTCATGACAGCTATGATGTGGTGGTTTCCTTAACAACAGTAAAACCATTAACCATTTTTTAACCATAGGCTCCAACAAAAAAAGGCAGGTTTTACAGCCTGCAAAATGCGCTCTGTCTGATCAGGACCTAAACGACCCGAGGGAAGCGGAAGTGCTGCCTGACAACTTTCGTAACCGAGCAACAGTAAGCGTCGGGGAGAAGCGCTCTTAAATTCAGGCCGAGGGCACTGCTGACATAACAAATGGCCTTATGATTTTCTTTTTTCCTTTAGTTCCAATTTAAGATTTGACACCTCATTTGTCACCAACACATAACAGAATTTTATAGATTTTCTCCTAAGATACATGTTCTCCCTTTTGTATCCCCTCGTGTAACTTTAAAATGGATAAAATCATCTTATTCCGGCGCTGAATGACTGTACCACATATTCTGTTTCAGTGTGTTCCAGCTCTTCATCGCAGCTCATTGAAATGGATGAAATACTGAAAACCTAAAGCAGGCTGCCAAATATAATTGGCACAGAGACGTCACTCACCACCAGAATTCAACGGAAATATAATTTGTCCTGAACAATGTTTGTGTGCGCCGCACAGGTTTGAGCTGATTTGGTCGCTTACAGGGGACGCTGCTTTTGTAAGAGGTAATTAATCTCTGTGCAGTTACATAATACATTGATTAGACCGAGTTGACACACTTTGCCTGAAGTGTAGATTATACACACTTAATTCTGCAAGTTTTAACTAATGAGCATGTCATTAAAATGCATGAATAAGCTGTTAGTTGAAGTTTCACTCGGCCAAAAAAGTTTTTCAAGAAGAAAGGCATCATGGGGTGCTTTTTTGCTTTTGTCGAAAAAGAGTTGAAGCGATAAATTGGATGCTGAAAGTTTTGGCTTTGTGAACATTTAACTGAAATCACTGAAACCTGCTGCTTGCATTTGACGCGCTGCGATACTTTATCTTCCCCCTCATACAGTTTGAAACATGACCAATAGTAGATGTTCAGAAAAAACTATTTAAACGTGGGGTTAGGTTGGCGACGGTGATTTGCTTTGTTTCTTTAACAACCTTTACTTCTTCTCGTGTAAAGCTGAGCCTATAAAACCTACGTCTGATTAAACTCCACGTTACAATGAGCCTGGTTTATTCACTCCAAATCACTTGACGGATACGTCGCTTTTCTTTGTTGTGACATTTCCAAATGAACAATTGAACGTTAACTCAACTGTTGCCAGCTGTGACTTCTCGATGCAGTATCTTTGATTCTTCGGGTAGAAAGAAATCTTGATTGCTATTCACTGAGATTTGGAGTTAGAAAGCTTCTGTAACTACACACATCGGCAGCCTCCTGGTGAAGTAATCACTGACTCCGAGTTGTTATCTGCAATCACATTTACCTCCTGCGGGTATATTTTGGCCAGTTGGAGTACATGCACCAGGCCTAAGGTCTACGATACAGCTGTATTGATTAAAAACAGCTTGAACTAACCCTTGACTTCTTAAAGAAAACGTCTCCAAATTCACTTTAAAAAAAGGTTTCATAAGATATTCTGCAGGGTTTTGACGTTGTGCACATTCAAAGAGGGTTTTTTCATTGCTCTCACTGTACTGACACGAGAAGACAACAGCTAAGAACGAAAGCAGAACAAGTAAAGGTCAGGAACAGACAGGAGTGTCATGTACGTGAGCATGGGAACAAAGGTGTATATAAAGAAATGTGAAGGTCTTTCACCCGGGAGACCAAGGTTCAAGACCTGTGTGAAATCTATTCAACATTACATCGAGTTTGTCTCGTATCTCACACACGTCATTTGACTAAACCATGATCTGTTTTTCTAAACCTACCAAGTATATTTTTGTGCCTAAATCCAACACCGTTTCACAGCATAAACAAGGGGTCTTTTATGGGCAAGCAGGCTGCAAAATACAGGGGGTCTAAATAAAAAATTATTTGTCACTTTTTGTTACTAAAAATATATTTTAAAAGCTCACCAATTGTTGTTAACGATGTTAGCCTTGGTGATGTGCATGCAACGCGTGTATATCCTAGCTGATTGCCACGGCTTGCGTCCATGCAATCTTGTATATTGTGTATTGAGTCTGTGTAAGACTTCAGCATAATGCTGGAGCACTAGGTAGGAGTGAATCCCCGATTGCCACTGAGGATTTCGCACACTGCGGACAAGTGTCAGTATGGAGACACGTGTTCTGCCATCAGCTGGGGCATTAAAATAGGAAAGTTTTTTTTTCTTTGTAAAGTTTCTGCCTGTTGGAAGGAAGTTTTTCTGCCAATGTGCCTAAAAAAAAGAGTACGCCTGCTCTTTTTGAGATAACTTTGGTTATGATTTGGAGCTGTACAAATAAAATTAGATTTCATTTGAACATGTCCCAGAATAAAAGCAAATATTAAGCATACAGAGCGATTCAAAACACTAAGGGCCCGATCAGACAGAGTGCGTTTTAGCAGATTAACAATGAGACAGACGCTCTTTGAGCGCTGCTTTTGCGTTTCCGCTCTGTGCGCCTCACGTTTTTGAGGAATCGCTGTGAGCGCCTCGAGTTGAAAAAACTTAAACTCAAAGCAAAAAAGCGCCCGACGTCATTGCCGTTTTTTCTCTTTGTGCAATCGGAAGAATGTGAAGGCGGGCCTTCTGTCAGTACAATATAAAGGTTAGGTTCATGACAGCTATGATGTGGTGGTTTCCTTAACAACTGTAAAACCATTAACCATTTTTTAACCATAAGCTTTAACAAAAAAAGGCAGGTTTTACACTGCGGACAAGTGTCAGTATGGAGACATGTGTGTTCTGCCATCAGCTGGGGCATTAAAATAGGAAAAGCTCCTGTGGGTCGCACTAGAGATTAGGAACAAATTACAGACGTGGTCATAAGGGTTTGAGGGCTCAAGAAAACATTAAAAACAAAGAAACATTGATTTTTCTGAAGAAAAGGTGCTCCAGATGGGTTTAGTGGTTTGTGCAAGCTTGGTGTCGATGGTACTTCAGGCAATATTCCAAGCATCATTGGGTTTTGTGTACAAGGCCATGCTGGGTAAACTGTAAACTCCAGTAGTCTTCAGCTTCATTCCATTAGGTGGCTCTCTTACCAGGTTCCGAGGGTTTGTACAGAGCTACGGAAAAAAAGCTTTCTCCTACTTTGCTGCCTGGACTCGGAACAATCTGCAGAGTGATTTACATCTTGAAAATGTTCCCCTGGAACAATTTAAAGCCATGGTAGAAGTCCATGTTTCTGAAAAATGTAAGTGCTTCATTTGAGGCGGTCTTAGTCCTTTTCTTGTGTATTTGATGATTTTATCTTTATTGGAACTGTAAGTGGTATGCCGTCTTGGCCAGGTCTCCCTCGGAAAAAAGATTTCATCTAAAAACATCATTCCGAATATGAAGATGCACCTAATGGTACCACAAGGCCTCCACTGTACACCTTTCTCTTTCCTCTTGACTTTATTGTGAATAATCAAACTGCAGCTGCAGTATGTCCTCTGGTTTTAAGCCTGGGAGTTACCAATACCCCACATGTGCTTTAATGAAGTGGTTTGATACATACAGCAGCTGCTTTATTGATTGGACTTGTTCTGTTCTTGTAAATGACTCAGTGTTTGCTAGAACATCCTCTCCTGGGTGGCCGCACAGTCACAGGTATGGTATTTGTTGCTTCAGGTGTTTGGGTGGTTGTTTTCCTCCATGCAGGGGAGTGAGGTTGGAGGAGTGCTGTCTGACAACTTGGTCTCACACAGTCTCAGATGACATCATGCACAGGCGGGCGTTGTTATGGTGACGAAAGCATCTATTAGCTTCCCACCCTCCGTCTCGCACACACATTCGACACAGTGTTGTACACCCAGGGGGATTAAGACATATAGATGTACAACATGGATCATGAAAAACAAGTCTGAAAAGGGCTGTAGAGCTGCAACATTCAAGCATGTATAGACGCAGTAAGTTATATAATTCTAGGCTAATCTGGTGCCTTGAAAATATTGATTTCTCCTAATAATTTATTTAATTGTTTTCTACTCGCACTGCGGCTTATTTCTGTCAGATAATTGCTATTTTAGAACAAGGGACACGACAGTTGCATCTGTGGCGATCCATTTTAGCGTGTTAATTGCACTTACCAGAGAGGACCTGACTTGGAAGTTAATTCCAGCATTATTTGCTGTTGCCGGGCACGGCGGGAGTAGAGTCAACACGGTCTAATGTACACGAATCCCTGCAGGAGGCTGGCATGACGAGGACCGAGCGAGCCGGCGAGAGCCAGAGATGAAGCGGCGCTAAAGGCCACACGCGTGGAGGAAATTGTGGCTCTACAAAAGAGGAAAGCACTTTTTCCACTTTTGAATTAAGCGATTTTCTACTTAAAAAAGAAGGATTGCATCCTTCATTTCCTGGAGTTAGTGCTTATTTGTTGGCTGTGGGGACTTATGAGTGTGCAGGTGATACATTAGAGGCATTCAGGCGCGCGCTCTCCTGGAGTTTGTGATACCGCGGCTTCCCTCAAGCTTATTAGGATTCAGCCGAAACCTGGAGTTTAGAAGAAGCTACATCACAGTCTGACGAGCAGGGAGACGGAGCAGAACATCACCAGAGAGAGGAGTTAGGTGAATTTTAACACTCAAAGAAAAAGGATGGAGCTCAGTTTAATGGATTGCACAATGGACAAGAAGATCAGCAGCAACAACCTGTAAACGTGGATTAAACGACCCAGTTACTGCAAATTATACATTCACATACAAAGGACACAAATATGTTTCGATTAGGCATCATGACTGGTGCGCCCAGTCTCTTCTGTAAGGATAAGTTGGTGTTGAGAAACGGCATTTATTCAGCAATGAATCAAGATTATTGTTGATTGCTCGCAACATCTTGATCGTCTTCTCTCGTTTTAAAATTTGACAGTCTGCGGCGTGACCTCACGGCATCCGTACACTTTCCGACGTTCAGCCAATCATAATGTGTAACGTCATCCGTAACCACAGCCGATCCGGAAGCCGAGCACTTACAACGGTCTGGTCTACGGAGGATTTTGTGTTTGCGTCAACTGCTGTTCCGGCCCTTACCCTTGCGTCACCAAACGCCGCTCCTCCCGCCTAGCAACAGGTAGCTAGCGGGATAACTAGCTTGCATAACTAACGTCATGTAACTTAACCTATTATTGTACTTTAAAGATGATAGAGAGATTTATAGTCTCATGTTCCTTCGCCTTCTGCCTTTGAAGAAAGGAATCAATCAACTGCCCGCCCCGCAGAAAGAGACATCATTTCAGAATCCTGTTGTATCATTCCGTTTGTTCAAAGTGACGCATGGAGGAGCATTGCATACCGTCCTTGGCAGACCACTGATGAAGTGAAGAAGGGACTCTGCCTGAATAGTTCTCCAACCTTCATACACAATAACCCTGGAACACCTTCTCCTCACTTTCATCAAGTCTCTTATTAACTTCTAAAACGCTCAGGTGAACAAACAACTTCGATTTCTTCGTCTTTGCACAGAGCACTCATTGTTTTGTCAGCTGTATAAGAAGGACAGCAGAGGAAAGCAGTGAACCAGTGCTGAACTCACTCATTCGTACATGGTGTGAAATAGTGAGTCAGGTGTGGTGCTATAATGAAAGAGAAGTGGTATAAAGAAGATAACACACCTCCCTCTCTCTAAATCTTTGCAACTGAATGTTGCTTAGATACTTTCTTTTAGATAAATCAACATTGTAAAAATCAACAGCTTCTCGTGTTGGTCTGAAGCAGACGTTCACAGATATGGAAACTTCAGTGACTGTAGTGATTGTTTTAGTTGCGTCTCCTCTCGCCGTAGTCTGCTAATCCGGAACAGATCGGTTGCAGGAGCTGGATTTGTCAACAGAGCTGTCAATCATGAGGTCACACCCCCTTTTTACAGCATGAAATAACTAATTAAAAGTAAACTTGTGAGAAAAATGAAGACTTGGACGTAAATCAGCATGATAAGAACTAACTATAGTGACAGAAACCATGTTTGAGAAAAATTTATTTGACGTGTATTTTGATTTTATAGTTTGACTCATGTCCCATCTGTTAACATGGAGGAGGCGGGCTTTATGAGCTATACTGCAGTTAGGCAGCAGGGGGCGATAGAGAGGGTTTGGCTTCACTTATAGGGAGTTGTCTGTCAGCCATCTTTTTATACAGCCTATGGGGTAAACCAAAGGCTCAGCCTGGAGAAACACATACAATATATATTTATATATTTGTCTTTCAAATTATTAGATTAGATTTCACTTTCACGTCCAGAATTACACATAGATAACAAACATAAATAACAAAACATAACATACCAAAGGCAAATACTACAACATATATACATCGGACATCACAAAGCGGCTGTAGTGCATCACGTTCAGCCCCGCTCAGTCCATACATGAACCCTGCGGCTTTCTTAGAGCCCAAACACTGATTTAATAAGTTGACAGACTGAGGGACAAAAGACTTCGAGCCTGTGGGAATCTAACTCTTCTGTTTGATGCCATCTCATCATTTAATGTTGACTCCCTCAGGAACCCTTTACATCTGGAAGTGACAGGTTGTCAACCTTACTGCTTATTTTCTCTTTCTGACTTCTGAAAAACATCAGCGACCGCGGCAGCAGGAAGTGCACCCGCTGTGCTGCTGACATTATGTTCCATTTTGTTGCAGTAAAAATAGATTTTTTTAAAAGATGAAAGGGAAAGAAAGTAGATGATATGATACCACCGGGGCTGGAGTTGGGCTGTCAATCTGAATTGAACAGAAACATTAGAGAATGCTGAGTCACTGCTGCCTATATCTGTAGAGATGTTATGTGTCATTCTGTGTACTGAAAAATCCACCATCCACATTTAGGAAGCAAATTCCGGCCTGAGTGTGAAGCTGTGTCCCAATCCACGGGCTGCTGCTCGAAGGAGGCGGTCCACAGAGGACGCTTCATTCACAGCCTGCGTATACCGTTACAGCCGAACAGAAATGAGACGGTCTGGTTTAAGCTTGCGTCACCAAACGCCGCTCCTGTCGCCTAGCATAAGGTAGCTAGCGGGCTAACTAGCTAGCGTAACTAACATCACGTAAATTAATTTAAGGATAATTTAACTTCTGTTTTCTTAAACATGTGTAACACTTGCTATTCGACTTAGGATACGGTGGGCAAAGAAGAATGCATCGTGTGCATCCTTCGCGGCCGGGGAAACGGAGGACACATTTGTTGGCCGCATCTGAAGGAGCCTTCAAATTGGGACAGCCTTCGACGTGCTTCAGCAACTCAAAGGCCTTCAAAGGCTGCAGCCCCTGGATTGGGACACAGCTAGAGTGTAGCAGCATTGATATAAATTATGCACAATATGTCAGGATTCTCAAACAGACAAATTATTTCTTCTGTGTCTTTTATGGATTTAATGAGATTTTTTTCTTCACATTTACATCCCTGATTTGCCTTTAAAGATTCAGTGTTTCGTTGGCAGCTATGAATCCATTACAACAAACAAATCTATTATGATGCAAACTAATTTGGGCTTAATTACTTTCCATTTGTCCCGCTGATGCTGCCGAGGCAATATTGAATTTTAATGAAGTTTATAAATGTTGTTTACTTCGGTTTAAATTATTCACTGTAGTCGAGGAAGAAACATGTGCTCCATTTTCACTCCTCGTTTGTAGGTCAAATGAATGGGAACAGTTACAGTTGTGCTTGCAAAGCATTAAGGAAACTGACATTAGGAAAAATATGTTTGTTTCTTTCCTCCTAATATAAGTCAATACGTTTGTGTGTGTGGTTGTTTCCCATCTGAATGAGAGAAATGTTGTTTTTTTCCTCATTAAGGTAAAAAGTCACCACTAGGTTTTTGTGTAAAGGTTAAATTCTGCAGACGAAACGTGACACACACACACACACAGCTGCTTCTGAGGTGGCACTCTGATTTATTGACATTTCTTTGCAGCAGTGATTCACAGAGGATGCAGTGATCAAGCAAACACCTTCATATAGGCGCACAGGAATCCAGCTGAAGCTTTAAACACAGAATTAAACACCCTTCAACACCAGTCTCCTCGTGTGCGTAGAAATGCATTTCAAGTTTAAAAAGGCGTAAATAAATAAGGCAATATTGAAAATAGCATTTAAATACTTTCTGAAATACTGTCACAGCGGGAACGGTTTGCTCTTTACATCACAGTGCGACAAATTTAAGGCCAGGAGAGAAAGCAACAAGTTACACAACACGTACTTAAAAATACATTCAGTAAAATCTGTCCGGTTACGTAAACATGATGAAAAATAGATCTCTTTATCTTCACATTTACATGCCGAGAGTGAGAACAGCCCACGTTGTGCAAATTTACACAAGTATCACAGAGCACAAGTTCACAAGAGCTTTGATCAGAAGTCACCAGATGTCACGAGTCAGATTCGACTGACAGGTGCGTCATCGGGTCTGTTTTATGAGATGAAAGACTTTCACGAAAAATAAAAGTGACTTTTAGTTCATCTCTGGGGCATGAACGTGTTTTCTGTTGCCCTGCTTCAAAGGGAAAGTCAGAGATAAAAACATCCCTCATCAGGCAGGGAGAAAAGTGGTCATAATGGAGCCAAAAACAAAATGAAGATGATTTTTAGGTACATATTAAACAGGTTAAAAACTAAACCAGAAAGGCTTATAAACAAAACAAGGCTTCCCATTTTGACGTCATGCTCATAATTGTTAGTGAGAATTAACGTGTAGCTTTGTACCCCTTTTAACCCAGCAGGGGCTTAACCACGGTGCGACCCAGCTCTTTAGATCCCAGCGTGTCAATATTGTGCAGGAGAATCAGAACGGGGCTACAGACACGGGAAACAACAAAGAGTGGAAATGTTTTTGTGCTCTTATTTTGTCATTTCCAGAAAACATGTCGGTGCTTTGATCCTTTAGGTCATCTTAGAAAAACTCTTTTCTACAAAACAACCTATTTTGATTTCCTTACTGACACGTCTACCTTACAAAAATGGACCCTTAGAGAAAAAGTTCTCCACACCTTGTAAATCCGACATGATTGGCACATTACACATGCAGGAAATCAGTAATGATATATTTCTTGACATTCATCAGTGTGCAAAATCCCCGTTATGAGGTGGATTACTCTCTCACACATGGAGGTAGGCTTTCATATTCTATCTTAATCCTTCTGTCATACATGCAGCGTTTCATACAGAGTTTATGCACTGTGGCATTCAAGTGCAGCAGCTGTGACATTTAAGTGCCATGATCCTTGTAGAAACATGAAGATAAGATAGGATTTTTTGACAGCAAGGTACAAGAAAGTGTGATAGGCAGATAGACGAGATTTCAAAGAGAGCATGTGAATTGGTTTTATACATGCCGCTTGAAATTGCACTTTAGACCGGCGTCAACTACAAAACAAAACAGCATTTTCTACACGAGTGGCACTCTATCTTACAAGGGGTTTGTAAACCTACCTCTTCAGCAACCTGACTCATGATAACACAGGCGTGAACCCTCATTAACCATCAAAAACAAGGGCGCACATCAGTCCACAATGATAACAGCTCAAGACCTCAAAGTCCTTGTCTGCAATGTTACATTTCATTGGGGCTTTTCTGAAAGAGGCAGCTCACACGCACAAGAGCGCCTGAGAGCAGCAGAAAATCTCTTTGAAGGTTTTCCTCATCTCCTGGCTGCGGAAGGCGTAGATGATGGGGTCGATGACGGAGTTGCACATGATGAGAATGAGGTACATGTTGAAGTGGGACATGAAGCAGGTGCAGTAGGGGTTCCTGGGGCAGGTGATCATGAGGATGAGGTGGAGGAAAAAGGGCGCCCAGCACACCACGAACACCCCGAGGAGGATGGTGAGGGTGATGGCGCCCTTCATGTTGGCTCGCTGATGGATGGGAGCGTTGCCCGGCAGAGCTGCAATCCGCTTCATGTGCAAACGTGCCAGCAGGAACATGTGGACGTAGAGCGATGCCATGAGCACAAGCATGGTGAAGAACATGGTGATGAGGCAGATGAGCACAGTGGTGCTCTCTGAGTAGATGATGAAGAGGATGCCGGAGACGATGCAGCACGTCCAGATGCTGCTGATGACCAACATCGCTCTCCGCAGGGTGACGATGTTATGATATCGAAGTGCGTAGAAGATAGTGATGTAGCGATCAACGGCAATGGCTAGCAAGCTGCAGATAGATGCTAACAGAGAGCTACAGATCATAGAGTCAAACACATTGTCCATGCTTTTTATCAACGTCACGGGGATTGTCAGGTTGCCTCCGTTGATGAGCGCTATCACAATAGTCTCAGAGGCGTTGGAGACACTCACAAGCATGTCAGCAACAGCGAGGCTGCAGATGAAAAAGTACATAGGCGAGTGAAGGTTCTTGTTTTTGACGATAGCAGCAACGACCATGATGTTCTCCAGCAGGCTGACGATGCCCAAAGTGAGGAACACCTCTGTGGAAATCAGCAGCTGTTCGTAGCATCCCGCCGAAGAGTCCTTGTCCTCAGTTGATATGTCTTTGTTAAGCGGTGAAATGCCAGAGGTTTGGCTCCTGTTCAGGTAGCCTTGGATCAATCCATGGAAATCTGTGGTGTTCATGATTCCTCTCTGTATTCTTAGGCTCTTTTTCCACTTTTATTTGTCCATGTGGGTTGGCAGTGTTTAATTCTCAACGTGCATGCTTCTCAGTGGAGGACCACCCCGAAACCCTTACAGGAGAAAATCCTTGCCGGTCTTCCTTCTTTTCTTTGCAGGTGTTCCAAGAACAGAAATTTTCTTCAAACATCTCCTGCTGTGGTTACTTTAAGCCAAAAACAATCCCAGCGCTCTCCTTTTATTTTCCACTCTGGAGAAAACTAGAATGAAGTTAAAAAAATTAAAATAATTGATCCCTAAAAAAGGATAGAAGAAAGTGAACAGGTGCGAGCAGGAAGGAGCATGTGTAAGACTCGTTAACAAACAGTGAAAGCATCTGAGGCAGAGAGCGCGGAGTGAACCACCGTGCTGTGCGAGCGCAGACAGATCATCACTTAGCAAGCTGCTGTGCGCTTCCTCTCTCTCTTTCTCTCTGCTATTATACCAGGCTCACACACACACACACACGCTCACACAGCCCTGAACCCTTCTGGTTGTTTCTGTCCTATCCGCTCGCTGCAAAGTTGAAGGAGGAGGAGCGGAGTTTTGCTTCACGCACATGAATGAGCAAACTGAATTTGTCGAAACCTGCTGCAATGAATAACAGGGTTTAACTTGAATTAGTCTGTAAGACTTTAAGACTAATCTTTAACACTATTGATTGTATAAAAACTGATGTTGTTACAAGTTACAATTGAGAATATTAGGGTGGTTTATTCATAAATTGGACTTCTACTAGTGAAAATACTTCCAAACATTCATTCATGACTATTTCTATCAGTTATCCAGCAGCCTAACTTAGCTAACTATTTCAAATGTTTAATCATTAGTTTAAACTAAAAAAAAAAGTAACAGAGTTTCTTGAGTGTTGTAAACATTTATTAATTTAAGCTAACTTATTTAACTGTTCATTTTGAACTTTTAGGTAAGTATGTGGACCATTTATCCAATTATTTTAGATTACAAGCAGTCATCCATTACTTAAGCTAACAAATAAAACCATTTGGTCACTAGTTTTAGCTAACAATTTCAACAGTATATCTATGGCTATTAGCTAACTATTTTAATTGTTTATCCATGACTATAAGTTAACAAGTTCAACAGTTTATTCATGGCTATTAGCTAACAATTTCTACAGTTCGTCCATGGCTATTAGCTAACAATTTCTACAGTGTATCCATGACTATTAGCTAACAATTTCTACAGTGTATCCTTGACTTACATGGATACAATTTCAACCTTTTGTCAATCACTTAGCTAACAGTTTCAACAGTTTATTTTTTAGCGAATGATTTTAACTGTTTATTGATAGCTTTTTGCTAACTAATCCTAGCTAACAATTTCTACAGTTCCTCCATGGCTATTAGCTAACAATTTCTACAGTTTATCCATAACTATTAGCTTAAATTTTTTAACATTTCATCCATGACTATTAGCTAACAATTTCTACAGTTTATCCTTGACTTACATGGATACAATTTCAACCTTTTGTCAATCACTTAGCTAACAGTTTCAACAGTTTATTTTTTACTTCTAGGGAACAATTTTAACTGTTTATTGATGGCTTTTTGCTAACTAATCCTACATCTTATTGAGCAGGATAATTTATATTTATATGTATATTTCAGTATTTCTGTTTATTCATTACTTGAACTATTTCAATGTATATTCATTAGCTGACTTTTAGCATAATTTCAACCTGAAACCATTAGGCCTCACTTTTATGGAAACAGCTGCAAGTTGCAACTCCAGCTCTCCAACACACTGCTTATTACATCAGTTGCGTAACTTGCTTACAAATAATCTCCTGTCTGACTGATAAATATCAGATCCTGCATTAAACAGGCTCTGAAACTTGCATCAACAACAAATCAATATTTCGCCCCTTATTAACATGCTGAAACACAAGCTGCTGTCTCCAGAGAACTATTAAACAACAGATGTCAGTGATGATGCAGAAGGATAACCTTCAGTTAAAGGACCGTCACTCTGACGGGACTCATGCATTTCAATTTAAAGACCAGACATTAATGCATTTGGGGAGATAGAGGAGCAATTAGTCTCGCAGTGCAATGATTATCTTTTTTCAAAGTTGTAACTTACACTGAAATGATAGATATAAAGATAATTGCCTGTAGTCTGAGCCATTAAATAATACAATAAAAGACACACTAGTCATCATTCACAGTGTGCACGTGGTGCTTTTCAGCAATGACCTTTTGCAAAATATATGTAAATAAGATTCAGGAATTAATTTTGTGATACGTACAACGTAGTTTTAATTAGGTAATTATGTAGTAATTATTTCTCAAACGCTACAACTCCTGAAATATGTTAACATCATTTGTAAGTAATTATCTATTTATCATAATGAAACTGAAATAATTATATTCAGACCACTCCTGCCTCCTGTAGTACTTTGGTGTGCTTACTATGCTCCAATCAAACCCAATTATAGTAACAGACACTGCCTCTGTTGATCACCAACAAATTAAATGAATAAAGAACATGGAAAAATGGAACAAGTTGCAGGCCTACGACATTCAGAAATTTGACTAATAAGTTCTTTAACGATCAGGAGTTTCATAATTACGTCACTGATGCCTTCGTGAATACACTGATTTTCCACTATTCAGGAAACTCCACTAGCTGCCTATTACTGTCAGAACTCTGTTTAAGAGTATATCCGTTGAGTATAAATCTCTCTGACTCCAATTTCTGGGGGGGGACTCGGTCAGAATTTGACAGTCCTGAAAGGAGATGATGAAAGTGGTGCAATCTTTCTTTGTCAATCAGAAACAGTGGTGTTGCTGCTGAGCAAAGGCTAGGTGGAAAAATCCAATGACACGACTCCTGCTGTAAGACCTTTGATTGCGACCACGACAATCAGAAAGAGATTTCTTTTGTAACATGCAAATAAATACACACACGTGCAAGAAAAGCCTTCATTTTTCTCTAACTTGACGGTAATATAAACGAATACGAGCACATGCCATGTCTCCGCCTGCATCTGTTCTCTTTTCATATCATATTGTATCATCAGGTGTTCCTCACACGTGGCATGCTCTGAAATGATAAGCATGCAGTCTGAAACAGATTGTGGCCAAGATAATATTAGAGCCGTGTTGCACAGCGTGACATTTAAAAGATTTATATTATATCTATATACATGTGCTGTTGTGAGACTGCCATCGGTATTTATGCACCAAAAATATGAAACAGCCATTATGCTTAGACCATTGTGGTATAATTTTAAGTATTTTATTATTAATTTGAATGTATTTAATTCTTAATAAAGTGATGCTGTTTTTAGAGCTCATTTTTCCAAACCAAACTTTGCAACAGTAGATTATTTAATGACAAGGACAAGCCCGATTATCAATAGCAGTTGCTTAAAACAGTTGAACAACTGACCCAGGACTAAAATCTAAAACTCCTCCGCAGTTTCAACAAAACTAAGAGAATGCAGCAAAACGCCTCAGACGGACAACTGCGCTCTACACTCACAAAAGATCCACAATATACATTCCAAATGGCAAACACTTTCTGCTACGGCTGTTAAAGACCTACCTGCACCCAAACACGTCCAGCCTCTGAACATCAAAGAGGGGGCTTTAAACGGTAGAAGCTGAAAACTGTAATCATGCTGCCTCCCACAGAGTTACAAAAGCCAAAAGAATGTAATTATCCTGCAGTGTTGCAGCTGATTACAGCACTTAAAAACATCTGTAAAGTAGTCGTGCATGCATATTCTAACCAGTGAGCACATATTTAACTTCTGCTTTAGACAACGGCAATGCAATCTCTTCATCTGCACAGAATCATAGAAAGGCCAGGATTCAAAGGGCAATAGCAATGGTGCAATGACAGCAAAAGTACATGCCCAACCTCATACCAGTCTTTAAATCCACATGGCAGCTTCCTCAATGGCCTTAAGGTTCAAACTATGATGCTCTATGTTCACCTCTAGCATCAGTTGTGCAAGAGCAAGGCTTTGTAGTTAAGTTAGAAACAGCAAATACACGACTTTTGGTTAAAAATAAAGGCATATGGTTATCAAAGCCCGTAGCCTTTTAGCTTTGAGGACACCCACAAAACATCCCTGTACGCAGACGATGTGTTGTTATGTGTTACGACCAGGTTTCATCCTTCCCCGTTATTAAAGACATAAAAAGTCTCCTGCAAATAAATCTGGTGTCAAATCGATAAAAAGATTTGAGAAAGACTCTCAAAATAAAGTAAACACACTAAGTATGAGAAACATTTCACATGCGGGACAAATACGACCTTTGTTAAGTAATTCAATAGAATGGTCTTCGGAGTGTCCGTTCTCTTGGTCCTATTTCCTGACTTCAATTACCCATCACAAATTTACTACAGCGTTGAGGAGAGCCTCCGGAAATGATGTTACAGGGGTACTTACGTTGTTATATAGTCTGAAGTGCAGAGCTACTATCAAGGCTGCTGTGTTTGAGAGCTGCCTGCCTAAAACACATTTATCAGTACAAGCTGAAAGTGGTGAATCCAACGCTGAGTGAATGAACAGAAGCACAACGCACGGAAAAAGTAAAATGCCATTAGTCGTCAATACAACGCACTCGTCGTTGATTTAGAGTTGATGAAGCAGTTATGAGCCGCTGCTTCAACATGCTTTTTCAGGTCTGACCCAGATTCAATATTTATTATTACATTATGTAAAAAATTCCATCATCACCTGTTTTAGAGCTTTGCTCCTCCACATTTACATCTGAAGAATCTTGTCAGCCCCGTGCATCATACTGCTGATTATGTGAACACCATAGAAAATCAGTCAAGGCTGCTCCTCTCTCCTCTTGATGAAATACCTAGTAAAGCAGTTACCATGGTAAAGGTGTAGAGCGAGCGGATGAAAAACAACCTGTGGCTTCATGTCTGATGAGCAAATGTCTCCCGAAAAAACGACATTCTCTCCTCCGCTCTTACAACACTTTTCTTTCACTCCTGACAGATTAGGACAAACTAGAATATTGTTTCTTTATGACTGTCAGTTTCTGAGAACACAAGACGACAGTTACCTATTACAGTGCATTTTATTGCTAGTTGTTTTACCAGGAAAAGAACAATGACAGTGTATAAATGTACGATGGTAGATTTGGTGGTCATATTACGTGCTCATCGGTCCCGCCCTGCATGCTTTTAAAGGCTGCAACACATTTCCCCAGAAGCTGTTATATTCTCACGTCTACACTTTAAGATGTTCCAGTTCCTTTAAAAATCACTTTTCACTTCTTCAAAGGCTGTCTCCTTCAAAATGCCGTCAGACGGGGTGTAACCTTACACTCTGCCTGACGTAGCTTGCATCCTTGCAGTAACCATCATGCAACACAATCAACTTCCCTCCTACGTGGCTTTTCATTCACATTACAGATATCTGCAATGCACTAATGACAAGTTGCTGGAACAAAGCTTTCAGAAGATCCACAATAAGAGATCTCAGTTTGTAATTTACTTCACACTGAACTGCAGAATAGTTTATATAAAGGTGGCCAGTAAGATGTGAGAACCCATTTCACAAGAATGCTCCATATAGTGTTTCTGTAAGAGCATTAAACAACTACTTTCTTTACCTGCTGCTTAAAGGTCAAACAAGAAATCACTCAACAGTTTCTATCCACTGGCCTGCAGTCAGAGGAAAGCCAAGTCGAGTGGATGCTTTCAAGGCCGGGTGAAATTACAGAGTCCGGAGTCCTTAGATGGACAATCTGAGTGCAGAAAGGCTGCAGCTGCATGACAATATGAAGAGAAAATGTTGGACTGTATTCATGAAGCATTAGCGCCAACGTGAGTTTAATGGGATTTCTCATTCATTTTGAGCTCATTCAGAAGTGCCAAGGACTTATTACCAATGACCAGCTGGGCTCTTTGTTCCCCAGGGACGTTTAGACATTTCTTGTGCTCAGGATTTCTCCACGTTTGCTGTATGACCTTGCAAGGATGTGCTGTGTTTGCTGTTATGACAACAGAACAGTAGTAGTAATGGTAAACAGGCAGGCAGACAGACTGGGCGCTGTTTCAGCACCATGGACAGCGACACATTCAGAATGCAGGGAGACAAAGGCCTCTCGTTTCTTAGTTTGTACATCCAGCTGTAACTTTCCTCTCCTTGTCTCTTCTCCTCCCGTCTTTGTCCCTCCCACAGAGCAGAGGAGGTGAGTAAGCACAAGTAAGCGTAACAAAAAGCACCCACGAGATGAGAGGAGTTGAAGCAACGTGCAATCATGTGGTCGCCTGTCCTTTACATAGTTTTCTTCTCTGGTTGTCTGCAAGGCACTTTTGTCAGCTCACGTTGTTTAAAAGTGGCTTTAGAGATAAATCTGACCAGATGTTACAGCCTGCATGGTTTGTATAATCCAGCTGCGTGTCATGCTTTCTTATAAAGATGCCGAAAAGACAAATGCAAAGGATAAACCCCAAAGCTTGCTCAAAGCTCCTTTAACAAGCCTCCTCTCTCGTCTCTCCTCGGGATGAATTTTAGAAAATGAGACGATTCTTCGAGACGGTGTGCTGAAATAGATTTCGATTCTCCGGCAGGGTAATGGAAGAGATAAGGAGATAGATAACGAGAAAAGCTGAGGGCCTTTTTCTGTGCCTCGTTTGGACTCTCGGAGCTCAAACTTGGCAAATATAGCTCGTCAGTCCAAACTCCAAAAAACAGATGACGCAGAACAAACTGATATTTGGAACATCAGTGTGCTGACACCTGATATCCTGTCTGCTTTTGTATATGTATAGAAAGTTACACAAGATTCATCCTGCCTCATTAAATGTAATTTGAACAGTAAATTTGTTTAAGTATTTTTATCAAATGTGGTGAAATCCGTACAAGAAATTACCCTAAAGTCCACAGAGGCAGCATCGTTGTACTTTCCTGTCCAATTAAAATATTAACTTTAACTCATGTGGCAGCAAAATAAACTTTGAGAGCAACATTTATCTTCCAAAAACAGTTATGCACTAAAACGCAACAGAGCTTGAAAGCAGTAAAACCACCACAGGTTTCACAAGACAAAACCTGCTTCTAGGTTTGACGACATGTGTTTCCTGGCCGGTCATCTTGGCAGCTCGCAGCCCGTCTGCGCGAGATGACTGGCCAGGAAACATATGTCGTCAAACCTAGAAACAGGCTTTATCTTGGAAAGCTGTTGGGCTGTCACTCTGTAGAATGTCCCCACGGGGCTGTCGAGCGCTCTGCACAGGGAGGAGGAGATGTAGGCTCTCTTCCACTGTCCATCATATACGCGGAGATGCTGATCCAAAATGCAATTAAAAATATTCGAACCAAAACATTTATTTTCCAGCAGATTTGAGCCTTTCCGTTCTGTTCTCTTTCTCCACATGACCGGCCTCGGTCTGTTTTCCTCTCCCTGTATTAATCTGACTTTCTTCAGCAGCAGTATGTTTTTATTAAGCTGCTGAAAAAACACCACATGCATTTTGAATTTCCATCACCCTTGATTCAGTTTTCACAGCAGCTGAGCAGCCTGAAGAGGAGGCTCGTGATTATGACGCAGTGTGTCGGAACAATCGAAACTAACGTGGTACTAATTGACAGTGGTGCCCCCCCACAAGCTCTTACAAAACCAGCATAAGTGGGTCTATATGAGACACACCTCAATCAGTGCCTTTACATGAGGGATGTAGGTCCCTAAGAGGACGACTCCAGGTGTGAGCTTCTTATCAGTGCCTGTGTTTTGACGCCTCTCTTTACAGGTATGCGTGGGAAGGTTATTCACAAATAAATTGATTGTCGATTGCATTGTTCTCTTCAGTGGAGAGAAAAGTGGTCGAACAGGTTGGCAAATATCAGCTCTGTGGCTGTCTATGCGAGTTGTTCTTTATATTGTTAAATTCACTTAAAGAGCAGCTCCTGTCATGTTTTAAGACTCTGCTCTGCTTGAAATAATAAATTGTGTCTGATCTGCAAAAGATGTTTAATTACCTTGTAAAAACCTCCCGAGGCATCTCCTCCTTCTCCCTCATTAAAGGGATAGTTCGGTTTGTTTGAAGTGGGGTTGTATGAGATACTTATCAATGGTAAGTGTACTACATACAGTGCATGCCGGTCATCACGGCCCTGGTGTTGAGGCCAAAAGCTAGGGGCAATTCCACATGTAATTTGTCCACTTATAAGGACGTCTCACCTAAAAATCAATAGTGGTACCGATTATATTTGAATAATTCACCCCGTTTCACTTTTCAGTAAGAACGCCTCTTTATTTGGCGCTACTTTGTGCTGACCGCAACACGTACGTGTTACTGCGCCTGCAGCGTACGGTGTCGGATCAGCTGTTTGTGTCAGCGGTTTGTAGACGAGACGACAAACTGAAGAAAATACGATATTATGGAAACGACAAAGTGCCGTTCACGGTCGGGACCAGAGGACGTTGTTTTCCTTTATGCCGTGAAGTGTAGCTAGTAATTACTAGTAGTAACGTTAACGTGCAAAAATTACGATGAGGGTTACAGCTGGCTCGCGCATTGCCGAAGTGGTTGCCATAGGTTACACATAATGATATGCATAGCGTCACCCCGTCCATTAACGGGATTGGCTCTTTAGGTTGGCAACGTCTCAAACCTGCCGATCTGAAAACGTGTTGTTCAGCCTGTCCTTGGTACAATGCAGTTTAGAAGCAGACAGCACAGCCATGGAGATGACTGCTGCTGTTGTCCCTGATATGTCTTGCAGCACATGGAGATGTTTACAAGGTTAAACACATACAGAAATTATCAACAAATCAATGCCCTGTGTGAGAAAGTATCTTTTGCTGACGCAGGCATGAAATGTGTCTGTTGTACCTTAAAGACAACCAAGGACAGCGCACTGTACCCTGAATGTAAGAAGTGAGTTAGTTTGAATGTTTCAGCACAGCAGAGAGAGACAAAGAGAAATAGGCTTGATTGTTGCAGGTTTTTAAATACAGGTTTGTTTACGCAAACCTCAAGGGCTCTACTGTTATTCTCTATGGAGAGAAAAGCTTTAAGTTCCTAAAATACACACTCAGGAAGTCAATTACAACAGCCTGTTTTCCTGCCGTAATGGTATCGTGACCATTTAAATGGATCTGCTGTTAAAAAGGTAATTAGTATGGAGTTTTTCTGTGAAGATATACGAGCTCTGAAAACACATGAGAATGGTTTAAATAAAGTTTGGGCAAGAACTCCTTAAACGTCTCTGGGGAGGCTTTAAAGCTGAGGCTGCTGGGGGAGATAATAGCAGAGTATTACTTTGAACAAGCCCAGGACTCTTTAAGATGAGAGCGGCCCGTCTGCAGCTCACACTTGCATTTAGATGATGTATTTGCTTTTCATTTGTGCTCAGACTTCTTGCATTCTCACCGACAGCTCATACTGTTAGGTACAGATGAGAAAACTTTTGATTTGGTCTTTAAGAAAGGACAGACTCTGCGGTGTATCTGGGTCGAATCATCGACATATGATAGAAAATTTCTGCATTTCCACCAGCTTGTCCTCCTGAGAAATCACACATTGTGTGATCATTTCTTAGAGATTTTTTCTGTTCGGACCACAGGTGGTGCCGCTTTTACAGTGCAGGAAGGAACATTGGAAAAAGCTCTGATGAATGAAATGAAAGTGAAGTGCCCTTAGCACAGCTGGAATTCTTTATTCTTATTTTCCCCCTTTGGTAGAGCCAAGCAAAGGTAAGCCTGCTGCACACAGGTCATAGAAACGTGAAGGCTTTTGCAAGTAAAAGAAGTGACTGTCAAATTTAGTTTCTCCTGATGTAAGGGTTCCTATTATCTGTGTTCAATTGTAGAACTATTATAAACTCATGAAAATAGACCAAAAAGACCATAACTCCACCCACTGCACAATTTTGAAAAATGCTCAAAGTGGGCAAGGTACTGAGAGGGGCTGGAGGGGGGTGGTTGTGTCCGGCAGCTCGGTGACGTCCCCTCCCCTGGCCAGAGAAAAGTGGAGAGCGTCCCCTAAAGAGCACTTTAGTGTGGTGGAGGACGGTGGTGGTCCCGAGCCCCATCAGTTTGAGCAGTTGGCTCCAGCCCCACTAATGTCCGAAGCCGGAGCCAAAGCAACGCAAGTGCGCATGCGGCGACCGCGCGTGCAGCCTGTTACAATCACTTCTGATTGTGAAGAGAGAATGGGCGCAGTCTCTTAGTGGTAACGTAACGTTAGCTAGAAGGCTAATGTACAGTGTGCTAGCAAAAATAGTGAATGACGCGTCTCGATCAGGATACATTTGAAAATGAGCGCGGCTTCACAGACTCCCTCTCAAAGACGGGGGCCGGGGGTGGTACCGCCCGCCTCTGATTGACAGGCGTTAACAAACAAAGCGTTTATAAATTTCATTACGTAGTTTCGTCCCAAACAGTCGCCTCTCTGTTGTACGAAAACTAAAACGTGTGTTTATTCCGGTAATGACGGTATTGCAAAATCCATGTCGTGGCAGAACGGGACACAGGTGACTGTATTGAAACCGGGATACCTCCCACGTCTCTTTATCTCTTTTATTCATAGTCCAGTGCGCTCTGCTTTTTTTCCTCCAACTGTTGCCCTTTTTCCTGGCATTTAACCACAAGTAGGGGGTCAAAGTTTGTGCAGTGATGTTGACATCGGATGGATTCTGCGTAGAAAGTAACCAGTCCCATCTATCGGGACTGTGAATCTCGGGTGGGCTACATTGTGCACTTTGTGGGCTTGTGGATCCTACTGGCACTGACACACTTACAAACATATCCTGCGTTTGAAATTCATGCCGACTTAAACAACAAATGTTACATTTGTGTCCATGTGTGGCGATCCATGCATTAGAACATTGCAACTATTAAACAAACTACCTTAACACCAGGTGGAGTGAGTTCTTGAAAGGAACTTAATCACAAAAGAGGCCATTTTTCTCTCAGCTTTATCGTGTAAAAAGAAGTAATATTCCTAACAGCTGCCCTTACACTCCAACATAGCTTCAACCTTGCATGCTGAGCTCTCTGCTGTGTTCACTGTGCACCTGCACAAACAGTAAAACCAGATCATGCAGATAAAGTCTGTCACAGTGACGCTTTTAGTTTTCAATAGGACACTGTCACTGGGCATTTGACATTGCCGCTTGCTGTCTCTCTGACCTGCTGGCTCTGAAATGTCCTCTCAATATGCTGCTGCTCGAGTGAATTAGTCCTGTTTTACTCTTTGTTATATCGGGCTACATGTAGCTTTGACTCACCAGCAGGAAATCGGGCTTCGTCAGAGAGAGCCACGCCGACAAACACAGCCCCAGACTGACATCTGCACGCATGCTGTGGACAAACACGAAGTAGATATTGGTCAGTTTGACCTTTGGGGCGCAAACATGGAAACTACACTGGAAAACAAAACTACTAAAGGACGACTCAACCTTTGAAGCACATACACTCTTTGCACACGCACTTTCATATTTACGTGCAGGGTCGGGTCACGTTAGCCCAGTGATTCTCAAACTTTGGGGCGCGCCCCCCCTGGGCCAACGTTTGGAAAATGTAGCAGGCGGAACTATGTTTTGACGTCGGACAACCCGGACTCATTTTCAGGTGGCACAGTACACAAACGCGTTGTCCTCGCATATGTCAATGATTTCTGTGAGAAGCACATCACATGTAGACCTCCACACTCTAATTGTACTCTTTTCTTCACTGTATTAAGTTTTAATTCATTCACAATCTACTTTAATCTGATCACTTTGCTTTCCTTCACTCCCCCAACACACCTGTACCTCTGCTCTCTGCACAGCTGCTGGCCCCGCCCCCCTCTATCTGTCTGTCTCTCTGTCTGCTTTGTTGACTACCCTCATCAGCCGTCTGTTTAATTAAGTTACAAAAGTTAAATATTTTCTCTTGCAATTCAAAACAGCACGTGAGCCGCGTGTGCACGAGGGACGTTATTAATGACGTAGCGATCAAAACGAGCGATCGATTGTTACCAAATGACGTGCACCTTTTTATAAGCTTTATAAACAGCGACAATCAATGCATTTACAGTAGGGACATACGGAGATATACAATAGGATTGTTTAGATTAGATTGCGTAACAGAACTGCATATGATTGTGTGCGGACAGAGAGCGTGCGATGTCAGACCCTCTTTTACCCGTTAGAACAGTGTGAGGAGTAAACTGGCCCCGCTGTTGTGTATTTGGTTGCCACGACTTCACGTGTGATTGATGTCCTGTGACTCCTGTCACTGTTTCAGGGCCGCCACAGCAAAATGTATGTAGCGGAAACACTGTTTTTTTTAAAACACTGATTGAACTTTATTGTTATTGTTCTGAAAAAGTCATCGCACATTTTATTATATTTCTATTTGGAAAAAGTCTGATGGAGCCATTGAAATAGTTGGGTGTTTTTGCACAGCAAATTACTCAGAGAAAAGTGAAAAGAACGGTCACGATCTTGACTTTCTTTCAATAAAAGTTTAACTGCACCCATTTGTGACATTTTTTTGGGGGGGGGTCAAGGGGGGGCCTGGACATTTTTTTTTCTCCAAGGGGGGGCTTGACAGAAAAAGTTTGAGAACCACTGCGTTAGCCTCAGATTTGTTATCTTCCTCTCATATGACGTCACCACAAACACAAAGGACTGCAGCATATATAGGTATTTACATACATAAATGATGCATACAATCTGAATATTCTGACACTGTGCAAGTATCGTTTTACCCAATGGGAGCTGTGACAGCAACACATCCGTAATTTAATATGCACGCAATTCATTTGGACTCATTATCAGCTTAATTCCTGCTTACAGGCAGTGCTACTTCATTGAGAAGGAGAACCTATTACTGTGAACAAATGGCTGGATGACTGTCTGGTCTGCAGTAGAATTACTCAGCTAGTTATCTCATTTTGCACCATTGACTGCAGATGAGGAGCTGCTGCCTCAGTGGAAATGTCAGCAGGAATTCACAGGAATAATGAAGCTTTGGGATTTTATCTCCACCACCGTGTGCTGCAGCGTTTACTTAATTATATATTCAAAAGGTTTAATTCTTCCAACAAAACGATGATGTCCTCAGCGTGATGGGTCCTTTTCAACGTGCCGTGTCCACACATTCAGACGCACACACGCTTCACTTTTTAATCTTGATCGGGAATGGCTACTTTTGAAAAAGAAGGTGCAATATTTTTTTACTTTTGTGTGTTTTATAATTGTAAGTTCTGCATCAATAGATTCTTGTTAAATATCACAGCAACTTCTCCTGAGGTTTAGACCTGCAATGTCTAGCCAAATACCACTCTTTGTGCCCAAAATGAAATAGACATTTTAAAGAAGTAAAAGGTTCTTTGAACAATAAAATCAGACAAAAGGTACGATGATGAAAGCTGAAAGCCAGACAAAATGTTTTTTGAAACATGGCACAAACGAGGCAGAAACCTCCAGGGCTGAATAATGCCAAAACTGCAGTACCTTGAATGGCCACTAGAGGCTGGCTCCCAAAGTGAGGCAGTCCCCATAGACGCCCATGTTAAACTTTAAAGCAGAAATAAACATGTTTACAGCCTCCTGTGAAAAGCGGTGTTTGACTTTATGGCTTATTTCCTCATCCATGACGACTGCACGGAATTGAATTGAAGGTATTTTATTTGAATAGGGACAACGCAATTTAACATAGTTCCAGTACAGAGCACCAAACTGATGTGTTGCTTTTGGTCATTTTGGCTGCATTATAAAAAACAAACAAACACAGAACTACAGATTTGAAAGTATAGTTAAAAATATTTGCCATAATATAACACAAACACAAATACCATACAATAATAAATAAGTAATCTAAAGTACAATAAGCTAAAAATGACTACAGCCCTGGTTTGCTTTGAGCCAGCATCTAACCTTCGCTGTGAAAGGTTTTACATCAGGGATTAATTTGATGTCTGTTGGTCATGTGTTCCAGAGCTGACAGCCCGTCATGGAGACGGCTGATTGTCCAACTTTAGATCTGCGATGTTGTGTTTTACAGTTACCCTTATTCATGCTCCTGGTTACTCTCTTACTGTCCTGTCTTTGGATATATCTGCGAAGAGGTTCAGGGGCCAAATCGAGGCTTAAAGTCAGGCAGAATTAGGGGCGTGGCTGCTTTAAAAGTGAGGCGGGTGCTGCCAGGTGTCACCTCAGCTAATTCAGTCACTAAACTAAAATCAGCTGTGTTTGTGTTGTTGGTGCGTATTGGAGAAGTTTACATCCAAATATTGGGAAAGGTACATGTCTTGTTGGAGGATTTATTCTACGAACAGACCGTCCAGAAGTCTAGATTTTTTTATTTATGAGAGTATCAGTATTTATCTGTTAGCGCTTATTAGCATGTGTGCTCTCAGTGTTTCTCACACATTGATTTATTAGTGGCTGTGGCAGTGGAAGTCAGGATTGTTGTGGTTTTTCACCACAGAGAAGACAGCACTTCTACCCAAGGCAGGTGTTGGGGAGGAGCGAGCTTCACACGCTGCACAAGCTCTCTTTGCTTTTCAGTATATCATATAAACAACTCTGGTCAACTACCAGCACAAACAGGATCTCGTTGTGCTGGAAACACTGGTGAAATTAGCCAGCCAATGAATACACCACGGGCATAAACTCTTTAACTTCTGCTATCCCCACCAGCTCGTTAAGATATGGTCTCTTCTGGTTTCAAAGGGACAAAAAAGCGATGGCAAAATGTTGAACTCAAGGATGCAAATAAACCAGCGGATCCCGTCATCATGCAGACATCCACTTTTCTATCATGAGCTACAAGATATTATCAAGTATGAAAGAGAGTCTCTAACATGTCAGCCCAGTGGCCTGAATTTCAAGGAGAAAATTAGACATTACAAATTAATCCAGTTTCTCTGTGACGTGGATATCATGCAGGGAAAAACACTCACGTAATGTTCCTACACTGTTCCCCCCTCATGTCTTACTCCGAGATGCACCTTTCAGACTCCACAAACGAAGGTTTTTCTGTTTGCTGTACTCAAGTGTCTCTCGAAAATAGAATCTGAATGAGATGACCTGATTAAATACAGGTCATATATTGTCCCCATGGGCTCTAAAAGAAGAGCTATATAAGCTTCAGTTAGTGCAGCAGAGAGCAGAATGACCAGCAGTGTTACACAAGACTTTGAGTAATTGTTTTTTATATTAAACACTCTTATCTCGGACCGGACGATGAAAATGAGGCTGATGATCTGCTTCGATGCCCTTTCTCTCTCCGCGCGTTTGAAGTGCTGCGTGTTTCCAAAGAACACAGATACAAGTGAAGTCAGCCTGGGTATCATTTCCCCCAGTGTGGTGTCACTGGTTGCCATGGTCACACAGCATCAGGGATGGCAAGATGAAAAAGTTGAACAATCACCAACTCCAATCTGAAATGGCAGATTTTTTAACAACTGCGGGCAGCGAAAACATTGATTATAATTCATTTTGAGTCTTTTGGGCCACACGATGATTTTTTAAAGCAGCCTAAAATACGTCTACGAGAGTCAATTTAAAGTATTGATCAAATGGTCGCTGATCCTTCCGACTGAAAGCTCAAATCTACTTATTATAATCTAAAGCAGGGTCTCCAACCTTTTTTCTTCTGAGAGCTACTTTGAAATAATCCAAGTGGCCATTCATGAATAAACACTTTCCCACTCCCCGTGGAGATAGTTTGTTTTCTGCTTTTTCTTGGCGTGACCGCCTTCACTGTTCATCATAAATCTGGCTGAACAGGCTAACAGCGGCGAGCTCCTCACTTTAGCTCAACTAGCGTACAGCGTAACTGACCCGACCTGGCGATGGAGGTCGCTGCAACATCGCTGTGATTGGTTCGGTTCAGACGTCGACAAAGTTGCCAGGAGCATCACCAGTTTTTTATTGACAGCTGATCAGCCTATCCTATTATGTTGTTTTGGAGAGGGCGGGGAAGTGGGAAGAAGCTTTCAAGCTGCATGTAGTGTCATCTGATTTTTGTACAGAGTTTTTTTTTGTCCAGGCCACGAGCTACCGTTAGCTTGTGAGCTACCTTTTTGGAGTTTTGAAAACATATTTTGCTCCCACAACTACCACAACAAGTGAGGGGGGGAGGGGACATTGTATTCTGTCTTTCAATGACAATTTAAACATTAGAAAAGATCATTTTCACCTTTAAGTTTCCCTTAAAATGTGTTAAAGCCCCTGGAAACGTATTTTTCTGTGACTTTAAAAAGTTCTGAATGAATACAGAACGAAAAGTTGGAAGATGATAAACAATATTTACATTTCATATCAAAAAATTAAATCAACCATCTTCTTTGAATCAGATTTAAAGAACGTCCCACTTCTGTTACCAGATTCAAAGGTTGGACAGAACTGTGTGAAATAAACTTTTCCAATTAGACTTTTCATGGTCACCGCAAACCAAAATGACTAAAATACAAATACAGAAGTGTTTATTTTCTTAATGGAAATAAGAAAAAAATGTTTTTCTGTTCTGCCAAAATACTCAAAGATAATTGAGAAATGGGTTTTCAGGGCCCATTCAAAGCAAATACGAAAAAAGCTTTGTAAAGATAAATAAGTTTCCTCTAACTGTTCTCTGCAGCACGACGGTTATTTTTTACCCGAGGACGAGTGCTTGTTGCCAAGGTTGTCCCAACTAAATTAAGTTAAGGACCTTGCTCGCATACCTTCTCGAGTTGCTCCTGAGATCTCAGGTAAGTCAGAATTAATGGCATTCATACAGCTTGTGGAGTTTTGGTTTCTACGCTGTGGTGCAGTCGTTAGCACTGTCGCCTAAAAAGGCAGAAGCTTCCTGGTTCGACTCGAAGCATGGGGGCCTTTCTGTGGAGAGTCTGCATGTTCTCCGGCTTCCTCCCACAGTCCAAATAAAGAAAGCATAAATAGTTGTGTCTCTGTGTGGCAGCCATGTGAATGACTGCCGATCAGTCCGGGTTGTACCTCTCGCCCAATGACAGCTGGAATTGGCTCCAGCCCAGGAGAAGCCGTACTGATGATGGATGCGTGGATGGATTCTACACCTCATTATTCTTCGCATTACTTTGCTGTTCATCAGAGCTGTTTACATCAGCCTCTGCAGCTCATCTGTTTCTGCACATGTGCCGTTTAATATTCAGAATGTGACGCCCATGTGCATCCCAGGGATTTCATGCACACTCTCTGAACCTGATGCATATGGATCACTAATCCTCAGTGCAAATACTGTTTATTTTGTATTCCACAAGCTAAAACAAATACACCAACACATGGTGAAAAATATGAACCGACAGCAAATTCAACTTAATGCACTGATGACGCATAGCAGCCATAGCAGGTATTAATACAACCACATAAATTAGAAGCAATTACACTTAACCACACAGCAGTAAGAGCAACTGCTGTGATGGGAGGAAATGGTCCAAATTGGAGCCATGGCAGGTCCGAACTGAAATGTGGCACACGTAATTATTGGAGACTTTCACTGAGAATTGATCCCACCACAGATGGCTCGTTTACTGAAAATTCAGTCCAAGTGATGCAGCCACCTTTCAGCTGGGCTGACCTCCCACAGCAGCAACACAGCACACAGTGGTTGTCGGGGTCTCAACTAAATGCTTTAAGAAATATTGATCATTCGAATTCTGCAATAGAAGTTGGTCTGCAAGTAGTGTGATGTCATTTTTTGGAGTATCTTCAAATGCATCGTATTCCTAAAATCTGCAAGCTGAAAGTTAAATGGTAAAGGTACATGTGAGCCAATGAAGCATAAGTCGATACATTACTAAAAGTACAAACATGAGCGAAGTATATTTTAACACGTCAGAAGTTATTTGAACTCTGTTAATGTTTTAGTTTTGGAGATATGCCCATTATGACGTCACTTGTACAACCTTATGGTTACATGTTTTGTCAATTATGCTGTTGCTATTATGGTTTAATTTTAGATCATTTTAAAGACGATGCAGTCAGATTGCAGCCGTCCACTCCCGCCCATGCGTTTTCACCACATGTAACATAATTGCATCAAAGCAGTCGTACAATATGACGACGGAAAAGGCAGAACCATTAGCTTCCTGTGTCAACATAATGAAGGTTATAGCTATAGTCATTTAGATCAGTTATGAACAATTCCTTCAATGTCGCCTCTTAGGACAAAAATGACCCTGGATGCTCGGGTCAACACAGCAGCTGAAATCTGCACGAGGTCTATGAATGAAAAGTGTCTCCTACAGCTGCAGTTTCATGTTGTTTTTGCGTTCATATCGAACCCGAGCACATTCTGCTTAATGCGTAGACACAGAAAAGTTAATGGCATCTGATAAGACTGTTTCATAAACACAGCAAATGGCAGAGAGAGTTCACCCCTGCTGCAGCTCTGTAATTAGGTTTGATAGAAGCCAACACCGGCCCTCGCTTCTTTCATTTTCCGAGGGTTACGTTGTGTCGTCATTCCCTTGCTCCCCGCCACTAAAAACAATCAACTGGAAAGAAACCATCAAATAAATCACTAAACATGGCCCACAACACAACAACACACCCACTGTATTGCAGGAAGTGTTAATTAGACTGAACTAACTCTGGCAGTTTTTAATTTCAGCAGCTCAGGGGTGATTTGATTTCTCTCTTTCCTTCAGCAGTGGAGAACACAACAATATTTTTCAGAGTAACACATCCAGTGGGGTTTGTTATATCTCGTGCACTTTGGCCATTAGTAGACCGGGGCAATTTCCCCTCACAGCTGAGAGTCTGGCCTTTGCCACGCCTTCGATTCTTGTCCAGCGGCTTTTATTAACACCTACACACACACATTCATGTTTTCTCTCCTTCAGGGGACGACACATCGGCTCACGTTCATGTCCCGGATACTTACCCTAACAATAACCACAACAAGTTTTTAGTCCAAATTGCAAGTTTCAAGTGTTGTAAATCCTAATTAAAATAAAATAGACGATAAAGCAGGTTATTTTATCAGGTTTGCCTACCTGTCATCGACAAGTCGCTACAACGCCAGCCTGTAAACCAAGACAACGATGTAACAATGGGTATCCACCCTGCCATCCAAGTATGGTAACTTCTGGTTCCAATAAACCAAGATGGCGACCGCTGAAATACCAAACTCGGGGCTTCAAACTGGGTTCACAAATCAAAGCAATTCTTTTCTACGGTCTCTGCCTTAATCTAAACTAACCTTAAACCAAATCCTAACACGGAACTTTAATGGCTTACATCAGGGGGACATTATGTCCCCTTAAGGACAGCGGGTCCTCATAATGCAAGTGTGTACGTGTGTAAGAGTCCCCACAACACACAGACACACATAGAATCCCTCCTAAAGGGACATGTTGTTGATGTTTTTCCTTTGCAGTGATTTATAGTGTTTAGATAAAAGCCTGGTCTTACTTATTTAATCTTATCTACTTAATTAGGGGGAGAAATCTTCATACGTAAATGACACAATAGCTCGTTTGTCAGTGCTTCTACTGAAATAATGACTATTGTCTGAATTAGCGCCGGTCTTCTTTGACTTGTGCATAGTTTGGTGAGAGTTTCCCTTCACAAGAAGAAACCAACACGACATGTCAATCTAACCCTGCAGTCCTCCAACATAACTATACAAATCGAACACAGCAGTCATCACTGAACATTATAGCGCAAGATTTAATGTTTTGATGAAAACAGATGAAGCCGTCAGGGAGAGTTTTACTCATAGAGACGGTTTGTGACTTGGCAGGTAGGAAATGACTGTTTCTTAATTGTGTTAAAAGGAAATATTATCCTGTCACTTTGCTGTTGCAAATTAGTTTTGAATAAATTCTTAGAGACACTTCAGACTCTGTGTCTGAATGGAGCTTTGTGTCTCAGAGGGATAAGATATTTCAGGCTTTTGAATCACACAGAACTTGTCGTCGGAGTCGATGAATAGTTGTTTTTCGCTTTGTGGTTACAAGAACAAAGAACAAATTGAGAACGCTGTTTAGCGTCGTTTCATGACGGTGTGAGCGTTTCGGACTTTCTCCTGATAGGTCTGTGTGCCTGTGCTCTCACGGCAACATGTTCTCAACATCAGTGTGTTACTGCTTAGTTGGCTCTGTTTTGTCCACAGTGTCTGTTAGCAAACTAAGTGCTGCTGGTTTTGCCGAACAGAATGAGCCGTAGATTTCTGCTCACAGCAATAACACTGATTACCGCTGGTTTGATGTGTATCTGCGCAGACGCCTACAGACGCCTGCTCTCCACAATCAGACACAAACCAAGAGCAAACAGCACGGAGCTGTGAAACTTTATGGGCGAGTTAGCGCTTGAATATCATCAGTACAATGTGTTTTGTGAATCAGACCTGGAGACGAGTGAATTACCCCCTATGTTTACCAACTGGTCGAAAAAACGAACATAACAAACAGGCAGACTTCTCGTGCAGACCTATGTAACCACGCCCTCGCTGGGCCCTTCCTTTCAGAGAGAGAGGCGCAATGCACGCTGGGTGTTGTAGGAATGTAGAATGGGCGAAACCACAAGCTGTTTGTACAACTTTCTCCACAGCTATGGCGCCAATTTCAAATATTATTGCTTCTATTGATTGCAGAGAACACCAGCTGTGACTGACGGCGGCTTTTTCCAGTGGTGAATATGTCCTTTAACAATAGCAGCTTTATAATTCAACTAGTGGTGTCTAACATCCTCCTCCGGGACAGAAACAGGATGTAAATACAGCCAGAGTATGATAGCTGTGTGTAATGTTTTTCCTTTCTTGTGTTCAGTATGTCATTTGACCTGGGGTCGACTTGAATGCATCCGCACATTCCTCTCTTAATGGATTTTAAGGTGCATTACTTTCACAGCAGCTGAGCACAGCAGCCATTCTACCTTGAATTCCCTCTGTGCGATGCCGTGTTTGTGCGTTAGTGACAGAATAGCATCACCACACTTGTTTCTGAGTGCTACTTAGAAAGAGAGCCATTCCAGGTCAGGAAGGCAGTTACATGATCACAGGGAAGAGGCTGTCAGAAAAACAAACACAACTTGTTTTAAGCAGTTGCTCTTTTTCGGCTGCAATTTTTGTATGTTTCGCCTTTTTTTTTAAAATCTAAATTGTGCACAGATCTTTTAGGACACGCTCGGTTTGTTACTAAAGACACGTCTCTGAGGGTGATATTGGTTTTCCGGAAAGTTGCGGTGATCCATCTTCATCTCTCAAGCCCTCCAAAAGCCTTTGGGGATTGAAGATCGGCGCTGTAGCAAGGACGGGTTTGCCTTCGTTTAAAAAGGGTAAGCAAAGAGGAAAGGGAGGGCAAGACAAGTAGAAGGACTAACAACAAATTTAAGGCAGTGAGGCATCTGGGTGGTCTGCTGTGAGTTAATAAAATAATTAGATGTGGCCGATGCTCCCTGAATATTGTCCACTTAGTTAGGCATTTATAGCCTGCCAGGGAAATGAGATTCTGTGACTAAGCACCAAACGCAGGGGAAAAGAGCTGATTCACAACATGTCCCCATTTAATTTCATTTTCTGGAGCTTTGTACGTTTACTAAATGAGTTTGGGGGTAATTTAGTAATATTTGGGAATGACTCCAACCACAGTGACCAGTATGGGCATATTACCATGGAAGGCATGCCTCTCTCATCCAGGCAATTATTGAGATATATACCAGAGCTGGTACTAATGAGAGGGCAGCATGGACGCAGAGGACAGCGCGCGCTCACAGCAGATATTCTCAAATCTAATTGTCCATCAGATAATAATGCACATCCAAAGCTCCGGGTTTCATTTTTATTTACTTGTTTTTCCATCAAGAAGACCTGCCAAGGGACCGCCGCTGGAAATTAGCTTTAGGCTAACACTGGCACCATAAATCAAATGGGAACATTTAGCCTCAGGACCCACCTCCTTAATGACAAATCGGCGCCCAAATTTAAGACATTTCTCAACCACTTAAATTTCTTTAATGAAAAATGGTGCGGTTTGGACCTGAGACGGAACAAACATCACAGTAGGTCATCATGACCAAACCCAACAGTATAATTTCCTCTACGAAAATAAACTAAAAAACAGTTAGCATAAGTCCAACTTCTGTCGTGCTCATCAAGTTTCAGGAATGTTAATGTAACTGTAGCCGGTATTACCCAATCAGTAGATACACTGAGTGTGAATTAACTACACTACACTACTTCTGCACGCCAACACAGGAAACCCATGTCCTTCATAATAAAAGCACTCAGACTTTATGCCAAATATTTCAAAGCACACACCACTGAAAACAGCTCCGTGACCCACTTTTGGGTCCCAACCAATGACTGTTTATATAGATGGACGACGCGTCTCCTTCTGCTCCCATTGTATGAAAGTGATGCCAAAATGGCCCCTGTGATAGGCGCTGACTGTAGTGATTGTTTTAGTTACGTCTCCTCTCACCATTCATCCTGCACTCTGCTAATCCAGAACAGATCGGCTGCAGGAGCCGTATTGGTCAACAGAGCTGTCAATCATCATTTTTATAGCATCAAATAACTAATAAAAATAAATGTGTCAGAAAAATTAACACTTGGACATAAATCAGCATGATAAGAACTAACTATAATGACAGAAATCATGTTTGAGAAAAGTGTATTTGATGTGTATTTTGATTCTATAGTTTGACTCATGTCCCATCTGTTAACATGGAGGAGGCGGGCTTTATGAGCTATACTGCAGCGGGCCAGCAGGGGGCAATAGAGAGGGTTTAGCGCTGTCATGTCGGCCATCTTTTTATACAGTCTATGGTCCCGAGCCACCAGTTGAGAACCACTGTCGTAGAAGTCATAACGGACATAATTACATGTGAAAGGGAATTTAAAGTTATTAAGTTAACACCCAAGGCAAGGCTCCGACTACAGGAGCTTTGAAATACATAAGGAGCACCTAACGCCTCACGTGATCTCGTATGATCTCACGTGATCTCTCTGGGACGCAGGTGTGAACAAAGCAAAAATTGTCTATTTGTCAGCAAGAAGTGGGGGTGAGATTTTACTTGCTAATTTTCTTTTCAACCGTAGTCTTCTGGCGTTAGCCTCAGTGCTACAATGCTCACAGTTGCTTGGAAACATGGTAAGCTTCTCAGCCTCAATCCTTCTCTTTGGCCATTGTGGGTCTGCTAGATACTGACATAATCATCCAGATTTTAATTCCTGAATGTAAAACATGTTTGATAATATGAGGATGGTCTCGATAAGTCCGCGAGTCGCTCAGGAGGTTAAAAACTGGACGTATAAATCCCTCATATTAACAGAAAATCCGGGTTGAACCTCAGAAAACTTGGATTTTGCGGGTTTTCAGTGGATCTTTGGTTGTTTGTACATATCATATGCTAAAAGACCAATTAAAAAAACAATATAAAGGTGGTAGTCAGGCATTGTTTTCTTGTCAACAGCCTGATTGGCTACTTGTCAGTGGTTTCATTTACACATACTGACCCCGGGCCCTCTTCGTATTAACATGTAATTTGCATCTGGATACTTTATCTGGATCGTTACTTCAAGGCGTTTGCATTTACACCTGGTAGGCCTATTAACAAGCACTCTTGTTATTCTGATTAGGCGTGCAGTGTGATCAGATTTTCATCCGTATACAATCACACTCCACAGGTTACATACAACGCCTCTCTATAATGTCAACAGAGCTGCTGGACTCGTTAGCAAACATGGTGCGCCTGCAGTCGCAGGAAGTTGTTCACTCGAGGGATGACAGCGTGTAAATCGAGGCTAACCTGACAGATGGGAACAACTGGAGGGATCCATAGAAACAAGGCTCATATAACTCCTGCTGTAACAAGACTAATCGTCTACAGCCATGCTCTGTGAGGCTGTGCTCAGACAAAGCTTTGAGCTAAATGCTAATGTCAGCATGTTAGGCTCACAGGGACTTTGCTAACATGCTGATGGTAGCAGTTTAACATGTTCTCTCCCCTCAGAACCAACGAATTATACATTTTATGGTTTATATACACTGTTTTTATCCTACAAATAATCCAATCACTGTATATACGTTATAAACACATGGATATCTTGTGCATAAACACAAACTTCTAATTTACATGAACAGTTTGATGTTTACCATCCTAGCTTAGCCTGTTAGCAACATTTGCTTGAAAATAAGGAATGACCCCTTTAAGAAAAGCTCTCCTCCTGGCTCTACTTGCTATGTTTACTCATAGGAAATGGTTATGTAGTCTCCCGTCTAATCTCCAGTTTCACCTCTTCTACAATATTGCATGACGCTCATTTTGAAAGATGATGGTTCTAATGTCTGAAGGTTCTCGATCATGGTCAGTCAAAGCTTAATCCAAAAGGCAACTGGACTTGGCTGAAGTTCTTGAAGACGTCTCACCTCTCATCTTCAGTTTTAAACTGACTGGTGGATGGAGCTAGAAACATAAGCCTCTGTATGCTAATAGTATTCTAACAGATGTTGTGATAAAGTGAGAGTAGTTAACCTGAGCTGTTGATCTAATAGCACTTAGAGTCGTTAGCACTCTCTGGTGCTGGTGGGTCATTGGGCTCACATGAACCTGAATGTGAGTGTCGCTGTTGGTGTTTTGAATTCTCTGCCCAAACATCAGCTTACAGAGGGTTAGATTAGAACTGAAGACGAGAGGTGAAACAACTTCAAGAACCAAGTCCAGTTTGGATTATGCTTCGAATATGGTTTAAGTGACAGTAAAACAGATAGTAAAGCAGGATATGCTGAAGGGTGCGGCTACCTGTGATTGACATGTCCCTTTCACGGCATCTTGTCAATCAAGATAAAGGTTCCACCCTCTCGTCCAATCATGGCCACTTCTTCTTAGACGTGGATAGATGTGTACATACACGGATATGGAAGTTATAAGCTTAAAAAGAATTAGCCATTAACTTGGTTCATTGTTCACCAGTCGTACATTCTGTTTTTGAGTTAACGCTGGTAAACTCTATTCTTGTACATGAATTTTATCACTAATAATCGCTCAGTCTGCTGTTTGAAGGCCCGTTCCCGGTGATAAAACTTAAAGTTTCCTACTTATAAGAGTTTATACTCATCTGCCAAAGTTTTTGCTTGTGGTCCATTTATTCAAAAAAAAAGAACTGGGGTGAAAAGTACCGTCAATGTTCGAACACAAAAAGCAGCGTTGTGGTACTTTTCTGCCAGATAGGATGTGGTATTGATTTACATTTTAAGAAGTTTAATGGCAGCGTTCCAGCCAGCAGAAAGATCTTCCATCTTAATGGAAATAGAAAGACTGCTTTCTATTATTACAAGCTTTAGTGATCATTACTTTCATCTTTATGGAAACATGCTTAAAAGCCGTCAGAGTGCCGCTAAATGATCGACTGACTGCAGGAAGACAATCTCAGAATCAGTCAAAGTGTTCCTTTGTTCACTTGACATTCACATTTTGATTAAGCGTAACAATATTTGGAGGAAGCTTTTATCCGGAGCACCTTGAAGAATCGTTAATGCATATATTTGTGGATTTGCTCCGATAATGTGATTGGCTAAAGATTCCTGGTGCTTTTAAAACCGCTGCACCGAGGCGACAAAATCAGGAGGGTCCGTTCCAAGATCAGATTATTTATATTCATGATTTTTGTCGTGGTGAAAACAAGAAGCTGCTTCTCTTCAGTCAGGCCTGCTGAGACTGGAAGTGACTAAAGCAAAGCTCTTTACATGCACAGTGTGGAAAGGTTGTTAACATTGTAAAAACACGAACTTCAAGTCTTTAAGTTAAATAAATGAAAGACACTTCAAGGACGCGTCAGTCAGCTGCAGTGAAGCTGACAGCAGATCACGAGGCGTCTCTTTTGTGCAGCAGTTTCTACCTGCACGCAGCAGGTTTATGTAACAGCTCTCTGTCTCCTCCATGGTCAGCACTACATCTGCTCTCAGCCAATGCCACAGATTTGTATGCGAGAGTTTTCCACAGCTAGACTCGACACAAAAGCTCCAAATATATTTTTTAAAAATTAATTTTTGTTCATTTCCCTCTGGGATTGTTTCCTCTCTTAACCGAGCCCTCTGTACGGATAATGTGGCCTCGCATTAGTCCGACAGACACGGCTTAAATACCATAAATAATTTTTTTTACTGGAGGGCGATCGTACCAGAAGTTCCTGAGTCGTCATGTTGATTATTAAGCATGCACACGTTCATATTAATGAAAAGGGTATTTTCTTACAGACTCTGGAATAACATTATCTGTCCATGTAAAATAATACAGCCTGAAAAAGAGTCTTTAAAGGATAATTGTGTGGAGGAGTACTGCTGCATATGTGAATGAAGTTGGAGTGGCTCCTGAGAGAGATGCATGAGGATAGATGTCCTTAAGTGATGTCACTTGAGTCAGTGTCAGGCGGGTCTGAAGATTGAAAAACACGAGCAAAACAATTGATGGGAAAAAAATAATAAAACACAAGTAACTGCATTAAAGGAAAGAAAGAGGCCGGCGGCAGCAAATTCACACAAGCACAGAAAGCATTAAAAAGTTCATTTTGGGGCTTAATTTAGAAAAATGACATATAAACAGAGCCTTCTGTAAGACATGATGAGGACACCTGAAAAACAGGTGATGCTGTCAAATTAACAGCAGACTAAGGATCGTTATTAACAACAATGGTTCTGATTGGTCAGAAATAGCGCCTACAATGGGCCCGTGAGCATCAGTGGAAGAAGGAGGCCTGGTCTGATGAATCTTGTTTCTTTCATGTGGATGTGCTTCGCTTACCCAAGGAAGACATGGCACCAGGATGCACCATGGAAAGAAGGTAAGCAGTGTGATGGTCTGGTGAATGTTCTGCTGGGAAACCTTAAAGGGCCAGTTCGCCGATTTTCAACCTCAGTCCTATCGTGCTGTTATGTGGAGCTTATGCCACCGCTTCTCCAACGGGCCCTGGAAAACCTCCGCCGAAAACTGAAAACGCGTCATCTGGCGGAGGCCAGGGAGCTCGCTAGACTACACTTCTTCTTCACAATCTAGGACGCCCGCCTCCGATGTCATGTCTCGTTCAAAATCGTCAGGTTAGAAATGTAGACTGCAGACCTGAAGATCTTTTGGACGATCCACCATTATGTTCTCATCGTATTTCGGATTCTGTGCCGCTCTGAGCCGTTGCCTGCAGTGTAACGGTAGTATTTCACTCCAGCGTCTCTCGCTGGGAAGTTCCTTTCAGAGGGAGGGGCGCAATGCATGCTGGGTGTTGTAGGAATGTAGAATGGGCGAAACGACGAGCTGTTTGTGCAACTTTCTCCACAGCTGTGGTGCCAATTTCAAATATTATTGCTTCCATCGTTTACAGAGGACACCAGCAGACTTTTTCCATGGGTGAACTGCTCCTTTAAAGGATCTGCTGCTCACGTCTTGGTACCGGTTACCTCAGCACACCTTCAGAGGTCGAGTGGAGTCCAGGCCTTGACGGGTCAGGGCTGTTTTGGCAGCAAAAGAGGGGCCTGCACAACATAAGGCAGGCGTTGGGCCTAACATTAAAGAAGCCGTATTCTCCTTTTCAATAATACAGCGCATGTTTAAAATCCGACAAACTACCACTACTACTTTACTAAAGATATTTAAGTTCCAGTTCGAGGTGGTCCCCTCGTTAAGAAATAACTAATCACCTTCTAGTAGACTAAATAATATACCATGAATAATAAAGCCGTTTGCTCCCTGCAGACTCCACCCGCTCACTCCGCAGGTGGCTTCATGTCTCACTCAGCGTCTGCAGCTATATGTGGATGGTGTGAGAAAGTGAAGGAAGGTGTCATAAACAATTATTGGGCTTCTGTCACGACCGGAGGCAAACAGAGCGAGGAGCAATTAACAGCACAAGTTAAAGGAGAACATCTGGGTAAAAACAATCAAGAGCAAAGAATAAACATTTCATACTTCGGCTTCAGTCGATCGGTAAGGAGTGACATCATCTCAGGCTGGGGCTGGAAGCCCAGCTGGGAGCTTTTTGTCTCATTTTCATTCGTTTTTGTGGTGGATACGAGTGAAATCGCACATTTGAAGCATAATGTTGGAAGAGGAAATTGCTTTTGCTGAGTGTTTTTTACTTTATAATGAAAGTGTGAACCCTTCTCTTTTGATATAATCAATCAGACAAATTATATGCTTTTCAAATAACAATGCATCGACTCCGCTGTCTGTATCGGGGTTATTAATCTGTTTGACAACGACAGGAAGAAATATCAGCTTGTCACAACAGCATAATATTACTTCCTTTATTCTGAAAGGTCCTGTCGAGATACGTGATATTTTCTATTAATCTTGTTAGTCTTGAGAATCATTTCAGTCAGTTGAGGAGGTGAGAGTCGATTTTCCAGAAGCAAGGAGAGAAAAGTCTGGAAGGTAAACATCATTTAGAAAAGAAAACGTTTTATTTTCCTTATTTTTTTGATAAATTGGTCAAAATAAATGCAGTTTAAGATGAGATATGTGGTAAATATTGATATTAATGTAATTTAGGGTTGAAAAAGAGAAAATACTTGATGGAAGACGTCAATATATTTAAATTTCCTGAGAGAAATTGAAAAAAGGTAAACACAAATTTGCAGTCCTCCTGTTTTTGTTTCATATTGTTTGTTTTTTGACGGACTAACAACAAAAATCCAGTTTGGCATGTGATCTATAAATATAGATATTTTTAAAGTTAGGTTGTGAGCTACATTAACGTTGTTAAAGAGCGACATCTGGTGGCCAATTCAAGTACTGCACTGCATCCTTATACAGGCCTACCAATAATACAGTACAGTACTCATGTTAGATGATATAAACCTTTATAATAAAGCATAGTGTCAGAATTTTTTTAGTCATCTTTAAGCGTATTTTGATGCATAATGAAAGGACGATCTTTAGTTAACCTTCAGTCCTTTAAACCCTCTTATCTTTCTATGAGAGGATTCAGATTACACAGAATTATAAAACTGTTAAATATGCTTTTTTTCTGTCTATAACAGGATGTTTGTTGAACTGGAACTCTCTCCCAGTCTCTGTTTGCCTGGTGGCGTTCCGTGCATCCATTATGCGGCTGTGTTAACAGATGTTTCCACACTGATTATCTGTGTTGTGTGATCAGGCAGTCAGTCAGAACGCTGCGTCCTCACACGGCGGGACTCGGAGCAGAGCAGGTGAAGGTAACGGGAGGTAAAGAGGGAGAGGAAGTGGGTTTTTCTTTCAAGGGAATCAATAAAAGAGCATGTTTACTAAACAAAATAAAAACACTTAAGGAACGTGTGGTACAACGGCCCAGCTGGTCCACAATTAGAGGATTTTGTGAAAGTAGATGATGTTCTCTGCACAGATTATGTCTCCTTTCCTACCTTAAAAAACAACAGTGCACTGTGTTATTAAGGCCACATCATTATGTAATAAAAATACTGAAATTATACCTGCTCCCTGCAAATTTTGGTGTATGCAAATATCCCACACTTCTGAAATGGGCTCTGGCTGTTTGAGATGAGCGAGGCCCTCTCAGAATCCATTGCGGCCTTGCCAAGCACATCGCATGACTGTTAGGTTGTAGTCCGACTTGCTCTGAAAACCCGACTGAGCGAGGCTTTGAATTCCCACGGGAGCGAGGCGGCCGCAGTTTTCAGGGCAACAATTTATTGTCTGAACACGTGCAGTACACAAAAACGCCAGATGTATCACCTGCAGACAGTCGTCAGAAATGTAAAGATACGATATCAAAAAGGCTTCATTAATCTTTCTTCCTGCCAATTTTACGATCATTGTTAAAGAAAATAAACTAAATTCAATTGACTTGTTTACAAGAAGCATTAATGAGATCGAAAGTGAAATGCATCGCGACACAATCACAGTCAAACTGATTGCAAATCACGAGGCATCGCAGTATGGTATGTAAAAATGTCAGCCGGTTCCTGTTGAAGCATTAATCAGTCATCAGCCTGCCTGCTGCTGTACATGCCTTCTGTTTGTTTGTGCTATTTGTGGATTCATCAGCGAGGTGAAAATGTACTTAGTGTGAAGGTGTGAACGACGTGAATGTGTGTGTAGATGTATAACAGCACAGTGTGGTGTGGAAGAGAAGGTCTTAAGTGTGAAGTGGGTGTCTAATGACGTGATGCTATAACTGCTCATGCTGGACTGCGAAGCTCCGTGCAAAGACAAAGACGCAGTTTGGAGCTTTCAAAAGGTGAACAGCAAAGTGCCAAAAAGTACAACACAAAGCAGGATGGTGGTTACAGGTAGACAAAGTAAATATGTTTAAGGCAACTTGAGGGGAATGACAGCCACAAGCCAATCTTGGATACACACAGAGCTGACAGAGAGACGTGGCTGTGCAAGACGTATCTGCACAGACAAGGCAGGGCTTGACCTTTGACCTAACAATTCCTGCCCCACCAGGTAGTAATTCTATCATGCTTGCAAAGGTTGTTTGAAATAAAAAAAAACAACAGTAACACTTTTTTAAAAATGCCGCAAGGAAACAGAAGCATGCACGTTAAAGGGATTTATCGGCCTACACCTGCGAGTATGTGGCGCTGGTAAAACACGATATACTAAAGTTCTGTCAGTCACATTTCTGTGCTTCTTCTTTCAACAATTTAGCACGCAAATACAACTCCCAGTGTTAGTAAATGAAACGTCAGCCCTGTGATTGACTGGTGATCAGTCCAGGGTGTAACCCCGCCTCTCACCCAATGACGGCTGGGATAGGCTCCGGCCCCCCGCGACCCTGAACAGGATAAACGGTATAGACCATGGATGGATAAACATAAAGCACAACTTCCCCCGTGATATGAGATTGTGACAAAGCTGAGCGTTGTTGTTCAAGTGAAGAATAAGCATTAGAAATTGAGGGGGTAAAGAAAGACATAGCGATAACTGCTAGATACGCACTTAGGGGGGAATTCAGTGAGGGATCGCGCAGCTTTTGCGCCCGCAAAGCCTGTGCAATGAGACGAAAGGACTACTAATTCTCGAAGCATACACAAAGGGCTGAATTCACTCTAAACAGCGCTGCAGAGCAAACAGCGACTGTGCTCTGGTGCTGTTTGCGTGTTTAAATAAGGCATTATGCAGACAGTCTATGCAAATGAGCCTCGTGGCAAAAAATATTAGCATCTGCAGAGGGCTGGTGGTAACTGTGGCGCAGTATTATAAATATGCCGTGTGAAGCGACCTTGAGACGGGGCAGATAGCGGGGGCAAATGGTTTGCAATCCATACTTAGTGAATTTCCCCCTGATGGTGCACACCAAAACAGGAGCATTGTTTACATCTTCTTGTTTACGTCAAGTTCTCACAAATATGACTTGCATGTTTGACAACTCTGGTAACTCGGCAGACATGCACATTAGAGTAGCATCCTGGTATCCCACATGACACGAGCACGTTGATAACTGAGAGTGTGAGAGCTGGTTATCCAGCAGACGTAATGTAGGCACAGTCGGGAAAGAGGGGATAAAAAAAAAGGCTTGGAAATTAGCGTCTTTATATGTTGAATGAGTTAAGGGTCGACACGAGGACTCTGCCGTGGTGCGAAATGATCTGAGAGCAAACAAACGGACGATTCACAGCTGTACAGTAATTACCAGTTGTGTTTGATGTGAGCAGTTTCAACATGTCACAAAATTGGAAAAATAGTAACGTGATGCGAGAAAATTGGATGGAAATGATAGCTCTGTGACTGTAATCAGGGGAGGCGACAAACTACAGGAAATGTTCTGCAGACGGAGCTCCAGGCCTCCACTCTGCTCGGAGAATGATTTAAAGATAAACATTAAAGTTCGACTAATCTATTCATACAAAAATAAGAATGCATGTTGTTTAAGTGTTTAAACAAGTTTATATCACATCTATAGACTATACATGATAGACAGCAGCCACAGACTTGGTACTACTGCTCCTTTATCAGTCTGTTAATGTTAATACTGGTACAGTTCTAGGTGAGAGGCTGATTAAACACATATACACCTTTTTCTGTGAGATCAGTACAATATTTATCAAACACACACACAGAGGTTTAGATGTTAAATACATAGAAACAAACAGAGGAAGAATGTTCACAAACAAACCTCTACCCAAAACACACCTTTACCTTGTGGCCCTGACATGTTGGAGGGGGGCTCAGTCTGCAGCAGAACAGCTTCCTGTGTCGGTCTGAAGCAGATATGACATTGGATTTAATACGTTAATAAGCTTGAATGAGGTGTGTCTTGTTGTCCAAGTGAGTGTTAACATCTGATATTGATTTGAGGACACTGGGTCACATGACACGGAAGCAATTGGAAAAAAACTAAATGTTGCTATAAATAGATGAAAAAAAAAAAGTATTAAAAGCGCGTCTAATACACTGAATTTTACTTGTTTCGTGTTAATGCAACTTAAAAGGTTTAAGATAATCGGTTTCCTAAATTGAAGTGTCGAGTCGACAGAGGAGAGGTTCATCTTAGTTAAAGGGCCAGTTCGCTGATTTTCGACCTCAGTCCTATCATGCTGTTACTGGGAGCTAATGCCATTATGGTATGAAAAAAAATGCGATTTCTCTCTGTGCCTTTGGAGGACGCTATCCGCTTCTCCAACGGGCCCTGGAAAACCTCCGCCAGACTACGTAAAACGCGCCATTTGGCGGAGGCCAGGAAGCTCGCTAAACAACACTTCACCAATCCATGACCCCCGCCTTTGATGTCATGTCTTGCTCAAAATCGTGAGGTTTGAAATGTAGACTGCAGAAGATTTTTGAGACGATCCACCGGTATATTCTCGTCGTATTTCAGATTCCGTCCCGCTCTGAGCCGTCGCCTGCAGAGAAACGGTAGTACTTCACGCCAGCGTATCTCGCTGGGCCGTTCCTTTCAGAGGGAGGGGTGCAATGCATGCTGGGTGTTGTAGGAATGTAGAATGGGCAAAACCACGAGCTGTTTGTACAACTTTCTCCACAGCTATGGCGCCAATTTAAAATATTATTGCTTCCATTGATTACAGAGAACACCAGCTTTGACTGACAGCGGCTTTTTCCAGGGGTGAACTGCTCCTTTAATTGATCAGTTCAAAATACTAATTTAAAGTTCAATACACTGGATGGAATGGGAACCGTTTACTTTATTTATTTAAGTTACCTTAACAATGGATACAAGAGGTTTCCTCGAATGGTTTGAGTTGAACTAACTTATCAGGTTTTTCAGTGTGCTTGGATACATAAGTTCTCACATCTTTAAAAAGTACAGCGTACTCCAACAACGCATATTCCTTCTAAATCATTTCACATGACTGTACACAGTTAAGCTTACTTTTCCTAAGGTAATCGGTTTCTTTAACTTGTTAGAATGTACAGTGTATAAGACAACTTCAGTGGTGTCACGTATTCAGGCGAGCGCAGTGGACTGTAACATGTACATCACTGTGTCCTCCTGTATTATTCACCAGAACTTGACTCAACTGTACCACATTACCTCAGACAGCTGACACAAAGCTATACGAGTTTATCACTAAAGGTAAAAGAGCATTCTAGTGCCATAAGCTCAGGTGTCCTCTGGATGACTGTCCTTACATTTCTACCTGTCTACTTCATGTATCTACAGTATCTACATGAGGCAGACGAACCCCCGCCAGGATCAAAAGATGCATCTGTGATCCTCAGCAGTATCAGACGCTCACAGACGGGAAAGCTCGCTGTGAATTCAAGATCACATCGTCCTGCGTCTGCCTTCTTTACCGACCGTGTTAAGACACTTTTGAAGTCACATTTTCACCGCAGCTCAACCTTGTTGCTGAAAGTCGGCTCTGCACCTTTTTCTGCCGGATAAGCACGCTCATGTAGGATTTATGCCTCGTGTAGACAAGAGAAATGAATTTCCATCTCTTGTCCTCTGTCTTGTCAACACCAGGACATCTATTTTTCATGCTGATGCACTGACAATATGCACACACATCAATCAAGCATTGTTTTAAGTAATGCATTGAAGGAACAGCCAAGTCTGCACTCATTAGTTTTCGTCTCCACAAGAAAACAACCTATGTGGAAGAGAATCTCAGAGTCAAACATCATTAAGATTTGCTGTAAGCGGACACTAGAGGGCAGAGTAGCACGCTTTTTGTTCTTCCACCTCGCTGCTTGGGATGATGCACGGTAGTTAAAACTGGTGAGACATGCATGGTTAAAAGAAAATTGGCAGGAAGTTTGAACTAATAAAGTGCCAAACAGGCTGTGCAGAGACAAAATGAGGTTCTGCGGAAGTCATAACCTTCATATTCAAGGGTAAATTAAAATAAAACTGAAATAATTTAAATTCATTAGCAGGAAATTAAAGACTCAAACACGCACGCTTTGCTTGAGAGTGCTTAAATCAGTATTTTAAGTTCCTTTTTTCCTGCTACCATCTCTACATGGACAGGGCTGATTACTGTCAGCTCACAAAGCTGATTCAAAACATATCTGTGCAGGGGGAGGGGAGTCGACTCCTCTGGGTAATACAGTATTCATTGCCCTCTATGCAGCGCTCCATGGATGTTCTTTGTGTCTGCCTGGTGAACCTCAGGCTCACATGTGTAATGCGTCTTATCTCAGGTCCCTGGATCCAGTAAAGATACCAAGGCAAAACCGATCACTTATATGGTGGCTAGATAAGTGTAAACCATAACAAAAACTTTATTGTAAATATAACTAGATGTAGATATTTTTAGAGATATTGCTTGCTAATGTTAAGACGACAGTTCTGCACAACAAACCTAAAACAGAGTCGAGTTACAACCAGACTCTGTGTCACAGTAGGCAGATATATATTATGTGTTTTATGGGGGGAAATAAAATGTGCAACAACTAAAAATGAGCTCAAAACACACGTGCAGTGACTACAGTCCCGTTACTTTAGCTAGCTAACTTTAGCTAAAAGGTTAGCTGGTGGGATAATAAACTAAAGCAACTTCACTCCCATTTTCCAGGTCCTAATGTTCTGATTAAGCTATATTTTGATATTCCAACATCTTAGAAATTGACTGCATTGATTAAGCTTTCAAATCATAACAGGGAAATAAGCATAACACCAGCTAAGCTAAGATGTATAAAATATGTTTTGTGGGGGGGAATAAAATGTGCAAGAACTAAAAAAGGAGCTGAACTACAGTGACAAAAGTCCAATTGGTTAAGCTAGCTAACTTAAGCTAAGAGCTTAGCTGGTGAGATAATAAGCTAAAGCTACTTTGCTTCAATTTTCAAAGTCCTATTTTCTATATTTTTGGATATTCCAACATCTTAACGGCTTTAATTATTCATCAGTCTATATCTAAATCATAATGGAGGAAAGAAAAGCAACACCAGATGAGCTAAGAGCTAGCTAGCCTAGCATAACAAAGCTGCAGTAACTGCTATTTCTGAACCGGTTTTGATTTATCATATGATGTTTTCCAGCTACTTTTAAACCATAAGTATTTTTTATTTAAGGACTTAACTTTAGCTAAGAGTTTAGCTGGTGAGATAATAAGCTACAGTAGCCTACTTTCCTCCCATGTTCCAGGTCCTAATGTTTTGATGAAGCTATTTTTTGATATTCCACCATCTTAAAAGCTTTATTCATTCATCAGTTAATTTCTAATTAATGGAGGAAAGAAGAGCAACACCATATGAGCTAAGAGCTAGCTAGGCTAGCATAACAAAGCTGCAACAACTGCCATTTCTGAACCCCTTTTGTCATATGATGTTGTCCAGCTACATTTAAACCTTAAGTCATCATTTAAAGACTATTTAACTGTCTTATAAGGATCTCCAGACTGCTTTAAAAGCAGTGGCTACACACTGGCTACAGGCTAGCTGAGATATCTTTAGCTTTGGCTAACTTAGGCTGCCCACGTTTTCCTATTTCCTGCCATTAAAAAATACATTTTAATTCACTGACATCTATTCAATTAAGTGTTATACCACATCAATGAGGCAGGGACTTATCATAGTGAAACATATAGGGAACATTGGCTAAATGAATTCCTCTAAAGGAACTAGCCTAGCTTAGCAGAAGCAGTAAGTGAGTGTGTTTTATGTTACATCTGTGGCAATGAATAAAAAGTTATAAAACTAAGGTTTCAGAACTTGTATATCTGTCCCAGTCTAACCAAGAGCTTCACTTTATTTAGTAACAGAGTTCATAGTTTCAGTTGTTCAAATACAATGGAACGATGAGGTCTCAAATATGGTAGAAGTGGACTATTTCTCTTTTACCAAAGCTCTATTTTGAGTTCAAACAGAAAAGACAGTTTTGTTTACATTCCTGATCATAAAACTTCCCTTGTAACAGACACAGATGACTTCCCAGCAAAGCCAACTTAGTGGGTGTTTGGAGCGTTTCGAAGAAGATGGAAGGATTTGGGAAGAGAGAAAAGAAAATGAAAAACCAAGACTGATAGATGGACAGACAAGGAAGGAGGGTAGGGAGGAAGTAGGGGAAGAGACGGAGGGTGGCTGGTGCCTATAGGGATTGATGCTGTGTGAAGGTGACCTGGGATTACTCCGGTCCTATTCCACAATCTCATCCTGGTATCTGAAACTCATCGGCCAGCGGAATGAGCTCAGCTGTCCACATCCCTAAGTAAGTCTTCCTCCAATCTGCCCCGAGCGAGAGCGTAAGCCCGGCTCGAGGATATTCTCTATTTTCCCCGACAGACAATGCCATTGAATGTTAGTCTGCGGTAGATTCGGATGATGACATCTGGTAGGAGGAAGCTGGAGAAGATTCCCTGCACATATAATGATGGCTGTTACTGTAGCTGCTGCTGGCTCATGTGGAAAATCCTTCCAGTGCTTGAGAAATAATTACAGAATGAGCATTGTCAAAAACCCATGAGGCAAGACACACACACAAGGTTGTCAGCAAAACTGTCTATTGTGTTGCTAGTGGTTATTTTTCTCTTAAATTTTGCCCATTTGGAACATTTATATCTGAGATTCACACACGAAAACATGATTTGAAGGGTCCTCATTCAGTCAGATATTCCCATTTTCCAATTTGGTAGCATGGTGCCCATGTCCCAGGAATATATTTACATCTACAAGGTCCCATATTCACAAACAGCCGGTGGAAATGGTGAATAAAAAGTATGGTGGAACTTTATTTTAACAGTGAGTGACTACCTCCCAATTGTCACCTGATTAACGCTCAATGGAACATTTTAGCTTCTATGTTGGTTTAATTTCTTGTTTGGTTAAGTCTTAACAATCCTATCAACCAATTTAAAGCAGAAACAAGCAGCTTAACACACTGTACATGCGTATATTTGTCTCACACATTGTCCTGGGCAAAATAAAGCGGTTTCAAATGCACTGGATCGCCACAAAGGGGTGTCAAATCGTAAAAAACATTTGTGTAAACAGGACAAAATCGTTTGTCTGTTCCTTTAAATATCTGCTGATGAATAAATATGTTGTTTTATGTGACAAAACTATAGTTATGGTTAAGTTAGCTCCATGGAAAAGATGATGGTTTGGCCCAAATAAGTACTTGAAATTTGGGCTAAAATTACAACCATGTTCGTGTACTCTTCAGTGCCAAGTTTATGTGGCACAACAGGTAAAGGTAAAAGAAATAAGGTCCAAACTTTCATTAGATTATCATAGATGATGTGATAGCTCTTGTAGCTGCCTCACATTGAATCAGTAGAAGTCCAGCCTTGCAAAGACAAACAAACACAAGCAAGTTCGTTTACCTCAACATAACACGCTGCCAGAAACAGACTGCACGCAGCGCTAACTGTTACTGAATTGTGCCGTGATGTAATGGGTCACTCAGGTCACTCACCTCTGTCTCCTTTCCAAGGTGTTCCAGCTAAAAGAGTCCCCCAGGTATCTGAGCACCAGGTTAAAGGTTCCGGGAGATACCATGTGGTGATTAGTGTAGGGGTGCTAGTGTTCCTAAAGCTGCTGATAGAGTTTCTTTGATTCTAATGTAAGGTTTCACACAAGGTTAAGAGGGTGCAAATGGACATTTAGGTACTAGAAATATATGTGAATGTTTTTTGGTGTTTGCTTTGACTGCGGTAGGAGTCGGTGTGTTTGTTAGCAGCAGCTATATAAGGCTGCCAGTTCCCATTAAGGGTTTCTGCTGCAACAACAAGGATGCAAGCTGCAGTTAAACACTAAAGAAGAAGAAGAAGAAGAAGGATTTCTGCTGCTTTCTGAACTACACGTGGCTCTTGGTCAACAGATGATTTCAGTGTGAGAGAAAGAAACACCTGGTTGGTCTGCTACTAACTTCTGCCTCAAGCCTCCAATCCTGACTCCGCACTGCCATCCCAACAGGAAGGTTAAGGGACCTTTGTCGACATGGCTCCAATTATAATCATGGTTCAGGTAAGGGGACGATTGTGGCTTTAAGAATACCTTTGGAAACAGGAAATGAAGTCTAGTAGTTTTGTTGAACCAGCTGCCCCAGTGCATGCTTTGTAAAGACACCAACTGGCTCCCTCCTTTGCAGCTGGTAAAGGGGCTATCATTTGAATTTTAACATATCTCGTTCAAGTACACAATAGGTTGTGTGTCTGTTGACTGGTGAGGAATTTTTCTGCCCCCAGTGGCCAAAAATATTTTATTTATAGAATATTTTATTTTATATTAACTTAAAAGTTTGACTTCTTCTTTGCCCGTCGAGCGATCTGCTAAATCAGCCTCGTTTCAAGGTTGTGCCTGCTCTCTCACAACCTCCAAATACAAACCTCTCATGAGAAATAAACACCTTTAACTTAATGTTCGACTGACTGGTTCAAGGTGATCCAATGGTTGTGGCTTCATTGCAGTTTTGACACCGTTTGCTCATCAGCATTTGTCAAATTGTCCTTGAGCGAGATGCCAAACGGAAACTCGCTTACTCATCGTAAAGCACTCAGGATAAAATCATCTGTTAATCTCCCAAAATAACCTCCCAGAAAATACACCGAACCGAGACATCATGATTTAATCCTTCAACAATGCAGCCGGTGCTATTTAAGAATAGCTCCTACAACTCAGCTGTCAATCACTGCAGATCGGAGCATCAACTTAATGTGTAAAAATGAGACGTCAACAGATGCAATGGTGAGATACGACTATAATTGTCTGCAGACTCTTTGTGAACCCTTAGTGGCTTCTGCTTGTCAATAACAACAACTTTAAGAATAAAAAATAGCCTGTAAATAATAGAAAACGTGTTTATCATGTTGGTAATTAGTTATATTGTTGTGTTTCCTCGATGTACTGGTGATACACCAAATGTCATCGTACACACACAGTCCCCACAGAGCATTCTTAGTAATTGCAATTAAATTTGGTTGGAGTTAATGAGATCCAGCCCCGAGTCACTACTGCAGATGTGTCCATGAAAGCAGATTGATTTTTTGTAAACTCTCGTGCCATAGTTGGCTGCAGCTCGTTTTCATCAGCGGCGGGTTCTGGCAGAAGACAGGAGAAACAGGAAACAGTGGCAGGTAGCTGGAAAGAGCCGGATCTGATGGAAGAAAGGGGAGTTTGACAGAGAGGGAGACAGAGTATTACAAGAAAAAGAGAGTTTACAGGCGAATAGATGTGGGCTGAGAGTCAACGAGGTATTGACATGGTAGGAACTGGGGATCGTGAGGATTTACATTTCATTTGAATGGGATGATGAGCAGCGCATGGAGGCGGGGAGATGGGGCAGTGGTGGAGCTCCGAGGGCCCCGCGGTGCAGCCGCGTTCAACATAAACACTTTGCCGTTTCAAACCCATCAGTTGGAAGGGACACGCTCATCATGTGCTTGTTTTTCTCTCTGTTCTGTCTCTCCTCGGCTCTCGGTGCGATAATTGCTTTGCTTATGCACAGTCACATGGGTGATATACGGAGTCTGCTTGTGCGCCAAAACATGCTCGCAGTACCACTAGGCTTTGTTTGTGTGTTAAAGCTTAAGGGCAGCTTTAATTAAAAGACAACTTCTTATTGTAATAGCTTTCTTGTTGTAAGCTGCAGCCTTCTAGTGGTGGAGTCCTGATTAATGAGATTATCATCCAGTGAACCCTTTGTTGGTTCCACTCCCTCTGTGCCAGCAGTGAATGGAGGGCAGAGAAGTAACAAATAACTCCATGCAGCCTTCGGACAAAACAAAACTTTGTATCTAAAGGATTCCTGTCAGCCCAGATCGAAAGGAAAAGAAGATAGTGGAAGACCTTTAGAAACTTCACCTGCACACTCTGCTTTTATTCTGTTACAAAAAGCCTGTATAAGTTTGTTTCAAAGTTGCGAATCTTGGCTCTACAACCATGTTGAAAAAATACGAGGAGTAAAGGACGTAATGTTATTCCAAGGCAAGGTCGAAACACTCGGGTATGATCATATTTTCCGAACAATGTACTATAACTGCAAGAGAACTGTTCCTGATCCTCTTAGTACAAGTATCTAATCTCAGGGCTCTAATGGTTGTTTCTCAACATTCTTTGTATTGACGAGAAAGAAAAAGACGCAAGTTACGAACAGCCCTTCCCCGTGTATCATGAGGGTCCCTTCTTGCAACGTCTTCTTCCTTTAAAGTGGGGTTATGATGCTTATTTCAGCTTCATATTTCACTCTGTGATACCTGTGGAGTAGCTTGATAATTTACAGTTAATTAAAACCCTCATACATACGTCGTTTCGAAACGACTCGGTCAGCTCTGTCCCTTTAAGAAACCCCGCCCCTACAAGCCCACTTTCTTCTGATTGGCCAGCTCTCCCCGAAGTCTACCTCGACATCAGCCGGGCGCATGGTTTCTTCTCAGGAATAGAAAGCGGACAGAAACTGTTCCCAAATGTGACGTCCAGAGTTTCAAAAAGGCAGACAGGAATCATTTAAATACCGAATCTCAGAAGCTTCTGTTGGTAATATTTTCAGCAGAGCTCCTCCTCGTCTGTGAGCTGGTCGTAGGTGGAGTTGAAACATGGAATTTCCCATTTTCTGCAGTCATATAGAGATATCAGTTAGTACAGAGTAAAGAGAGGCCGGATCGTCTTTAAACAAAGACCAATAAGTTCCTGATTTCCTATCAGCCAATGCATTCTGCTTCAATTCTGACCTTTGACCATTGACCTTTTTCACGTCACAACCAAACTTGCTCAAACATTATTGGTCAACACTACTTCCCGGACTAAAAAAAAGACTACAAACCATAACTCTTTCGATTCCAAAGATCTTCACAGATTCTGCACTCATATATCTGTTTAAAGAGGTTGTTCAAAGAGAACTTCATTCTCGTACCTCTAGTGTGAGGAGAACATGTGTGCGAATAACATTAAACCTCTCTCTATCTGACCTCTAAACACATTCTCCATGTCCAGCTGCGAAATTCTCAGAAACTTGGAAATCTGCTTTGTTCCTGAAAGCTGTACTTCCTCCCCTTCCTTACCCTGACTCATAGAGAAATTGAGTCATGAAATGGAGTAGATAGTGTTATGGAAATTAACTGTTTCATTTTAACTACAGTCTTTTACTGTAATAGAAAAAAGACCGATATTAAGTTTGGACAGACTCTGTTCTGCATGTGATCTTCTGGTACAGATACATTAGTTCTAAGAACAAGGGCTTTTTGGCTAACGAGAATTTTGGTAGGAGCTCCATCATTTGTCTGACTCCAGTTTCTAGTGATGAAATTGCTTCTCTCTGCACATATTGAGTTTTTACATAAATGGACTTCTTTGTCACTTTCGCCTGGGTTAATAAAGGTACATTGTGTATCTTGTCAGAAGAAACTTTTAAATCAGTAACTTTAATTGTGCATTGTGAAAAAATATTCTCATTTAGCTGTTTCATATATTTCAGATGACTTTGTCGTAAACACATTCACAGCTCTGAGGTGTCCAAAGCTATTAGGTTTGTCAAAAGAAAACTAATTTTGAGTGATTATACGAGAGTCAAGTTGGGTAATTTCCATTTAATCACCATATTTAAACATTTCAGGACACTAACTCAGGGTATTTTCATCTACCAAAGCTTTTATCTGAAAAAGGAAATTAAAACCTGTCAGGATTAAGTGTCTTTTGAACAACCTCCACCTCGGATTCGTCCACCTGCTGAGCCACATAAATTAATTAGATCAGTGGCCAGTCAGAAAGTACAAACAGAAAATTCTTTGTACAAATGAGTTCATCGAAATTAATGATTTTTCTTTTTTTTTTTTACACCAGCTTTAGCCAAAGTCACTTCATTATAGTTAAATGAAGGCGGCAGGTCACATTCAAATTTCTGCCTTTCTTCTGGTGATATAGTCGACTTCAATCTGTGGGCAATGAAAGCCGCGGTCCCCATGAAAGACCAGCACCCCAAGGTGCCCAATCCCATGAAAATACCCAATACCTTAAAAGATCTCTTTTTTCGCATGGCCCCAATACCATTAAAGGGTTTAATGAGCTTACTTAAGACCTGCTGTTCTTCATAGACCTCTTGTAGACATGTCAAAGATACCATAACATGCCCCAAACCTACAAAGGGCAGGAAAAGATTACAAGATTAGTCAAAAATGGTAATGTCATTCATTTGTTCTGTTTTAGCAACATTTCTAGTTTTCCTTATGCTATATGATATTATATATGATATAAGTGTTGATGTACTGTTCGTGTTCTGCCCTTGTAAAGTACATTTTAAAATGTTAAGTTTTGTTTATCATACTGCCCCCTCCTGGTTATTTGTTAGCATTAGATTTAGAGGAGTGCGGTAAAGGACAGACTGCTTCTGCTTCTCCTCTTACAATATTATATCTCTTACAATATCTTACAATATTGTTGCCCTGAACACTATTTGTCTGTAAGTACTGTATTTTTAAATTTCTGTTCGATGTTAGTTTTATTTGTATGAAAAACATGTCAAAGAATCAAAGTTGAAGCTGGCAGAGCTGTTAGCTAGCAGTATGACTCAGCATTTTCAGTTAGCCTTTGTAGATTTATGGCCTTACATTTTGCCTTGTTGTTTGTGTTCGCTATTTTCTAATTAAGTATACAAATTGTGCTTTGTTGCAGTTTTACAAGTGTGACATTCTTCAATAATTAGAAAGAAAAGTTGCTAAATGGAGGACTTACAAGTGTTAGCTAACTGTCTCACTTTGAATACAGCAACTCACAGCAAGGACAGTATAGTTTGTATGAGTAGCTAGCTTTACTAAAGTTTAACACAAACTATAGCTAGTTTACTAACCAACTGCAGCTCTTGTAAAGTACTGCGGCTTCAGCGTGTTTTTGAGCAAGCTAACACGAACAAACTTAGCTTGTTATTGCTAGTTTTGAGATTAGCTTGTTGTTAGCATAAAGATCTACAAAAACGTCAACACTAACACATTAAAGTTCAAGACATGATATAAATGTAAGATAAGCACATAATGCTTACTTAGTGTTAGCTAGCTTACCTTGCTAGCTAGTAGGAATCCTTTAGTTGCTATGTAAGGAAAATAAGGAACAAGTTACTGTGTGCCAAGACTGGCCCAAAAAGGAAAACTTATGACTTGAAATTAAACATAATGAATAATAAAATAAATCAGTCTGTTTTAATTTTACCAACCGATATATAATATATAAACTCAAGCTCTTCTTTACACACCAATAGCCTACTACAACAAAAACAATACTATTTATTGATTTATTCTGTGAGATTTGAACTTTGAACTGTTTGATTACCCTATATTGCGAATGTTAGGGCTAAACTGCTGCATCAAGAAGACTAAAAAATGGTAAACCACCCCACAATGGACCATATGTGAAATGTGAAAGCTTATTGCTATTTTAGTTACCCTCAGCATTGGAGAGAGTGGTCTCAACACACCCATAAAGAAAATGCCTGAGTATACTACACAGGTCAAACCGGCCACGAGGAAACTCATAAATTCAGCATGAACAGTTACCAGTAAATATCACGTGGACAGCATGAAAAGTCACTGTTTCGTGACTGGAGCGTGACATTTAGTTGTGAAAATGCTGGGTTCATGGTGAGTGGGCTGTGGGAGCATCATATCTCTGTGGTGTCTCATACTCTCGCTAAATAACCAATTATCTTTCTAATCAAAGCTCAGGAGTTTTATCACAGTTACTAAGCTTGGATTCAGGCGTGAATTCATTAGATTGCCACCAGTTTTTCTCATGTTAATCACAACTGGAGATGGAAGGTAAGTTTAGTCTCCCTCACAGCTAATTAAAAAGGTTTTGTGGCTTCTGGCTCCAAATCGTAAACAACTATTCATGCCCTGGGGTGCAGGGGTGTAACTGTGGTCTTGACAGGAGCTTTACAGTTTTTGGTCTGAGATGGAAGCAGGTGGAAATAGCAGGAATCCCAATGTTTGTTTGCAATAACATCCAGGCAGAAAATTCTTGTGTCACATGCATGAATGGTAAGCAAGTGGTGGCTAAATGAACATGGCTAGTCTTGTTGAATATGGTGTGGTGCCTTGTGAAGATTAAGAGTGCGCATGAGTTCAGGTTATTCAGATTTCCAGCTGCGAAGAGCAAACATGCACACAGCTCTGGATTTTGAGTCTGAAAAGGTAGGAGTTAGCTACATCGATCATTGAGACTGTCAAGCCAACACTGTTTTTAAATTAGTGTTAGCATAAGTGGAAACTACAGCTTAAATTACAGTAACCAGTAGAAAGTGTACGGATAAGGTTAGGTTCCAATACGGTACGTTTGTTGTGTTAGCTGCACCGAGTAAATAATCTGTTTTACGTAATTTTACATCTCTTTTTCATTAGTTAGTTCATTAGCTAGTAAACAGCTCTGATCCACGCTAAAGCTAATTGAATTAGCATCAAGAATGCAACAGCGGGACAATAACAATTTGAAGGACTGAAGCTGGGGAGTAAGATCATAATGACTAAATGACAATTGAACTAACAATTGGAAGAACAGCCCTTGTTGAAACAGAGACACTATGATTTAAAAATCAGTGTCGGGTCAGGTAGTTAGATTAAGTGATTTTGGCTAACGATTGTGGTTTTAGTTTATCTGAGATGTTGGGCAGATATAATTTTTCAAAGTCGTTAGCATCACAGCTCGTTTGATGGGTAATTCCACCGTTAACAGAACATCTTGTAATGTTCCAGATAAGGGTAACAAAGTATGGTTACTGTTATTGTTAGTGAGACTTCAGGTAATTTGGTCTCTTAACGATAAGAAGGAACTTAATTCTAAGAACTTAACTCCATTAATATTTCTTTTCATTGTAAAGTTATGTAAGACTACAGAGGCTTAAATTTTATATAATTTTTAAACCTTATGAAGTCTGCAGTCTTGATCCTCCGTGACACAGCAGTTTACATTTATCTCACTTTCTTTTCAGCCTCAGCATTAAAGCTCTGCTTCTTTTGCCGGTTCTCTCCCTGACATTTATTTTTCGAAGGCCACTGTCAGTGTTTGGAATATTTCCGCTTTTGTTATCCTTTTGTCAAGTTTGGAGTCAAAGTTAACCAAAAGGAAACTGTAGTGAAATGTCGAGAGGTGAGAGGCTCAACCTTTAGACATTTACAGAGGTAATCAATCAGGTTGACAGCTGTGCCGAGAACGCAGCACGGGTTGCCTGATGCTTGTACAACACAGCAGCACCGTGCCGTGTAAGGAGGCCGGAGCTCTCATAAGAGTAATTAATTTCAAAACTTCATCATAGAAAAGACCAATTAAGGGAAAGGGGTCGCAACATGAGGTCAGTGTTCAGCCTTGCTGCTTGATTATGGGCTTCAGGAGCAGAAGTGCAGACACATTTACGTGTTATTAGCTTAGCTGAGTAGGTCATAATGGTCATTATCAACATGCTATTAATCAGCGTGGGTTACGTACAGGCAGGATATAGACTCAGGAACAATTACAATAACAAAAACCTCATAATGGATGTTAATAAAATGATGTGTGGCCTCCTGACAGCAGTGAGGGAAATGTGCCCAAACTTTCCATTTTTAATGAAGGGGAGAGAACACAAATACTGTCCTCCTGGATTCAGCTTGAAGAAGTTTGTCAAATCTGTCATCCACTACTCCGGCAACATTTTCTGTTCAAGTGGAGGGTCTAATGGGAGCTTATGGGCAGAAATTGACTGACGTGGTTTTAAAAGCCTTTTCTTTCTTCAGACTCTGCTACAGCTTGTTGAATTTGTCCACCAAAGCTTTTACTGTGTTGTAAAGGAACTGTGAACATGGAAAAACTATATGTGCTTTATTTCTGAGTTAGCTAAGATGGTCAATATCAGCCTTATATTTGTGCATCAAGCGCTAAGATTCCGCAACTAGCCTCGCTTTGCATACCCCCATTTAAAAAAATTAAATAGCCGTAACTATTTGAGTCAGTTTTCATTAATGAGGTTGCCAGGTTCGGTGCCTCCATTCCTGCACCATAAATGACCTGTGCTAGCCAAACGTAGCAACCCAAGTGTTAGCTGTAGACACTGCACAAAATTGTTTGGCTTTATTTATTTTTTTGTTGCGGGATTAAAGTCAAGCCGTATCGTGACGTATTTCCGAGTGAAACAGGATGTGCAGGCGGGACATATCATTAGAGGGATTTGATTTGATCGTTGAGAAGTGGGCGGAGACAGACGTTCTCTACAGCGCAGCAGCTAGCTAACTGACCGAGCGTTCTTGGTGCTCTGTGGCTAAGTGTTGCAGATTGATTGGTTAAAATTGGTTGGTCCTAGCTTACGTAGGCACGCATGATATTTTGTTTTACCGGAAGAAAAAATTATCGGAATTTGATATAAGAATACGAAGAAATGGCCTATATTGTCAAATAGATGCACAATATTACCGGGGATGTGATCTAAAAGGATTCAAATGGCATTTTTCATTTCACCTCGACTGAGAACGAAATGAGACATAACATGTTACATACAGAACGTTCTCTAAAAAACACCGTCAGAAAGGTGCAGTGAGAATGTTCAAATCATATTTCAGGAACGTTTTATAAATCACGTTCTGATAGTTCAGGTCGTACTGACATCCTGAAACGATCCTCAGAATGTTGCAGTCAGCATGTTCTACCTTTGTTTTTATGTAACATTGAGCAAATGTTTTATAAAAGGTGCTCTGACATCCCAGGCTTCTTCAGAACGTTTCAGTTAAAACGTTTTGTCTTAGTTTAAGTTTACAAGAACTTTATCTGAAATGATTAACATCTTTAAAACGTTCTTCGAATATTAGATTAAAACATTTTCTTTCAAACGTAATTAGAACTTGTTGGTAATGTTAGCCGATGGTATGGGAACGTTCCCTGCTAGCTGGGATAGCACTACCTTCTATCTACTACTACTATCTTTTGGATGTCAATCAAAATGTGATCTGCCATGCCTCCACAGAACTATGTTTTCTAATTGTTTTGAAGGTGTCTTTTAACTTGTGTGCATTTTTCGTGTGAGGCTTTAATGTTTTAACCCCAGCGCTAGTAGAACTAAGCTGAACTCTCAAACCTTTTGCTTTTACCTCGCTGTATATTTGAACCCAGCAGTATTCAGGGATTCATGTGAAAGGAGATCTTGTTGTTGATCATAACATAATCTTTGAAGCCAAAGCTTATTATTTTTTGGTAGCTTCTCAAAGCCGCAAAAACATGTAGGAATGATCAAATCCCTTTCTCCCTCTGCAAACACTTTCCTTGTTGTTGTTGTTGTGCGCTGATTGGTGGCTGATTATTTTGACTCAATGTAAGCCTTAAACAAGAAAACACAAGGCACCCATAAGCATTGTTTGTTGTCTGTGGAAGATTTTTCTGTCCTCAAACAGCAAGAAAAAAAGCCAAATCATGTCTTAGGTACAAGCGAGAGCTATTGGAAGGCATCGCTGTTGTGTATTGATTTAAGCAGGTGAACCCGGAGTCATCTGATCTCTGTCTGGATTTGATGTCTATATATATTTATAAAAAGGAAGAAGAGAGAGACCTGTAGAAGCTTTGAGAAATATGTATGTTATAGCAGGAGATGTGGAAAGATAAGAGCCGAGAGCTTGAAGCAGTGAAAAACTCTTATGATCAGTGATATCAAAGGCTGCTTTGAGATTTCAAAGAGCCAAGCCTGCACAGTTCCTGCAATAGATGTGAAAAATAAGGTATGTGTGGCCTTCGCAGTGTGAAGTGTCACTACTAAGTGGTCTAAAGCCATTTTTTAAGTATGCCATTTATATTAAAAATGACTTTGAGGCCTTCAAATAAAAAAGGAAGTTAAGTTATTTTAATTGAAAAACGAGGGGTCGAGGTCAGGTTTTCTCTGAGCTTTCATCTGCTTTGAACTAACTTCCCAAGGTCACAACTGCCGCTAAAAGATAAAATAATACAATCCAAAATGAGTTGCAAACTTCTAACAATATCTTTGTCCTTCTGAGGTGATCCAGGGACTGAACGAGGCCCCACGGTGGGCTGAAATATTGCCTCCTAAGCAAATAACGCTGACAGCTTTGACGTGCAGGAGTCTGTGGATTGGCAGGGAAAAGATGGATGATATATGGAGTTAATCCCTGAAGTAGGGAAGTACAGTGAGCAAAGCAGCTTTGTTTTGAGGAGTGGATCTACTGTACGACATCGAGACATCAACTGTTCATTTGCTGCTTGAGCGGGGAAGCCATCGAGTCGGCCCAGAAAGCCTTTCCCTCTTTCAAGCGGTCTTTTTTCCTGCCGGCTCCCTGGTTGCTTGTCAGAATTTGAGAGAAACTTGGCAGTTTTTGAAATAAGCGTCCCGACAAAAGAGTAACAGCCTGGCGTTTGGAGGTTGTGAAGGACATCTGTTCGTGACCTCAGACCCCACCAGCTGCAGCCGCCCTCATCCAAGCGCTCCTCCAAGGCCTCAGCCAAACCCTGGCTCTTGGCATTAATCATCCAACTTTCTGCAGAGCTCCAGCTTTGCCAGATTTCAGTTTTTAAAGGGGGATGCTTCACCTCCTGATTCTGACGTTTCAAAACACATGCTCCTCAAAATTTGTCGACATCTTATTGTAAAAACTTTAATAGTGCGATTCTTTTTCCAGGCTGCATTTTAACAATGCAGTTTGAGTTGTGTTGACAACTGTTATATAATCTTTGCCCTGTTATGCAACTCTACGATGCTGTTTCTGTTCACTGTGTAGACTTAAACATACCAAAAGCAATGCACTTTTATTCCTATAAAACCCATGTAATCTTTGGCCAATTTGGAAGTCTCACCTCCTGATGTACGAGGTTCTGCACTGCCAGCTTTAGCACAGGTAATATTGCAGGCTCAGAGCAGCTGCTCTCAGTGTCCAGCATGTGGTAAGTCATGTGACGTAGTAGAAAGACTGATATAATCTGCTGGAGCTGTGGTTGGTGGAGACGGAGGGGTCAAACAACACAGCACTTTCACAAAGGTTACCTTGGTTTAAGTTACAAGAAGTTAATGATGCACCATGATGCTTTTCCTTAAGCTGACCTAATAGTTTCTTTGCCTCACGAAACAGTTGTTTTTTTATGTTAGGACATGGATGTATAGGGAGAAACTTGAAATCAAGTCATTTCTTCTTTTTATTTATTACATTTTTGGCCTGTTATGCCTTTAGTGGCAGAGAGAGGACAGTGGATAGTGTTGGAAACGGAAAGAGAGCACGGGGGATAACACGTGGCAAAGGGCCGAGGGTGGGAGTCTGTAAATTGGACGTGCGATTTAACCGCTGAGCTCCACCGACACCCATCAAGTAATTTCTTTCTGTAACTGATGCTTGAGAGACTAAAAAAGAAAAGACAATTTGGCAATTTTATTTCTTTCGAAGCAGAAAGTCAGAAGATTTTCCAACCTGTATGAAGCTGGAGCCGACGACTGATTGGCCAGTCCAGTGAGTTATGTGCCGGACCACGCAATGGTTTTACACACAAACTTCTGTCTGATTAATTGTCATTAGATTACACAAAATAAAGTTAAACATGTTGGTTAGTGAGCTCAAGCCATGCTGCATGACAGAGCCAAACACGCTGGTTCCAGCCCTTATGCTAAGCTCTATATGTGAATGTTCCCAGCAGACATTTTCCTTCTTCTCTCCGGTTGGTATGACTGACACAGAGCAGCGTTAAGTAATGTGTGCAGTCACATGAAAACACCCAACTGGGGCACAATGAAGTAATGATGAAATGCTCCCAAACAAATTAACGATTCATCGTCTGTGTTATGGATTATCTTGATCTATTGAAGTTGGTTTACATACCGCTGACGGGTGAATGCCACCAAATGGCTTTTCTGAAGGGCGGGAAATAAAGAGGGCTCTATATTTTCAACCGAGTGCGGAATGTAAAGAAGAGGCACAATCTTCTCCATTAATGGAGTTTTGGATGGATGTGGTTAGATAATGACAAAACGTGCAATTAGGGAAGAAACCGTGAGCGAGCAAACCAATTTATTTTAATAAATTCAAAGTTGTTGGAAGTCATAATTAAAAAAACGTAGTACTGTTGTGATTTAGTCCTTTAAAAGTTTTCAGTTCTGTCTGGTTTCAGTTGTTTGTTAAAGTAGGTGGCAGTAACAAATGTGTAAAGGATAATGTACAGCAAGCAGGTCATTATAGCGGAAATGAACCCTGATAACAAGCCCAACGATAACGCACTGCGAACTGTACAATATCCTGCGTGTTATATTATTTTACTATTTCAAACTCTGACGCCTTTTTCAAATGAGTCGACTGAGCTCTATGATTCACAATATTACACGGCTGTGTTAAATACTTCATTCTGATTGGTTAATTACAGCACTTCAAATTCACACCGTTGCTATGAATAACAGACCGTTGCTAGGGATGGGGCTCTAATGACACAATCCGGAGGACTAACTTATCATATCGATCTGCTGAAAGAAGTCCAGTAAATTTGACATCAGTTTGTTTACAGAAGAGAGAAAATAAAGACTAGAAGTCGCTGAAATCTACAAAAAACATAAAATGGAACACAGGCGGTGTTTAAAGACGGCAACCTGCTCACGATACATAATCCCTTACTTAAACTGTATATTTCAGTTGATGGTAAAGTGAGCTGATTGAGGTTTTCTGCCCTGTAAATGATTTTTAGGGCAACTCGTCCAGGGGGTAAAGCTAAACACAACAAGAACATATGATCACATTTAGGGTTGAAATTCCAGCCAGCAGCTTTTTCCAAACTCCTGTTAGCTAAAAACATGTTAATTTACACGTTTAGCAGCCACTGAGTAGCATTAGCATCCATTTGGAGATGTACTTGTGTCCACCTAAGTAAAACAAGTCCAATAATCACTCGCTTTTTTTGTTGTTGCTGTTTTTGGTCTTTTTTAGCCTCTTTAGCTGCTATTAGCTGTTATTTTGTGTGTCCTCCAACTGCTCTTCGTTTTTGTGGTGCTGTAGTTTAGACACAAAGAAGAAAATGATTTGTCTCTTTGTTGTTGAGTTACCCCGCCCTTTAGTGGCAAAAAAACCCCCAAATTTCTGGGGCAGAATAATCAGTTTACACTAAATATTAAATTTTCCCTGGTTGAGCACACGGTTTAATAAAATCTGAACTTTGTTAATCAATTTATGACGTCTGGTCACAGTCGCATCAGACGAGGTTTTACAGCAGGATTTGTTTCAGTTTCTGTATACTTTATTTGTTGCAAACATTCATTGGGAATGTCAAGTGTGAATACCATGAACCCAACATGTCACAAGGTCTTTGTTTTGATATCAAGAGGGAGTGTTTGAGAGAGTGCCTGTAGTCTTCAGCGTCTAACAAAGTCTCTTCTCTTTCACAGTTCTTCGTGCGGTCGTCCCCCGCAGCGGTATTTTTTCCAGAGGAATCCCATGACTTCCCGAGAAGCAACATGACTGCAGCACTCAGGAGGTAAACATACACGGAGAGGAGAAACCTGGAAAGACAAGTGAGGATTTTTCAAACGTGTAAAAAGACTTCTAGAAGTTTGTTATTGGTGTTGAAATCAATAGTGAGTTCGGATATTGCCACAAAAAGAAGCAACACACACAAACGTGTGACTTCTCTGCCCTGTTTTGATGTTCTCTCCTGGTATCTGTCTTTCTACTGCTGTACATAAATAGCTACAGGCTAATGGGATCTGGTCAGGGGAGTGTGTGTGCTCTGAAGCTGGCAAACACACATGCACACGAAAGACATCGGTGTTTTTGGCTGCTGCAGAGTAAATCAAATCTATGTGAAGCAGCAGGAAAAAAAAGCAGCAAATCCTTGAAAACATGAGAAGCTGACATCTAATCGCACACATTGAGCCATTAGGATGAATTATTGATGCATGCTCATATTTATGCAGGTAATAATAGTGTTCATCTTTTCACACAACCTGCAGCACAAAGTGCCTCCATCACTGTTCCCTGCTCTGTGGCTTTATTTTAATCAGAAACAGAGCGAACAGCAGAGCACAGTATGTATCGAATTAACAGCTCTGGCACTTTCCCAGAGAGTGCATTATGGGAGGACGTCTTCAGCGCTCTGTTTCAGCGCCTCACCTTTCCTCTGTCTGACAAAGGTTACTGCACGTCCTAAATCTGGATACTGATGCTGCATTTCTGTCCAAGCGGTCGTGTGAAAGGCGGAGACGGGGGGGTGGAGTAATAGAGCTGTTTCTCAATTCCACACACAGACTGGATATAAGAAGTTGATGTAGCTCCCAGTCTGAAAAGTAAAGCCAGTGTGGAGGTGGCCAGCAGGGGGTGACTCGAATGACTTTATAGTCTCAATTGCTAGTTTTAAGTCTTAATTATAGCATAATGATAATTTTACCACAGCAGCCTAAAGATGCAGCTTGCTAACCAAGCTTATGCCAGTGTTAGCTGAGTGTTAGCGCTTGCTAACCCCTCCCTCCTCTCAAGCTCCATCCTCTTGTGTAAATATGGTCATTTGTGGCTCACAGACCAATGGGTAACGAGAGGAGGCTACATCCACCTCTTATATAAAGTCTACTAATGTCACATATCAAGAATCGAAATCATTGAATTGTCTACTCTTGCACAGACAGCACTTCACAGCTAGAAGGTTCCTGGTTTGAGTCCCAGTTGGGGGCGTAGTGGGCCTTTCTGTGTGGAGTTTGCATGTTCTCCCTGTGCATGCGTGGCTTCCCTCCGGGTACTCCCACTTCCTCCCACAGTCCACAGACATGCTCGTTAGGTTCACTGGTTGCCCGTAGGTGTGAATGTGAGAGGTTGTCTGTCTCTGTCGCCCTTTTTACACTGCGGTTCCGCCTCAACGGCGTGACAAAGCTCCGGCGTCATGCAGCCTTTGCCACATGAGACCAAGCAATGCCGGCCTAAGGCGGCCCAGTGCGTGTTTTTACACAGCGTTACAGTGCGGAAGCCAAGCTGTAAACAAACAGCACTTGCTTCAAGTACAAACACCTGCCGGCTCTGCTGTTTACACAAACGCTGTTTCGCCTCTGTTACTACCCTCCGATGCCGGCTCAGAGGTGCAACGACTTCGCCCCACCATTCCACCTCCGTGCGCTTTACACAGGAGATGGAATGTAACAAAGGCGTAATTATCCCGCTTTGAACTGGCAGTGCATAAGGGGCTTCTGTGCAAGGGTGTAACCCCGCCTCTCGCCCAATGACAGCTGGGATAGGCTCCAGCCCCCCTGCGACCCTGAACAGGATAAGCGGTATAGATGATGGATGGATGATCATTTCTTACCACTATGGGGGGCAGAAAAAAAATGAAGAATTGGCTGCCACACACAGCATTGTAATTTCTACTGCTTTAAACGTACATACTTTTTGGGGGCAACTCGAGGGCTAATGAACTCAACAAGCTGACACATACTGAGCCTTAATATATTACAGCCTGATTACATGATTACAGAAGGACACAAGACTACTTAACTCTAAAACGTCTCCTGACTTTTACTGATTTGAAAAGAGAAACTTCTGTTTTAATATCCAGAGTTGGTTTGTTTCTTGCCACACTGATTGCCACAACTAACAAGATCCCGATGCAACACTGATGGCTAAGTAAATAACAATACTAACACTGATAATAGAAAGTGAAGGGATAAATGGGAAGCTGTTACACCACTTTAAAGATTAATTAATTAAAATGCGAGAGAGGAAACAAGCTGGGTGGGCACTTGAATACGTCGCCTAAAATCTGGACTTGATTAGCCCCCGTTTGTAGCCCTTCAGTCGGCGTTTTCTGTGGTTTTGAGCCTCTTTTCTGCTGCTTGCTCAATTGCTGCTCTGAATTAAGGAACCTGCCACAAACCTACAGCTGTAATTTAAAAAGGGAAGAACTGCAGGCTTGCATGTGGTCCCTGGAGATAAAAGGCAGGGGGCGAGGAGGGCTGGTATTTACTTTTAAATCTTCAGAGGGGAAACTTCTCCTCCTCCTCCGCCCCCTTCCACCCACTTGAATTAAAATAATCCACTTTTTTTTCCTCCGCCACAACTTGAAGATTTCCAGAGGGTCTCGATGATACTTGACCACATGACGCACTAACTGATTTTTTTTCCCCCTCTGAGACACAGCTGCTTCAAGTCCCATTACAGCGCGTATGAAAGGGAGGCGATTAAAGCGTCAACATCCCTGCTTTCCCCACTGACATCTCTAATGAGAAACATATTTCACAGAGCAGAAATGCCGTTCTTACTCGCCGCTGATTGCATTTAAATGGATCCTATGAAGCGAGGAAAGAAGATTCAAATTTGTTTTTTAAGACTGCCCTGTCACATGACGCGGGTTATTCAATTTCACACACGCGCGCCGCCCATATTGAGCATGTGTTTGATTTTATGACAACTTCTGCCATTCTCCCTCGCAAACATTATTGCATCAGGGTTTATGGGCTTTCCAAGGCAAACAGCGCTGTCAGTCCTGATCATATTCTCTGATTTATACCGTTTCTAACTCTATTGTGGTGCCGAGCTGATGGTTGCCTCTCACTGAAGACCTCATCTATCTCAAGGTTTCTCAATGACGTCTCAAACCCCGGACTGAAGTGGAATAAAAGAGAGGGAGAGTGAGAGAGGGAGTAAAGAACAATGAAGCAGCGAAACTGACGTAGAGAGAGGAAACTAGAGAGAGGGATGAAATTGGGAAGTAGGAGATGTAGACAAAGAGACTGTGAGACTCACTTCATCATGTGCAGTGTGCGAGTGACCTTCAGGTTTCAGCACACTATTGTTACTCGTGCACCGGGCTACAAGGAGGTTTAAAGGACTGATCCCACACCCACACACGCTGTCAGGCTCAGGATCAATGAGGGCAGCTTCAGCTTTCACTACAGTTGATCAGATCAGCTGAGAGGACCAAACCCATGACACCTCCATGCAGCAGAAATATCTCAAATAAAATCCACTTTATTAAGGCTGCTGTGTGGATGGCAAGTGAAAATATGCATGTTGACAGGGTTTGAACACGTCGGTTGGCACAGTCATGCAAAAATAAAACAGTAGGCCTGAAACTTGGACGTGACAGATGCGAGTTTTGACCTGACACAAGAATAATTCAAAAATATACTGAAATTTGTTATTTTGAAAAATATATGAACACTCTTGACTGTACTTGGACTTCCATTAAAGGACTTAAGACTTGTTTTGACAGGATTTGAGACTTAACTTGACTTGGGACTTGTTTTATCTGTGTTAACTGACCCCTGAACCTTGAGACCTTTTCTCAGGGACTTCAAGACTTGCTTTGACAAGATTCGAGTGACTTGAGACTTGCTTTGACAAGTTTAAAGACTTGACTCGAGACTTGCTTTGACAAGTTTAAAGACTTGACTCGAGACTTTACTCGAGACTTGCTTTTACAAGTTTAAAAACTTGACTCGAGACTTGCTTTGACAAGTTTAAAGACTTGACTCGAGACTTGCTTTGACAAGTTTAAAGACTTGACTCGAGACTTGCTTTGACAAGTTTAAAGACTTGACTCGAGACTTGCTTTGACAAGTTTAAAGACTTGACTCGAGACTTGTTTTGACAAGTGTAAAGACTTGACTCGAGACTTGCTTTGACAAGTTTAAAGACTTGACTTGAGATTTGCTTTGACAAGTTTGAAGACTTGACTTGAGACTTGACTTCAGATTTTACTTAGATTTGCCCTCAAGGACACGACATGACCTGAGACTTGAAGCTTCACATGGACTTCCCGATTAGGGACTTGCGACTTGAAATAACGCTTAATGACTTGAAACTAAACTGTGTCTAATATACACTACCAGTCAAAAGTTTGGACACACTTTCCCATTCACTTGTATGAGAAAATGTGTCCAAACTTTTGACTGGTAGTGTAGATTCAAATTGGTTATATTTTGGAGGTCATTATTTTTGGTCTGAAATGTTTCCCAATTACATTGTTGTTTTTAAAACTGTCTCAGCTTCCTTTTCCAGTTCGTTGCCTTTGTTTACACCCCTGTTACACTTACACCGCCTCCCTCACCCTTTTTTGTTGTCACTGCTGTTTGTGCTTTCCTCACACAAGAAGTACTGTCTGAGTACTCAGAGGTGAAATAATGTTTCTTTTTGTTAAGGTTTAATTTTGTCTTTAATCAAAAGATGTAGAGAAGGATGAACGGTGTGGATCAGCTCAGGTTTGACTGAACAGAAAAAGGCTTCGCTGTCTTTTCTCATGGGTACATGGTTTTTAAAATATACATATTATATTTATTCCTCAAACTGGAGACCACCCTGTTAATGTTATTACAGCCCAGGTCCTCCACCTCTAACACCAACACGCCGCACACATTCTGCTGACTCTCCAGAAAGAACCAGGCCGCGCTAACCTAAACATCCGGCTGCTTTGATGTCAAACAGACTGCGCTGGCTCAGACAGGAAGTTATAGGACGTTTTATTTTACTATGGTAGCAGCTTGTGATGCATTAGGTGTTCAGTGGAGACAAATGTTCTTATCAGGACAATTAAAGTGAGGCTATTTTGCCCCGGTACGTCTGTATGACAGCTTCACAAAGTTTCTTTGCAGATAAAATATCAGTTAGAAATGATTAGGCATACAAGACATACCCTGCATTCCTCCCCCCACCCTCCCAAAGGCGACTCTCCACCCGGAAACAAATAAAACTAGAGATTAAAGTCGTTCACGCTCTGCCATTTCTTTAACTAATTCTTAAGCTGCCCATCTTCCAGTTTGTGGAAGAGTTCACCTACCTGGGCAGCCTCATCAGTAAAGACAGTGCAGTGCAAAAAGACACCAAAAACAAGGCTGGGAAAGGCTCAGGGTGCCTTCTCCCAACTCTGCTCCATCTGGAGGTCTAAGCAATACAGCTTTAAAACAAAGATGCTCTTGTACAGCAGCAATGTCAAGTCCGTTCTGCCATATGGTTCAGAGAGTCAGCGAGTGGTCAAAACTGATATGGGGAGAGTGGAAGTTTTTCACGATGGACGCCTCAGACGAATATGCTAGATCTTTGGCCAAACAAAATCTCCAACCACCAACTCTACAAGAAAACAGGTAGCCAGAGCATCACCGAGGAAATCACACACAGACGTCTGAGATGGCTAGGCCATGTGCTGAGAATGGAGCAGGACTGAATCCTAAGAGTTGGCTTAAGATGGACACCACCAGGAAAAGAAATCCCGGAAGGCCCAAATCCACCTGGCGCAGAACTGTAACACAGGAAAAAATTAACCTGTCATGGGGAGAGGCCCAACATGCTGCAGAGGAGCGAGTGCAATGGAGAGAGCTCATTGAAGCATAATGTCCCATAGGGGATGAAGGAGAGCAAGTAATTGCAAGCCCCGAGAGTCTTAACTGAAGTCCTATGCATTCGGGCCACGGACCACTCCATCGGGACTCTTTCGAGAAGAGCGTTGGCCCATTGTTGGCAAGTCAAAGAATGGGGCGGTTGCCATCTCAAGGCCAACATTTTCTTGGCTGCGGTGAGACCAGCCCACAGTATGCCCTTCTACTGCACTGACAACTATAAAGAAGAGTCATCATGAAGTGGGAGTAAAGGTGGCAATCCTGATTTCAAGCATGTCACTGAAACTGGAGGATATATGCTTCCAGAATCTTACCACATCGGGGCATTCCCAACATACATGTATGAATGATCCCGAGGCACTGAGTGGACATAGGTCACAATTGGGAGATGTAATGATCTTCATAGAGTGACGCCTCCTAGGGGTGAGGTACATTGAATGAGCAAATTTGTAGTTTATTAATTGATGATCAGGATTTTTGGATGAACAACACAAATTTTCCCACAGTGTCCCAACAAATCTCTTCATCATTCAGTCCCTAAATGCCCTGCAGCGTCTACTGGAAAGATTTACAAGATTCAGAAATAAATGTATAAAGTTTAGATACCATCCCCTTTGTTCGTCTTACTGTGGCTAATATTTAATGAAGAGGATGTGTAGGGAGTGCTGATCAACATATGCCAGCACCACCAGCCTACATGAGTCTCATGTTTAATAGCTGAAATATTTCACCACGTATTGGATAGACTTAAAACAGACATTAAGGATATCCAAAGGATTAATCTATCAGACTTTTGTAGTTGTAATATTGAAGATCTCAGTTTCTCTTTGGCGGCACCTATGGCCAAAAATGGTCATTGCAGGAGCACACTTCCCAGATATCCGGACAGAGACCGTAAAAGCAGCCGCTTAGCTCCGCCTACCCTCTCCGGCAGACCGACCACTGCTGGCTGATGGAAAACGCGTCACTAACTGGGCGCCGCAGACACCCAGTCTGTAATACTGCAAATGCAAAGGCTTTCATCAGTGGGCCATAGGCTCAATCACCATTGTGTTACCTCATTCAGCGATAGAGACTTAACAGACATTTATTTAAATGAAAATCTCCTGACTTTTATTTTTCAAATCATGCCGACCGGATCATCCTGCAGATGATTCAGGATATTTTGTTTTCAGATTAGGGGTTTAAAAAAATCTATATTATCATAAAAATGGTCAAATTTCTCATGAAGATGTTATAATGATTCTTACATGAAATTATTCAGACCTTAGTTTGGGGTTATCTTACCTTAAAATGACAATTCAATCCATTAACATACAAAAGTCACTTAATATAGTATACCAGATTATCTTTCAGTCAGACTCCTGCAGCTGTCGATCTCTTCTTCTGTCACTTCATCTTCTTTGTAAAACCAGAGCAATTTGACATCAGCCTGTGCTAAAACAAGCCATGAAAACACATCCAGGTTCCATGTGGCACATCGGCTATAAACACACGGGTGTGACACATGTTGACACCGAGGAGAGGAGATTATTTTTAGGGAATAAATAAATAATAAATATGAGTGTTAATGTGACATAGTTCAGTCTGCTTGTTTTCAATGTGTCTGAATGTGAAATAATCCTTCTATTTCATGTGTTCAGTCTCTCTGTCGCTTATTTTTAAAGTTCATTTCACATCCAGGGATCTGCTCAGTGGAGGAATAATCACAAAGGTGGGAATGTGACTGAATTTTCTCCAAAAAATCGGTGATTCTAACTTAATTCTGCCCGTTTTCACAAACTTTAGAGATGCCAAACACGTCTCACCTCCTCCCTTTCATCATGGCAGCACATGTAAATAAAAGGCTGCAATTAAATGCGCCCTTTCTGACACGGCTAATTGTTACCTCAGCTTGTGGCCTACCTGTGTGTAGGCGTGTGTCAGGAGAAGGCGCTGCATGCTTTACAGTAAAACACCCTTAATACAAAGTGACACCTTAAATAGTCCCGTTTCCTTTCAGCTGCGTTTCTGCACGACGCCCCTGAGACACTGTTTATGCAACCTTCCACTAATATGGATCAACCACACAGCCACAGGTTTGCACCCTCGCCTGCATCTCCCCTAACCGAGATCCCGTCTCCCCTTTCAGAGCAGCAACATTTGAAATGTTGTCGCTGTCACAAGTGTTTTAAATGTCAGCCAGTGTCACTGCGTAGCTGGGAGTCAGAGGAGAAAGGGTACGAGCAATAAGAGCACAGCTACCTGCCAGCTCTGGAGGCCTTCACCCTATACATCGCTCTGTGCTGGAGCCCGAAATAAACCTTCTTTGTTTCACCCCTCCAGGGATGTATTGTTTGAAATACCTGTTATTTTAGTGCTCGAGTGTGTGCATGTTTGAGAGTAAGATGCTCATGTGCGTCAGTGTTTCGGAGCGAACGCTGCTTCTCGTTAAGAGTTGAGACAGGAGTCTCAACGGGCCGACTAATCTTTCTTCAAAAGTCAATCAGATGAGTGCAACAAGATGCAAAACTACCAGAAGGGTTCATAAAACAACTTTTAAGACGTTCAAAATCACAAAAGGTTAAAAAAAAAAGACAAAATAACGAAGTACATTTACAACAAAAGATACAAACAACAACCAAAAACAGATTTAAACGACGACAAATGACTTCAAACTGAATCAAACCAAGAAAGTGACATAAATAGATCTTAAAGAGACACATAACTACACCGATGCAAAAGGAAGAGGGACACAGAATGGCCACAAAGAGACGCGAGGACATAAAACAACTGCAAAGACATGCAAAACAAAAGAGTTGCAAAACGCCAGCAAAGAACTAAAAGATGACCACACAAAGAAATCACCAGCATTGAGAACAAAATGACCACAAAGACAAGGAACACAACAACGAGTAACAGAATGACAAGAAACAGACAGAAAGTGAGAACAAAGGGACCCGAGACCAACAAAAGGAATAGCAAAAAAAAACAACAGACACCCAGAACAGCTACAAACAGAAGCAAAATGATGACAAAGAGACGCCAAACAACTACCAAGAGCTGTAATGACTGCAGACAAAACGACACAAAGACACAAATACAGACAATACTGAACATGAATACAGACGAACAAACACAGATGTAAAATGACTACAAACACACTCAGGACATCCACCAAGAAACTACGGCTGCACAATGAATCGATTATTAATCCTCATCACGGTTTTGGGCTTCCCACCATTAAATAAACATGTTTGACGGCGATATTGACGTTTAAAATGCTCCGCCCGTAGAAAACTCTGCTGCATCTCAAAACAGCAGCTCCCCCAGGGGGCGATGGAGAGGTTTGGGCTTCACTTTTGAGGGAGCTGGCATGTCATGTGAAGAGTGCCTACCTCGCAGCGACAGTTTAGAGCGGAAGAGTAAACAACAGAGAGCGGTGTTTCGGTTTAAGGAGCTACCATGGTAACTGGCGATTTTCCGCCAAATGCGTCTGTGGTTGTCGTGGTTACAGCAGCTTTTGTAAACAGAGAATACGTAGCTGTCCTCAGGAATGCCTCTTGTTTTTCATTAAGATCTCAAAATATACTCATCTGTGACTGTTGTGATCTGTGCTGTTGGTGCAAACGTGTCACGTAGGCGGCTAACGCTCTGTCGTGTTTTGAACGCTGCTTGTTGTTACGCTAAAACAGAAAGAGAGCAAGTCACTCATTAAACCAAAACACCGGAACCCCCAAAAATGGCTCGTCATCAGTTGGTTGGAGGTATTTCAGGGTTAATATGTAAAGAGGTCATGACACCTGCGTCTGCGCCGCAAAGCCACACAACTAACTTGTTGAAGCAGCTGAAAAAGCAGCACAAAGTGCAGCATGATGAGTGTGTGAAGGCCGAGAGGAAGAACGAGCTGCTCCCTGTCCTCCAGCGTCAGGTCAGACATCCAGAACAGAGACGCTGCACAGAGACACCCTATCCACCCAACTCCCAAAGACACACTGAAATTACCCATGATGCACCACATTCAGGTAAAGAACCTCATTTTAAGTTGTAGTTTAATCGTGCAGCCTTACAAGAGACTAAAAAACACTACACACGACGACAAAAGAGACGTTAAACTCTACAAAGAGACACAGATCTACTGCAAACAGATGCAAAGTGAGTACAGGGAATGTAGGTGAACACGGTGACATAAAATGAGCATTAACAGACGGCCTTCTACTCTTTTTGTTTCTCTGTGGAGTTCAGGGGGTTGCGGTTTAACCTCTACATATTTTTGCGACACTCGCATGCACCTGAAGTGAAGTCTGTTTCTGTGCAGAGCTCGCAGGCCTCGAGCTCTCACCTTGCTGCTCGCTCTGCTTGCTCGTTAATACCACTCTTGGGATGCCACCTCCCCTCCCCCTCCTTTGGCCCAGGTGATTAGGAACTCACTGAACTTCCTTGTTCTCTTTGCTCTTTCTCTTCATTCCCTTAGCTCTAGGCATCGAGGGAAATGAAGGTAATCCACTGTCGCTTTGCCAGGTGAGCTGAACAATGGAGAAGTGGAGGGATGTGGAAAAGGTGGGTGCGATTCATCATGAGGCTCCCTCTCATTTTAGCGGGTATACGCCTGGCACAGCTGTTTGAAATGGCACCCCTCGCCTGCAGACTTTGGGGAAGGGCGCTTTATGAAGATGCATGAGTCGGAAAACAGACTATTAAAGTTAGTGAGAGTTCATTAACCTTGTAAAAGTAGGCTCCGGCTCCCATAAAGCGCCATATTTCAGGATTTTGCCCGTCATTTTTTATCATAAGTGCTCTTGGTGGCCTGATAGTTCATTTCACACGTGACAGGCATTAAATGAGACAAAGACAATAGGAGTCGGTGCTGCGCACACGTGGAGGCTAATGACTGATTTTGTGGCCTGTTATCAAAGAGGAATTAAACTCACTCCGGTAGTTCATCCAGTGTTCAGCACTAACCTCTAAAAGTGTATTTTTCTCTTCTTTGTGCACTCAAACTTAGCAACACCACAAGCTGAGTCTAAATTACAAAACACAGAAGGTAATCGCAATCAAGCGCGTTGTTGCCGGGCTAACATGCCTAATCATGGACAAGTCAGAGGGGGGTCCAGTGCGGAACGATGTGGCGCTATTGGTCCACGAGGAAATGGAAGCAATGAGGGAACCAGCATGGCAGCTTCGACTCGCAGACAGGGCGATTATAGTTTCTCTACCATCTGGGTGAGTCATCTGCTCCCCACCATCACCGTACACCCGGTTCTTTAACCATCATCGTTACCATCCACACTGCTGGATGGTTCCCCCTTTGGGCTGAATCCACTTTGTATCTTCAGAGCGTCACCGTCACTGCTGCATAAAAATAGCAGGCAAAGAAAATAAACAGAGAGACTGGGAGAGTCCCCGAGCTGAGCTCCTGTGCACGCTCTGTTTTTGATTAAAGTACTTGGAAGCTTGATTTTTATTGACCTGTTTGTGTGGATATTAGCCTTGTGGAGTTTACAGACGGCACATTAGGGCAACCCCTGCCAAATTATGGAAGCAAAATAATCACAGATTCTGAGCAGCTGTACCAGTGTGCTTAGCAAAAAAAAAAAGTAAATATATGCAAATCACTGAAAGGCTTTATTTTATCCATGTGAGAAGACAAATCTCTCCGTGTTGTTTTTAAATGTGTGATTTCTGGTGTGTGATCAGGGCATGAGCATCTCCTCTGGGCCTTTGAAGAAATGCAAAACCACAAAAGGATGCAAAAAGGCAAGAAAAATTACAACGAGAGAGATAAGTAAGGAAAAGACAAACAAGATACACCACTATTGAAGCAATACAAATACAAAAACACAAAAGAGATGCAAGCCAAAGGACAAAAAAAGGAATACAAGTGGATGCAAAACAACCAACACAACAAAACCACAGAGAAGCACAAACTGCGAAGACGATCCCATCGTTGAGAAGACGTTTAAAAGACGACTTCGGCCCCACGTTCAAAACTGGTTCAAAGCGTTTCACCGACGATTTGAAGACGATTTAATGTTCGTGTTTGGACCTGATTTCACCTGCTTCTGTCGCAAAATTCATCACACATACTAATGTCAATTTCTCATAGGGGCTGAAATGATTGTACAAGTGAGCAGTGCATCAGGCACCAAAGGAAACAAAAGTGGATGAAACTGGATTTGATCCCATGATTGCTGCACATTGGTCGCTCATAACCATTGCCCCACCAGCATCTTCTTACAGATGCTGTGCGAAATACGTGCACATGCTCAGTCTTCTTTCTTCTTCTTCTGTGAGTAATGTTTGAAACTGCTCCCTTTACAACAGCTGTGTCCCAATCCACGGGCTGCAGCCTTCGAAGGAGGCAGTGTAGTCCTTTCCCATCTCTTTGCGGTCATCTTGTATCTCCCTGTGAGCATTTTTTTCCATGATCCGTGATGCATTGCTTACGTTTATTATCATTTTAGCTGCTATGCGACTTTAAAAAGGCCGTTAGAATGGCCAAACATAACCGTTAAATCAACCTTCAAATAGTGAAAACGTGTTTTAAATGGGAGATATAAGATGACCGCAAAGAGATGGGAAAGGACTACAAATACATGCAAGAGGCAATAAACATCCCAAAGCAACAGAGAGACGCAAAACAACCGCAAAGAGATGTTAAATGTCTACAAAAGAGATAGAAAACAACTAGAAAAACATGCCAAATGACAGCATACACATGCAGAGTGATTACTAACAGATGCAAAAGAACAAACTGACATAAAACGACAACAAAGAGGTGCAAAATGTTTTTTAAATCCTCAGCCAACACTTAAAACGAGCCTGTAATTTAGTCTTTTATCAGCGGGGCCGAGCATTCAGAGCGGGCTTCCTCTCACCAGGCCCGCATCGGCATCAGGAGCCAGGAGAGACAAATGATGGTCAGCATGCAGAGAGGAGAGGATCAGTCTATCTGCCGTGCTAATCGCTCAGCCGGCTCGACGCCCTGCCGCGCTGCTTCCTGGGGAAACTCCCAACGAGGCCTGAACAGCCGGCAGCTGCATCCGTCTGCAGGGGGAGACTGAGGTCGAGCGTCCAGAGCCGGGCAGATAGACACAGACAAACACGCGCACACAAACACACACACGCTGGGGGTCATTATGATAGCAGCGTGTGCACATCAATAAGTGAGTGTTACCGTTAATCTGTGCATGTCTCACTGTGTATGTGTATCTTTTAATGTGTGTGTGCGTGTCTCTTAATGTGTCTGTGCGTATCTCTTAATGTGTCTCTTGTGTGTGCGCTGCAGACTGAATCATTTTCTGTGTTTATGCATAAAATGTACTTATTTAAACTTAAGTATGTTCCTCCTTTTACGCCACTCCCACTCTCTTCAAAGTCACCAAACTCCATTGACAAAAACGGTAATTTTAGCTCGTTGACAAAGTGTTGCTTGCCTGCAGTTGCCTTGATCTGTGACCTTGCTTGTGTTACCTAAATATTGTGTTGGATCACAGCTTATAATTTAAAACCCAAAAGTCACACAATAACACAAACAAACTAGCCAATCAAAGTAGCGCCAGACCACTTACTCCGGTGTAGTGCAGAGTAAAATTACTGGCTTTGTGTATGGAGTCTGGTGGCTTTGAAAAAGCAGCAGAACTGCTGTTTCTGGGTTAAAACAAAGCACCTTACCCTTCAGCTAAAAGCTCCGTCTCTGTAAGGATCATTTCTGTGATGTTTTCAGACACAAAGAAAAACAATCTGAGCCTGTCAGTGGCAAAAACAACAGTTTAGTGGACGTACTTGGTGGGTACATTGGCCCACAGGGATCATGTTGCAGCTGCTGGTTGGAGCAATCTACTAGAACTTCTTTAAAACTTTTTGGATATTTGAAAATAGGGCCCATTTTTCAGATTGTGAATGGGACTCTTTTTAATGAGCGAGTAACTTCACTCCATGAGCGGTCTACACCCACCAAGCAAACACCATCCGGTCTGTTTATAACAAGCTGAAGTCCGCTGTATTCCCTTAAATCATTTAAAGTTCCTTGTTGTTAATTAAAAGCCTCACATGAGAGGAAACAGGTTTTGTTTCAGTCCTTGGTGAACGTGTTCATGACTCAGATCTCCGCTTACCTCGCCAAAGCCTGATGCCAGCTCGTTATGCACATCTCTTGCACTCATTTGCGTGAAATCAGAAGATGAGAGGAATTAGTTCCTGTCTCTTTTACCCCCCTCTCTTCATCCTTCTCTTCATCCCTCTGTAGAAGTGCAGATGTGGTGGCTCCTTTGAGGGCCCATCTGTTGTGCTGTCACAGCTTTTGGCCCAGCCGGTGTCTGACTGGGGGCCAGATGATTAGGCTGTCATCCAAGGCAATCCACCCAGGTAAGCCGTCGCTCCACTGCCCTGACCGGCCCTATCGAGGAGAGGCAGGAGACGGATGTTTGACCAAATGCTTCACGCAAAGCCCCAATACGAGCTAAACCAGAAGAGGTTTTACACGGATATATACGAGTGTCTTTGCTCCTCTCACTTCAAGCTCAAAGAACAGTCACTTTTCTCGCAACAAAGATGTCTTAAAGCCTCAGAAAAATTGGGATAAATTATTAAAAATCACTATGATGTCAAAGTTGAGTCTTAACCCACATTCACAAAAATCTGAGTGTTCAAATCACGTTCAAAAACAGCTCATTTTGCTGTTAAGACTATTTTTAAGCATGTTTTAGTCACCATAGGAGGAACCAGGAGCCCTGCTAATGGAAAAATATTTGTTTTAATTGGTCACTAAATACTGAGTTATGAATAGTTTTCAATCCATAGCATAGTTAGCAGTTAGCATACACGTGCAACGTTAGCTAAGATGCCCCCTTTTTGTTCCAGCCAGTGTAACGTTAGCTTAAGCTTTGTTACTACGTAGCTAAACCCCATCCAGCTACCAACGACAGATCATTAAAGACCCGCACTCAACTACCACACCTAAAAAAATAGACAAACGAAGTTGACTATCTACCCCGATAATCACATGTCAAAGACGCTAACGCTTTCGGTAAACAGTCAAATAGCTGCCTTGTGACTCACACATCATTTTTATGCTAATTTTCAAAGCTCAACCACTCCCAATTCAAAAATAATTTTGCAAAACTTTCAGATGCTAACTATTCTGTACATAAGACCCTTTATTACATTATTAGAATTGTGGATTTTGGTTTTTGGTGGCTTTAAAATGAGCGATATGAGGAAACAAAACCACTTTTTCTGCCTAAAACACCTGGAAAACAACATCAGTGCCCTCTTTGATTGTGTCGCACTGTTTTATTATTTCTTTTCCAGCTGAGAGAAACAGAAATATTAGTATCCAAAAACCCCATTATTCATCATCATAAGTGCTTAATAGCCAAATGACAGCCTGTTTGGAATAACAAATGAAGGAGCTGCACCGAGAATTACCAAACTCAAGTGACCTTGTCGAGGGAGATGAATCTCCACAGATCAGCGGTCGCTTTTGTTCTGAGGATCTGGACGCGCTCCTCAAAGCGTCCCGTTGAGAAGATCAAACTCAGGATGCAGTTTGGACCTGGCGGCAGCAACGGTCATGCTTTAGTTAGGCTTAGGTTTTAAGGGTTTTAAGCTACATTGGTCTGTAAGTGTTATCGGAATTGGTATGTCCATCCTTTAAAAATGGCGTTGTTGGGGCTTCCTCTGTAGCTAGTGGTGACCGATAAAGGCGAAAGCCTTCCTTTTCCGTGCGCTGCATTGTCAAAAGTCCGATTAGCAACTGAAGAAGTGAGAAAGGAGTTGGAGATACATCCAAATCCCACATCTACGGATTATGCAGAATCTGTAATTAGAGATTAGCTAGCATTAGACAAGAGCTAACGTTAGCCTACAATGACTAACTAGCTAAAATTACCGTTAGCTAGGAAACGGTAATGTTAGCAAGAAAGTGGCCAAATGCCAATATTAGCTGTTGCCTAATTGTCGCTAATGTGTTACTAACTATGTCGTACCCCTCTGGTCTATCGTCAGAACTTGCTAACCTGGAGCACAGCAGCATGACGTCACCCTCGTGATAACAGCAATTAAACTTCCCGAGCTGAGCATGATGACAAAGCAAAATGGAACATTTGCTCATTATATAACTTTATCCCTCTATTTCCTCCTGGGGATCCCTTTGCTGCAACGCCAGCTGGGACACCTGACCCCTCCGTCCTGACATCCGACCCCTTCTGCCTTCAGATCCCGTCCAAGTCCGACACACACAGATGGGAAACATCCAAACTCCGTCCTTACCAACGGTCTGATCCTCCTCCTCGTGCCCTCTCTCTGTACGTGCACCATTGTCAGTCTGAGGTCCTTCCAGATCATCGAGCTCGTCCAGGAGTCCTGCAGAGAAACCTCATTTCACCCGATTGTGCCCTCGATCCCGCTCCATCATTGAGAGCTCAGAGCTGGTGACCGTCAGCGAGGGTCAGGATGAACACTGACTGCTAAAAAGTGGCCTGAGTGCCGCTTTAGTTTTCCACTCAGATGACTCAGAAACTACAAATTCAAGAGGCCAGTGATTCATCTCATGATCCTCTTGAAATGTGAACATCTGGTTACGTTCACCTGATTTTGAAAACTCTACCTTTTCCCAGGAAAAACCCAGAGCTTAGAGCGGACTCTGAACTCTAGTATATTTACAATGATGCTTAACATCATTTGGCAATGTGGTAGAAAATTAAATTATTCCGTCATTATGTGTGATACGTTCCCCTCCTGCCCTGACTTTTCCTAAATACCTGTCCTGCAAATGCCTGCATCGTCACTATGATGTAATTACATTTAGAAAAACAGATTTGTTGTTGTTTTTCACCCTCAACGACCCCCTATAGCCGCCGAGTGACGTTGTTAAGCGTTGGTGCTTTCATCCGCGGGACGCTTGCGTAATAGCCCGATAAGCGCACCGAGACAATGGCTCGGACACCCCGAGCTCCTCCCTGCAAGAGTTCCCGAACTGAGCCGACTGAACAAACACCAAGACGCACAGATCCCTTTTCTCTTTTGAAGAGACGGGGTAACGGGAGGGCGCGAGATGGCACCGTGCCAACAGAGCGCGCGGTGCAGGTAGGCTGCCTGCGCATGAGACTCACTCAAAACAGAGGTAAGCGGTCTATTTATTTAGCAAAAGCTTTACAAGGTAAATAAGCGTGGCAAGCAATCCCAAAGTAATTATTGTCATCGGTTTGGATATTGCTTGGTGCCTCTGAACCTCACCAGAGAGAGAAAGACAGAGTGTGTGAGAGAGAGAGAGAGAGCGCACGGGGGACAGTGGACTTTACTTTTATAGTCCGATAAAAAGCGTGATTATTTTCGCTCTCATTTCTTATTATTTTATTGACCCAAATACAGATGCTGAAATTGATGATGAGGGACGCAGAGACTTGAGCTCTGTGCTTAGTGTGGTTCTTTTGTTAGACAAACGTGATCATTTGCCCACTATCTTTTTGGATTATTTCTCAGACATTAGCAAGTGAAAATAACACTCTGCTTATTACCTGTTATTAGATCATCTATCTGGCTTTGTTTGTGGGGGCTGGGTCACACAGTGTCCTCGCATGCACCTATAGAGATGTAAAGCGATGACGTCATCGGCCCATTAACAGGGGCGGGTCCAGAGAATTTTTTGGTGGGGGGCACAGGGGGTAACAACAATTAATCTGGGGGGGCCGCCCAAAAGTAACAAAAATGAGGGCTGCCACTGATCGCCCACTACAATATTTATATTGTACAGTTACAAACTGTTTATGTTTTCATCTTGCTTTTCTTGGTCACATTAAATCTGCTGGGTGTACTCTTACCAAGTGGTAACACACAGAACACTAGGATGTTTGCTGTACAGAGTTGGCCAGAAGTTAGTGCTTCTATATGCATACATGAAGATTCTGGAATTTTTAAATGAGGAAGGAGAATTAAGTTCATTTTTAAAGATGTTTAACATTTTATTTAACATTTGAAAAGTTGAGTTGGATCATTAAGCAGTGACAACTCCAAAGTAACATTTAGATTGTCAAGCTTTACCTTTTTAAATATATTAAGGGACAACTGCATTTCAGCAGGCAAGTAATACAAAAGAGTTATTCACATGTTGCTTGTGATAGGTTAATAGCATTTTTAATAAATACTCTACCTTGGGGACCTTTCGGTGTAGCAAAAGTAGGGTGAACTGGGAGGTTCCTGTTGCTGCTGGAGCTGTCATCTGATTCAGCATGGTCATCACCATGGTCAGTCCTCTCCCTTTGTGCATCTGAAAGTACTGATTGACACAGTCAACACTTCATTAATTCTATTTTGAATTGAATATACATGATTTAATTCTATTTTTAATAAAGTGTACATGATTATTTTTTAAAATAATATATAGCATGAATTGCAGATATTTAACAAATACACAATTTCAAGTGCATAGTGCCAGTTTTATACTGTGTTTAAAAGGAGGTATTTAAATTCCTTCATTCACTGAATAACTGTAAAATCGTGCAGAACACCACATTACACATTTTAAAGCATTTCCCTAATATCTGCATTTTCACCTGGAGGTCCATGAGTGCTGGTCTGACCCTGGAAATTTTGGCCTGTGACAGCTGCCTGGCTGCATTCGGCTTGACTCTGTCTCTGACACTGCTGGTCACCTGCACTCTCCCTAATTTTCTTAGTAAAGAAATTGGAGATCTCTCCCTGCCTCCGTTTCATACTGTAGTATACATTGAAAACGTGTCCATAAACACAATGAAAAGCAACATGTTATTTGTACTGTAACAACATCACAGTGGCAACAATGATATGATACTCTGTTGCAGGGCTCCGGACTAACTTCTTTGACCACCATCACTGTCACCGTGCTACTGTTGTTGATTTCGCGGGTCTATTGTCAGTCTCGTGCAATAGTCTGTGTATGAGTCTAGTGCTGCAAGAAGTTTCGCGCCGTTTATGTAGTGACAGTGATATGTGCATTTTCAGTGCAAAAAAAACAATTTTCGTCCCAACTGCTTTCCAGGGGCTATTAATTATCGTCTCAAATACATATTTTTACGACGACGGGACTGTGTTAGTCTGGAGCCCTGCTCTGTTGTTGACTGTTAATTCAAGTTGCAAAACGTGAAACACACGACAGATGCTATTGCTAACATTACTGAAATAGTGGAGAGATGTTTAAGTTTATCTAGATGGAGAGCTAACTAAACTTTAGTTTAGTTAGCCCTTAGTTTAGTTAGTTACTAAAACACACCTGCAGTGTTGTTTAATAACAGTTTCCCATGCAAATTGAACCAAATTAGTTGGCAAAACATTGTTAAAGAACCTGTAGTGTTCTGTTCTTACCTTAACTCGGTGCACCTAGGAGCATCACGTCGCAAAAACAGTCCGTGACTGGTGAAGTTACACGACGAGTTCGTTAGCGGAGCCACTTCCTTTGTTTCTTTTTCCAAAATAAAAGCCTTCATGAGTTCTTAACACAGTCTAGTCACACAAGGTTTCAGCTTTGCTTCCGTTTTAACATGCAGCGTCGGTAAAGAGCTTTACACAATGATTGACATTACCACGAGTCAATGACCATTGGGGGGGCGCCCCCCCGTGCCACCATGGAAGCCCCGCCTCTGCCCATTAACAAGAACAAAAGGAGACGGACGTTCTTGAGCGTCGAAGTCGGCCACAGTAACGAAAAAGTGCTTGGCGGTTCTAGTGTTAAATGTGGTAACACTGAAAGAGGTTTCAGATAAAGCAGCTACACTTAAAAGTTAGAGTTTGAAGAATCATAAACGCATTTAACCGTAATTTGGGTCAAATTTAGAACGTCTCTTCTCGTAACTCATTCAACCAAACTCGGTCGCTCTGTGCTGATCTGATGGCCTAAAGTTTGAGATACTAGCTCTTCTGTCAGGGTTTGGATTTTAAACAAGAAGGTTGAAGACCCAGATGCAGACTTTGATATGATTTAAAAAACAAAGGGCAAAAAAATGCAAAAACAAAATCTAAAATCCAACAAAAGACAAAAAAGGAAAACCAAAGGCAGAGCAGGTAATCAAAGGGACACGAGGGGTCAGGGGAAGCACGAAGAATATCCAGGGAAGAAACACAAGGAACCAAGTACAGGTCATGGACATAGACTAAACTCCAGAGGAAGGACGACAATGAACTGGCCCAGAAGGGTAGGAGCACAGAGATTAAATACACACAGGGTAATCAGGGACAGGTGAGACTAATTAACACAGGTGAACACAATGAGGGCAGGGCACACAATCTTATAGGCGGGAAACAGAACAAAGGAAGGAAGTAAAACAAGACATGACATACAAGGGGCAAGAACTACAAAATAAAACAGGAAACACTAGAAACAAAACGCAGGACTAACAGGGCTACAAAGTAAAACAGTAAATTCTCTAAATGAATGCACAACTAAACCAAGACAGGAACATTATATACTAAATACAAAACTAAACAACAAGAACTTAAGACAAGAAGAGACAAAGTGACAAAGAAAAACAGGAAATGATATCTAAACACCAAAATACAAAAACAACATAACTAAACTAGAATGACTCCTGACATCTTCAGTTCAATGTTGCATATTTTAGTCTGCTACAACATTTATCTGACAGTTATTTAACTAGTACACTTTACTTTGAAGGTGAAACAACACAGGTATGATTGACGACTTACTATACCTGCTCCTTTTACATCACCACCAACATCCAACATGCAGAACTTTGACCCTGTTATGACCTTTTCCTTATGTGCTGATTTCCTTAATGACTCAGAGGGCCAAGCTCTATCAGAGACTTCATCTTTAAACTAAAATAAGACAATGTCAGGCCACATCAATGTGATTTCTCTGCTAAGAGCTCGTGAAGAATGAAGTCATCACCAAGGAGGAAAAACAGGAACCCTGCATCTTCCTGCTGTCGCCCCGAGCTACTTCACCACCAAATCAATCTTCCACCGTTTTATGAATAACCCGAGTCTGCTGAAAGGTTACATGACTGTGGTTTACACTGCTCGTACTCCCCTCTAAAAGTCACCTCACATCTCCGCAAACATCCCCGAACTGTTGCAAATGCTGAAATTACAACACACCAACAAAGCTGTTTACCGTCGCGCCAGCAGCGATTGTTTATACTGTGCCGTTTTTTGAGCGAAGATTTGAATACGTTCGTGTTAATTCCCTGGAATTCTGTATTCTCCGTGCTCTCCTTCAGACGAGGGTGAAGCGAGGCTGAGGCTCAGATTATGCATGAATCCCAGATTGCCACCGCAGTCATCTCTCCTCCTCTGAAGCACATATTTACCGTCAGATAAGGCGAACAATAATTCACGGGTAAACATCTTGGTTTACAGTGATTTCTGGAGCATTTTATCCTCTCTTATCTGACTACAGAGGGGGTGGAATATGTTTTCGCGGCTTTTGTCTGTGCGTGTACAAAGTGCGATCATTCCCAGTATTCTCTGTGAATGCACCATCTCCTCCGCCGTGACCTGATTTGGCACCACCCCTGTCGATTAGCGCCCTGAACACAAAGGCTTCGGTGCTCGTGCTGAGGAGGGCCTCGCTGCTAAGCCGGTGGGAGTTTTAGATTTGCCGCGGGGAAGAAAAAAGCAGCGCTGCACGGGCGAACCGGGCCCTGTTTTGATTGCAAAGCATAATCTGCAAACAGAGCCGTGGGGGGAGAATCGAGGAGGTCAGGCAGCCTGATCAATACACGCATTTTCACAATAAACGTGCTGAATATGTATGAGAGCATGCAGCATCTCGTCCCCCTCTTTAGTTCCTTGTTGAATGACACGTTTGATGCCGTGCCCTGGCACCGGTCCCGCATCCCTCCTAAATGACTTGATTTAAAAGTGAGATATGAGCACTACAGTCGCAGAGATCTGAACACCCACGTCACTGCCACTGTAGCTCAAGCATCTTGTATTAATTGAAATTCTCATGAAAAATTATGTGATGGAGTAAGTGGAGTGGAATATTTCTCATTCACGGCGTCTGATTATGAAAATCTTTGTGTTCCCATCAAGGTCTGATGCCATTAATCTGAACGAGCACGACGTGACGGTAAATGTAAACTTCGGAGCGACTAAGTGATGAACCTGGACCCATTTTCACCGCCTCCCTCACTAATCAACACCAACGCTTTTTTTCTATTTATTGCACCTTCCTAGAGAAGATGTCAAAGTGCATCCCAAGATAGAGGACAGGTGAAACACAGACACAATAAGAGGCAGCTCTAAGGAGATGAATCGAATTATTTAAAGGTGTCCGCACACAGATGTTAAAAGAGCGAGAGTTCAAATGTTCAAAACCTCAAAAGCAAAGTCTCCTTTTTAGTTTTTAGCCTGCAGCCGGGGGCAGATTGACCTGCTAGCAAGCCCCGGGGCAAAATGAAAGCTGTGTGCCCCCAGACTAGGATGCTTTTTCCAATTTAACCAAGATTCCCACATTAAAAACAGTATTTTATATAGCTATGTAGCTTTCCGACCGCCCGGCCTCGTCTGTCTGTCCTGATTATTTCATTAAAAAGGGACGAGGAAGACTCTAATAGATCGTGTTGTTCTCTTGGATGGCAGAGAATTTACAATAAACCAGATAAATAGAACTCCCAGCAGGCATTGCTGGTATGTAGCGTTCATGAGAATAACACGGCTTGAGGTCACATTGACCTTTGACCACCAAAATTAAGTCAAGAACATTTGCAGTATTTTAAGACTCACCCTCCAGGTGTTCCTGCGAAATTGACCTTTTGGGTTAAAGGTATTTTTTTTTAATGACCCATGAATTCTTTTATGTGATTTTGAGAGATCACAGTGACAACAGTACTCCTCAGTTCCTCCATGAGTTCACGTGCACGTTTGTGCCAAAGTTGAAGATTGTCCCTCCAGGTGTTCCTTAGATATCGTGCAGGATTACAACTCGGCTCATCTCTATATACAGATTCTAAAGAATACTGTAGAATTACTGAATAGTCAACCGGATTTCCAGGAAGACAAGTGTTCTGGTTTCCGTTTGAACTACGCTTGTAGTCTGAGTAGTATTGACCAATCATGTATCAGCAGGCTGCGGCGTATGCAGGAAAAACAGTCCGCGTGGAGAGCAAAAATGATCCGCGGTAATGAAATCCCAGCTCCCATTAGCGTGATCTGACGACGATTTAGCTTCTTCTTAATCTCTATAAACAGACATCTGCATGCTAACAGCTAACGGCTAACAATCTGTTCTAGGTCTAAAATTCAACTTGAGATGAATTCCCTGACGCCGTGTCACGAAAGCGGTTCATATTTCCCGATTTCCTTGAATGCATCAGATCGATTCGACCTCCGTTCAACAAACTTCTCATTTTAAACGTTTTCTTCTCCTCTTGAGGACAGACCTGACAAAGCTTTTATTTTTACTTCTTACAAATCTGCATCATGATGTTGAAACTTCGGCAAAGGTAAGACCCGTTAATAACAAGTAAATCACAAGAAAACAGTTTCTCTTTCTGTAACAGCACGCGGAAAAGGAAGTCTTGACGAGAAGTCGTTTGTCGCTTACTGCCCGGCACGTTCGCCGGAGTCCCCAGAGGCTGTATCGTCTCAGACTATAGCAGATGGGATCTGAGATTGCAGCTTGACAAAGTTATACATAACACATGAAGTCAGAGGTTGTTGGTAAATTAAAAAATTTGTGATTTCATAAACACGTCAGTGCAGGTTTTTGGCTTTCCAAACATCCACTGAAAACCTGACAAATCAAGGTGCTGTAAATCTATTATATTGCCTTCCCGGAGTCCTGTTCACTGATTTGTAACATTTCTCACAATGCAACAATACTGGAGGAGATAATAAAGGGGTCTCTCTCGTCATATTAATTCTCAGTAAAAATGGATGAATTGAACGCTCGCAGGTTTGACACCTTTGTTCTGTGCATTCGTCGGGATGATGGATATATAATGCAGGAAAGTCTTTGCAGGAAATGCTTTTAGTTCTGTACAAAAAGAGAAGGAACACAATTTTTTTTTAATATAAAAACGGATGAAATATTTTGAGAATCAGAAACTATAAACTTTAGTTTGGAAAGTACGGTTACAGGCCTTGAATCCATGACAATCAAAACGGGAGAGCACGCTTGTATAATTACAAATTCACAGTGAATCTCCTCCTTGGCTGTCTGCTCCCCTGAGACGACTTCTCTCCTGGCATTTAAAAAACAATCAACCTGTGGGAAACTTTTGAAAACATCACCGGATTTTAAAAGAAAACACCCCGGAGCTCTCTCAGCGCCCCGCTCCGCACACCCCTCACTCTGCGCCTCTTTGTCATTTTCCCATCCTTCCCACTGCGCCTCGGGCTTCTAATAATTGAATTAATTATATTGACATTGTTGAGTATCCTCTAATTGTAATAGGATCGCTGGGACGATAAGAGTGCCTGTGAGTCAGAGCCGCTCACCTCCAACCCATCTGTGTCTCTCTGGACGAGCGAGGCAGCAGGCGAGTCCTGCAGGGTCAGAGGAAAATAACATGTAGGAAAAGAAGCTCTGTGTACGTGGGCATAGAGTTTGCGCATCAGATGCATCTTTGTACATGTTTTTTAATGCGCTCGCCTTCACCTGTGTATTTATAAACAACAATATCTCTTTTATACTTGTGGTAGAGAGCTCAGCCATCTGCTGCATAACCTCACACCGGGTAAAAAACAACGGCTGTGCAAGCCCGTCTCTGCAATTGACCTTCCAACTGTTCTCCCAGTTTTATAAGATGTTGTATGAACTATGTGAAAATAATGGGAACAGGTAATGCATCATAACATCATATTGTTGTACAAATTGAGATTGCAATAGGTTGGTGGCATTGGTCAGGTCAAACAAGCTCAGGACTCGTCGAGGAGAATCCCAAGGTAAACCTGCGTGACCTTATTTCAATCAGGAGAGACGGTAATTATTTATTTTACAGGTTTAGAAAAGAATGAGAGCGTGCAATGACTGTGCAGTTAGATGCCATCGTGACGTCTTCATGTATTCGAAAGGTGTAGTGAGCCTGAGAGCACCGGTGGTGGTGGTGGTGGTGAAGAAAGGACGGCTGCAGGATGAGCTGAAGAGCTGGACTTGGACACTGAAGAATGGGATTGAGGTGGCTGGGTTAGAGGAGGGTCCACGCTGAAATGACAAACTGACAGCAGAGAGGAGAACAGATTTAAAGTTTGACTGCAGCAGGACGATTTGGTTGTGGCGAAACTTGGTTGGTTAAATACTTTAAAGAGTAGACGCCCATGATCAGCTGATCAGAGACGCAGGAAGAGATAGAGAGGGAGTGAGAGAGAGGTACGCTGTGTCCCAATTCAGAGGCTGCCGGACGTATTTGAGGCTGATTGCGTCACAGCGGCGCTTCGAAGTCTCCTTTAGATGCGCCCGACAAATGCGTCCTCCTTTTCCCGAGCTGTGAAGGATCCATCGGGAGCATCCTTCGCGGCCCAACGTATCCCGAGATGCACTGCGCGCCAATTCAAACGGCATGGTGGACTCTTAAACGGCCGAGGAATACACTTTAAATGTAAAGTTAGCCTGCTAGCTACCTGGTGCTAGGCGACAGGAGCGGAGCAGTGATATGAAAGTCTTCCAGCTTGAACTTATGCTGAGCTTCCCCCAGGTGCATCATTTAACTAACCGATAAAGCTGACTTACTTCAACCCGAACCACTTTCTTTTTCTAAATTTAAGCAAGTAGTTTAGGTGTAGAAACCTGACCAAACCGACCGTTTCACAATTTTAACCCCTTGTTCCTCTTATTGTTCCATACGAACGTGTGGGTATGAGGACGAGCTGCCGGGCCTTAAGAAGGCACTACTTTAGGACACACTCCTGATGGTAGTATTCCAGGAATAAATGTTAACTTAGCACACTTTTTCTGCCAAAATATCCTGAATAGAAACACAATAAGCAGCGTTTACGCCTTCATGGTGATGTTTAAGCACTGCTAGCACGTTAGTTGAGTGAATTAAAGCATGAGACACCAACGACCTTTACCTGACCTTTCCAGAACTTCTTGCGTTGCCTAAACGACAGAGCGGACTCGGTGGAATAAAGTACATTTAACTTGCTCTAATTACAGGTGAGTTGAAACTTCCAAACGCACTCCTGTGAAACTCTGTAATTGGCGTCTTGATCCCCCGTCGGCCCTCCAGGTGGGAGCTTTTGCCAGCAGGGGGTCGCCGACAGGAAGCCGTTAATCCCACTTCCTGTAACTTTGTTAAGTATGATGGACTTATCTGCACTCTCTGCTGTAACTTCCAAACTTTGATATTCAAACCAGTCAGTCGGCGTGTTGATCTGCCTCTCAGGCATCTCTCCACATCTGCAAATCTGCTGACACCGGGAAGTCCTCATTAATCAAAGCCTGCTGTAACTCCACTGCGAGGGCACGCGTGTGATGTGCGGGCACTGAGTACAGAGTTTGAAATTCTTTGGATGAAAGTCACTTTTAAAAGGAGATTTAAAAGATGATTGTCAGAGGAAGATGCTCCAAAACCCTCAGAGCCCTGACAGGTAAAACCCCCTCACCTTTAGATGTCAGGTCTCACCTCCTTTTACCCATAATACCTTGCATGGATTGTCCTAAATTCTGTTCTTAGAGGGACAGCATTTTGTGTAGAGGCTGATCACATAGAAACTTTCGGAATTTGGGCGATTCAAAGGGCCTAATTCTTTTTAATAGTTTTACAGTGAGTGAATCTCATCATCTTTAACATCTGAAAACGGAAAGTGAATTAAACGTGCAGCAGCTCAAATCTGCACTTAACTTCTGCACTTGAATAAATGCTCCTTCCATTAACCGGAGTCATGATCCTCCGTAGATGCACGCCAGAGTCTCTGCGAGCAGAACGATGATATGGCCGCAGGTCTCAGAGGTTCATTGAGAAGCCGACGCCGACATCTCGACAACTATTATGCGGCATTAGAGAACTAGAAAATCTAAAAGTCACATAAAGGTACTCGACGATCCTCGTGCACATTCGCTTTAGACCAGGTTTGGAAGAGCACATTTCAGCTACAACCCATTAGTGAACGAAAGAGTACCATTGAATTGCAAAGCAGAGTTTTTAAATTGTGCATTGTGTAAAGAGCTGATCTAATTTAGTTCTGGTTCACTACATATGCAGGTACATGTCCAGAAGAAACAGGACGGAAGAGGATTTCGACCAAGGCGAGGGCAGCTGAGCCCAAAACCTAGAGCTACACAGCAGTCTTTTTAAGAGTGTGCAATAAGCTCAGCAGGGACACAGTCACATGATAAAAATAGCAAAGGTGCACAGAAAGAAATTAAAGGACACTGATGTATTTTAGGAGCAAATGCCTCGCATGCTGGAGAAAAGAAAAAGACCCCTGCAGGCGTTAAGAGTCACACGTTGTGTTCACCCGGGTGCAAGCAACCAAACTCCCAAATAATGATAGAAAAATAGATAACTATTTTGATCATTGGTTAATCTCTTCAGTCATTTTGAAGCTACATTGTCAAACATTTGCAGGTTCCTGTTTCTTATGTTTCAGAGTTTGCTGCTTTTCTTTGACGTGTGTGACAGTGAATGAAGCGTTTTCGGGGCTTTGGACTGATGGTTGAACAGAAGCAGCAATCTGAAGAGCTGGCTTTAGACTAATAAAAATACATTTAACATTATTCTTTAACTTTTTTGTCGACTAAAGGCCACTAACGTTCACTAACGGGATTTTCGCGCTTCCAGCACTTATTTTCTATACAAGACCAATGCTGCAAAAACGGCCTCGACGTCAGCTGTTTTTTTGTCGCTGCTCTCTCAGTTGAAAATAGTTAAACTTTTGGAACACCACCGCACTCATCAATGTCACTTCTCTCTAACTGACCAATCAAAAGCAAGAAGAGGCGGGACTTCTGATAATTAACTTTGTCAACAAGCTAATCCTGGTTGTCACTGAGAACCCATTCTTTAAATTCATTGGCACGATGGACAGGCCGATCTTTTCCAACACAATCTCAAACTGTTGATTCTTCAAATGGGAATCTTTTGGGTCTTAGGTCTTTTCCTGGCGCTGTTTATCTCATGCACCCAGACTCGTTTTTTCGAGGGTACAATTTCCAGGTGTAGAGCTGCTGCTGACGCCAGGACACGATGCCTTGCATTGTTTTTAGGGCTTCTTTGTAAATCTCCTTGAATAAAAGCAAAAATTAAGCACACAGAGCAATTTAAAACCGTAATATAACTTTTGTAACCTAGCAACAGTAAGTGCAGGCGAGAAGAGCTCTTAAATTGAAGTCGTGCTGCCAGCGCAAAAAATGCCATCAGTGGACACAGGCCCTAAGCCATTAATAGTTACGTTAAGTTCCACTTATGAACAGCTGCTTAATCAAGTGCAACATCTCATCTCTCTCTCTCTGCTTTAATATCAAATCAGTTTTGTTCCGAATCTGTAATTCAACCGCCGTCGTCTCGGCTCCACGGGAAATAAATGCACTTCCTGTCCAAGCTGCCTTTCTTATATCCTGCAGAGTCCATGTTCGAGAGTTTGCTAAGTGATTTTCAGATTGTTCAGAAGTGATTGAACGCTGATGGCTGCCTAGAAAAATAATCATCAAATCTAAAACCGTGCAGTTAACTTATCTGAGATGTCGATGATTTGATTTGTGAAGAGTTCATCTCAACTTAAGCTCCATTTAAAGTGTTTTCTCTGCTTTATGCAAGATTTAAATCAGGTCTAATTCATTAAAGTTTGAACTCTTTGAGTGGAGAGGTTCTGCAACACATGCTGATACTAAAGCTAAGAATAATACTTTATGCTCAGAAGGAGCTTTTGGTTTAATAAATGGGACTAGACAATGCAACACCACTGGAGAGGACCTTTAAAACCAGGTTTGCAATTTAACACTTCGCCCACTGTGCAACACTTTGTTCTCATATCTAATAAGCCTTCCTGCAGCTCACCTGAAAGAAGGCTCTGACTTACATTTTCCAACCTTTTGAAGTTATTTTAGAGCAAAGTTTAACTCCAAAAAACACAAAAAAACAAGCTTCAGTCATACTTGATGAGAACGCACGCTGAGATCCATTTGTCTAAAAACAGACCTCGTCCAGAGGTTAACGCCTCCGACGTTCGGCCGCCGGGCAGCTGCTTGTTTGTGGGAGACAGAGTGTCAGAGAGCATCATGTCCAAGGTCCTGGGGAGAGCGGAGACATCAGACACCCAAATGTAATGGCCTGTAATTAGAAAGCTGATTAGTAGAACTAATGACCCAATAAATGATCCTTCTCTCATATCTCAGCGTCTCTGGTAGCGGCAGATAGGGGACGAACGGCGTAGCAGGACGACGACGCTCTCGTTAACCTAATTAACATCATTCAGGTGAATACGTGATGATGGAAGGTGATGATGAGGCAGCACGGAGGTGTTCCGGAGCTTTCAGGTGACAGCTGGGAAGCTCCTGTGCTCATTCCTTACAATTAAACTCCCAGAATTCAATCACAACTAGAATGGCCATATTTTATCTGCAGATAATTTCAATAATAATAATGAATGGGTTCGTAATGTTGGGTTTATAATGCAATAGCTTTAGAAAGAGGGACAATAAACATCAGGATACAAAATGTATATTCTAATGAAGGTGAAAAACGTGTCATTTAATCAACAATCTGCAGATACGAGAATCTCATTAAATTATATTTTCTTTGTAAAATTCAAAACTAATTCATTCTTCCATTACCTTCGGGTGCAATAACTTGTGAAAACATCACAAAAATGTAATTCAATGCTAAATTGAATGAGTCAACCTAACACAGGAAAGAGTATGAAATTTGCTAAACTGCAGGAAAACAAGCTTTTTATGAGGCAAAACACATGCTGAAAATGTATTATTCAAATATGCTACAATGTAAGATCACCATGAAACTGTGCTAACTAGAACAAAAGCTAGCGCTAGGTTTCAGCCTTGCAAGTCTGCCCGACTGATCTGCAACTAGTCCATAAAAACATTTGATAAGTACAGACAGCTACGTCACAACAGCTGATGTAAGCATTCAACCAATTTCTAGCTAACATAACCACTAGCTAACATTACTATCAGCTAGCAAGCAATACTATCAGCTAGCTAACATTACTATCAGCTAGCTAGCAATACTATCAGCTAGCAAACATTACAATCAGCTAGCCAGCAATACTATCAGCTAGCTAACATTTCTATCAGCTAGCTAGCAATACTATCAGCTAGCAAACATTACCATCAGCTAGCCAGCAATACTATCAGCTAGTAAATATTACCATCAGCTAGCCAGCAATACTATCAGCTAGCTAAGATTACTCTTTACAGTACTGTTCGCTAGTAATTGCCTTTTCTATTATATCCTATGAAATGGTAATATTAGCAAGAAATTTGAACTCTACCGTTCAAATTTGTTGTTGGCTAAAATGTGTCAACTTTAAATATAGCTTTATGTCCTTTCACTATCTATTGTCTTTTTAGTTAGTTTTTTTGTCATTTAGGTCAAATTACAATGTTAAAATAAAATATATAAAGATGCACGATATTATCGGCATGTTATCGATATCGATGTTCTCCGCCAATAAAACAATGCTTTAATTCTACCTAAATGCTCGATGCACTGTCTGCGCAAAATTATCAACAACGTACAAATAAAGACTTAAAAGTCACAGAAACTCGAGCCGATGAACAAAAGTTGAACAACTTTCACAGCTCTTAACTATCTAACAGTTAGCTCACATTCTCGTCATTTTACCGACTTAACAACATCACACGCTGAAATACACTAGCTGCCAAAGCTGACACTAACAGAGTGTAACATAAACATCAGTGCAAAGCAAACTTACATATTCATGGAAGCACACACGACAAAAGGGACTGTCCGTGATCACTGATGTCTCCGTAATAGATGCAGTAAACAAGTCCAGGCATGTCTCCCTCACTGCAGTGTTTCAGGGCGATGCTGCATTCAGTATGCCTCTTCCGTCAAGCGTGAAGAAGGATGCCAGATGTGTGCGGTATGGCAGTTTTTGGCCACTACAATAAGAGTAGGTATGAATTCCACTACAGAGGAGACTTGATGTTCTCTGCATTTAGGTGAAAAAAATACATTTGCCTAATATATCGGCAGTCGGCAAACACGGTTGGAAAATATCGGATATCGGCAAAAAATCCAATATCGTGCATCCCTAAAAATATACATATAAATGTCCGTGACCTACAGTTACATGGGTTTATTTCAACATGTATTGCATTGCAGAATTTAAAAACTGCTGCAATGACTGCCTTGGTAGCTCAAGTTTTAACGTTTTACAGACAAGAAACTCTTTTTTTGGGTTAAAAACGTCCACATCCCTCCGTATAGAGCAAAGATTTCTCTCCACAGCCCTCCTCTCTCTCCTTCTCTCTGTATTCAGCAGAGAGTGCTGCAGGCCACGGGGTAATAGGTGGCTTGGGGCACATCAGATGGGGAATAACAGTGGTGATTATCTTCTCTACCTCCTTGAAGTAATAGATGAAAGCCTCGCCATCATGTAATAGGCTACTTAAGTCTGTCAAGGCGGGAGAAATTTTTACCCCGTCCTTATTTGCCTGGCTCCTCTCTCCCCTCTTTTGTGGTTAAATACGCTTTGTCTGAATGCCCCTGATGAATAGCACGAGGCCTTTCTTCCTCCCTCTCTCCTGACATGATAATAAAAAACCACACAGGCGATGTGCTTTTAGTCCCCTTCAGGCTAAATCCCTGCAATCAAGAGTCATTTAGGATGTGACACACAGGCGCTAAAGAGCAGTCCGGCCAGGCTGGAATAATCACACTGTTATCCATACTTGGACATCATTAATGAGGCGAAAGAGAGGGACAGGCCCCGGGGGAGAGGAGGAGAGGAAGGAGGGAGATAAATGGGCTTGTTTTGCAGGAGATCATATAGCTAATGTTCCGGCATGATCATATCACTTAGACATCAGCGGGAGTCTTTGTAAAGCTGTTTTGTGAATGTTTTTTCAACAAGGAACAAGAAAGACCTTCATCATCTTTTTCGGCATTAATCAAGCAACAAACTCCAGGGCTCAAAAATGAAGCTAATCTGAAAGTGCCAAAAACTGCAGTTCCTCGATTGGCCTCTTGAGGCTGGCTCCAAAAGCGAGTCAATTCCCATGAAGACCCATATTAAAATGTCCAACTTCACAGCAGAATGGACATGTTTACAGCCTGGTACAAACACAGTTTTATTGAATATTTCTCTATTCACGATAAGGTATAAAGGTGAATTTTTAAATAACTCACCCATTTAATAAACAGCCCCGGAAAAAATTAAGAGACCACTCCAAATTGCCCTAAATTCAGCGTCTCTCTCTTCATGTCATGGTCAGCCCAATCCAGATCTGAACCCCATTGAAAAACCTCCTGAATGTGATCAAGAGGAAGACGGAAGTTCTACAAGCCATCGAACAAAGCCAAGCTGCACCAAGAGCGGCCTAACATCACCCAACAGCACTGGAAGTCTTCAAGGTGCATGAAAGCTGTGATTAGAAACCAGGTTGTTCCATCAATTATTGATTAGTGAACTCTTCCTGAGTTAAAACATTAGTATTGTTGTTTAAGCATGAACGTGAATTTGTTTTGTTAGCATCATTCGACGTCTAAAAAACATTTTTTCACCACTTTTTGTTTTTTAACCAGTCGTCACTTTGTGCAAATAAAATACCTCAATGAGAATATATAATTTGGAAGTAGGAGAAATGTTGTTTACAATGAAAGGAAAGTTAATTTTACTCAAACACAAACATATAAATAGAAGAACCAGAGAATAACCTTATTTCTGTAGTGGTCTCTTAATTTTTTCCAGCACTGTTTATTAAGCTAGCTGTCTGCTAAGTGTCACCACTGCTAACTGAGTCGCATAGCTAAACCTCTCTGCTGTGTTTGTGTTGATGGTGCCTTTCGGGATTTTTTTCACGACTGATAATGTGTCTTACTGTGTTAGTTTATTGTTTGAACAGAACATTGTTTGTATTCTACGACAGGCTGCAAGGTCGCAATATATAACAAGCTTCTAACGGACATAATGTGCAATAATACTCCTGTTGAGAGCGCTGCAACTCTCCATAATCTACATGTGCAATACTTATTTTTTTATTTATTAATGTGCAAAATCACATCACCTCATCGCACTTCTCAAAGGTGCAATACTTCTTTACTTACCTTATTATTTTTTAGGATACATAACTTTATTGTAATATTGCACGATCCACTTTGCTGCTGCAACGCTATAAATTTCCCCGTTGAGAGAATTATCTTATCTTATCTTTAGCATCGTAAGATTAATAAACAAGTTGGGTGACTTTCAGCTACAAACAGCTTTGTATTCTGTGGGAAACAGGACGGTTAGCTCAGTGGTTCTCAAAGTAGGGTCCTAGGACCCCTGGGAGTCCGCAAACCATAGCCTTATCACTATAAAACAGGTCTGAAATAATTACTTTGATAAGTTAATATCAATAAACAAAACAAATAGTTCCAATGGCATCTGAGAGTGCAAATGGTCAAATGCATATGCTTAATCCGTGTTACGATCATGATGGGGTCTTTGGAAAATGTTCTCCCCTGTGAGGGGTCCCTGGCCCCAAAAAGTTGAGAACCCCTTGGTTAGCTAGCATATTAGCCAGCTAATGGATTAGCCTTGGACATAGACACCATAGTTTTCATAATTTAGCATTTGCCAACACCTGGTCGCTTTCCAGCTCCAACTACTTTTCAAAATATGGTCACCTTTGGCCTCTGAAAAATATGTAGATGGCTAAAATGCAAAAATTGAAGTCTATAAACCAATGGGTGATGTCACAGTGGCTAAATCCATAATGTATACAGTCTACAGTTGCATAACTTACTTGAATATCTGGTAGAGAAGATACAGCAACACCAGCCTCCAGTAACCTAGGTCCACTTAACCAGTGTAGCGATAGCGCCAACACACTTTAAACGTAAAGCTCATTCTGACCCACACAACAATTTTGAGTTGAGAATTCTTGAGTTTAAGCAGCCCAGTTTATAATTTGTAGTACTTATGTTTGGAACGCTGCCTTGTTTTGTTCTTTATTCATGAGCTAAAGCTACAGTTCCCTTCGCACAGCTCCTTCCAAACAAAGAGCGAGGTGTATGTAGGAGTGGATGGTGCATGTGATTTAGCTGGTTTTATTCCCCCCAGGAAGAAACGACACCTCCACTATTTTTTTCATCATCGATCTGAGAGGGTGCTCTTTCTTGTTAAAAGCTCACCTCTAATGGCTGCTGATGCCTCTGAGTCGAGGGTTTTTAATTTGCATCGAGCACCACGCACCCATATGGTAATCCTACAGCACCTGCTATATCTTTGCATAATTCTGCATAAAACCCTTATCTTACTCTTTCACCAGATGTGGAAATGTCCTTTAATGCTCTTATTGGGAAGACAAGTCGAACACGTCAGAGTCAACTTTGCAGAGCAGATAAAACTATCTAAATGCAAATAAACAGCGTAACCGTGTCACAGTCGATCCAGAGTTTATCACGCCACGGCTGCTGCAGGGCACGCTGTTTTAAATCATTCACCCTGCCTCGCTCCTATGATCGCATTGTATTCAACCCATCATTGTTTTTTACAGAGCAGCATGTCTTGTCAAACAGGGCTGGTTATCCGTTGATCATTTTAGGCAGAGCCAGAGCAGACTAACAGGAAACTCACAGTCCAGACAAATAGCTTCTGTTCATTCTTAAATGCACTTTAATCTGTCCAGTTCTCCCATTATGGCTTACTTTTTTTTCTCTGTCCAAACTGGTTTCCAAACACTGAGGGCTCTTTTGGACACTAACTTTAGATAACAAAACAATCAAAAATAAAACCAGCAACAACGTTTGAGTACTCTTTCAGGTCGACCACCACATGGCCTTGCTTTGTGTGAAACCATTTAGTGAACTAGATCTTTAGTCTTGTCCATTTATCCATCCGTCCATTTTCCTCCGCTTATCTATGGTTGTGTCGCAGTGGCAGCAAGCTAACAAGTCTGGGCAAGGTAGCCCACACGTCCCTCTCCCTAGCAACATGTCCCAGCTCCTCCTGGGTGTTCTCGAGGTGTTTCCAGGCCAGACGGGATATATAATCCCTCCAGCGAGCTCTGGGTCTGCCCCGGGGTCTCCTCCCAGTTGGACGTGTCCGGAAAACCTTTAAAGTAAGGCACCCTGGAGGCATCCTAATCAAATGCCCAGACCACCTCAACTGGCTCCTTTCGATGCGAAGGAGTAGCGGCTCTACTCCGAGCCCCCTCCAGATGTCTGAGCTCCTTCACCTATCTCCAAGGCTGAGCCCAGACACCCTGCGGAAGCAACTCATTTCACTTGTATCCACTACCTTGGTCTTTCGGCCTCGACCCAAAGCTCATGACCACAGGTGAGGAATGTAGATTGACTGGTAAATTGAGAGCTTTGCCTTCAGGCTCAGCTCCTTCACGGCAACAGTCTGATATAACGCCAACTGACGCTGCACCAACCCCGGCTGTCAATCTCACGATGGTAAATGGACTTTCACACTCACATTCACACACTGATGGCAAAGGCCTAAGTGCCCATCTCCAGTCAGATCTAAGCCCATTCATACCTGTTGGCTATGCCTTCTGGAGCAATTTGGGGTTCAGTACCTTGCCCAAGGACACTTCCACATGAGATTGAACCACCACAGCCGCCCTGATCCATTTTACCCTAAGACCCCAAGAGACTTCACTTGAGGCAGCAAATGTCAATTCTTTTCAAATTCTTTAAATAACTGTTAAGTCTCGCGTTTTCCATCAGCCAGCAGTGGTTGGTCTGCCAGAGAGGGTAGGCCGAGCTAAGCGGCTGCTCTTCATGTTTCTGTAAGCATTGCGAGTAAACAGTAATCTACTATGGCTGAACAAACAAAGAAAAGATGGATGACTACAGATACAACTTCAACAAGAAGTGAAAATCCAAAGAAAAAGAAACAAATTTGACGGTCAGATGAAGCAAACAGTCTGAAAAGGAAAGCGACCGTCAGCCAGGAAAATCAAGAGTTAGAACCATGACAAAGGGAGCCAACTGTAGACGGCTGGTTAAGTGTGCTCCCTTAATTGCCAATTATTTTCAGCGGGTGGCAAAACTGAAATATCTGAGATTTCTTCTTCGTAAATACAGTCAATATTTATCAACACCCACATGGAACCAACTACCTGACAACGACAGATGGTGAAGACGCCAATGCAGCAGATTTTTGGAGCTATGTTACGATGCAATTTCAGTCAAATTCTTCAACAGCAAACTGCAACTTTCTTCACTTGCAAAATGATCTTTATATGCAGAGAAGAGACGCATAATCCATGGCACAGTGTCTTTGTCTCTTGCCTTTGACCATCATACATATTGTTGGTCCTATGGCTGTCCACTGGAAGGGGAAGAACTTTGACTCTCTTTGCTCTTTATGATGACACACATTGACAAAATAGTGCTTAAAATGATTGGCTCACTTTTATTGGGGGGGGGTATTACGCTAATTTCAAGCTTCATATTTCACTCTGCGATACCTGTAGAGTAGGTTAGCGTAATTTACAGTTAAAATACTTATGTTTCTCACACTGGTGCTCTGTGCAGGCCCTCATACAGCCTGAAACGACTCAGTCAGCTCTGTCCCTTTAAGAAACCCCGCCCTTACAAGCCCACTTTCTTCTGATTGGCCAGCTCTCCGAAGCCTGCTGAGGCTGCACTCTGTGATGTCACAAAAAACACTTGTGTGAAACCTAGCGATCACAGCAGCCTGCAGACTGAGCTGAGAAGCCTGGGGATTACGCCAACATACTTTTATCTACAGATCTGAAACTTCACCCACGTTTAGTCTGAACATCCGACATTGTAACATTGTATATATGTTAACTTGTGAAACAGCATAACACCCCCTCTTTAAGTCGCTTTACACATCTGTGAAGGAATCTTTGAACTTAATCGCAAATGTAGAATACAGCTGTCCTTCAAAGAGCAGCCCAGCTGCTGAACACCTCAAGGATTTAGTTCTGTACGTGATGAACATGTTTTAATCTTGACAGCAGAAGCTCAGGCTCACCTTTGGTTTCTTCTCGACAGGTGTGTGGGAGGAAATGTTGAAGGCACGAGAAGAAAAAAGCTGATTCGAGCTCGACCCAGTGATACCGCAGAAGGTTTTATTGTAAGTAATGAAAAAGCTACAGCGATGTAGTGATTGTTAACATAACCAAGGTCCTGACTTCAGTAGTAGCTGCAGTGATTGTCTCAGATCTCTGAATCCTTTACAAAGCTGAAGCTTTTTCCTGGCTATTTACCCAAACTGTTGCACTCCTGCACTGATGACAAAGACGTTTATCTAAAGGCTTTTTGTCCTGCCGTCTTCTCTCAGGATCAGGTCAGACTCTTAGACGCACATAGCTACTGATCTAAAGAGAGTGTTCTCCAGTATCGAGCTCAGGCGCTGCTCATTTCACAAACAATATTTGTACTTTTATTTATATATTTATTCGGAGCGTCTGTGAAGGGGAAAGGTTTAAAAACACATTTGGAGCGCTGCACGATCAGACAGCAGGGAGAGAGAAAATAAAGGCACGGATCAGAAATCGGGAGAGAAAGTGATGTAAGTGTCAGCGTGTTTTGTTTTTGTACACAGAGAGCTTCTGCCTCACAATGGCCTCCCGCGTGTGACCGAGGGAGCTCATCAGCCCAAAGTGAAAGCATTAATTACCTGAATAAAGGCAGCTGGCATGGCACTTTTTAAAAACCCAACCTACGTGCACGAGGAGAGGAGATTTCAGAGCGTACTGAGGAGGGAGCAGTTTTATGTAGCCTATAAAACCCATTATTCTGCACACGGTTGACAGAATTGCGAGTTGATATGATTGAAAGGAGGTAATGGTGCCTCTTTCAACAATAACAGTTCCCAGTTTATTTCGCCTCAATTACCTTTTAGCAATGCAACAAAGAAGGAAAATTTCCCCTGTTGCACTGCTGAGGGGTGATTTCCAGTTGTTGCACATCATACTTCTGTATTCTGACTCCATCTCGTCTTCATGAGATGATGTGATTGCTACTTCTTGCTTCCTCCTGCTTATGACTTCTGCTTAAATTGGTTTTGCAGAGCTTTCATTCCAGAATGTTCCAGGAAATATGAAACAAATGTATCATGCCTTAATTCTGGATTTCATAAGCGGAATCATCTCTAAAACACGGTTGTAAAACTGTGGAAACGAGTTGTTTCTAAAGGTGGATATTTATGCAAAGCTCGTCGTGTTCCTACAATTAAAGAGAGGACAATAGCTTCATCCTCCCACTAAAATTTGTGCATCGTGCTGTGTGGAATAAAAGCGGCCATGCCTCTCTGGTCTCATTGTGTTGTGAAACCGATCATTACATTTTTGTTTCAGCCGGCACCTGTGGACAAACTGCTGCTGCAGGTATTCGGGCCCAGCAGGTAAAGGTCGGGGGATTGTGGTAGCGACAAACTCAGAGAACACAGCTGCTTTTACATGTGACAGCCGATCCTTTGGTGAAGTACATTTGAATGATGCAAAAGGTGTTTTTAACCTTTGATGTCGTCCAAGTTGTCACAGTGAGTGAGTCACAGAGCTAAGCATCTCTATCTCATCTCAGATAATGGCAGACGACAGATAATGATAGATTGAACAGTTTTGTTCCTGTAGTGTGTGGAGAGCAACGATATGACCCAAACAGCACATCACACACTAAAGAAACTTTCCCACTGGTCAAAAAACCCGCTAACACCCGCCTTTGTTGCTTAACGGGAAAGGCTACAATCAACACTCAGACTCGGGTCAAATGACTCTGCGGTAGACCCGGGTAATTATCGCCTCTGCTCTGATCGGCATTGATGGAAACACGAAACCCGTGTCAGCACGCTAATCTCCGCCCCCGTTCTGGCGCCAAGCTTTGCTCCGTCGATAACTTCTGCACTTCCTTGTCATCTCAGCTACTCCGCCCGAGCAGCGCTCCAACATTGTTCCAAATTTGTCTGCGCCAAGTTTGATAAACAGACTGAGTAATAGATACAATACAGACCTAACCACCGTAACATCTTCACTCTTTACTAACCGTGTCTCCAGCGTATTTGTGACGTCAGACGGTGACGCAGCAGAAAAGAGACCGACAGGAGGATACTTCACTGGCAATGGGAAAAGAGACAATTGGCATCTATATTCAGGTCTTCCCGGGTCTAAAAAACCTGCGTCAACACGCTAATTTCGGTGGGAAAGAGGTGTAACAGATCCACTCAGTCAAACAAGACTTAGAGTAAATAAACATGGCGGACACCGGGCAGGAAGAATTGGTAATGAAGAAAAGAAAAACTGTGGATGAAGTGGTGGAGCCGGTGTGAGCATGGGCTCTACATGTTACTTTATGCTTCACGTTTGCTTTTGCCTCCATGGCTGTGGTTGTCGTGCTTCCTCCTTCATGCACGGCTGTCCTCGGGGTTCCTCCAACACAACAGGATGTCAGATCGTAAATATTGAACGTTTAATAAAGACTTAGGTGAGGCCACGATGTTCCTCCAGATCAGGGGGGGCGTAAAATAGTAAAACACAAGATAGTAACTGTGTTTAACTTGAAAAGACGATGAAGGATGAAGGAAAGACAGTTTAGGAAGCGTCTTAAAGGTGTTTATTACATTACATGTTTTCATAGTGAATCAGAATGTTAGAAAACTCATAAAGAACTCGGAAACATCTTCACAATAGTTTATTCATAGATTGAGAAGCACCATAAACTTTGACATCAGATGAGAGTGAAATCTTCAGAAACCTTTTCATCTTTAATCAATGAAACTCTTCATGCTGCTGAATTTCCTCTGAATCTAAAGACTACTTAATGGATCCGAGTCACCAACAGAACCTATTAGTCACCTCCTTCAAAGCTCATCAGTTATTCGCTCTGAGAGGAAATGTCCATTAAGCGAGCCTACAGGAAGCTGCTATTATAAGACGCATGGCTCGCTTCAGTTTCCTCTTTCATGTGCAACGTATACCACCATTTAGCAGGCATCCTGCTCTGTTACAGCCCTGAGAGCAAAACTCAGCAATACTTACAATCACAAGAAGACCAGGTTAACTTCAAAAAGGCCTTGTTAGCTTCCATGCTAATGCTCACTTAGCCTTTGAACCCCTTTCTTAGGGAGCGAAAGAAGAAACAGAAAAGTAAAAGTTTGTTTCCCCCTTTGATTGAAACCCATGTTTTGTATCTTTACACAGATATTAACACGTGTTTGCACAATGTCTGTGTGATGTAATGAAACAGAAGCGCCAGTGGAGCGTGGACACGACAAGCTCCGGCGTGTAATCGCCGAGCAGGAGGCAGTGACTGCAGGGAGGCGTCGATAAGGACCGGTGAGTTAAAAACAGATTACTTGCGAGGCCCGCTGGGAATCAAGACACTTGTTCAAGATATGAGGCTTCATGAGAGAGAGAGAGAGAGAGAGAGAGAGACAGAGGGAGAGACACAAGGAGAGGCATACAGAGTACTAAAAAAAGCGATATTATGAAACTGGCATGTCTCAAGTCTAACAGAAATAAAGGTAAAAAGGTGATTTACCTGTACTTTAATTTTAAGATAATTCCTTCACACTCATTTCATCAGTTAACAACAGACTCATACTCACCAGTCTGCTATCAGAAGTTGCTAATCTCGCCCTCCAGTCGCCTTTCCACGTTGTTGCTCTTGTTTGGCTCGGCTACTTAATTAAACTACACACTTCCTGGAGACATTGGGCATTAAAAGATTAGCTTCCCAGGCTAACCACAAAACAGGAAAATGATTGCGACTGGGAAAATCTTTAACAGGGCATCCTTGGAACTAGCTTAAAAGAGCAACTTTTGATCATGTTTTTGGAGCACTTTGTTAGCAACCAACATCTGATTTTAACAGGTTAGCATCCTTTAGCCAGAAGTGATTATATTTGTACGAACATTTCAGGCTGGATAGGAGCAAGATGCATCTGCTATTCACGGTTACTGATTAGGATGCTTATGTTGGCTAGCTAAACACAGGCTTTGAATAAAATGTACTAACTGAAAAAACAAACAGCCGACACCTCAAAAGGACTTTTTTTTAGTACTGACGCTAAACAAGACATTTTTCAGGTCACTCAGGAAGCCCCGCCCTAAACCCTGCTTAATCCTCTATTTGACTCTAAATAGGACCATGATGTACAAAACAAACATCAAGCTTTCTTGGAGAAGACTTGTCGCTAGAGATTGATATTATTGACTCTATGTATAGATGGACGATGCGTCTCCATCTGCTCTCACTGTACGAAATTGAAGCCAAAATAGCCCCCGTGACGATTGTGATATCATTTGCAGGAGCCAGATTTGTCAACATGAGGCCACGCCCCCTTTTTACAGCATCAAATGACTAATTAAAAGAAAACTAACTATAAAGACAGAAACCATGTTTGAGAAAAATGTATTTGACGTGTATATTGATTTTATAGTTCGACTCATGTCCCATCTGTTAACATGGAGGAGGCGGGCTTTATGACCTATACTGCAGCCAGTCAGCAGGGGGCGATAGAGAGGGTTTGGCTTCACTTTTAGGGAGCCGTCATGTCGGCCATCTTTTTATATGATTGAGAACATAAACTCATTAGGAAGTAGCTTCCTTTTTTCATAGACCTCTTGACAATCTGACTCCTTTTTACAAACAGAGAAGTCTGCCCCCTGCTGGCCATAGAAAGAATGCCGGTTTAGGGCACTTCTTGTATACAGTCTATGACACAAAACATACCTTCATATACACGCACATTCGACCTCCATGTTTGTTGACCAACCTGCAGAGCAATCTATAGAGCTACTGGCTGCATCTTTAAATTTACGTCAAGAACTTTGGAAATAGGAGAAGATAAGAAAAATTGAAACATTTGTAAAAACTTGCAAATTTTCAATAAGAGCGCATCTCTAAAATCAAACCTCTCTCTTTCTGTTTGACTTTTCTGACATGAAAACAGTCTTAGAAAACGCATCAAACAGCTCAAGTATAACAAGAAGTCTGACTGAATAAAATAATGTGTTCCTCCACAGACTCTCGGAGAACCAGCCGAGCTCTCAGCTCAGGTGAAAGTCTGAATGGAGTTTGGTGCAGAAATGAGGTTTTAGTGGAGGCCTGTGTCCTCCTGATTCCAGTAATCAAAGCTTTGTAAATCACGACGACTCGGGAGATAAACTGTTTTGAAAGTCGTGCCATGGATCAAATGGGGCAATCTAGATTCAAGCCAACTCCAAAATTAGCCAGTCGGCTTCACTTGTTTTTTTTGTTCTTTTCTCCTTCCAGGGAGAAGCTCAATTCAATTTCCCTCCGCGTGTGCACGGAGGCCGCTCAGACGCTCGGATCAATTTATAATAATCAGAGGAATATGGTCCGAGGAGGAGAGAGGTTTCATTATTTTAATTCCTGTGTAGCGGCCCTCGAGCATAAAGTCACATGAATGTATTAGTGTCCAGATGAGAGGATTAGTGTATTGATTACAAATATGATTAAATCCAACAACACGTATAATGAGGCTTTCTGGGAATACAATGAATGTGAAACATGTGAGTCCATCGAGGCTGAAATAAAGTCTAATTGTTTGGCTTTGTTCTCCCGCAAGCTTTCACCGTTATTGTTATACGAGTACAATTACGAGCCACAGAAACACGGCTGTTTCGAACATATGAATGTGCTCTAAGTGACTTATTTCATACTGTATATTATTACAGCTTGCAATGAAAACAAGGTAGCAGTAAATACTCCATCCTCAATTCCCCATATGAAGTTAGAGGATGAATAAAAAACTCTACATGTCGACTGTAGCTGCAGCAGCTCCCTGCAGGATCATCAGTGCAATTTTAAAGTGCTGCTGAGCTGCTTTATTCCCTTTTGTTTCATCAAAAATCTGATCGATGTTGTGATGAACTGTAAGATAGAAAACAATCCAGTTTTATCTCATGTGTGTCTGAAAATAAAGTTAAAACCAGCAGAAGATTGCAGCTGTGGAAATTCAGTTCCGCTCCTTCTTCACAAGGACGTACTTTTCTGATTTTCGCTTTGTGAGGACAGTAAGTTTCAAGACTGAGACAGTTACTAGAAGTTGCCGTTGGTCCCATACCTCCACCGTTCTTGCATCCCTCCATTGGCTTCCTGTGAACTTCAGAATAAACTACAAGATCCTGTTGGTATTCGTAAAAGGCACTGTAATGGTTTGACCCTGTGCCGGACTGCTCGTTAAGCCCAGTTCAGAGCAATGATTTGCAACGCAACAAAACAGAAAAGATTTGACTTGTCAAATCTCAAAATGCAGTTTTAGAACTGAATAATGTCGCTATTTCACTTCTGCCGATCAGGAAACAGCATAAGTTGGCGTAGGCACCCTGTCTCTGGCGCTGCAGTAGCCAAAGACGGCTCCAGATCCTCTCTCTCCAAACTCTCTGTCTTCGACGTTTATCAATCAGTGTTACAGCTAACATTGTGAGCACGTCACTGTCACTGTCATCCACTTCTTTTTATAACAGAAATCCAGTTAATTCATGTAACCTCGGCCTAATACTAACGTTATAGTATTAACGCAGAAGTAGTGGGGTATGTCAGTGCGTCGTTGCTATGGACATGGTCAGCTGTGTCTGTGTGCGTTCCGTTGCTTTGATGTGAAGAAGGAAACTGCTCTCTGATTGGTCAGAATTTCCACGTGGGAAAACTCCCTGAAGTAAACAAAGAGAGAGAGCTCACTCCTCAGTCACACTTATCACGATCGCAGACTTTAATGTTTTGTCTTTTTACTTTTAACCAACATTGTTCCACAGTTTGATCAGTTCCACTCTCCTTTAGTTTTTCACTGAACACTTTGAACACCTCCATGTTGTTGTACGTTTCCACAAGCATTTGTGAAATTGTTTGCTCAGCCCATATTTGTATTCGAGCCCTCACCTCGTCGCTCCCCCACGTCTGTCCTCTACTCATCTTGCTGCCGGGCTGCGTGGCTGTCTCTGCGAGTGTCAACATCTGTTGATAATCCGTTTTTTGGTTCACTTCCTATATTTGGTTTGGATCGCTTTGGACCAACAGTGAACCGAATTCTGGACCACTTGGAAACAAACCGAGACCTACGTTTTCAGGTTGTTTGTTTGGTCTGCACCAAAGTTCAAGATTGCTCTCACACCACCCCGAACCGACCGGACTATCTGGCACCAGGGTTCAGTTCAAACAGACCAAACAGCTCAGGTGTGAAAGCAGCCTCAGTATCTTTTTTTTTGAAAAGCCAACAGAACAAAGCTCCCAAGAAGCAGAAAAACTTATCTTGAACCCAAAATAGACACAACCAAACAGCAATGTAGACACTGAACAAACAATAAAGCACAACAAACAGATAAAATGTGTGATTATTTCAAAAGAGAAAACAAAGACAAAAGAAAAGAGTTCCTTCCGGAAGTAAAAAAAATCCACTCCGGGTTTTCTTTCAACTAGTCAACAAACAACAACTCAAAACAAAGCAAGGTCAATCTTTTGTGTTTTCAGTTCAATTCAGTTCATTTCTAACGAAACACAACATTGCAATCCACAGCAAAAAAGTTAAAAGAAGCAACAGTTACTGCTCACGCATCCGTCACAAGTCCAGTCAGTCCAGGCCGAGTCTTTCAGTCAGTCGTCTGCCGGTCTCTGTCACAGCAGCGTGTCCGTTTTCCTTGTCCACTCCGATCCTTAAATCTCTGCCTTTTAATCACACCTGCTCTAACCGCAGAACAAAACGTGATTGATCTTTCATGTTTCAGTCCAAACCTTCCAGAATCATCTTCTACAATCAGATCTTTTGCATCTTTGGACCGTTTGAAACAGCTTCTAAAAACTCATCTGTATAGACGAGCCTGTTTGAAGATCTCCATCCCTGTCGTGGGTTTTTGTTTCACTGAGGTTCGGTCTATGTTTTATTTTTGATTATTGGTTCATTTATTTTAAGCTTAACTGTGTTTAAAAAGTATTATAAAACAACTGTAAGTAATTAATTTAAGCTTGATTTCTACATGTGCAGCCTAAGTGTGGAGTTCAGGCCCTCAGGAAATCTCAAGTGTTTGGAGAAAGAAATTCAGTCAAGCATCAGCCACTAGGTGGAGCTAATTTTGTTTTGCATATTTTGGGCCTCATTGCTTGCCGTTTGAACCCTGAATGTGGCCATTTTGTTTTTCCTGACACTCCTCAGTATAAAGCACACTGTGGATATGTGAAGTCAAACCATTTTAGAAAGCGGAAACAGATTTTTAAAGGCGACTGGACCCGACAAACGGATTCACAATAATTGGAAAATGAGGAAACGTAAAACCTGAAGGTGGTACACACTTACAGGAGTTTTGTCAGTAAGTACACCTTAAATGAGAGGCTTATATTTGCCATCATGTTTTGTTTGGGTGGCTATGTTGGGCAAAAATGGGGCACCATGTTACCTGTACCTGTTTGGTAGCCTTAATGAAGCTAAAAACACATGGTTTAAATATCACCGTTCATTTCATTTCTTCTTTTCAGTTTAACTCCATATTAATTCTGTCAATAGAAAGTAGTGGTGCTCAACTGACTACAGGAGTTATGTGTCTTTATAGTTGGTGAGTGGGACTCTGAGCTGAACCTGAGGTGGTCATGAAACTCAGAGTTCATTTGTTAACTTTTTCTGGTTTTGATATCTGATAAAATGCCAGTTTTTAGTCCTGGTTCCCAAAAACAGTAAAGTTTGCTGACATAAGCACTGTCAGCAACATGCAGGTGCCCTCTCTGGCACCAAACCGGCAGAAGCAAAGCAGATAGATGTCGAATTTGCTGTTTTTTTCTCGTACATTTCCACCTGGAGCATGATGGAATCTAGTCTTGTAAATAGTGACCCTGCAAGATACCCTGTCTTTGCAAAATCTTATATAGTGGCTAAAATGTCTTAAGTTGTGGGAGGAATCAGACATTAGTGTTTGAGAAGTCTTATTGTGTATAGTAGGCGTAAGATGATATTTATACAGCTGGTACAGAGCAAGATAAAGACTTAGCAGAGTGAGTCGATCTAACCTTCTAAAGTTGAGTTTTAGGATAAAAAAACACTCACCAGAAAACAAAGTGCTGCCCCTCAGGCTGAATACAAACAGACGAGTAAAGCTGTAGCTTTATTAGCCAGGAGTTCTGAGCATCTGGCAGTAAAACAATCTTTGACTGTTTCTTCCTCTGTTTTTAACGGTGGGCCGGGACACATAGGAAAGAAATCACTCATCTCAATGACCCTTTGCTCTTTCTTGTTGGTGTCTTTTTTAGCAGCAGTCGTAATGAAACACTCGTGCATCTGTCCCTTATTAGTTCTTTTCTGGTCACCTTTTAGAGCTTCCACTGCACCATGTCACAGATCCACGTGAGATAACAAGCTCTGTAAAAAGTTACCTTCAGAGGAATCCATGAAATCTAACAGGCAACTGTTTGCACGGAGCATAAATGTGAAGTGAAATCAAACCGTTTGAAGTCTTTAAAAAATCTTCAGATATAACAAAATAGTGTTTCCCTTTCCCACTGTGTTCACCTTTAATAGGCGACTTTCAGAGACTTCTGTCAACCTAAGATTTTGCTGACATTTCTGGAATAAACACTCCACTTTATGGCTGTTTTGTTTTATAGTTTAATCACCGCCTTTCCCTTTATATGATCTGCAATAAGTGTAGGTTTGTTTTCTCAGATGAATCCCTCTTTAATGTGTATTTAATTAGTATTTTAACTTCTTTTTTAGGTTTACTTTTGTGATAATAAAGTCGTTAAACAAATCAAGACATTCCTAACTTAGTGAGTCCCCGTGGCTTTGAATATCAGATGAAAACAAAATCTTCAAGGAGAACACAAATTCTCATATTTACTCGTACTTTTCTGGCCAAACTCTGAAGCTTTGCAGTCCAGACGTGCACAGCCTGAAGGACATTTACTTATTTTCATAATCCTGCAAGGAGCCTGCAAAAGGTGTTTTAGGAGAGTTATTAATATTCCTGTGAGACAGGTCCAAGTGTCTCTATAACCTGTGCTCTAAAAACATAAAGTCTGGATGATAAAAATAGAGCAAAAGCTAATGAATCTTTCAAATACATAAAATCACCCCCATATTCCTGTTTTATCACCAAGCGGCAACCTGAGGGGCTGAGAAGTGAAGCCAATGCAGGAGTGCCAAAACTGCAGTTCCTCGAGTGGCCACTTGAGGCTGGCTCCTAAAGCGAGTCACTCCCCATTAGGCCCCATGTTAAAATGTCTTTACGGCAGAAACATGTTTACAGCCTGGAACAAAAAACAGTTTTGGCCTCTATAGCTCATTTCTCTTTTCATGACAACTGTACGAGGGTGAATTTATATGTAACTTGCCTGTTTTAGTGATAATAAGGCTTAAAGTTTGGCATATTCGGGGCGTGGTCGCTTTGAGTCACCTCGGCTAATTCAGTCTCTGAAGTTTACATCATGTTTGTGTTGCTACCTTATTGAAGACAATTAATCTGTCTTGCTAAGCGCTTTATTGTGCTAACAAATTAGCTGTAACAAATTAGCAAATGAGGCATTTTTAAGTGCTTGTCATACATTGATTTCTTTGTTGCAGCCAGTCCATGGGAGTCAGGGTTGTTGGCTTTTTCCCATAGAGAAGAAGGTGGGCTGTTCTTTTACACTTCCTGGTTCGTGCCGTTCACCTACGACTTGCTCTAACGAGTTGCCTAGTTCCCTACGCTCCACAAGTTCTCTTGGCTTTCTTAATAAATAACTCGGCTACCAAGAAAATGAAACCTTGTTTTGTGGGAAAAACGATGGTTAATTAGCTCCTTCGGCAGCTTCACACACTCATCATGCTGCACTTGTTGCTGGTTTTTCAGCTGTTTGAACAAGTGAGTCGTGTTGCTTCGCAGCACAGACGCAGGTTTCATGACCTCTTTGCTGATTATTTTTGCCCTAAGCCTGAAACACCTCCAAACAAGCGATGACGAGCCGTTTCAGAGGACCAGCTCTTCGTCTTCTGTTCCAGACATTTGACTCCTTCAATTTAAACTGTCGCTGCGAGGTAGGCGCTCATGACATGACATGCCAGCTCCCCCAAAAAAAGCCCAAACCTCTCCATCTCCCCCTGGGGGAGTGGCTGTTAGTTTAGGGAGCGCTTGATTTGATATGCAGCAGAGTTTTCTATGAGTTGAGCACCATTTTAAACGTCAGTATCGCCGTCAATCATGTTTATTTAATCTTGAGAAGCCAAAATCGTGATCAGGATTAGTAAGCAATTAATTGTGCTGCCGTAAGCATCACCCTCTCTTCTAAATAAAGTCACTTCTGGCTCTAGAAAACCAACATGGCGGCTTTTAAAATGCTGAATTCAAGGCCTCAAAAAGGCAGTTGGGTGACATTTTGGTCTCTACGTCCATTATTTATGCATTTATGCAGATTATTACTAATTTAGCGTGATTTGCATTTATTTTTCGGAGTGATAACCCAGCACTTAAGACGCTCATTTGTGCTGCTGTCAAATCCATCTCCAACTCCTTCAGTCTGTCAATAATCCAAGAGAAGAAGACGAAATGAAGACCTCGAATGTATTTCTTTTCAGTCGGTTGAAATGACTCTCACTTAGCAAAATGACTTTGACACCCAATTTCACCCTGTTGGAAAACAGCCAGGGAACTCTGGGGAATTAGCAGATGAAAACGCATTAATGAAAGACAGCTGTCATTTTCTCTCAAATGTCACAATGAATAAATTTGTCAAGAGACGGCAGCGAATTCAACACGGTGAGAAGGAGACCTGATTTATGAAAGGACATTTTGTCTGGACATGAATATTTTACAGCTTTTGAGCCTTCAAACATTCAAACTGTCACGTTAACAGACAGGCTGCTCTGTTTTGTATAAAACTGCAATGAATTGTGGAATTGTAGTTCGTCTTAGAGGAAAATGAGACTCCATCTTTGAATCAACAAACATGCTCACTGTCACATCTGAAGGGGACAAGAACAGGATGTTTTGAGCCTTTTCAAGCCTGTTGACAGAGAGCAGTCTGGTATTGATTTTAGTTTTACATCACATTAAAAATGATCACAGAATGCTTTTAGATTTCATTTCTCAAACAGACAGCGTCCAGTAGAATGAAGTCATAACTGATTTAGTGGTTCAGTCGAGCTCAATTGAGTTTTGTGGGGAAGTTGAGATAGAGGCTGCTGCCGCTTCAGGCTGCGTTTCCAGATGACATCATACTTTAGTATTAAATCCCTTTTTTTTAGTTTGAAGATGATATCTGTGCTATACTTGTGCACAATACATGCTCTAAATAATACTGAAGGGACGGCCGGCCAGCTCTTTTAATTGAGTCATACTCTTCATTTATCTGGCTTTTAATATTTTGCCAATTTTAACAATATTTGCACCTGTGTGTGCACATGTATGACTTAAATTATTCAATGTTATGATACTTAACCTTTTCATTTCCAGAAAACAAATGGTAAAAAAAAAAGGTTGTCTTGTTTTTTTCTTGGTTTCTATTTGGAGTTAATGAAATTTAAAAACATTTTACTTCTAATTAAAGTCACATACAAATAATTCAGCAAGGCAATTAAACTGAAAGTAATGTAGTTTTAAAAAAGAAAGAAAAATAGTTTACTGATAGATTAAGATTAGTTAGTCTTAAACAAGGTAGCATATAAATAGTTGAACGAGTTTGTTAAAACGTTACAAAACGTAAACAATATTGAAGGTAAACTAAATGGGGAAAAACGCAGATTGTGCCTTTAGTTTCATCTGCTTCCTGTGATTGGTTAATGTGGGTATCAGTCAGTGCCCTGTGTGGTAATTGGTCGTAGGTCAGGAAGAGACGCAGCGGACGAGAGAGACGCACGGCGCGGGAGACACGTGGAGAAACACTAGGGAAGATAGCCTGCTGAATGTTTGTTTAAACTGAAGACAGCTGTAGCTGTGGACGATAACACACGTCTCTTGCTCAGTCTCAGTTGACCCGAGCAAGTGTGTCCGTGCTAAGCTAACGGCGGTGAGCCGCTGGACCGAGCGTCCCTCCAGTCTTGCTGAATTCGGAGGACTGTTGTGTGCTTCCTGACCCGGTGTGTTTGATCCGTCTCCGCTCCGGCAGTGGAGCTGATGGGACGAACGTCGACCTGTGAGTTGGACGTCCTTTGTAGCTACCTTAAGAAACCGAGCCAAAACATCCCATCATTTCAGTTTAAGGTTAGTTACAGCCTCCTATCGTACTATAAAGTGTTGGGGTGCTGGAAAATGTTTAAAGTAAATTAGAATATTTTAATACTAAAGTATATTTTGCTGAATTTTTTAATGCACAAAAGAAAAAAGAATTATTCTCCCCCCACGGACAATTTCTATACTGATGCTTCGACTGCTCGATATGATATTGGGGCCTTTGCTTATATAACGTCACGCCAATTAACTGATGTGGTGTGCAACCTCGAGACAGAGCGCAGACGGAAGAGCTGCTGACGATTGTAATTTATTCCATACATGCAATCTGCACGTTGAATAAACCTGGGAGAGTAAAAGGCATGTACGGTCACAGATGTACTCTTCTGCAGCAGCAGTTCGGATTATGCTGATAAATATAAACTACCCTTCCTTGCTTGGAGAACATGTGCGAGTGTTTAGGGAATAATGAGCACAATGAGAAGATGATGAAACATGTAGGGAAAGTAGTGTTGGAACAAATAAGAACACTGAACAGTCTTCGAATGATGGGAGTGGGACGTAAGATTGTCTAGATCTTCATGAGTACTTTCCAACACTGCAGTGGCACCATGTGACCCTCTCAGCTCCAATTACACGCAGAGCCTCTTTCTGAGAGTCACACCCAGCTCACCTAAGATGCCGGGCTTCATAATCATCGGCTATGCAAGAGGTGTTTGTCCCAAGAGAGCCTCCACCATCTTTGTTAATTACCCCTTGTCTTCCTTTTACATTCGAGAAGGCTCCTCTCAAGTCAATGTGAGGAGGGAGAAGTGTGCGTCTTGAAGAGGGCAATTACTCCTCACATTGTTCAAGTTTCAACTGAAGTCAACTCGGGAAGAAACCGAGTGAACTTAAACTGACTGCAGTATCGTTGTTTGTTTTAACTGTGTTGGTTTTGTTTTGGACTCTTGAACACAAAGGCAGTCCTTTCAGAGTTCCCCCAAACCAACACAAACTACTTTCTGTAGAAAGAAAAGCCTGTACAGTGATGTACAAAAAAGCTCTGCACGATTACAGTCAGATTTATTTAACAACCTTGCAACTGAAAAACACTTCATAGGGTGTCACCACCAGAACGAGAGGGAGTGCTGTTATACTGAATATCAGCACAGCAGCCTCATACCAAAAAGAATCACATCCATACTGAAAAACGGGTTTAATGAATTTTGCAGCAGCAGCCCGTTAGCTTACCTGGGAGTCGGTCTTACAGTTTGCTTTCACAAATTAAGTGTTAAACTTTAACTAGCAAGCTTTAGAGGTTTTTGGCTAACCCTTGTTGCATTACATTCTGACAGAGCCAAGCTAAATGTTTCCCTCCTTTTTCCAGCCTTTACGCTAACGCTAGCTAACTGTCTCCTACTTCTAGCTTCATAGCTACGTAGCGCTCACACAAGAGCGGTATCAACCTTCTTATCTAACTTTCTGCATGAACATGAGGAAAATCTATTCAACTTTTCCCTTAAAACAAATCCAAACTTAACTTTGGTATACAATATTTATTGTCAATTTAGCTTGTAGCGTAAGTTAAGATTTGTGGCACGACTCCACTGACAGCAGATATCCAGACCCCTCAGTCCAATAAGTGCTTTATCAATTCTCTGTTGTTATCTTTTAAAAGCAAATCAGCTTTTTAATCTCGAGATAACGAGATAAATGCATCTGTTATGATGGGAAACCAGCTTTGTTATCCCGAGATAATGATAAAGCTCTTGAGAAAACAACTTTAGGTACCGTACATCCTCAAATAACAGTCCCTAGTCGGATAAAAGCCGTGTCTCTATAAATAGCCGAGGGCATGGTCGGTAAGAACAAATAAAGGCCAGGGGGAAAAAGTCAAATCAAATCATTTATAAATGTATTTTTAAATTTTTTATGAGTGATGAAATTGATCCCTTTTTATTTACAAATATGAGCCACTAATCACGCAATCCTGTTACTTTGAACAAATCAACACTTTGTTGTTGGATGTGGATTACTCATCAAAGTGTTAGTGTGCTGTTTCAGTCACTGCGGGGGCAATCTAACCGGAGCGGTTAGCAATAAACGACTTCCAGTCCAGACTCTTTCTGTTCCACGTGCTGCATGTTGCAGAAAAACAGATTTTCTGGTGATTGACTTTAATTAACGGGTCTTGCCTTTGCTGAAATTTCAACATCGTGATGCAGATTAGTAAAAAGTCAAAATGAAGCTTTGTCAGGTCTGTCCTCAAGAGGAGAAGAAAACAACTTTTAAAATGCTCGTTTGTTGAACGGAGGTCGGATCGACCTGATGCGTTCATGGAAGTCGGGAAATCTGAATGGCTTTCCTGACAGCATCAAGGGAATTAATCTCAAGCTGAATTTTAGAACTAGCTTAGAGCTTTAACACTGATCTGAAAAGAATCAGGTACTGGAAAAAACAGTGCAAACAGCCTCAGAGTAAAAGATGGCCACATGTACAAAGGGAATAAGAAATAACGGCCAGTCTCTAACTTAAGCCTGCTTCATGTAAAAGCCTGGTACCATCTACAGCTGAGATAAATAATGGCCCCGCCCACTATTTGAGAATTTACGGTAACTCGTTATCACGGATAAAACTGCTTTCTCGAAATAAGATAAGTTGAGATATTGAGAAAGAAAACTGGAATAACTCTGTATTTAACTAATAACTCGCTAGCATGCTAACCGTCAGTTACTGTTGCGCTATCATGCTAACTGCCGGTTAGCTTGTCCTACCCAGTTTGAGGCACCTACCTGTCCTATAGAAAGAAGGCCAACTCCACATCGCTCTTTCGCCATGTTCGCCGGTCTGAATGGGGCCCAGTTGCTAATTTGAACCACTCCCACACTCACCTCTATGCTGTGATTGGCTCAGGGAACCACGACAGCGCCCCTCCTGAAAACGTCCCGTGCAGAGCAAAACAACAGAATAGATGCAGAGGGAAGGGTCTCACAAGGGTCTGCACACACACTCACTAACACACATGTAGAGGCCCATAACTGATGAGTTATAATATATATATATATATGTATATATATATATATATATATATATATAATATTTGTAAAAGTCTACACACAAAACCACCACTGCCTACTTAAATGTCCCTTAAGACATTTTTTCCTCGAGTCCAAACATGAAATAGATAGTATACAATAAAAAAAAAACACATGGCACGTGAAAATAAGAGTAACGTTTGAATTTATTTCAGATTAGAGTAAAATGCTAAACAGTGTTAGAGATTTGTTGTTTTGTTGTTGCTAATGAGATTCATTAGGGGATTTAAAACACTTCATTTTTAATAGTTTGATTAACTCTGCATTCGAATAATGTCGGGCTGCTACCCTGGGCAAGTTACTCAGAAAAACAATTAAAAGTGAAAAATTAAAGCAACACTGGGGAGTCCTTCAGAGAACTGTCTAAAAGCACAACTCTACTTTTTTTAACCTCCCATGTGTTGTTTAACACATCACATTTGTCTTCTACTAATTCTGGCTCGAGCTCCATAATGTGTACAAAGTCTGAACCACTTGACCTTTCAAGTGAATTTTACTTTTATTAAACCGCTAATTAAGACTCCACCTGACAGCACACCAGTGAGTAAACTCTTTAAGACAGAGATTCAGGTCTTTGTTGGAGTCTGGCGGTGGTTTTATGAGGCAAACGTCTTAGTACTTTGGCTCTCTCTCTGTTCAAAGGCAAAAAGTAATTCAGCAGACCTTCAAAACATGGAGAATGGGTGTGACCAGCTGCCATGTAATGAAGCTCTTGTGGTTAGTAATTTTAATCCTCAATATGGGGCGTCTAGTCAGGACATGTGAGGCTGGGATTCCTTTGTTAACTAAATTATAGGTACACAGATGCACCGTTCTTGTTTATAATATTACGTGAGAGAGTGTGGTTCGAAAATAAAGAGGAAACAAAGACATCCACGTTAGCTACGTTATCTACATACATGTTATACCATCTCTACAGTTAACATAAACCTCACAATATATAGACTAAAAAGTTTATAGATACAAGCTACAGACAGGACAGATTAAAATACTACTTAACATAAACTAGCTTGTTAATTGCTTCATAAACAGCTGGTTAACTTACAATATTATGATATAAGTTGCCAACAGAAACTATAGTCTTTACAATAAATACACACATTACTTGTGGTCACGGACGCACACAAACTGTGAAAACAAATGAAACGTAGCTTCTGCTAAAGCGTCTAACTTTTAGCTAAAACAAACCGCCACCTTATGAACCAGCTCAAGCCGTGTGCAAAACGGTCGTTGCCTGGCAACAGGTTAAACGTCACCGTCCATTCGTCTTCCTGTTACCTGAGCCGTTTGCCATGTGTGCCTTTTTATATAAATGATTTTGGGGTATTTACAATAATTTTTTAAGTAATAAAAACCTGGCAAGATGTCACCTGAGGTTCTCTTTTATTGAATGTCTACATTTCCTTCTTTGTGACTGAATAAACTACTATTATACACAAAATGTACGTGTTGAATTTAAGTCTTTTATTTTGAAGGCTCTGATGTGATCAAAGTATCCTTTTGAGCTCATTCTGTGTGTAACGTGTTTTTCGCACACACCAATATTTCCACCTGGTTAGCTCATCACAGGCTGGACGTGCTCCGCTAACCGTGCTTTACGTGCTCATGTGTTTGAAACACGGTGCTTTCATCTCTGTTAAAACAAGTAATTTTACTAATGATCCGCTGCCCTGGATTACAATTGACAACTGCCAAAGACCAGGTGTTTTCCTGCATTTGAATTTCAAACTCGAGCTGGATATCTGTTTGTTTAAAGGACGTATTCAAATGCTGAGTGTGTGGAGATGAAGGACCAGCTCTGACACCAGCTGCCTGGCTCGACGGAGCCCCTGATTATGGCACCGGGGGCGACATGTCAGCTTGAAATACTACGCCCCTGGTTAGCATGTTTTGAGGCCAAGAGCTCCAGTAAAAACCCAGCTGGATCATGACTTTACTCAACGTGTGATGGAGAGTAGGCGAGAAAAAGGGCTGCAAAAGAAGCAATTCCAGGCCGGGGCATCTGCAAGGACGATAAATAATGTGGTGTGTAAGGAGGCGGGAGTGATGGCTGGCTGTATTTACTCCCTCCTCTTCTTGACAGCTGTGTGAACGTGGTGTTTTTCTTCTTCTTTCTAAACTCTCTCGCCTGCAGAGGGACAATTAAAGGAGCCCAGGCTTGGTTCTAGACTTGTGAATGATTATGGAATACTGATGAGAGGTGATGCCCGGCCAATCCTAACAGAGTTTCACTGCTCCGTCCTGCATTGATTTGTTTCTGTTCCACTATTTTTCTCCTGGATGGAGAGAAAAATAAAAAAAGCTGCACCAGCTGACAGACTGATAGAAAAATAATAAACTTGGTGGAGCCTGAGTAAGAAATACACACAGATAAAGAGCTGCCTGAGAAAGTTTCACCCAGCAAACAGAATATTTTCTACAATAAGGAATTCCATTTATATTTCACATTAAGTTCTGTCCTGATAGAGCTCTTTATGTTAAATATATCTGTCTTTACTGAAGCTGGGAAGACGCATACAAACTCAATGCACAGGGTTGTGGATTAAAGCATTTAATTATTCAATCTGAATCCTGTTAGCTCCCCAAGGCCCAAACATACCTGCCACTGCACCAGACCTTTACGGCCATCCTTGGGAGGTGTTTCACCAACACCCACAAATACGTTTTCTGTCATTTGGCTTAAAGTGGTTCATGCCAGGTCTCGCAGTTTCCCTATTCTAGGCGAGGTTGCTCTGTTGGTGAGATGCAGCTTAAAAGAAGGCTTTGAATTGGTCCTCAGCTGGACTTGCACTGAAGGAGTTTGGGGCCTCGGTAGTTGTCGATCTTTGGCCCAAATGATCTGTTAATGTGAGCCGTTAACGGAGCCAGTCTTACACCTCCCAAATATCTTGAAGACTCATCAAGGCCGCTCAGATACTTTCGAAGATGTTTGATATTTAGGGTTAAAAATGTTTGTGATAATTACAGTAAAATCTGGAATATAAGTAGCAAATAAGACGCAGTCTGTTTTGGTGGGCCTCCCAGAGGGAAAAAAAATAGTTATTTCATCACTATTTGAATAATATTTTCATTTGAAACGTTCAAAACACAAATTATAGCCTACCATCTGTTTTCCAATCCTGCTAGCTAGCGGTGCGGTGTTGAGCTCAGCCTACGGTAACGTTGAACGGGTGAGGATGGCGGCTGCACTGGTCTCTGACAAAGCTTTAGCTTGATTATAGCGCCATACAGTAACACAATAAAAAAGCTCTCTCTGCATTTTATACTGGCAGTATACAGGACGCAATTTGACGGTATCCAGATCTCGATTATGCTCCTCCACCTCCAGTTCTTGCTACACAAGATGTTTCCATTTTCTCATCCAGATTTCTCCAGAAAGATTAGGACTTTTTTTTCTCCACAGTGCAGAATTACTAAAGCAAGTTTGTGCGACATCAGTCTCCATTTAGTTTCTGCCACATGAGATTATACAAGATAACGTGATGTGATGCGTTGCTCCCTCTAACTCACATGATAATCTAATATCCATCTCCACTTGGCCTATCATTGGTAACAGATCCTGCAACCATTTAGCCTTTGAAGGCCCTGCCTTGATGCGCGAATCCCAACATCTCAGCACCTAGTTTAGGCAGAACATCCCGTTGGTATAAATGCTGTGACTTTAGGATACCTCAGGATCCCAGGAGAAGGCTAAAGGACACGGCTGAGACGGACAACGTCTGAGCTACTTTGACAACAATACTGTTCTTTGTTTAAGCCCAATAATATAAGACCAAGTTGTATGTTTTAGTATGAAAACCCAAAACGCTTGAGATCTCAAATGCAACAATTGACCCAATAATTTAAAGGTTTTTAATGAATTGAGAACCTGAATGTTCTGTACATTAGTTTTGTCAAAGAAAAAAAGTGGATAACTTTAAAGGTGTATTAAATTAGAGTAGAATGCATTAAGGCATTTAACCAACTGTACTAGTTCAAGTCGAAATACTTTCCAATAGGTAACCAACCCTCCAAATCCTGCGTGTATGCTACCAACTAGATCCTTGTTGGATAATGCCAGTGCAGCACTGTTCTGTTTTGTGCTCTTTATGCACTGAAGTAGTCAGTAAGGGTCTGCACCTGGGGCATTAAATGCTTTCACAGACATGCTACCAATGCTGCTATTTCCGTAATCATGATTTATTCTTCAACCAACCGAGTGTTTAGTTGCAACCACCAATCACACAGCACTCATAATGAAATGAAATTACAGCCACCCTAACTTAACCTGACCATACCCTGCCTGTTCTGTACTCTCCAATCAGAGATGTTGTGGCTGTAATACAGGAAATGTTGAATTTTGCAGCATCAGAGCAACATTGCCGTTCTTCTCTGGTAGAATCTGTACCAAAAAGAAAATGGACATCCATCAATAAAGCTGCATTTTTCTTTATAAAAGACAAAGAAAAGGAGGAAAAAGTCCAATTTTTTTGAAAAAGTTTATAGCGAGACTGACGAAAGTAAACTTTTCAGAGGGAGTCGGAGGTGAGTGGACTTAAGTAAACTTGAGATAAACCTCCGCTGTGCACTGAAACCTGTATGAACTGGATTATAAAGTAATTCTATCATGGCACGGTGCAATATTTTTCTGTTTGCTTTCAGCTTTCCGACTCCTGCTTTACTATTATCATTATTTCTCCCACGCATGTGTCCTCAAAATGTTTCAAATCATTTTAATGGCAAAACCTGCAGCTAATAGTCCCATAGAGTCCCATTATATCTCCTGGACCGGCTCGGTTTGATCATTGATAACGTCCACGAGCTTCCAGATCACGTGACCGTGAAACGTTCCATTGAAGACAACAGGAAACACAATCTTTCAGTCAGGTTTGTGAGCTGTGTGTCCCCGTCTGCAGAAAGCTGCAGACTAAACCTGGGATCAAACAACAGGAGCTCTCAAATCTCACATGTAAAGGGCAGAGCAGACGGAATGAAGCTGTTCTCAGTACGTGATAGGGCAACGATGGCTTCACACATCAATCAAAAATACATTTTGTATCGCAACTTTTAATGTAAATTCAGTTATAGAATATTGTTTATTCAGGCTTCCGTGTGAAAGAAACATTTACCAACTTAAGACAAAATAAAACATCAAATTTTTCTGAACACCAATGATGCAGAAGTCCGTCAGCACAGCACCAGTCCTTTCAGGTGTCATCAAATTACCCAATTTAAGGATTAAACTTGGATCCAGAACCGTCCCTGCGGTACAGCTTAACGAGAAATATTTCAGTATTCATTATTTAAGCAAGACACAAAATGGGATCCCACTTATTCCACCCATATGCTAATGACTGGACAAAGAAATACTCTGTATTCATCAGCACCCATTTTAATTGTTCGTCAAATAGGCCAAGGATTTCCTCAAACATATGTCTGACCCCGACAGGTTCCTACGGAAGCCCTAAGTGGTCATGCATCCATTTTATCATTTTATTTACTCCAGTAATTTCCGACGTTCTCTCGATCTCGATTTATTCATCTCGAGATAACAAAGCTGCACCACCATTATGTCAGACGATCATAACTCATATCCACAGAGCTGCAAAAGCACAAAACAAACAGGAACAGGCTTAACTGACCTCATTAGTGCGGGCGATGGCAGCATGGCACATGTGGTATCACAGTGAGCAGCCTGTTGTTCTGTTTTCTACATCGACAGAAAATTATCCTGTTAACACGAGAAAACCAGCTTTACTTATCGGAGTAAATAAAATGTGTGTCTGCTTAGGGCTTCCGTAGTTTCCTTCTCTTATGAAAGCAAAAATTCCAGACAAGCAGACACGACTCTTAACAGAGATGCAGGTTGACTATGATTAACTCAAAAGATGCCTAACCCAGTCAATGTCATTTATTAGGATTCAGGCTCAGTTCTTAAAATGTCAGATTAGAGAAAAATGCTCTTTTGTATGACAAAAATAATTCAGAACTCAAAGATATGTCACCTTTGAGATGCATGTTTATAAGTCTTGGTTGATAAATGATGATTTTCTGTCAATCAACTAATGAATTAATCCGTTAAGAACTCCTGCGATATTAGATTTAAGTATTTCTCTTGTGCAGAATCAAGTCAAGAATCTCTCGCAGTCTAAACTGCCTCCGTGAAAAGAAGTGAATGTTTAAAGTGACTTCTCTTCCAGTTCATTTTCTTCTCCTAATCTGCCGTCAGCATTTGCCAGCATCACTCTCAGAACTTTGTGATTTTTGGAAGGCTTCTCTCTGCATGAGCCCGGCAGACTGGCTCGGTTTAAATCAAACAAAATATAATGTCGGGTTTCAGCTTCTCTGGACTTGTGATGAATCAATTTTCAGTTATGAATCCATTAGTGCCAAAGGAAAACCTCCAGAGCAGACGCGATGGCCGGGGCTGGTTTAGAAAAACTTTCTGCGTGACCTCGACTTGAATTTATTACAACCAATCCCGCAGGAGAGCCTTCCTGATTGGGTCATTGGGCCAGACTCTCTATTGTCCCGTTTAATGACACGCTTCTCATCTAATCCACACAAAAGCACAGGAGTGTTGTGCTGATTACGGCTGACCCTAAAAGTAATTGGCAGGCTGCTTGCCAAAGCAGGGAATTAATCTAATGTTTGGAAGCAATGATGAATCAAAGCATTCAGAGGAGATCAATCACAAGAGGTCCGACAAACAAACGACAGCCACTGTAATTATTATCAAGAGGACTTTGTTTTGCAGCTTCACCCAAGAACCCAGTGTCCTGAGAGAAAGGCAATAAACCTCGCTGAGATTGAGGACGCAGCCTCAGCAGACCGCCGAGCTGTTGTGTAAGCAGACGAGGCGGCCAGGGGAGGAGGCAGATTATAGACCAGTGCTGAGAGGTGTGAACGCGAGGTTGTCGGTTCAAATGCCGAACCATCTGGGAAAATACAGGCATGAAAACAAACCTGGAATGCCCTCCTCTTCCTATGAGAAATGTATTAAGTGGATCCCAGAGCAAGGCACCAAACACAGTGGAGCTGCTCAGTTCACCATATTCAAAAAGCGGCCATTTTCCTCATCACACTCAGAGCGGGAGGAAAAACGCTTCTATGATTATACTTTCTCGCTAGATTCGGCGACTTTTGAGACCCCCTCGGTGACTTTTTTCCTAAAAAACGACTTCCGACAAATTGTGTGACTTTTTCAGACCAGTTAAATATATCATATTGTAATTCATTCCCATGTATGCTGTACAGAGTAATCGAAGTTCACGGCTCTTCTGCCAGCGCGCAGCAGCACAGGGGCGGGGGGGCGGGGCTGACCTGGGTGTTACACCTGATGACGTCGCCAAAATGCAAATTAGTGTATGACGTCATCTGGCGACTTCTAGCTACTTTTGGAGCTAGTGCTAGCTACTTTCATTGGAAAACAGCTGGCAACACGGGCGACGAGGACTGTAGCCTCTGTACATGGGGCGCCTGCTCTTCCACCTGAGCTGAACCAGCGCCCCAAACGTATGTACTTTGACAAAAACGTATCCTTCCACCTGTTTCCACTTGATCCACAATGAAAAGTTAAAATCCAGAGGAACATCAGGCCTCAGATTAAGGAAATACAAGGTATTTGATAACTAGGTACTAACAGCAAAGTCATGTCAGTTAACATTGGCTTCAGCCCAGTTCCTCACTGGTATGACTGTTAGCTAGCAAACATTACCGTTAGCTAGCAAGCATTACTGTTAGCTATCAAACATTACCATTAGCTAGGAGTTTACGTCGCCTTTCCTCTTGTAATGTATTGACTATCAAACCATAATTTTAGCATTTTGAGTGCTAACGTTAGCTGTTGTCTAGCAGTAGCCATTGAGTTAGCAAATATGTTTCATTAGCTTACAATGTGGCTTAAAGTTTCTCTTGACTATCCATCGTAGTTTTTTGTTTCTGATCAAATGGATGGACACGATGAAGTTATAATAGAATTTAATTTTCCTGACTTGAGCATGACGTCAGAGGAAAACGGCTGCCATGTGAATATGGTGAAGACTCTTAATTTAGAAGGAAGTCACTTGCAGGTGAAAAACATACTAAAAAATATTTAGTTAAAAAATAATAATTGTTTATTTCACATTTTATACAAATAAGCCCTTGTGAGAATGAACATTTTAGCACGAGTTTAAACGTGTGCCTCTAACATAGTTTGAAGACCTTGTCTGAGCATTTTCCTTGCCCTGCCTTCCTGCACTTCAGGTTTTATTTTGTTTGTATTGTACCGTCTGTGCGGGTCATTGTCCTCTGCTCTTGTGTAGCAGTGAGGGGCCCAGACACCCGCGGCGCCTTTTTTTGACACTGTCCACTCTGCACACAGCACCTGGGCCTGCTGAAGCGTGAAGTCCCTTCTGGGGATGTTGTCACTCATGCGGCTAAGATAGAGCACACAAACACGGCAGAAAAATCCAGCAACAGGTCACATGTGTGTGTCACCTTGAGGGAATTTCTGTTTTATATTTCTCTGCAGGCTTTCTGCACACTTCTGACACTTAACCGGATGTACATCTCTCCATCACACAGACAGAAGAACTCTGATTGTTTGCGGCTTGTGTGTGGGCCAGCTGACTGTGAGAACGTTTTGGGCTCTTGATTTCTCTGCCAGGCCCGATGGTCCATGCTGTTCATCCTTCCAAACGGTCGGTCGTGATTCTTCTGCAACAAACTAAATGCTGTGAGGAAATAACTTAAGACTTTGCCTGTTTTAAAATATTTCATTGGTATACACTCAGAGTTTATTCAAGATTTCCGTCTACGAGTGTTGTTCACACGTCTCTAAATGGATGCCTCACTTTACTCGCATGTCCTAGGTCACTGTTAGACGACCCTTCAGATGAAGAGCACCCCAGGACACATCGCTCAGTCCTGACTTCCCCCACTGTCTGTGTCTCTAAATTCAGTTAGCAACTCTTCGTAAGGCCTGTTTGGCATCAATCAAGCTGTGTCTCTTACCCAACGTAGATCTATGAATGGCCTGATGAAATATTCTAGTTGCTTGTCATGGAATTCTGAAAACTACATCATAAACCAAGCAAAGACAAATGCATTTCTATTCGGGGTATATTTACGAGGTGGGCGTATCAGTATAAAATTATTGTGCAACAGCGATTGCCATCTATCCGTCCTCCAGCTGCACTCCAGCTTGCTTGGCTCTGCAGACTTCTGATGATGCAGAGGGGGTAGTTTAAGTTTTGCTAAAGTGTCTTTTTAACTTCTCATCCCCGCTCTAATTTGGTCTGATACCACTCACAGTTATAAGGCCTGGACCAGATTGCAACAGACCTGACCTATAGTGTGCCACGTTGAACCCAAACAGCACACCAACAGATCCATTCACCAACAAACAGAGTCCGACTCTTACAGCTGGAAATCTCACTAAATCTCTTATGGTAAAAACGAGACTTTAGAGTAAACAAACATGGCGGACGACGGAGAATTGGTGATGATAGTTTTTGGACTTTCTAGTGAACGTTCAGGAAGAAAAAACTTGTGGAGACAGTGTGAACATGGGCTGTACATGTTACGGTTGTCGTGCTTCCCAATTGGCTATCGTTGGTTCCACACGTCTGTCCTCGGGCGTTCCTCCCACACAACAGGATATCAGATCATAAATATTTAATGTGGAAGTAAAATCACTCTTAACATCCCTCACACCACAGGAACATCTGGAGAGATCATCTTTAGGACCATCAAAAATCAGGACTTTGCTTACTTTTGTCGGAATTTTGCCTGATTATGTCGTAGTGTGCCGAACCCAGACTGTCCTAATAATCAGCTGGTGCAAGATCAACAATGGAGTTAACATGACACTTTCTAAAGGAAACTGAGAACTCGTACAGGTGTAGTGTTACAACAGATGATGTTTCATGCGTCTAAAACTTGGGGACTTCGATAATCTAATAAAACAAAGTGCTTTCACACTGAAAATCTGCCACTGCAAAAATGAAACATTCAGTCATACCACCGTAAGTATTCGGGCGAATGACATCAAAGCTGAATAAAGTGCACCAAAGTATTTAGATTTTACTGCAGCTCTGATTTGCCCCATTGAAAATTCCCATCAACATAAAACAATCACATTAATTTCCAATGGGGAAAAAAATCAGCATTTCCATCTTTTATTTCGCAGATTAATAAAGGTTAAAAAGGACACATTGAATGGTTTTATTTTTGTGCTCGCAACTTGTTTTTAATCAACATCTATTCTTTTGTATTTCATTATCACTGAGTGTCATCAATTGGTGAACGCAAATCAGATAGAAATGGCTGGCTGTGAAATCAAACCACTGATTTGTTTTTAAATCCAACAATAAAATAATTTTGAATCCAATTATTAATCATGCCTGATGACATTATGAAAATATAACTGCAGGAAAGCTCCAAACACGAGGCCAGTTAGTCAGCTTTTAGTCATCTTTTCTTTAATGAGGTATTGTTTTTTTCTACACTGCAGCCATCGCAGAGAGGGCGACTTCCTGTACGGATGAGTTTCTGAAGGTGCTCGTTGTTGATCTTTATAGAGAGCATAAACATGACTATTCATAAGGTTCTGGAGAGCTTTCTGACAATGCAGAGCTGGCTCAGACGCTCACAAAATACACTCAAATTGATGGATGTTTGGTGAACTATCGAGTGGGAAGAGAAAGAGGGGAAGGAGGAGGCTGAAAGGAAAAACCAAGAAGCATGGATAGAGGCGATTGAGGGTGCAAGCCAGTGCTTTCATGTCCTTCCAGTCCTCCCTCTCACACAAGGGTTTACCCAGAGAAATCTGCAGCCTGTGGTTCTTCATAGAGTTATGAATTGGCCCTATCGGTGGGATTTGTTTGCACAAAAGGGAGACATTTGGACTGGGATTATCTCAGGCCCAGACCTCCATGTCTCAACCGGCAGGAGATGGTCCTTCTTGCCAAAAGTCCTGAAACAATGAACCGAATCGATGTGCATTGTTCTGTTCTGTAGTTAGAGCAATACTTGATGTAAGTGTTTGGTGTCTCTTTTATAGGCTTCCTGAAACCCAAAACCCAAAACCCAACAGCTAAATTGTAAATAAAGGATTAAACAGTGTTTTTCTGTTGTAAAGTAAGCTACAATTGTTAGCATGGCTGGCTAATTAGCTTACTAGCTACCTACAGTACCAAACTAGCCTTACTAAAAGGATGGTATAAGCTAACTTTATCAGTTTACTGTCTATATTTTGTAGTGGGGAGCACTGTAATGCTAATGCTAACGTTAGCAACTCTGTTCAGCTCTTTACTATATGTGGGGACACTACAGCAACACCAGCCAGGCACATTACCCAAGATACCTTTGGGATTAATCTCTAGAAGGCATACAGCGTAACTTGGCTACGTTTAGCTAAGCCAGGCTAAGCAGCAACATTGATAAATAATAATAGTGTTTTGTGTCTATCTGCTGTCAGTAAACCAGTCCTGGATACTTTCAAAGTCAAGGCTAACTTTAGCTTCTCTGTTCTGCTCTTCACTGAATTTGGGGCCATGCAGAGTACCCGAAATATAGTAATGTTTACCGAACGCAAGCTAGCTACTAAAACCAAGCTAGGAAAGCAGCCAAGAGTAAAAACTGTCTGATCTTATATTTTAAGTAATACTCTAGCAACTGTAACAACAGCTCTACACTGACATATAACGTTGTTCTTTCTTTAACTCCATGTTATTTACACAAATCATTATCTTCCTTTAGCTTCATCTAAAGACCTGTTAGCTTAGCCTGTACGTAGCCATCTAGTTTAATTATTTCAGAGAGCCCTGAAGTCTTGCGTTTTAAAATGTGTTACTTACATAAATTTAAAAAACCGCCAGAGACAGAATTTAACAAACCCGTAAAACTTGCGTTCGCATGATTAGCTAGCTAGCTACAGCTGATACGATTTGCTGAAGACAATTTTTCTGCTTTCTGTTGGTTTTTGTTTTGCGCCGAATTAAATCAAGAACCAAACTCTAACAATTTAAAGCACAACCTGCCACAGTTTTTTTTTTATCTATACCTAACTTTATTCTACTCTGTCCCTGATGAGAAAATAAATAAGACAAGGATGTGAACCAGGAGCCCGTCTGAATTCCCTTTTCTACTTCTCTACCATCCTTTAACTTGCTTTTTCCACCCTTAAATTAATTCCCAGCGTTACACCATGTCTTCTTGCTAACTGGAGAATGGATATTCACCAAAAAGAGATAAAAACATCAGTGTTTTGACTAGATAACTGATGCCATTAATCGCAAGATTACCGTGTCAACATCATCTTTTGCAGTTGTGTCTCAACCATCTGCTGCGTGTTTTGAAGTATGCTGTGAACACGAAAACAAGTAAGGAAAGGCTCTGATTAAAGGAAATTAAGTAAAAAGAGGTTTTCATTCATTCGAAGCGACAGCACAGAACTGTCTTCTCCTCCACTGAACATGAAAAGGGTGCAGCTGCTTATCCAGCTCTTAAAAAAAATAAAACAAAACAAAGATTAGTCTTCTGAGATCGTTTCAATCAGATTTCCCTTCAAAAAGATAAAACGGCATTGCATCATATCTCTTAGTGAAGCATGAAAATGTTGATTCTGTCTCTGCTGGTGTGTATTCTTAGTCAGGGTAAAGATCTCTTACACTGAGAGCCACAGCAACAAAATAAATAAGATAAAATGCTAGGATGCTCATGGGAAGAGGGGGACAAAAGAGAGTCACGGAGGATTTGCAGAATGAGGGAAAAAAACAACCAACAGCTGGTTTAGAGGCAGCTGCATGTCATCTTCTTAGCTTGAACCCTGACGTCTTTTCACTGCCCTTTTCCCTGCAATGCATCTTCTACTTCGTCTGCTTCTTCTTTACATCACTCACTCGTCTTGCGGTAGTCTGAGCACTGCTATTATGAGCATTATATGTGAAAAAGAGGGCGGCTGGAGAAGCTCCAGAGGTGGCGGTGGCATTGGGTATGTTTTTGTTAAGCTCCTTTACTGCGTGCCCCACAGACGTACAAGAGGAGAAGCAGCTACCGCCGAGCAAAGACCAGGAGAATATCATGCCTGCCTCATTAAAAAGACTCTCAGTGTGTTGAGCGCAAACAAACAGACAATAGGAATAATAAGACGCCCTGCAGCCCCTCACATATTCAAATTAGTGGGATACACGCAGATTTTGCACTTCATTATTTAAAAATGTTCGGTCCATGCTCAATAAATACGAGCAGCCATCAGGATAAAACAACAGAGGAGAGGAAAAAAGAATCGACCCCAGAGTAGTTCATAGCTGTGAAACCCATTAGTCTGCAGACAATTAGGCCGCATGTACTCTGCACTGTGCCGCGTGCAGTATGAAGCAGAACACCTCTCATGCAGCAGCTAAAAGGTGAATTAATCACTTAATTAATCAGACTTTTTACTGGTTTACGCTCAAGTTTCACCAACTCATAAGAGATGAAACAGATACGAGAAGAGGAGTTTGCATACGCATGTTCTTTATGAGGTAAAGTCCATTGTTCTCCATTTAAAGTTTAATCCCAGAATATTTAAAATTCTGCTGAATTATTTCACAATGTGAAGCTTATTCGTTATCAACCCTTGAGTATAAATTCACCACAAAAGAAACAAAGAAATTCTATGTTTAAAAATACTGTCAAATGATCCAACCACTGTTACTCTTTATAGTTTGACTTCAGTAAAGTGCTGAAGAAAAAAAACTATGAAACGGAATAAATAAAATATTCAAATAACTTGCATTAAAAAAATAGCTCTTTAAATTAGGTAACACAAGCAGAAGAGTCCAAAACAATGTTAAAAAGGCAGCAAAAAAACCAAACTGATGCTGAAAGTTCTCAAATACACTGATGAGCAATATTAACATCATTTGGAGTTTTGTTTTTATGTTAAGTCTAATATTTACTCTCTTTTTTTGGCTCTGTTTTTGGTCTCCACCAACTCCTGAGGGAATATCCAGCCAGTTCTCACTCTAAACCAATGAAATCTGGCAGCTTGGTTAATTATCCTTCTAAGTTAACACTTGATGATGCCTACGTACCGTACATGTTCAGCTCCTTGGCGTTCTCGGAGGCCTTCAGCTTGGACATCGTTCCATTTGTCAGTATCAAACTCACACACTCTCCTGTCAATCTCATGAAGCGGCCGCTACGAGGTTTCTCTGTTAGCATCTGTTAGCTGAGACTGTTAGCATTTTTAAGATGGGCTCGCTGTCTTCGGACATTACACTCTGTGATACCGTATTTCTTGGTAAAATGGTGAATGGACTGCACTTATATAACGCTTCTCTTCAGACCACTCAAAGTGCTTTTACACTACATGTCACATTCACCCATTCACACACAGATGGCAAAGGCCTAAATGCCAATCTCCAATCAGGATTTATGCATTCATACCGGATGGCTAGGCCACCGGGAGCATTTAGGGGTTCAGTGTCTTGCCCTAGGACACTTCGATATGTGACTGTAGCAGACGGGTTGAACCAGACCTTCCGATTGAGAGACGACCGACTATCACTGAGCCACAGCCGATGCTTGTCAGTTGCTAAATTTCTCTGCTGCATTGATAACCATTAGCTTAAAATTAGCATCATAACCCCGCCCCAGTTGTTGGTTAACCTGGACAGGCTGGCTTCAGTCATGAGGGGTACACTCGCTTACAGATAAGTGGCGGCGTCTACTGTTGTAAACATATATTGGCATGTAAATGTTTAGACCCCAGATATTCTTCTTTTGAATTTAGAGACATGATTTCATTTCTTGGTGCTGCTCAAAGAAATGAAAAATTTGGCATCTCTTTTCTTTCCGATCCAATCCAATCAGACGATGTATAAAAATGTGTTTTTCTATTAGAAAGGGTCACAGGAGGGAAAAATCTAAATGTGTATTTTTCTTTAACCAAGGAGTCTCTTCCTCTGCTGCTACATGACGAGACAAAAGCAGCCCGAGCCTAATTACACTCCTCAGGTTCATTTATTCCAGGACAGAATGATGATGAAAGGCTGGGTGTTTTTATGTCCCATCACCAGGACACATGGTATGCGATAATGCTGGCATCTGCATGAACGCACACACATATTTGTAAACATCATAACTTAGTAACTAACGTCTGAAAATCATCACACTCATAGGCTAAGCCTTAAGGGATGAAACTGATTCTGAGACTGGATAAAGCTTTGTAAAGTTTTCAGTTATTCACTGAAATAAATGAACCCCACTGACTTTGGTGATCCCTGACTTTTTCTGTAATACCACGATGAAGTTGAAATTTGTGGTTTGGAGTGAAATATATTATATATGTAATGGATTAATGTGAGGTATTCTACACTTGATGAAATGAATGAAATCTTGTAAACTCATGGTTGGTCATGAGAAATATGCTACAGGTTTTCAAGGTCCCTAGAGGATACATTGGACGACAATTGGTGATCCCCTGACATTTCCTAGCACATGTAAGTCAAAGTTTTCAAATTTTTAATGATGTAGCTTGAGTTTCTTGATTTACTGTAAGACAATACAAGTCTTCAGACATTCAGGGTTCCCAGAGGATAAACTGCCTTACGGGACCCCCGAGCCTTCCCATATGTGCCACCATTAGAGCCATATTTGAGTCCTGAGTCTTAGAAGCTATTAGATCAATAACCATGAAATTTGGTTTCAGACATTCATGGTTCCCAAAGGATGAACGCCATTGATTCTGGTGATCCCCTGGCTTCTCCTTTAGCTCCACATGAGGTTAACATGTCCATTGTCTTTCTTTAGCACCACCAACTGGTCAAACTTTTCACTCACTCAGTAAATTAGCTACACATTTACTTACAGATTTGGAGACTACTCTTTCTGGGCCTTCATGGTCCCCACAGCATGAACCCCACTGAGGTTCACGTTGGTGGTAATATACATTAACTAATGGAGAGTTGACAGTGAAACTTGCTACAGATTTTCAAGGTCCTTAGAAAATGAGTTATACATGGAGATGAAAAAATTTGGAACCTTTATGAGTGCTTTCAATCAATGAGCTATGGGACCATTGTGTTGTGTAAAAAACAGACATTTATATAACTAACTTTTCCACAAATTTACACCCTAATCACTTTGCGTACTCACTTTAAACTATTCTAAGAAACACTTAATTTACCTCTTTATTCCCTCCAATTTTTCAACAGCAAAATGTCTGTGTGTACCCCAAATACAGGCGACCCATTGTCCTCAGAGTTAGCTGCTCATACACTGACTGTTTGTTTTAGTCTGTGGTTTGTAGTATGTATACTCGTGATACTTGTTTGTTTTAGTCCGTGGTTTGTAGTATGTATACTCGTGATACTTTTTTGTGCCTTTTAAGTTAAATTTCTGCTTAATTCAGCCATTCAAAAACATCAATACAGCATTTTTTTCAGGGAATACCACGAAAGGCAATAAAATAAATGCATGTTTGAATTATGCATATGTGAGGGAATTGCTGCGAGTACTGAGCATTAGAAACAGGTCCTCAAATACTGAACGTTATAATAGAATTCCACTCAATATGCTAATTTTCTCCATGTTTTTCAAAGCAGTCACAAGCACACTCAGCCCTTCTCTTTCCTGGACATAAACAGAAATATGTTTATTTTAAGAATACATTTTTTTCATCACTAATCACAGTTTACAGTATCCAGGCGGAGGAAATGGATGCATTTTTAATGGCACAGATAAACACTGATGGAGATTTCAGGAAATAAAAGTTGTCATATCATAAATTGTGTGTTAAATTTCACCGTTGCCCAGTCTTCATGCAGGCCCTGCGTACTGAACCAAAGCAGATGGAGCGAAATGTACATTTGTCATTAGATGTTTTATCAGGCAGCTCCTCTGAACTTTCGACAGTCCTCTGAACACCCCGGCAGCGATGGACGAGTCTCACCACCAAAGGGTGTCATTAGACGGACGAGAGAAATGAACGGTCAGATTCAAAGCTTCCTTTGTGTGTAATTAAGGGAAATTATCCTTCACACTTTTGGCAGGGCAACGGGCTGATGAAAATGTGCCTCGGCTGCGGTCGGACTGACTGCAAAGAGGATAGTAAATAGCTCTCCCGCTGAAAGATGTGTCAGAACGACTCCTCAGACCACCTAATGTTTTAAATTGAGGCTTTCCTTTCAGCCGAGGTGACATTAAAGTGACTTTGAATCATGTGGAACAAATGGACTCTGTCTTATCTCACATTTGCCCAGAACTTCTGCAGAAAAACAGTTGGATGGAAATGACAAGTATGCTCTGAATATCTTCTCCTACTGGGTAAATATTAAACCTTTAAATATCACTTTGTGTAGCTTTCTTTTATGTAATTGTTTGAAGGAGCAGACAAACGTATCCAAACAGCTTGGTTTGTGTTTGCAACAGAGGACAAACATAATTCTAAGTAATGAAGAGTTGAACAGTGTAGCCGGTAACCATCTGTCCCATGTAGTGCTAAATAATATAAATAAAATAACACTCAATAAGTTGCATGACAGGAAACACCTTGCCTTCGCTTCGCCAATGCCGCACTTTGGGAATAAGCTAACGTGCGAGTTGACTCTGTTGGATGTGCTCCGTACGAAGTGTTTTTAAATTTCCTCTGATGGAAACCATTTGGGCCGTTGCAGCACGATTTCCCTCGTCGGCCACCATAGTATTGCAACTGCCCTTGTAGGATATCATGGCTCGCTTATGTCCTCCATATTTTTAATGCAAAAGACAAAATATTTTTGCACTTATAGGTCAAGAGGTCAAACTGATAGCTACCCTTTAGAGTGCCCTCTGCGGGATCACCAGGTAAACAACATCAAATGGTCTGTTGCACTTATAATCCCTTTTCACACATGCACTCCTGACAATTCCCAGAAAATTCCAAGACCCCTGAAATTTTCCAGTGTTGCCCTTTCACACATGTCCTTCACAGCTGGAGCAGGGTCTCATGAGGAAGGGCATGATGTAAAAAGAACGCTGCAGAAGCCCTCGCAACTGGCGAACAATTGCGGCGCCGGCCCTCGCAGCCAGAAGCTCCCGAATCTCCTCCTCTCTCCAGCCTGCAGACATCTTTGCTGTCGTCTTGTAAACTAACCTTCTTCTTCAACATCTGATGTTTGTAACCATTCTGTTATGTGTCGCTCTCTTGGTGTCACAGCGGTCACATGATATAATCGCCATAACCCCGCCAACTCGCTTGCCATCACACATCAGCTCACTCCGACTTCTTGCATTTTACTCGGAGGCTGGTGGGAAAAATTCACTCATGCAGCTCAGCCGGGAAATTTTCCGGAGTGCGGTGCATGCGTGGAAGGGGCTATCGACTTAAAATCTTGATTTTGAACGGGTAATTACAGATTGAATGTGAGCTTTTCCACCCACCTTTGAACAAATGTTCATTTTAGGAACAAAAAGTGACAGCCCCAGTGTGCACTCCTACACTCCCACACTCATACACTACAAACCTCTGCTCATTGACACAAGTATTTTTTCTGTTGGAGCCTTGGAGTCAAAAACTTAATTATCTTCTGCCCCTGTGCCATGGAGCCTTGCCAAAAAACGAGCACCAACCACATTACCAAATAAGGATTAATTAATATACAGCGTTCAGTTTTTTCAGTACATTTCTGAGCATTTTCCAGGAGTTGTTTTAAAAAGATTTTTATCTTTATTAGGAACTGAAGGGCTCGGGTCAAGGTGGGAAGCAAATTACTGGTTTTGGTCTTTGATTAGATTTCTTGACAGCGAGATAAAAACCATAGAATACAGCAGCTCTTTAGGACACTTTCAGGCGATCTGAGTAGATCTGCCAAGGCAATAAAGCTAAAGAGGCTTTGTCCTCATGGGAACCACACAAAAGAAGTAAAATGTTCCTGATTCTTAATGAACTTCTCCAATTATCCTTCGTTTGATGAGCCAAATCCTTCACCTTGACTTCAAAGATCCTTTTCAACACCACTTACACAGCAACGGTTTTCATCATTACCCTGTTTCTTAATAATGGCAACTATAAGGAGAACATTTACATACTTTCTGTGCTACTATTGTGTCACGTTTTATTACACATCTTGCTGTGTTACTCCAGGGCGTGCAGAGGTGTTTTTTCCCCCTTTGCTTAATTTATTTCTTTAAAAATGAACACACAGGTCTGCCAAAGCCCCCTCACCACCTCCTCCTCCATCGCCGCCGCCGCCGCCGCTGCTGCTGCTGCCACACTCCTCCTTTTGTCTTCCCAGCATTGCCGCCTCTGGCATTGTGATCACAGCTTCAAGGTCCCTGACGCCTGAGCTTAAGTTGAAAGCAGCAAAAGAAAAGAACTCCAATTAGGTTTTTTCTTCTCTCATAATTTATTTTCAAACAAAAGAATCACAGTGTCTTTAAAAGAAAAGAAAGGGACAACATCTGCGCTGGTTTCTGAGCTCCTGGAGGTGCTGTGAGTGATTTGACATGAGTTTGACAATTTTCCTCCCACCGTAAAGGAATTATAATGACAAACATTGACAGAGCGCTGTACAGCCCCCTGCGAGCCGCTCTCTGTTGGCATTAATGTTCCCTTTTTTATTAGTTTCCATTTGTCATTTACCAGCCTACTGTTTAGCGAGGGCCTCTTTTTCCACAGGGATTCACAAACTAAACCAAATTACAGTAAAGCACTGATTTATTTGAGCTAATGCTTTTATTTATAAAGCGCAGAAAAATATCCACCTCCAGAGTTCTGCAAGGCGCTGAAATTTAGGGCTGAATTTCCCCCTAAATTCACCTCATTTTGATATCAACATACAAACTAAATCTGCAGCTGTAATTCTACAAAGGGACACGGAAGGTAGTGATGGAAGTTGTGTGATTGCAGAGCTGCTTCTTTGACAATTAATCACACTGTGCATTGACAGCATAGCATCCATATAATTTGGACTTAATTACCTTGAATGACGGAATCTGTTGGAGGCCAGACATCCATTATATGTCTGTGTTTGCAGACAATTTGTATAATTAAGGCCCAATTATGTTATAATAGGGGTTCTCAGAAAAATAAGTGTTCTCAAGGTCCAATAACGACTTGGCTGTTGATTGAGCGATATTCAGCTCCGACGTCACCCTCGCCCCCAATGCCGTGTCCTATATCTGCTGTATTCAAGGTTGCGAGTCGTGTAATCTCCCATAACGTAATTGTTTCACCACTTCCTGATTGATCAGAAACTGGAAAGTCAATGAACAGTGAAAATCATGAGGGAATTTGTCCATATGTAAAGGTAAAACAATGCACCTGATGACTCATTAGCTACCGTAAGATAACAGCTAACGTTAGCATTCAACCACTTCCTAGCTAACATCTTCATATTATAGTGCTGCACATGAGGGAAATAGGGTCATATTTAAAGGTAAAACAACGCACCTGATAACTCATTAGCAACCGTAAGATAACAGCTAACGTTAGCATTCAACCACTTCCTAGCTAACATCTTCATATTATAGTGTGGCACATGAGGGAAATAGGGTCATAAAGGTAAAACAATGCACCTGATAACCAATTAGCTACCGTAACCTAACTTTAGCAATCAACCCATACTAGCTAACATCACCAACTGTCGCGTTACACAGAACAATTGTAAAAGCAGAAATTTATTTTGAAATTCTGTTACCATACTTGTAATAGATAGCTAAAAACAAGTGTCTTTTTTAACGTTTCTTGTAACACGACCAAACAGTAATTCTAGCTAGGAAGCAGTTAAACGCTAACGTTAGCTGTTGTCTTACGATAGCTTACATTTTACTAGTTGTGCCTGATAAACTGACTTCGTTTAAGCCTTAAATGGATACAAAAATGTTTTTAAATCAATTCTTGTGTTGCTCTTTGTCTGCCGGATGGGTAAACGGGCAACTGGTTGCTAACAGCGGCAGTTTTGTGTTAACTGCTCGTTCTGCTGCCCCAAAGTGGTCAAAGAATCCGTTAATGCTCCTTTAATGTCTCTTCAGCAGAACAATAACTTTTAGAACCAGCACCAAGACGAACATTAAAAGACGTTTAAGTAGGCATTCATGCCCTTCTATAACACTATAAATCCACTGAACACCCCTGGAGAATGTCCAGCTTACATTAATTCAGTTTGGAACGTTTTTAAGCTAGCACCTGGTGGCCAATAGAGGAACTGCGTCTGAGGGTGCTTTAACATTAAGGAAGAAAATTAATATTTTCATGCCTTTTTATTTCAACTTGTAATTGCCCATTAAGTCAAATGGTTCTCATACACACATGAAGATGCCCAGCTTTCACACAAAGCCACGTTAAGATGGTTCATAATCTGCTTTTTCACGTCCTCATGGAGGTGAAGCGCCGTCTTCTTTTCCACTTGCCGCAGCATTTCCCTGCACTTTATTCCACTTATTAAACAACAAACATCATCCTCTCCCATTTCTCATCTCTCCCCTCAGAAACGCACTCAGAGTGTATTTTCTGATGATGATAGGAGAGGGAGAAAGGTAACAGGCTGGGAAGACTAAGCCAATCAGTGTTACTCGGCTCCTTCCTGGATGTTCAGAACAAGGTAGCCTGTAAAGCTGACACAGCCAATCAACAACAAAAGACTACGCGTACCCCCGGAGCCTCCGCCTCCCATGCGGGCACCTCGTCATGTCACATTAACCTCCATTCAAATGGCGTGAGACGTGCGTGCATCCCACCAACCTGGAGTCATCTGGAGTCGAGTTTCATCGGAGTAGAGCGTTCATCGACCGGATCATCACGTTGCAGCTCTTCAGCCCTCGAGGCAAATACTGTTTCCCCGCTGAATTACTGTTAGACACTCAAACTGCCTCAAAACAGGTAATGCACCTCCTGGGATCTGCTGAAAAGGCCTTCATGTTACCTCTCTATTTAATATAGGCACAGTTTATAGGCCCAACATGACACCTTTTAGCATACGTTTTAGGATTATCCAACAAAACATCAAAATCCCCACTTTTGGCTTGCAGTCACATTTATTTAACATCACACCAGAAGAGACCATGTGTGGACGAGAGGCTGGTGTAAGGGGTTAGCGAATGCTAAGTTATCAAAGCTAAAAAGTCTATGCTCAGTGTCACTTCATTATTTGGCTAATTAGTGGAGTTGTTTATTAATTGGACTAAATAAAGCTAAGAGAATTTGTGTAAAGTAGCAGCTACCAGTCCTCCCGTGACAAAGGCCTGAGCTCCCACAAAAAAAATCAATGTCTGACAAACTGATCCTGCTGACAAGCTACAGTAAGCGCAGACGTTAATAGCTGCTAATTAATGCAGGAATATTCATAGTTATACTGAAAACACTGAAGCACATACGGCTTGAATGGTCCACCAGCCGGGGGCGTTGGTTTGGCTCGGTGGTTGAAGCGACTCCTGCTCTCGACCCGTTGCTGCATGTCATCCTCACTCACTTCTCCCAATATTTCCGTCTCTCTTCAGCTGCCCTTTAAATAAAAAAGGCAAAAACGGCCAAGTGCAGGTCCCGTACTGAGCAAGCGGAAGCTTACACAGCACGCCTGCAAAGGTGGTTTTAATCACCCTAACTGCCAGGTGGAATCTGGGTGGAGATTGTGTGATGTCACTAAACTCTGTGGACTAAGAAGAGTAATGTCCGGCCCGATAACAGCAACAAAACCAACAGTGAAATGCAGTTTTTAGTTGTGCAGGAGGTGCTGAGAGGAAGTCTAATGAGCCAATTTTATGTGAAAGCACCTGTGTGTTTGTTTAAGCAAATAAAATGGCAGATATTGATTCACCAGAAGCTTCCACATTTGTTTGGTTTTCAGGAAAACGTTTAGAAGATTCAGAGGTTCCCAGACGTTCATGCAAACACTTAAACACAACTGAAGTCTGTTCCGTAACAGGTAACAGGTAACTTCGAGCATACTTTCTCTTACTCTGTCTGGACATGTAGGGATATCCGTAGGGTCAAGAATCAGTTAAAGATAGAATAAGTTTTGGTTCATGTTTGTCTTTCCAAAATAAATCCAAGAAGGATGCCAGACAGAAATGAAGATAAAGTGACCCCAGCTACACCTTGTTTCCAACACCTTCACTTACGGCTGCAGTATTTTATTTGAAGTAATGTTTCTTTCTTTCAGAACATTTCTCGTTTTATTGCGTTTCACAAAACATACACAGACAAAAGTCCGAAAGGAATAGCTTCATCTCGCTCTGTAAACCGTTAAACAAACACTTTTGTTATTTTTCCACATCTTCCTCTTTCTGTGGAGACTTGGAGTTGGTGTAAATAAGTAAGACAAGCGACTGGGAGCCTGCCTCTGTTTCTTTTTGTGTTTGTCATAGAGGAACACTGGCAGACTTTTCACAAGTCACTGTAGAGACATCACAACAACAGACAGGTCACACAGCTCTCCTTGTATTTGCACATTAAAAGCCTCACAGTTTCCTTCTCCTTATTATTATTCATTTTTTCTCTCCCTGTAACGGGGAAAAAGGTCCCTGCAGATGTTCCCTCAGCTTTTATGTCAAAAGCTATCTGACTGATAGGAGGAAATGTCAGCCGAATCCAAAAGTAAAAAACAACCTGATTATTCCTTCCCGTGAAAGGTCACCTGTGACACCGTATCTGGGAAGTGTAAGATACATTTGTAAGACATAAAGTGTAATGTGCCATGCCCAGGCTGGTCACATGACTGCGGTACTGTACACACGCTCAGTGACGGCAGGAGGGAGGGGCTAGGGGTCTTAATCTCACCCTGAAAAAGGCGGAGCTCCCACTAAGCCCCTGCATGGCCCCCACCCCAAAGTGTAATATAAACATATAGGTACGTCAAACAGGCTTATATCAAGCTATAATCCTATTTTTGATTTATGTAATGACTTTCTAATAACATGAGGGTTCATCTTTGACCTCTGCTGCTACTTTTATATTACCGTAAAATCCAGAATATAAGTCGCACCGGAATATAAGATGCAGGCTGTATTACTATAAATAGAGGTTTTCTATATATATTTATTCATACAAATGTGTATACAAGTTATTTAAACACTATGTCAATTTATTTTAATTTAAGCACATACAAATTACAGCCTACCATCTGTTTTCACCATGTTGCGTTTCCAATCCTGCTAGCTACCGGTGCGTTAGCTGAACTCAGCCTACGGTAACGTTGATTGTTGTGAGGGCGGTGGCTGCACCGATCATGACGGTGCATGTCTGTGATGAAGCTTTAGCTAGATTATAGCGCCATCGTCTGTTAAAACATGATAAAATGCCTCTGCATTTTATACTGGCATAGGACGCAGCCCACTTTTTAGATTTAAAAAAAAAAGTGCTTCTTATACACCAAATGATACGGTCATTTATTTTCCTTTCACATAGTTTTGCCAAATAAGCTGTTTCACTCCGAGTTAACATTTTACAGCAACAATTCTCTGCAAGCATGACGATGATGTCCGTATTAGCCCCGCCCCCATGTGCTCTGAATGATTGTGAGCGCACTCAGCTGAGAGGTTGTGTTGAGTGAAGAGTTTGACATATAATAACAAAATATTTAAAGTGATAATCTCAAAGATTTTCATTTACATAAATGTCTGTTGAGTCTCTATCGCTGAATGAGGTAACACAATGGTGATTGAGCCTATGGCCCACTGATGTAAGCCTTTACATTTGCAGTACTACAGACTGGGTGTCTGACGTGACATTCCCAGAAAAAAATCACACACGTTTTCCATCAGCCAGCAGTGGTTGGTCTGACAGAGAGGGCAGGCGGAGCTAAGCGGCTGCTTTTCCGCTCTCTGCAAGTGTTGCGAGTAAACAGTAATCTACTATGGCTGAACAAACAAAGAAAAGATGGATGACTACAGATACTTCAACAAGAAGTGAAAATCCAAAGAAGAAGAAACAAACTCGACGCTCAGATGAAGCAAACAGTCTGAAAAGGAAAGCGACCATCAGCCAGGAAAATCAAGAGTTACAACCGGAGCCGACCGTGGACGTCTGGTTAAATTGGGACGTGTCCTCCTGCAATTACTGTTTATCGCCTTTAGAGGCGCCACAGAGAACGAAACTGAAATCTTCCAGATAACATCTTAAATGACAAAACCATGTTAAGAGTTGCACTGATTGCACAGACAGAAGAAATACTATTATAACTAACTACTATTTTGTAAAAACACCAGTGGCATCAACTTGACGATTCTACAATAAGCATTAACAAGTCCACTGGAAGCGCTGTGTTTCATATACACCAAACAGAACAAAATTGATTACTTTGTCTCTTTTTAACTTTTTTTTTTTTTTTATAGCCATTCCTGGGACACACTGCAAAAAAAACTAAAACTGCTAAAACAGGTAATGTTGTTAAAGTGAAAGCAGTCTGCAGGCTGCTTAATGGAGGTGAAACCTGGGCCCCAAAAGGCTCCCAAAACAGTTGAGAGGTTAGGGACAACTAGCAGCTCCCATCTGTCAATCAAGGAGACCACGCCCCTTATTATTCGAAACGTTATAGAGAAATTGGCAAAGAGAGACCGTCACTGACATTTTAATTTAGGTCTTAATGGGGGCTGACTCACTTTTGGAGCCAGCCTCTAGTGGCCATTCAAGGAACTGCAGTTTGTGGCATTTAGCGTTTGACGCCTGGATTTTACCGCTCTGTTTTTCTGTAGTTATATTATTCCAAAGTGTTTATTGTGTTTAAAAACGTGATGAACAATCCAGCTCCCAAAAATCAAATTTCCATGGCGCTGCTGCTGGAGACGCTAAACTTTAGACAACTTTGTAACTTTGGAATCTTTGTGTTAATCTCAGTGTAATTCCACAGCACCTGTGACTCCCCACAGGACTTCTGTTCTGCCTTCACAGCGAGCGTGCTCAGTTTATAGCAGCTGACATTTGTGTGTGTTCGCACCACAAAATCTGATGTCTCCATCGGGCTGATTGTGCGCATGCAGTCATTTCGTTTTCTTCCACAGGTGAGCGCCTTGTTCACTCAGACAGGCGATGGAAGATGTAAGAAGATTGCTTTTTATGGATTGCATTCTTAACAGCTGGGAGTGATGCTTTTCTCCCTGGCCATGCTGCGTACAAAAACACAGCGGGCTGATGGAGACGCTTTGCATTGTGCACCGGTGCAGCACCTCGTGAAAAGGTTCTCCTCTGTCGGCAATTTCAGCTTGCAGACACATTTATCTTTGCAGGGAAAAATTGCCAAACTGAGGTAATATTGTGCAGCACGGCTTCTGTGATTTACTGTATATTGTCAGTAATATAAAACACGATGAGAAGAAAATATACTCCGGTGATGTTTCATGTGGCTCCCTGCTGAGGATGGCACAAGTTTCCACTGGAGCTCTGGCAGTGAACGCAGCGCAGCACGCCTCTCCTCCTGCCTAATGATGCAAATTATTAAAATGATTTCCCTCCACAACCTGTTTCATGCATCCCCTTCCAGAAATAATTGAGGACTCTTTTTATGTTTTCAATTAACCGCTTGTTTTATTTATTTCCTCCTTTTCCTCCCTGGTTGACATTCGTTCTAATTGCTAAAGATTCCGGCTTTGCTCGTAAAAATGTTTCTCCGTATCACAAAAACCGGCGCTTCATTTTCCACGTCAATCTCCCACACCGTGAAGGAGAAGAGAGAGAGGGAGGAAGGGAGTTTACGCATAATTACCGGAAGAAAAACCATTATTATTATTATTTTTCCCCTCTCTTATACACATACATCTTCCTCTCAGGGAGTAATTACAGTCAATATTGACACACTACAATCGTAGCTTTTTGTTGTTTTCTGAAAATGTGCTGCTCACACCTGAAACAGACTCCTCTCTGATCCTGACCTGAATTGTTTGCACATACAAAGACGCCTGCTTTAACTTTCTTTTATTTTACCGTTTCATAGCTTAAGTAGAAGATTGATACCAGGAAAGCCATTGATGACTCCCCTGAAATACATTGAAGTTTGAAGCACTCTCGCTGCAGGCTTGACAGGTACTTATTAAGAGTTTTGTTCTTGGTAGAAAAGCAGCGGTCAGGTTGACTTCCTGTCGGTTACAGAAGATGGTGCACAGTTTCTTAGAAAAAGAAACATCACAGAACCCTCTCACGTGCCGTAACCTCTGCTCTGGTACCCTACCTCTCGCCTCAGGCCTCTCTTGTCCCGACCTGAACTCATCTTATCTTCATTGTCTCCGGAGTCCTGGTGGGAGCGTCTGCAAAGCACCTCTGTGCTGTCCTCCCTGGCCTCTTTTGAATCTGGACCCGGCCATGTTGCCTGGGAAGATGGTGAGTGTGGTTCAGTTGTCTGCTCGCTTGGCACTGTGCTCATTCTGCGGCCAGTCCAGCCAGCATTCCCGGGCTTGACAACCTCCTCCTGCTTGTGCTCCAAAGCTCCTGTGCTTGCAGCCTCACTACCCATTCTCCTCCTGTGCACCAAGCTACCAATCTTTGCGCTAACTAGAGAATCACAGATCAGGCAGAGCAGCCGGAGGACATCAGAGACAAACCCAGAAAATATTTGATCCACAAATAATGATGCAATTTCTCTTAAATCAGCTACTTTAGTTATAAACTTGTGTTTTTATACAGTTTGCCTCTTCAGTGAGACACAAAGGCCCTCTTTTCTCTTGAACTTTGACCTTATGTCAGGTCGTGACAGTGGCCTGTGCAAGCATGGAGGATCACTTGCAGCCTGTACTAAAGTCATGCATCATATATTCTGATTTTAGCATCTTTTAAACTTTGAGCACAAAGTTAAATATCTTTTATTGTTATTATTTATAGGGATGCACTATATTGGATTTTTTGCCGATATCCGTTATGCCGATATTTTCCAACCCTATATGCCTATTTCGATACCTACATACATATTTTTTTCCACCTTATTGCAGAGAACATCAAGTCTCCCCTGTAGTGGAATTGATATCATGCCTACTATTATTGTAGTGGCCAAAAACTGCCACACTGGAGACATCTTGCACCCTTCTTCACGCTTGACGGAAGAGGCGTTGTACAAAAGGTCTCATGTCTGATCACTCACGTTTCTGAGCGCACCTGAATGCAGCATCCCCTCGAAACACGGCAGTGAGGGAGACATGCCCGGACTTGTTTACTGCACCTACTACGGAGACATCAGTGATCGCACACGGGCTCTTTTTATCGTGATGTTTGTGTGAAGTCCAGTAAAATGACGAGAATATGAGCTAACTGTGAGCTAGTTAAGAGTTGTGAAAGTTGTTTAACTGTTTAGCTTAATTAAAGCGTTATTTTATCGGTGGAAAATATCGGCAGAGACATTATCTGCAGATACCGATAAGGTGCCGATAAAATCGTGCATCCCAAATTACTTGACAGCTGAAGAAAGATGGGAAATGGGAGAAGAGAGACGGGGAATGACCTGCGGCCGCTGTGGCCTCTGTATATGGAGCGCCTGCTCTACCAGCAGAGCTCAAACAGCAGAGCTCAAACAGCACCCCAAAGTTAAATAATATCGTAAAACCTCCAAAATACACTTGAGCTGGGCTAAATGCAGGAAATTGGCATACTCCATAGCTGGAGAGTGTGGGGGCAAACTCGCACATATGGACTCTGAATGGGACTAAAATTCCCTGAACAGCACATGAAATATTAAATTGCCCCCGGGGATATGAATGACATACTGTACCTCCTCTGCAGCTCCAGTTGTTGAGGATAAACTCTCCCTCCTGACTCCTCCAGTGTCCTGATGGAGGTGAAAACTAGGCTAACCTTCCTGGCTGTGTCCCTTGGGAGAAAGTGGCAGATGTACAGAACCATACTGGCCCTCCCCAACATGTATGCAGCACACACACAAACGCACGGTAAACTGGAAAGCTCTCCTGGGTTCTGTCTCAAGCCGAGCCAAAAACCCAAGCTGGGGTAATCCCGAGGGAGCTCAACTCCACCAGCGGCTCTCCCATCAAATCCTACGGGGTCAGAAAATCCAGAGAGCCACTGCTGCTGCGCTGTAGGGAGGAGGGGGCGCATGTTTTGTTCACAGTCCTGTACGCTGCTGTCTTCCCTGTGGAAACGGTGAGGATGGCAGAAGGAGCGACTCGGACACAAGGGCATCTCGTGACTTTGTGACCACAGCTGAGTCCGGCCAGCTGTGAGCACGCTTTATAGCATCACAAAAACACACATACTGTATATATATCTATATCTATTCCTGTCCTGGGGCACAGAACGTACTTCTCACCCCACAGTTAAGATTCATAAGAGCGTGGTTTTAAGAGAGGCGGAAGCCAAATCAACAAGGAAACTCTTTTTAATCACTCAAAGCATTCTGGAAGAAACACAATCCATTTCAGACTAATCCGACAAAAAGGCAGCGGTCAGCGAATCAGGAGCGAGACCTTGAGGTGAGCCTTGAATCATAGTTGGCGGTGTCATGCCAGATGCCTTGTTCTGGTGTGGAAAACCAAAAAGGAACACACAAAAGAGGTTGTTTGATGAGCCAAGATGGCTGGAGAAAATACAGCAACTGAGCTGGGGAGTTAAGATAACACGGAAAGGAACTGCCAACCCATTTAAGATATGACGCTCTGGGTACCAATCCACTGTCATCTTTGCACTTGCAGGACTCCTCGGCCCAGACTTTAGATTCATGAATTTGGGCAACAATATTAAAATCCTGGTTAATGTTGTAAAACAATCACAGCTTGGTTAGATTTATTCATCCAGATTACTTGGTAACATTTACCCCCCAAAAATGGTTTGGGTTTAAACAACAGACTGTATAAGAGGAGTGGACACATCTTAGTTTTAAAAAACGACACAAAGCAGAAATTAGCCTTCTTTGCAATTGATTTATTATTTCAGTAAAATTGTTAATGGTCTCAATTGCTAGTTTCACGTCCTCTTCAAAACAGCATGATGGTCATTTTATAAATCATGGTCCCATGTACTTACAACTCAAGAATTCCAAGATGGCGGTGCGTCCCAACGCAGCAGCTTTTGCGCTCCCCAGAACAATGCAACTTAAGTATTGTTGCATTGATGGCAAGTTGCACACTCAGTATCGTTTTTCCAGTTTTTCCAAATGAAGATGTCCTTACCTTTTTATTTTCAGAGCTTGCTGAATGTCTGGAAATAACGGAGCAGTTTCAGACTAGTTTGCATCGTGGCACAACTTCCTATTACCAAGGGGCATTTTCAACAGGAACTTTTCCAAAATGTCCTCAGACGCTACAACCAATAGAAAGTGTTGCATAGCGGTAGGCTGCTAGGCTCGGTAGCTAGTTCCAACATCCACTTCATTTAGCTTTTAGTTCGACATAATACACAGATATTTGGTATGACATGATTTGGGAGCCAACTCAAGAACTCTAGAAGAGGACTTGTTCCAAGATGGCGGCACGTCCCAACCAATGACTGTATAAATAGATGGACAACGCGTCTCCATCTGCTCCCATTGTACGTAATTGATGCCAAAATAGCCCCTGTGATAGGCGCTGCCATGTTGCGACGGTGACGTCATACGGAGCCAGAGACTGCGCAGTAGAGATCGGCGAGTGAAGCGGCGGTAGCCACTTCCGCTAACCCAAACACACACTTAACTTACCGACAAAACAGCAAGGATCCTGCACGCCGGCGTGTTTAACAGCAGAACAGCTTCTCTGTGTTGGTCTGAGGTTAACGTTCACAGGTATGGAAACTTCAGTGACTGTAGTGATTGTTTTAGTGACGTTTCCACTCGCGGATCGTCCTCCGCTCTGCTCACCCGGAACTGATTGGCTGCAGTAGCCTGATTTGTCAACAGAGCTGTCAATCATCATTTTGACAGTATCAAATAACTAATTAAAAATATACTTGTCAGAAAAATGAACACTTGGACGTAAATCAGCATGATAAGAACTAACTATAATGACAGAAACAATGTTTGAGAAAAATGTATCGGGCGTGTATTTTGATTTTATAGTTTGACTCATGTCCCACCTGTTAACATGGAGGAGGCGGGCTTTATGACCTATACTGCAGCCAGTCAGCAGGGGGCGCCCAAAATGTTTTGGCTTCACTTTTAGGGAGCTGTCATGTCGTCCATCTTTTTATACAGTCTATGGTCCCAACGCAGCAGCTTTACGCTCCCCAGATCAATCGCAAGTATTGTTGCACTGATGGCGAGTTGCCCTCAATTTCGTTGAACCTTCTGCAGTGACAATAAATATATTCTTTCCCATTCTTTAGTGCTTGTGATTGACAAGTTGCTACCACTTGTTCTGTCAACCAGCATGAAGACGTAACATTACATATTCACATTGTTGTCCAAATATGGTCACTTCTGGTTATAATAAACAAAACAAGATGGCGACGCTCATAATGCCACAATTGAGGCTTCTAAACATGTGAGTGAGGTCATGGTAGATTTGTCTACTTGTTTTTTACAACGTATGCTTCTAAGGTACGAAAGTTACGTAGCTAACGTACAATCCATGACGTAAGGAGAAGTCAACTTCCCAAAATAAGTCATAAGTTAACGGGAAAATCGAACCCCAGTCTGCCGGAGGAAAGTACTGCATTTGTAAGGTATGTAGAGTACATACAGCAGTTCCAAGTCTGTAGATTTGTTTATTTTCAACTGAAACAAGATCAACACAATAACAGTAAAGAAAACACGGACATTAGTATTTTTAAAAGGGGCCAATATGCAGCATTAAAAAGGTACCTGACCATGATAATCATGGCAAGAACCCTTCATACAACACAATTACCTCCCATTACCACCATTACTTTGGGGGTCCATTACAACAGCCTGTGTACATATAATTTACAGTCATGAAATATTTACACCTCATATCCACAGACAATCTGTGAACTGATGGAGTGGCCTAATAACACATCATTTCCCCTCCCCCTGTGCAAAGCAACCAAAGGTCAACATCTGCTCCGCCCGTCTGCGAAACACTGGGAGGCAGAGGACGACTGGGAGGGGGAGACGGTGTCATTAATTGGCAATCATAATCGGAATCTCACTCGCTTTGTTTGCCTTGTAGGGTAAATGAATGTAAATTTGTCCAGGTGTTAATGACGCAGGGATATATGAGGTAAATAGAGAGAGAATATGTGTGCAGCAGGAGCTCAAACGTGTCTGCAAATCGATGCAGAATCACTCTGCAACCGGGGGAAGTACGGAGGCAGGTGCACTCGTGGTCTTTCCCTTAATGCTTTATAAAATCTTACTGTACCAAAAATCTGTATTATTTCCAACAATGATGCGTTTTCGTGGTGGAACAAGGTAACAAAACATCCGAAAACTCACTCAAACAAATTTCATTTCTCCACTTTACAACCTATAAATACCCCAATTTTTATCTATTATTTAACGGTATGGATTGGATGAGCATGTTGACTTTTTAAGTTGCATCCTGTAAAAGCTGCACTGTTAAATTTAATGAGAGGGAGGAATAAACCAAACAATATCTCATTATTGTCAAACAAGAAACTCAATTAAAGCAAATACGGGCTGGTTGAGGACTTATAGCCTCGCAAAGCTGAAGGAAGTATTTTTTCTGGCTCTCAAAGTCTAAAAAGTACATAAAAATGTAAGAGGTCAGCTACAGCACTTCTTCCAGTTAGTAAATTACACATACAGGATCTTCATTACATTTTATTGATCCATGCTCCAACGTTTTAGTGTTCACTGCAACAGAGGTTATTTTTCTCTTTTCAAAAGAAACCAAAAAAAATCCAGTAGTTCTGTACACCTCGGCCCCGAATAACCAGAGAAAATCAATGTGTGGTGGAAATTACCTGCAAACACTCAGCACTCATGGAATAATAGTTTTTGTCAAGATTGGGAGCATGCAACTGAGGATAGGAGGAATACATAGCTATGAAACCTCTACTACTTGTAAGCTTCAACAGTGTTGTAGTAGGTCTGGCATCATCAAATCACATCACACTGTTTACTAAGTGGAAGCAACACAAGCACGGATGCTAGCTAAAATCCAGTTCTAGTTTTTCCCAATGAAGATGTCCTTACCTTTGCGTTTTCAGAGCTCGCTGTATGTTAGGAAGTTTTGTTGCAATGCAAACTAGTCAGAAACTGCTCAGTGATTTCCAATTACCAAGCGTTTACAACAGTTCATGTCCAAAATGGACGGTACAGCCAATAAAAAGTGGCGATACGCTGCCAGGCTAGGTAGCTAGTTCCAACAGCCACTTCTTTTGCTTGTAGTTCGACACAGCACATAGCTATTTGGTATGACATGTTCTCTATCATATTGAGACTCTCTGGAATATGTAACAGAGTGGAGACTTTTCACTCAGAGAACCAAGCGAGTTGAAAGCCAGTACAAACCATTTACGGAACATAGCAGCAGCCATCTTGGTTGCTTTCGAAAAAGTGCAAATGGCACATACACCTGCCCCATATGTCAGCAAAGATGGAAACTTACCAATATGTGTCCAACGTCCCGTCCACCTTTGGTCACTTGTGTGTCCAAGAAACCAAGATGGCCACGTCCAGAATGCCAAATTCTTGCAACAATAATTTACATGTGGTTAGGATTGTGAAATTGAGACAGTGTATAAAACGCATTGTTAGTACTAGAATGGGTAGTACGTTAGCTATGTAACTTTGACGTAACGTTGAAGTTCAACAATGACCGTTTGTTTTAACCACCCCCAACCCCGACCCAGCTTTGCCACTCTTCATACCTAATAAAGTCAACTTGATGCACATTAAAACGATAAGCTAAATCATAGAGCTAATGCTAGACTTGTATATTTTGATCGTCCAAAGCTACCATATTGACATGTTTCTAGTTGGAACCGGCGGCTCATTTTCAACGGTGCTCGTCTGTGATGAATTTCATCAAACGAATCCACAGCAGGGACAAGAAGGGAGAAGATTTGTCGTCCTGTCTTTCGCAGTCTGAGTTGTTTTTACATGGAAATCACTTCTCTGAGACTTTTCCCCATCTGCTGTGCTCGGCTGTTACAGTCAGTATATCTAATCCACCATGCAACGGTTTTTTTTACCAATAAAATTTTAGATATTGGATTTGATTTGTGTCCTCATGCGCACAGCATGCATGGATCACTCTGCATGGCATCTCGCATTTCACACATCTCATCACTGCAGAGGAGAGAGACGGTCCCCGCGGTGAGACACAGCAGCCTCTGCCAGGGGTCCGTCACATGAATAAATACACAAACACACACCGTTGCACAAACACACACTCGCTCAGTCATGCTGAGACAAACTTGGAGCACACTGACAGAATGTGAGTGAGGGAAAATAAAAAAGGCAATCCAGTTTATTTGCTTGTTGACTGGCAGGTTTATTGCATGTCAGGTTTGCGAGACAGAACGCTGAACGTCGGCTGACTGACTGTAGAATCAGGTCATGATCAAACTCGTATCGCGTCAAGTCGCATTTTGTCTGATCATCCTCGGAGTCGTCCAAGCGTCACCTCCGGAGAGGCGCAGAACTCCTCTCCTGAGCACCTCCTTCGTTTCTTTTTCTGCATCGATCCAAATTATTCATCAGTCTAAGACCAGACATTCGTGCGAACACTGGGAACTAAGAGAATGGTAACCAACTGTCAAGAGAGAAATTGTTCGAACCACCTTTCCTCTCTCCGCTTCTCTCTGCTTTTTCAAGATGGCGAAAAACCAAAAACACATCAATCTTGCATGTTGTTGACAGAGTCCGGACACCTTTTTTCAGCCAGATTTGGTTTATCATTTGAATAATTTGTGCCATTGTTGTTTTAACAGCCCAGGCATATCAACAATTTACAGCAGCTGTGTGGCGTCTTGTTTGCTATTTCACACCGTGACAAACTTTATGTGACAGTTGTGTTTGCAGTGATTCAATATAGAGAAATGTGAGGATGGTACCCTGTTGGCCCACTTGTTTCTTGCTCTACGCACCTATTTTGATTTATAATCTGACTTCATGCCCACTTTTCGTCTCTCTAATTCAAAATTCCCTGTTTTGTGTGAAATTTTACAAATCAGCATGTGTACTTTATAAATGAGGACGACGATTAGCCTTCCCATCACCATATTTAATGGTCATTTTCCTTGGACGTCATGCTCGGGTAGGGAAGCTAACAGTTTGTGATTAATCAGGACTTAAAAAGACAATGGATCTTGAAATACTGGGGGGTAGTCAGGCCATAATTCAAGTTACAACATGTGAAAACTCGTAAGCTATTGTAAGAAAACAGCCAATGTTAGTCTTCAACATTTTATTTTTTCCGAGGTAAAGTTTTCAGAATAATAGTTTTACATGATCTAATAGGAAAGGTATACATTTCTACCTTCCCAACAATCAATCAATTAAATTGTATTTGTATAGCGCCAAATCATAACCAAAGTTATCTCAAGACACTTTAAAAAGAGCAGGTCTAGACCGTAATTGTTAAATGCTAATGCTAATGAGCTAAAGTTAGATATTACAAACTACAATTACGAATTATAAATTTGAGAAGGGAGAAGTGTTTGATGTTAGCTAGCTAACACTAATGTTAGCTAGGATCTGGTTGAATGCAGACATTAGCTGTTGTCTTACCGCAGCTAATGCGTTATCCGATATGATGTTTTACTTAGAACGATGGCCCTGTGTTTCTGCAGCTTTTCATTATCCATTGTCTTTTCAGTTGTTGACGAATCACGAGAAGGTGTATCGATAACACTTGATAGATTTCCTACATTTAGGCTACCAAAAAGCAGAAATTCCTAGCTAATAGCGATGTTGGCTAGCTACAGCATTACGAGTTATCTGTTGTTTTACCTTGAACTGTGGCCCCACGTTTCTCCAGATTTTCCACTTTCAGTTGTCTTTGCAATTGCAGATAAATCGATAAGAAGTGTATAATGATAGCTAGCTAGCAGCAATGTTAGCTAGGAATTGGTGAATGCCAATGTTAGCTGTTGTCTTACAGCAGCTTTGAGTTATCAGATCTGTTGTTTTACCCGGAAATATGGTCCTAGATTTTCACTATCATCTTTCAGTTGCTGATTAATCCTTAAAATTCCACAGAGTCCGTCTCTGGCGCGTTCCGTGTGCGCCATGACCTCTGGAGTCGACCACGCCCATTCAAGTCAATGCTCCTGATTCCACAGCACGCGCCGCCATCTGTCTCCAGCATGTCCCAGAAGCGTCTCTCCGCTCTGATCTGAAGATACGCGCAGGGTCTATTTTTGACAGAGGCCGCGTCAAGCTGAACAGAGCAGATTGCTCCAAACAGTAAGTCACACACGAAAACAGCACACGGCATCCGGTCATTTCAAAATAAAACACCATGTCCAGACCGGTACAGACTCCCGTTTTTTTCCGTTTTCACAACAACAACAACAACAACACTGTGTGATCTTGAAAAAAGAACACTTTTAACTACATAGTGTACTCAGCCATGGTAGAAGCACAACAATCACTGAATGATCTCCAAATGAGCGGATAATCAACCTCGGAGGTGCAAACTGAACTGCTGTTTGTGTGTTGCTCTGTTTAACATTGATGTGATCTCGCAAACCCAGCTGCTTGCCAGCGCTCCGCTGCGCAGCGGATCAGACACGCTTCCTGTGGGCGAGGGCTCGCGCCGTCTGACGGACCAGAACCGCGGCACAGACGGAAACTTGCTGGACACGGATCCTGTGGGATCGAGGCGTAAGGGGGAAACGGCCGCCATGTAAATATGGTAATTAGTCAGAGAAAATGTTGCACTGACCTTTATTCTATCGTTGTCGTTATGAGCTATTCTTGAGCATAAAATAGAAATGCAAGATGCTCTCACCTTAATTTAAAGCATAATAACTATTTTTATGTCCAATTAAACAGCCAGATTTAAAGCGGAAACGGACACTGCAGAGCTCTCTCTGACAGGTCCAGTGCCTGTTTTTTTTTTCCTCACTGCACAGATGCTTCTTACAGTAACAAGGAGCTGAATCATGAATCAGACAGCCAGGACCAGCAGCCACTGCACATGTCCATCACAACGCAAACGGCAGTTTTATATGACTGCAGTCCAAAAGCCACTGTCAACCCGCCAGCTAGTCACAAAACGGGCAACTGTCACACAGAAGCGATTGTATAGCGGACAATTAGGAAGCTGTCGTTGTCATTCCCTCCCAAATCGTTCACATGTGAAACTGACCAGAAGTCCAGAATGGAAGGATAGACTTCTATTAATATTTTTCCTCCCGTTTTTTTGCTTCACTGTTTTCTCTCATTATCTCCCGCTGATGCTTCACAGAGACTTTTCCCATCTGTCAATTCTCACTAGCCATTTGGCCATCAACCGCAGCACACGGAGGGCATCTGGCATGTCCCGAGTTCTGCCTTCGTGAGACAACCGCTGTGACCGAGCACAGTGGATGACACAAAAAGGAAATAGTAAGAAAGTGGGAGAGGACTTTGGGAATCCTTTATGTAAGTGTGTCCTATTTTTGTGTTTCTTCTCATCACTGAGCGCTGGACTCGAAACCTTTTTGAATTACACACAAATTACAGGCTTAAGCAATGATTCCTTTAAACTAAAATATTGTGCATTTGTTATATTTATAAATTGGATTCTTAAAAAACATGTAGCACAATCAGGGTATCCAGGAAGTAATGTTTGGTCCTCTTTAACACCTATCTGTCTAAAAGTCAAAAGAGGGTTTGACCTCTGAATTAAAACTTGGCCTATTTTGGGTTCTCCTACCCGTGTTATAAAAGTTAGATTGGCCCGTTACAGGCTTGAAATAGTGAGGTCTATGTCATCCTTTATTTCTTGTTTCAGGTAAAAAAAACAAAGACAGAGGACCCAGGTGTGAGGAAGAAGGAGCAGGATAGAAAGGTTTGACGAAAGTCCAGGAAAAACACTGGTTGACATTGACACAAGAGCTAGGTGACGTGATATGAGGAAGGTTTGACAAATGATTGGCACGGAGACAGAGGAAGACTAAATACCACTGGGGAGATGAAAGTAATCAGACACAGGTGAGACAATCAAGGAGCAGGTGGAAACAATAAGGGTGGGCACATAATCAAAGGCAGGAAGTAGAACACCATGAAAGGCAAAGTTTCAAAGTAAAACACACTAAATAAATTTAAGGCAAAAAGAGACATATTTGTGACCATCGAAACATTGAAAACAACCGAGCATCGTCCTGTTTCAAGCTTAACGTAAAATCATTTAGATAAGAAGAATCATTAAGAAGTGCCGTGCAAAGATACTAAGCCTTACATTACAGGGCTGTAACTCCAGTCCTGCTGGTGTTACCATGAAGGCATCAGTCTCATAAACCGTAAGTCATCATTAAGGTCCACTAACGGTGATTTTGAGCTGACAGTACCCACAACCTCCGTTCCAGAGCGCTTCTCACCGGCGCTTCCCTTGGTAGTGACCGTTAAGTCTGTTTTAAATCGCTCTGTAAGCTTAATATTTGCTTTCATTCAAGAAAACATAAAAACAAAGGAAAGGAATCGTGTCCTGGCATCAGCAGCAGCACTAGACTGGAAATTGTCAACAACAAACTGCGTTGGTTTCGTATAGAAAACAGGTGCTGCCAGTCCAAAAAAACCTCCACCATTAGTAGACACAGGCCAATAAAAATCTCATTGTTTTCATAAGACTGAAAGTGGTAATCTCAAAGATCTCAGTTTCGTTCTCTTTAGCGCCACCTGTGGTGACAAACGGTTATTGCGGGAGCATGCTTCCCAGATATCCAGACAGTGCTGCATGTGTGACGTCCACGGTTGGCTCCGGTTGTAACTCTTGATTTTCCTTTTCAGACTGTTTGCTTCATCTGAGCGTCGAGTTTGTTTCTTCTTCTTTGGATTTTCACTTCTTGTTGAAGTTGTATCTGTAGTCATCCATCTTTTCTTTGTTTGTTCAGCCATAGTAGATTACTGTTTACTCACAACACTTGCAGAAACCCGGAAAAGCAGCCGCTTAGCTCCGCCTACCCTCTCTGGCAGACCAACCACTGCTGGCTGATGGAAAACGCGTCACTAACTGGGCGCAGCTTGTGATTTATTTCCACGAAAGACGCCCAGTCTGTAAAACTGCAAATACAAAGGCCTTCATCAGTGGGCCATCGCCTCAATCATCATCGTGTTACCTCATTTGGTGATGGATGATTTATTTAAATGAAAATAGTCGAGATTATTACTTTAAGGAGAACACTTGATCAGGAAGAAAGAAAAATGGAGGAGGAAGATTTTTGTAATAATAATAGAGTATACAGTAAAAACACATCGTAGTGAGTATTTGGGGCAGCAGCTCGGGATGTGTGGAACTGAGTCAAAACAAACTACAGTGTGTGTGTGTGTGTGCTTGGAATGAAAGGTCTCCCAGTGCAACAGTTATTCGTTCATTGTTGAAATGTGTCATTAAAAAAACTCTTCACATTTTTAAAGGTTTTAAAATTCTTGTCAGTATTGAACAGACGTGTGTGAGGAGAAAAGAAACCTTCTCTGGCCTATATTTAATGATTCCGTTCCCCGTCTCTTTCTGCTTCTCTCCCTTTGACAGCATCATACTCACTTTTTCTTCATTTTTTTATTGCCTATGTATCTATCTAGGTCTGCCTTTAGTTTCATCTCTGCGCCCGTGTGTCTGTGTGGGTTTACCATGCTGCTCTAATTGTTTTCTCATCTCTCTCTCCGGGGACGTGTCGGCGTGGCCTTATTATCCCGCCTGATCGATGTGATTTATAGGTTTAGGGAGCGAGACATGCAAACTTTCTCATCTCCTGGGGATAAACCGAAGAAATCAATCACACACACTCGCTCTGTGTGTGTGTGTGTGTGTGTGTGTGTGTGTGTGTTTGTGTGGGCCAATCCAGACCTGAAAACTACTTTTTCTCTAAAGACCATCATGGAGGCAGCAGCGCTCTTCAAACTGAGCTGCCTAAGTTTCTTTTTTTCACCCAGATACTCAATTTTAACTTTAAACTAGCATAAAAAGTGCTAAAAATGAACCTGAAACACTTGGAAACACGTCCTTTCAGGTGTGTCTTTTACTACAATAAAGCATTATAGTTTATGAGATTGAAATGCGCCGTAGTTCGCCGTGACGCAGATGTATTCCTTGTTAACATAACCGCGTCGGCCCTCGTGAGGGCAGCAGGAAGTCATCGAGCTGTGGAGATAATTCACACAAACATGTCGTGCTGATCGCTGTCGTTTTGTTTTAAAGAAGCCGCGAGAAGCATCGATTGTAGACTTGCATCTTTTTTTATCGACCGTACACACGACTCCAGCCGGCTCCTGGGCATTAAAAGCCTTTCAAACACTGTACCGGATTAAAGCTGCTTTAAAGATGCATCACACTGAGCACCTGCCAGACAGGTGTGTGACGTTACATCAACGTAAAGTAAGCTGCGTCAGCCGCAGCGTGGCTTCTGCGGGATCGATATCATGCAGCTTTCTCAATCAGCCCTGGGGCCAAACGGAGGACGTGTGAAGTATGTGAAACGCTCGTCATCGTTTCCAGCCGGCTCAGGTGAACTCTTTAGATACACCCGCAGAGGTCAAATAGTTCAGCTTCCTTTAGAACAAGACCTAAAGTTACTGACAGGTGGTGTCTGAGAAGTTGTCAGACAGGTTGCTGCTGCTAACCAGGTGATGTTTTGGTTTGAGGCTTTATGTTGTCCTTTAAATCATCATCATCATCCTGTAGCTGTTTCCGTCTCTGCCTCCGTCGAGCATCCAGTGTCACCATCGAGCTGTCGTCGGCTCACAGCGCCGCTACACGCTTTAATCTGACGCCTGGAAGAAACAGCGGCTTTGTAATCCATTTTGCTCGTTTACTCTTGATTTACCTTCTTCTTTCCCTTCTTCTTGTTCTTTGATTTCTTCTTCTTCCCCTTTTTCTTCTTCTCCAGCTTCTCCTCCTTCTTGTCCTCCTTCATCTTCACCTTGTCCTTCTTCTCCTCCTTCTCTATCTCATCCTTCTTCTTTACTCCTTCTTCTTCCCCTTCTTCACCTTGTCCTTCTCCTCTTCCTTCTTCTTCCTCTTCCTTTACCTTCTTCTTCTTCTCCTCCTTCTCCTTCTTTTACTTGTTCTTCTTCTCCTCTTCCTCCTTCTTCTACTTCTTTTTCATCCTTCTCCTTCTTTTACTCCTTCACCTTGTTCTTCTTCTCCTCCTTCTCCTTCTTCTCATTGTCCTTCTCGTCCTTCTCCTTCTTTTACTCCTTTTTCACCATGTCCTTCTCCTCCTCATTCTCTTTCTTGTCCTTCCCCTTCTTCACCTTGTTCTTCTTCTCCTCTTCCTCCTTCTTCTCCTCCTTCTCCTTCTTCTCATTGTCCTTCTCATCCTTCTCCTTCTTTTACTCCTTCTCCTTCTTCTTCACCTTGTCCTTCTCCTCTTCCTTCTTCTTCCTCTTCCTTCATATTCTTCTTCTTCTCCTCCTTCTCCTTCTTTTACTCCTTCTCCTTCTTCTCCTCCTCCTTCTTTTTCTTGTCCTTCTCTTTCTCCTCCTTGTTTTTCTTCTCCTGCTTCTCCTTCTTCTTCACCTTGTCCTTCTCCTCTTCCTTCTTCTTCCTCTTCCTTCATATTCTTCTTCTTCTCCTCCTTCTCCTTCTTTTACTCCTTCTCCTTCTTCTCCTCCTCCTTCTTTTTCTTGTCCTTCTCTTTCTCCTCCTTGTTTTTCTTCTCCTGCTTCTCCTTCTTTTTCTCCTCTTTCACGGCCTTTCGGCATCCATGATGTTTTCCCCTCAGATTTTAACCTCTCAGCTTCCGTTCATTGAAAGTCGACCACTGAATCTCTCCAGATTTAATTATGAATAACGAAGATTCTTCGGGGAAAAGTGTCGGAGGAAAAGATGAAGACAGAAATATAAAAACCACTTCAGCACTGTAACGAAGTGTCTTGGTTACATCACACGCTGGCTAAACTCGAGTTCTGATGTCACTTTAAGTGTGACTTTGATTCGTATAAAACACGTCTGTGATCCCATCGGAACTCAACCAGCTCACTGTCGCTTTCCTGAGACTCAGTATCTTCAATTAAGTCCAATTAGACTCGTCGAAGGACGATTAAAGATCAGCGAGGGAGCGGGTGGTAAATATTTACTTATTCATCATACATATTTCTGATGAATGAGCTGATTTACAACCTGCTCTCACGTGTGCAGCGTTTGAGTCCAGCCTTCTTCTTCTCTGGTTGCACATTCATCATGGACGTTAGAGCGTAATCTTTCCCTCATCCCTCCTGCAGACAGACTGTTGATACGATCCAGAGGCGAGCGGGGACCACAAAGTTAATAGACTATCACTCCCCCTAAAAAGAAGTGATTGTACTATTCAGGAGGGTCAGAAACACAGTGACAGGGGTCGGAGTCAGAGCGAGAAGCAGAGGAAAGCTGGGAGAGAAAGAGTGTGTACATTTTGAGTCCTGTGGGTTAATTCGGTGCCTTTTCTGCTACGATTGCCGTGTCTAAACGTTCACGAGCCGTGCAGGGAGGGATGGATGGAGGGAGAGGGAGAGAGGAGGGGAATGGATGGAGCAACAGCACAGCGCTCAGACTGGAGAGGGAGAGCTGCTGTGTGAGCTCGTCCGCATCGCAGCTCTGAGCAGGTAGAGAGGCGGAGAGAGAGAGAGAGAGAGAGAAAGGAAAGGGAGGGAGGGAGGAAGTCTGTCTTTTCACCTGAAGATTACTTTGTCTCACACTTCTCTCACCCCGAGCGCTGGGAGGACGGAGCAGCGAGGAAGGAGCAGCGGAGTTGATCAGGAGGTGCCGGCTCTTGTTGCTCTCTTGTTTTGTTTTTTTTTTCTTTTTCTCTCCTCTGCGCGGGAGGTCAGCTGGACTTCTGCGCCGTTCTTCTGCTGGAGAGGCTGAGAGGTAAAAGGAGAAAGAGGAGGAAAGTGAGTAAAGTGCAGAAAAAGCACCGGCTGCAAAGGAGGAGAAGTTTCACAGGAAAATCCACAACTAAGAGCTTTTAAAAGGTAAGATCTTTATTTGTATTTCTTTGCTAAAATGCATCTTCACCTCACCTGGTTGTCACTGAATGTTTCTACCTCAATCTGGATTAAAAATAAACCCCCGTCTTGTATTGATTAGTTGCATTTAATGCTCAGAACAACCTGTGACAAGGTAAGTCTTTAAATGCTGCGTTTAAGCGCTCGCACACTGTGATTTTCTCTGCCTATGTTTGTGTGAGACATCATGATTATTTATTGACTTTTGGGAGCAGAAGCTGTTTCATTGTTGCATCTATCTGTGGTGGAAATGGTGCGAGAAAAAAAAGTAAAGTGGAGTTTGTGCGGAGGGAGAGAGCGGCTTTTGTTGAGAGAGAAAAGCAGAGAGTGAAGAGAAAAAACGGGAGGAAAAGAGGCGACAAAGTGGGAAAAACAGGGAGTTAGAACGAGAAGGGAGGAGGTGGAGAGAGAAAAACTCGAGTGTGAAGGAGAGTTGGACGTAGAGAGAGAGTAAAGGAGGAATCCGAGAAGAAGAGGAGGAGGGATGGAGGGCTGGAGTGGCCGTGGGGGGGCTCGCTGGCAGCAGACTCAGTAACCAAGGCAGCTGACATGAGGGAGAGCCAACAGGGGACAGTGGGATTTCTATTTTTCACCCTCGCCGAGAGACGCCGGGGCTCTGCCAAGTCCCCGGCCTCCTCCCCCCGCGGATAAAGATTTCATTGTGCCGAGCTGTGACCGAATTCATTAAGCATCGACATGTACTCTTCCCCCGGCCGCTCTCTATCTCCTCTCCTCCCCGAACTCCTTCTCCGCTGATACTCTCTCCCCCGTCGTCTGCTCCTCCCCTCGTGCTTTCATTACTGCCTCAATGTGCTCCGTAATCAGCTCAGCTCGAGCTGCAACAGTTGCACTTTGTAGAAAGCTCTGCAGAGAATAACAAACAAATACGGTGGGGTTCTTAAAGGTGGATTTCTGTTTCAAAAAGGGGGGGTACTTCTGGTCAGACTGGGGAGTTTATGTACTGCAGGTTTGTGGTGCCACATCGGGTCGCTTTGGGAGCTCCTTAGGGCGTCCCAGGAGACTTACAAGACGACAACTTCACAGGAATGTGTGTTTTTGTAGTCCAATAAAGGTGCTGCTAATCTGGTTGACTTTTGTAGATTTCTTGTAAAAAATGTGTTTACCTTAAAGACATTATTGGAAGAGTAGAAGCAACGAAACAAACTCAACTTACAAGTTAAAAATAAAGTACTTCTTCTATTTATTCTTGGCAAAAACGAGCGGCCATCTTTTGTTAAACATGAGGACTACTTTACGTGAACTATCGACTACGTTTGACGTTCCCTCTGCGTTAAGGAGCTCTTCAGCCTCTCGCAGAATTTTGTTTCGCTTTTACAGCGAGCATCTACTTTACACCACCGACAGCAGGAAGTTGTTTTAACGTGAAAAAGCGTTTATGAACTGTTGAGTGAACAGTTACAGACGAGTGAACGTCATGGAGCATTTAGCAGCTGAATTGGGTCTTGATTGATGGATTGATGGATTTGTTTCCCTCAGGAGTCAGTGGTGACTCCTTTAGAGCCAGAGGAAGAGTGATGTTGGACGTATATTCAATGTGTCGCCAACACTTGACTCCAAATAAAAGCCAACGTTGGTCTTTTTCTGCTTAAAGTTTGCTGCATCATCCATAGACTGTATATAGGAAGTGGATGTAGCCACCATGTGACCCATTGGTTTATGTTCTGCCATTTGGAGCCAGAAGGGACCATAGCTGGACGACAGGGTGGAAACACATGAATGGACCTCCATCCTTTGTCAGTTTGATTCTAAATGGGAGTTTCATTTACTAAATGAACATCAGGCTGCATTAAAGAAGACCAGAGATTTAACCCCAAATGTTCACTGAGGTCATAAACAAAGAGAGAAGAAGGCTCATTTTCTCATAGACTTCTTCTGGAAACCAGTCGCTGCTTTGGCTCCTCCTACCTCTTGTAAACAATCTGTGGTATCAACTCAAAGTGGACAGTCGCTGCTGAATTTACAGCATTTTCTGTCGCCCCAAAGTGGCCAAACAAATTTGTAATTTTAGGTTGAATCATGATCAAATCCAAACCCTACTTATTTGTGTATGACTCTTTTCTTGTACTGTCCCTTTAAGGCAGTCACACACTACAATTTCCTTCAGGGTAAATAAAGTTATATCTTAGCTTATTCCTGAGTGTGTTGTTTTAGATTTTTTGGCTTGACAAAGATCTGATAAGGACCCAAAAGTGTGTACATCTCATTATCCTTATTGTTTATCCTAATTGCCTAACTATGACTAAGAAGGCTTCTTTTCTACATCTAACACCAACCAATGCTGTTCCATCCATCCATCCATTATCGTTCGCTTATCCGGGGCCGGGTCGCGCTGGAGGCAGGCTCAGCAAGGTGAATGGGTAAAATTATCTTTATTATGTGAGAAATGTGGCAAAATTGGAGCCCAATAGAATTATGTTAGCTTAAGGAAGTGAGAAAAACGCGTTTAATGGATGCTTCCTTTTGCCTCACATTGTGGGTTTCTTTGTCCAATGATTAATCAATCTTCTTTAAAATCTAAATTTCGGACCCTTTCGTCTTTGGCACCGGCCAATGGTAGCACCAAAAAAGACACAAAAAAAGTTGAACTAGAAGAAAATGACCATTTCTGTTAGGGTTGGGAGTCTCTTAGCTTCTGTTCTACTTAAAACTGGATCCAAGTGATTTGGAAAACGTCCGTATCTGTGTGTAATTCTTTTATATTGCTGCACAGATTTTCTGTAGTGAAGACAAAAGTATCAGTGAGAGGAAAGACTGAAGTCGGAGTAAGCGAGTGCTCGGTGTATCCATCACGCTTTAGTCTTTTCATGCCTCTCTACACACTGAAGACCGAGTCACCCCTTTAGCTAAAAGGCTGGTAAAAGGCTCCTTATTGTTTCCAAGATGTGAGACACTCTGCTAGTGGTGGAATCAATAGCCCAGTAAATTCTTAATTGAATGACTGCGGGGCCCGGAGCCTGATGGTGCTTTATGGCCCACCAGACGGCCCCTTTGAGAGCACGAGGAATGACAAGGACCCTGCTGGCATTGTTGTGGTCTGGGAAACTTCGTGTCAATCAGCCAGGCCTGGCAGGCGACAGCGGCGGTGGGAGTGTGTTAGCGCTTGTACACCTGCCATGTTACGCCTGAGCTGAGCCCGGTGTCATATGACCTCCAGGAAGCTTTTGTTCCTTTTGAAAACACTTTTTTTTGGCTCATTTGATCATCATGCAGCCTGTTTTTCCCAGCGTTATTCGACACCAGGGAGAGGTATGTTGCATGTCACGAAGGTGAGCGAAGGCAGAAAATCTCCCTCAGGGTAGAAACATCTCTGCTGACAGGAAATGGACACTGGTTGTCAGAGCCAGATGTATGTTTTCACTACAGGAAACTCTCTGGTAGTACTTTGTAGCAGAGTAAAGTCTTTTGTTGGAGCTGTAACTCATCCGTCTGAGCCATTGATGGATTGAATGACCTCTGGTTCCCACTTCAACACAAGCACAAGACTTCAATACACACTTTTGGTCTATTTTCTGAGTGTCGTGCTTGTTTCACGCCGCTGAATCTCACCCAACACTTTGTTAACCACCACAAAAGAAAGTGTTTGGGTGCTTTAAAGAAGAAAATGTTGAAGGACTACAGGAACATCGTCATCTGTAGATCGAATGGTTTCATTAAACCAACATGTTGAACTCTTGCACTTGTTCCTGCCTTGTTTTCTTCTCACACACTCTTCAGAAAAGCTCTTGAGTCAGTGTCAAAGCGTTGAAAAAGTCAGGAACCAACTGGCATTTATCACATTTAACAACCTGTTCGCTACCTTGGAAGCCAATATTTCACTCCCTGTTGCTTTTTCATGGATCTGTACCAATGATTGCTACTTTTCTTGTTACGAGTGAAGTTTGAAGTTCAGTTTGAGGCATTTTAATCGCTGCTGTTATGCAGGAGTTGGGCTCTAGATGTCGGTCACAGTACCTTTAATAATGACAAACTTGATGACAATATGATTGTTTAGAGATGGTTTGAGTCTCCTTATTTATCCACCATAGACTGTATAAAAAGATGGCTGACATGAAGCCAAACCCTCTCTATCGCCCCCTGCTGACTGGCTGCAGTATAGCTCATAAAGCCCGCCTCCTCCATGTTAACAGATGGGACATGAGTCAAACTATAAAATCAAAATACACGTCAAATACATTTTTCTCAAACATTATAGTTAGTTCTTATCATGCTGATTTATGTCCAAGTGTTCATTTTTCTTACTTTTCATTAGTTATTTGATGCTATAAAAAGGGGGCGTGGCCTCATGATTGACAGCTCTGTTGACAAATGGGGCTCCTGCAGCCTTCTGTTCCCGAGTAGCAGAGTAGAGGAGGAACGGTGAGAGGAGACGTAACTAACACTAACACTACAGTCATTGAACTTTCTATAAGCGTGAATATCTGCTTCAGACCGACACAAGAAGCTGTTCTGCTGCAGACTGAGCCCAGCTGAGGGCTGCAACACGTCAGGGCCACAAGGTAAAGGTGTGTTTTTGGAAGACAGATGAGCAAGATGGCAGCGCCCGCTACGGGGGATTTTATGGCTTCATTTTTGTACAACGAGAAGACGTGGAGATGCGTCGTCGCCCATCTTTATATACAGACATTGATTTATCCACACACATAAAGAGACCCTAATATATATCCCCAATATTTAGTGAGGCCACAAGCCCCCAGATTTGGTGGCCTGAGGACCTTTTCGATGGCTCAATGTAAACTTAAACTTTGACACTCTGACACGTTTGTACTGTAACAGTGGCCGCTGGACGCCACCTACAGGCAAAATTTGGTGGCTTCAAAGTAACTTTTAACTACAGTCCATTGAGGTCATTGTTAATTTTAAGCCCTGACACAGATTAGATTTTTTTATCTGATAAAAAAGTTCATCTCTTCATTGAAAGTTTAACTCGCCTGCTACATGCACATCGGGATGTATTTGTTAACCCTGCTTCTAGGGCTCTTTGTCACCAAAACATCACATTTTCCAGCCTCACAGTGGTTATTTTTTTATGCAAAGCTGAAAATACTTTTAAAAACAGTTGGATAGAAGCTTAGTTACTTTAAAAACCAACTTCCCCCGCAGCTTCACCTCCAAAAAAACGTGTCCCACTAACCTTTAGTTAACAGATAAAGACACGTTTCCTTAACTCCTTCTTTCAGAGCGTACTTTGTCCCAAACTCGAGCAGGGATTAGAGACGTTCCCAGTTTAAGCAAAAGATTTGTAGTCTCTTAAAGAAAATAGTCACAAGCAGCAGTTTTCCTGTTCGGTACTTAGAGTTAAAGAAAAAGCTCACGGTTGGCAAATAGACTGCAGCGGCTAAAAATACAACTGTAATTTAAACTGTCAGCAGCAGCACAGCTAACACAACGCAACCTTAAAGAACACCTACGGCAAGTAATAAGTTCAATCCCGAGGCACTCTGGGGTTTTACACAAAGGCAACACTTCCCCTCTTTCCCCTCAGTGAATAAACGTTACAATAATGTGTAATATATGCGTGTGCGTGAGCCTTTGTTTGTGTGTTAGTCTGAACAAACTCCTCAAAGCCCGGGCCTGATCGTGCAGCCGAAGATGCAGGTTTTCATTTCATTAAGCTGCTCCTGCGACTCCCTCCGAGCTCAGACAGTGAATTATTTCATCCCCTCTTGGGTTGAAGAAAGTAATCATGTTTTCACTTCTTTTTTTTCCAGCCCTGACTCTCAGGCAGTGGATCTATTGAAAATAAGAGTTGCTTAAAGTAATAGACAGAAACACCTCATCTCTGGAATTAATTTGAATTGATTCTCCCCAGTCTCTTCCCCGCTGCTAAACCAAGGTTTTTCAGGAGGAAATTTGAAACGTTCAAGGCCACATGTAAAAATCAATTTGTAAATTAACCTGATCCGACGGACGAGCAGTCTGTCTCATCCGTCCTCGCCGTGGACAGGAGAGCAGACTGATGGAAACATGCTGCGGAGCTCCTTTGTGTTCGCTGAACAATTGGTGATTTCCCAAAAAGGAAAGTGCATCTCCGCCTGCGTTCATTCACTTGGTGAACTTAATGAAGGGTATTCAAAGTCTCCCAATGGTTGTCATGATTTGTTCCTTCACATACTGAACATTGCAATGATTTCAACATAACCTTAGAATATTTCAAAACGGCAGACTGATGCACCATCTACAGTCAGAACAAAGAAGTGACCAAAAGCAGATAGATTTTGGTCAAAAGCTGGAATCAAATCCAAACTAGTACAAAGTCAGGCTTTGAAATTAGATGAAAAATAGACTAGCAAGCTAACGTTAGCATACGTGGGCAAGAACTGTCTTGAATATTCTTTCTTAAAGTTATCTTCTACGGCGGCTGCTTTGAGGGCAGTCTTGATAGAAAACCAATTTGTAGGATAAGAAAACTTTTACTTGTATAAATTAACACCAGCATAAAAAAACAGCTAACTAAAGTAGCTCAGATGGCTTCATGATGGGCCCTTGGTGCAATCCATACAGGACACATATGGGTAGAACGTGGCGAACTTGGGATCCATCCAGTACCCGTGTTCCCTGTATAAATGGTTTGCACCATTTTCCAACAACAATCCACTTTAGAGCCCACTCTGAGCCCTTGTCCCGTTACCTTACCCAGGTGATGTCAAAGGCCCCATTTGGATGTATTTTACAAGAGGCTGCTATGCTAGGTAGCTAGTTCATAAAGCACCAGCAAAAATAACCCAGAACAGCTAACTAATGTACAAATGTTAGCTTGACGCAGATAAAACGCATGTGCATCCTTAGCAGCCTAATTTGTTGACATACAACTGCAAATGGCAAAGATGAAAAGCAAAAGAAATGTAGGGACTACAGTTGCTTAATGTTTGCATACATGCTTGAGCCCAAGGCGCCCTTTGATACTCTTATTTGGACCTAATGACCTTAAAAACTGTCCGTGGTGCTGAGAAAAGAGAGCTATTTGATTATGCATATCTACGTTTCCATTTAAAGACAGGAAGCTTTAAAGTGACTTGTTTTGGATATTGATTGGCGTTTAGAGTAGCCAATAGCGCTGAATAACTGCTAGCTAGCTTGGAGATCCTGTGCGTGGAAGCAACATAAGGATATGCCCCCAAAGTGCAGAACAAGTCACCAAATGAAAAGTCAAGGAGACCGACTTTTTTGCAAACCTATACACCGGTAGATATCAAGACACGAGATACAAAAACACACAAAGTACATCTTATTTGATATCGTGGAAGCTTTAAGTCACATGGCCTGAAGTTCTGATTTAATCAAAAGGCTGAAAGCAAACCGGATGATGTTCTTCATTAAAGAATCAGTAAATATACGTAAAATATAAGCTCAAACTATGATCTGCAATTACCTCAAACCCAAACACCCCTATTGATTGTCTTAACAATCCATCTCTCAGGCATAGGCGGAAAATAAACAGCTCATCGACCTTCTTTGAAGGCCAGAATAAGCATCACACTGCGGAAGGAAAACAGAGTGACCTTGATCCTGGCAGACAGTGATTATGTTTTATTGGCCAAAAAAAGGAGCCTAATACTCACCAATGTACTCTGGCTGAATAAAATGGAGCGCAGCGAGAAATGAATTATAGTCTCTGGAGTCTGTGAGCTCCAGTCAACTTTTTCTCTCCAATAGCAGTGGAGGGGATGAGCCGCCATAAATCTGACCCACAGATCCATTATGTTTCAGTACTCTGCAGCACACAGTGTCAGAGGACTCTCTGTTCCTCACTCCAGCCACTGCTCTTGTAGCAGCTCTGACTGTAACTGTTATCCTCGTTATTGTTATTCATTTATGCATTTTTGAGAACATACAGTATCCGTCTCTGTGTACACATCATTTCAAGATGCGGGTTCAATGCTGCAAAGAAACCAGTGAGTCACTCATAGAGGGTGTTCCTCACAAGAGGTCATCACGGGTCAACTGGAATGAGATGTTGCACATTATAACTATGTTAACAAATTCGAATGCAATGACCCTTTTTTGTGGCTGTGGTGCTCCGCTACATGTGCTGCAGACAGCGCTGCAGTGTGCACAGAGTTGGAGTGCTCTCTGCTAAACAAAGTACCTGATGACACTATTTCGAAATGACCCCAAACTTTAAAACATACGTCGACCGTACACTGGTTTCAAAATCAAAGTTAAAAGACTTCAGCAAACAATCTCGAGACAATCTAGCCTGGTGTCATGGGACCATTTGAGTTCGTCTGGAACTGTTTGAGAAGTATCAATGTATGCAAACAAAAATGCTTCTGGACGCTACAACAAGCGGAGCAACAACACGTCCCAGCCAAGACACCAATGTGAGACCCTAATTGGATACCCAACGTGGGCCTGGCCAATTGTGGCGGCTCCACATTGGTTAGCTCAGATGGCTTTATGATGGGCCCTTGGTGCAATCCATACAGGACCCGTATGGGTAGAATGTGGCCAACTTGGGATCCATCCAGAGAGCAATGACGCATCCCAGCCAAGACACCAATGTGGGGCCCTAATGGGATACCTAACTCGTAACTAGCCAATTTTTAAAGGCTCCAAATTAATTAGATCAGATGGGTTGATGAAGGGCCCTTAACGCTAACCGTTCAGGGTCCATATAGCTAGAATGTGGCCCACTTGGGACCCATGCAGCGCCCATCTCAGCTGTAAAAACGGTATGCCCATTTCTATGTTTATTCTTATGGGTGGCACCCAACAGCAACCTACTCAAATGCCCACACTTAGCCAGGTAAGGCCAAAGATGCTCCATTAGGATGTGTGGTGCAAAAGGCTGCTATGCTAGGAAGCTAGTTCCTAAATTTCATTTTATAATGTTTTTATGTCAATATTACACGTCCACATTGGGCATGACATGATTTGAACATACCGAGAATTAACAGTCCTTATTTAAACCAACAAACTGACATTGAACTGACGAAATAGCAAATTCACAAGGTTCAAATTAGTAGCAGCCATCTTGGTTGTTTGCAAAAAAGCAAATAAAACATGATTTCTAATACTCATCCAGTTCCTTGGCTCAAAAAATGATCTATGAAATATGAAAAAAGTGTAACAAAAAATGTGAAAATCCAAAAAAGTATGCAACACATTTGGAAGATATTGGACAAGTTTGTCGCAGAAATGATAAAAAAAGGTTTTGCCAAAACTTTTAGATGAATAAAATAAATCGTTTTTGCAGAAGGGCCATGGCCTCTGCTGATACATTTGTGTTGAGCAGCTTGCAGCGTGAAAAGAATTTAGTTACAGCAGTTCAGCAGGTTTCAACTAATAATGTAGAGTTTCTTAAAAATGGCCTTTTTGTACCGGTCCTAACAAAAAAAGCAATATGTTCTTCCTTGGCTCATGGCCGAACTTTCCATTAAATTTAGGGAAAGAAAAAGGTCTAATATGTTTTTTTTCTGAGATCATTTGTGTTCTCCTGCAGTAACCGGAGCTGGTTTCCTCGTCCTTTCATGTCCAGGCTTGATGTGAAAGCTGCTACTACAGTATTGTATTTGTGTGTGTGTGTTTCCTTTGTCCACAACCTGTGAATACATGTGTGGGTGTGTGGGAGAGTGTTTGCATCAGCGCAGATTGCTTATGAAACTTGACCTCTGGAAAAAGTTTCCTGTCCGCGCTCTCCTCCTTGAACTCCAATCCATTAACTTCAGGTATCAAATTCATCCCAACAGGTGTAGTGTGTTAAATGATACGGGCCCGTGGCAGCCTGCCACAGATGCCGGGATGAAAGAGAAGCTCGAGATCAAGTGCTCTCCTTATACACACATACACCAGACATACCTTACACATTTCACAGGGGCCCCGTGCTGCAGCTATCACCCGCATCATCTGCAGCTGTGAGGGAAGTGAACGCGTCACGCCGTGACAGTCATCTGATGGAAGTTTAGACAGTTTTCCTTTCTACCCGCCTTGGAGGAGATGTGACTCAACTTCTGAAAAACATATTGCATTGTAAGATACAGTGTCTCTCTGATTGGCTGGGAAAGCTTTTATCTGCGCCTTCCTCAAACATCATTTTTCTTCCACAACCCGAAGCAGCCGATCGATCGAGCGAGAGTCGTGTAGACAAAGAAGACAAAGTCAGAAAAGAAAAGTCTCACATCTGTTTCTTCCCTACTGTTTGCTGAGACAGGCAGGAAATTCTAGTTGTTTGAGGTGAAAAAATAAATCTTTTTGCTTCCACTTTTTACCTTACAGTACTGAAAATGAAAGTTATCCACTACATCCAAACGAATACAACCACAAACGACACGTAATCACAACCGCTTAAGACGCCTGCGACACTGCTTTATTTATCCATACATTAAAGAAATGGCTGTTTGGCTTTTAAAGTAGCTACAATCAATATACTTAAATTAATAATGAATCGACTGACAATCTGTAATGTAAAAGGGGTCACTTGATGTCATTGAACTCAGCAGTTCTCCTTATATCTAAGGAGCTTTATAGCTTCTTTAAGCTAACTGTTGTATTCAAACTCGCCTCTCTCGTTGCTCTGTTTTTGCAGCAACACAAGGCAGCGGGTTTTTGTCACCTGTCCAGCACCAAGAGACAAGACAGACAAGAGCCCTTTTTACACTGCCAGTTCAAGTCGGGATTATTACGCCTCTGTTACGTTTCATCTTCTATGTAAAGCGCACAGAGGCTGAATGAGCCAGCATCGGAGGCAGTAAAAGAGGGGGGAAACAGCGACGGTTTTAACAGCGGAGATGGGAAGCACGTGCCGTTTACAACTTGTGCATGTTTTGCTTCCACAACGATGTCTCTTTGGCTTTACGTCACCATCGCTTGGTCCATTGTAAAATGGCAAAGGCTGCATAACGGCGGAGCTTTGTTACGGCGCTGTGGCAGAATCGCAATGTAAGATGGGCTAAAGTTAGCGACTAGCACTTGCTAACGGGAGAGGCGAGTGAGTCCATCAAAAAGTTGGAGGAGACCAAAAAGTAGCAAAAAGGAGAGTAGATATGATAATTAGAAACATGACCTCAAATTAATATCAAGGTTTCTTAGTGTCAGCTTGTAGATGAGCAGCAGTTTGCTAACATGTTAGCCATTTCTGTTTATATAAGAAGCTCAGATGCTGTGATTGTTGTTGCAAAAATGTGTTTAATGTTGGCTGAAGGAAGTATAAAGTTGTGTGGTTGTTGCTTTTTTTTTGTATTTTTCATATAAATTTAGATTTTATTTTTTATGCTATATATTTGGCATGGATAAAAATTTCAAGTGTAAGGTTATAGATGGTCTGATGAGACAGGGGCTCTCAAAATTCAGCATGTTTTCATGCAAACTTTCAAACTTTAAATGTAGTTGTAACTCAAAAATGACACTCAAAATTAGAAGCATATGAAAGTAATTAAGGTCTGAAAGGGGATTTATTTTGACAACAATAACAACACATTGGTTGTAAGGAAGATAAATATCAGACATATTCAACACTGATTTTCTTTGTTTGGGATGCAGAATGTTTGCATGAAAGAAACATTGTCTTGATTCAGGATATTCTAACGTACTTTATTGCAGTTGAATGATACAGTACATGTTGCTGAGCCGCTCAGAACCTATTTATTTGCTCTCGCTGAGCTTAAATCCCTTGTGTGTTGTGTTCATGCTCGCTGTTTGATGGGGCCGACATCTCTAACGCCGTGTTGCAGTGATGGGTGGGAGTGGTGGGGCGGGGCACCTTCATCCCCCCCTTTACACACAAACACAGACGAGCCGTTTGATCTCACTCTGCGCCGGTTTCAAAAGAAATCTACGCCTCAACCGTAACCATAACCCCCCTTCACACTTCAACAGCCGTCCTCCCTCTCCCCCTCCCTCCCCTCCTGCTGGTGTCGTTATACAGCATTTCCCTTTGAAATCACATTACCTGTGTCCTCTTTTCAAACTGAGCAGTGTACGGGACTAGATGAGACAGAATGAGAGATGAAGAGGGGGAGTGAAGTGAGGAAACAACCACAGTAAGAGTTCAGTATCACCTGTCTGCTGGAATTCCCGGTCAGATCAGTTCCTCTACCTGCTGTGTTCAGGGACTAACGTGTCCTGGTTTGGTCGCCATACAAGAAACTAACATCACCTATGCTTGAAAACCAAAAGTGTATCTAATTACCATCCAATTACCGATTTGTCTAGCCTTCACACTTAGTTTAAAATAATGAGTTTGTTCAAAAGGGCGCGTTGTGTAAAATAGCCTACCTTATATCATTGTTTGTAAATGACTATGTCTTCGTAGTAAACTCTGCAAAAATAGTTTTTCACTGTAATTTTTTAAATTGTTTTTTTGGGACACTTTGGGGTGTAAAAAAACTGAATGCAAACCACCAGAAAAGGTTATAACGTTAATATAGCAAACAAGCTAGCTAATAGCTGCCTCTCCCTTTAGCTCTTTGTGCGATATAAAGTATTTTTAAAAGTATTAATTAATCTGTTTTGCTGTATGAGGCTAGCATAAGCAGTTAGAAACATAACATTGACATATTATCGCTTTATTAGGTTGACATGGCTAACGAGTTAGCAAACAGTTGCTGATTTAAACTTTCAGGATCTTTGCGGCGACATTAGCATTTCCCAGTTAGCATGCTTTTGATCATTTGATGGTAAAAAGATTTTATGGCCACTTGGTGCTTACATTAATGAACGTGAACAAACCGTTGAAATATTTTGCCCTCAATAAGTTGATGCGGCTAATGTTTTTGCTAACAGCGGCTTTCTTTTTTTTACACAACAAGGAGCTGTGGCGCAATATTAGCTTTTGTTTGGGGAGGTGTTTCCGTCCAGCTGAGGAATTTAAGTAAAATACTACTTTTTCTTTTGGCTCTGCTTTGGTCTCCACGAACTTCTATGGGAAATATCTGGCTATTTCGTTGCTAAATGCTAGACTGAGTTCACCCGCTAATCGCTAACTAGCGTAGAGGAGTCTTTTATCAGAGATATTTTGCTGAAAAATCTGCCTACTGCTGCTGAAACAATATTGATTAGAGCAGTGTGACTGAACCAAAATAATAAAGTTGTAGGTCGTAAAACCAAAACAATGTGCTAAAATGTCTCTACAAAACTTGAAATGGAAACGCAGACTGCTAACAACAAGTCTGAGGTATAATGAACTCATGAAATTTTGTGTTTAAAACATATGACATTGAAAATATGTTGCAACAACAAACTAAGCTTTCATAGTTCACTTTCAGTACAGCCTACTGATGTTTTAAAATGATAAAAGCACTTTTTTGTTTGATATCCGAGAGTGCAGCTCCCCAAACATGAGCTGTTGGAGTGTATCTTTGCTAGGTAATGGAGAAATGTCAGTCGGGGGCACGGACACAATGCTTTGGCTTCCCTTCTTAACTTGAGTGGCGAGCTCTTGTGGCCATATGTTTGAGTAAGTGCCTGTCTTGTACAACAACCTAGCCCGCCTTGTCAAGTGGGCCCTGGGATCCATGTTTGCAGTCACTTCAATTCTTAAATCCTACCTTTAAATATTTGAAGAGCCAGACACGAATTAAGAACAAGTAGAGGAGAGGCTGCACAGAGCACATGCAAGAAAAGGAGAGCATTCATAATGAATGCGCCTCAGTTCCCCCTCTTGATTTATTTCAAGGCGAATGAGCGCATGAGCGATAGCTAAATTATCTTGTTTTACACACTTCACATGTGATGGGAATGGCAATTGTTTCCTGAGTTTGAGTCACAAGGATGTGATGATTATTTAAACGGAAACCGCACATTTTCTTTGTCCCGAACATCCCAGGTAAGAAGAGCAGCCCTTTATCTTTCGGCTAAACTCGCTCCCCCTCCTTCTAGCTTGTCAACTTGAGTTTGTCGTTTCTGACATTTCCAAGAATCTGTTTTTGAAAAGTGTCAGACAACATGCTGTATGCAACTGTGGGTTGCATCGGAGCGACTGTCAGGAATAAAATGGGAGTCGTGTAGAGCGTCCATGTCTTGTAGCATCACGGTCTGCTGAGCCTGCTGTTGTTTCAGAAATTGGTCTCTTGTCTTTCACTGGATGTTTCTCTCGATGAAACTTCAGATGTTGACTTGCTACCAGACGCCACTTTGGTTTGAATATTTCTGTGCTGCACATAAATATTGTCATATCTACTAGAACTACTACAGATTGTACTACTTGACTAGTTGTCGCTGTCGGTCTGTTTTTAAAGAGTAAAAAATTTGAGTGTATTTTTTAGGATATCAGAAAATTATTTCATGGCTGAGAAAAAGAAAAATGCTTTAACATTTTTAACACGGTGCTACATTAGAGAAACTCAAAACTGTACCTTTAAAATACACATTTTGTGAGTGCAAGCACGAAGTGAGCCGCCCGTTAGCATAAGCGCTAACGGTAATGATTCTGAACATGTGGAACAACCACTAAGTGTGTTTATTAATTTCAGTAAAGTTTAACGTTGTCTGTACTCAGCTTTAATCTTTGGTACCATAGCTGTGAGACCTTTCTTTGGGATGATTCAGTTAGCTTAAGCCTGGCTCGTAGCCACTTACTAGCTGACGAACTATGAAGTAATAAAACGGTCTTGAGGTAATGTAGAAATGTTGCATAAAGCAGGAGCGTTCTGCTGACCAGTGTAACTTTACAACCCATGGATAGCAAAAGCTTCGCTGTGTCCATGAAACATCTTCGTACTATTAATGCAAACTAAATCCCAATAATTGTCCCCAATTTTGGGGGCAGCCCTGATATCTACATCTCACAATAGAGCAGCTCTGTCATGTATAGGATGCTTTAGGTACCTTTTTAATGTCATTTCTGGACGTTATCCACCAGATTATTATGATGTAGTAGAAGAGCATGAATATCCACTTGGGGTAGCAGTAGGGAGACGGAAGGGTCAAACAAACACTTTCCTCCAGGAGGTCGAGGTTTGATTCCAATGTGAAACAAAGTTGACCTATTTTTTTTCATGTACATACGTAAGATGGTTACTTCCAGTGAATAATAATAATTTCTTTACGTACAAGTGTAATTATTTAAACCCAATCCATGATCTTTGTCAACCAACCAAGTTTTGGCTCCAAAGCCTAATCAAACAGCAACGGTTTCACCAAGATTACCGGGTTTAATTACTGTATTGGTCTGAATGTAAGACAAGAAAAGGTGGGATCATCTTATATTCGGGGGTCTAGACTTTTAAGCACCAATGTTTACAACAGAAGATGGCGCCACTCGTCTGTAAAATGACCTTATGACTGAGGCCAGCCGTCACTCACAGCTACAGAGCCAGGGGGGATGAAAGACGGAGAGACACGGTGATCGCCCGGAACAAACGGCTTAAAGTCGGCCAAGTTAACCGACAACTGAGGTGGAGTTATGATGCTGATTTTAAGATAATGGTTATCAATGCAGCAGAGTCAACTGTCAAGCAGCCAAGAAACACGGTGTCACAGAGGGTAATGTCTGAAGATGGAGAGCCCAAAACAGCTAGCTTACAGATTCTAACAGAGAAAATCTTAGCTTGGACTGCTTCAGAGACATTTAAACAGTAAAAGAAAAATTGTTATTGACGACCCGTCTTAGAATCAGGGTTGTCTCATATGCGGACTGATATGGTAATTGTTTCATGTTGAAAAGTCATAAAATGCTCATCAATAAGCCTTATTTTGAAAATCTAAATGGATATTCCTTATTAATTATAGTAACTTGACCGCAGAGCCCTGGAGATTTAACGAGAGTGTCATATTTTGAAGCTTATGGCCAATGAGGAAGCTGGGATTACAAACTTTTGGGGATGGACTTTTCCTGTAGAGGACAAAATATTATTTCAAAGATAATCATGGAAACAGCTGCAGACAGAGAGCCGGCTGGGTGGGTTTAGGATCCTCTACTACGCTTGAACATTGAATCCCATCCTGCTCGTTCTCTGGTGGGCGCACCGACAACAAACTGCAAAACTAATAATAATAATGTTTTTGTTTTGTACTGGGAATTGGAAGCGCGCATAATCACGAGAGAAGGCGTATTTGAAAAGCATTTTTAAACCTTCAGAGTCGTGTTTTATTTGCTTAGTGGATACTCTAATCTGTCATTTCAACAGCGACAGCTTTACACATTCTGCGCTGCCGGATGGATTTGTTTTTTATGGCTGCATGTTTATTAGAGCAGCTGAAGCAAATGACTTCTCTGGAGGAAAAGGCTACGCCGTGGTTTATTCCCTGCTCCTACAATTACACAGCTCCGTATAGTGCAACACTTAACAATACTTTTTTGTTGACTACAGTTTTGAAATGATAACTTGCAAGTTTACAGTGTTGTGTTCCAGGCTCGTAAGAAAATCTTGATTCAAAAACAAAAGGAAAGAAGTGTGAAAATCTGTTTGTAGACGATCCAACACAAGCTGAAGCGAGAAGGAAAAAACGGCTGAACATTGATACGGTGTGGGGGGAAAAAAAGCAAAGCGAGACAGAGACAGACGTATGTAAACAAAGCCGGCAGAGAAAGCGCGAGGTGGAAGCCTGCTGAGTGTTGGACTGTGGATTTGTCTCCTCAGCTGCTGGCTAAGTCTGTCATCTGTTCAACGGTTGAATCAACATCTGGTGAAACCCTGCATAAACACAGCTCTCCGAAAACCACCGACGGAGAGGGAGAAGCTTACACACTCGACTGGGTGTCACACTCGTAATACTGCAATGGAGAGAAACACAGCTTTTTTAAACACACCTGAAGAAGTAATGTATTAGAAATCTGCTGTTATAACATTACTGCTTCCTGTAATAGAATAACGCAGGATATAAAAGCTCTAAGTTTAGTCATCGCATCACATTTACTGATCGTATCAACAGGTCATGACTCGTATTACATAGACAGTGTAATAAATGATTCAGAAATGTAATACCTGCAAGAGTCTTATTTATTTAGTCTGCCTTGCTCTGGCTTCTGCATTACAACAAAGAGAGCGCAGAGCGAGGTTAGAGGATGCGTGCGAGAAAGATGAGACGAGGCAGTAAAATAAAGAAGAGATCAGACATGATGGAGGAAGAGGAGGAAGCTTCTAATAGCCAGAGGAGCAGATTCAGCTTCGCTTATTGTCATCTGGGACAGCTCGGGGTTCGTTTACAAAAGGTTTGGGATGTGAGCTTAAGGTGCGTTTCTCCTAGGACAGATCCAGGGTCCGTTTTTTTGTCTTGTAGGTGTAATACTCGAGCTGATTCCTAGAAGGATGCAAAAGTGTTGTACTTGAATGACGATTAGGCTGATTTAGAATGAGACTGAAGTACGAAAGTAAGAGGTCAAACCGAGCAGAATGTCCGTCAGAAAACATAGCGCTGTGGCGGGAAAATGAAGGCATTAAGGAAGCATATCAGCAACAGAATTGGTGACAGAACATAAAATAAAACATGTTGAACAGTATTTTTCAGTAGCACCGCTGTAAAAGACCAGCTTCTCTGGTCTGTTTCGTCTTTGTTCAGGAGTTCACTCGCTGTTATTGCTTGTTCATGAGTCCATGAGTCTCTAAAATTTGATGGGTTCATCCTTTGCCCGAGCTTCACCTTGGCAGCAAGTTTAGTGAAAGGCGGTGCTTCTCCTGTGAGGCTGCTTACAAAAAGACAGCACTGAAAACATAACCTTTCTGGGGGAGGTAACAAGGGCCAGGTGTCATCAAAAACTGCCGGATGAACATGTTAGAGAGCTTTTCTGGAGGTTCTTTAAAAATGTGTGAAGATGTTTGACTCTTTTTGGCAGCAACTGGAGCAGAATGACCCAGTTAGCATGAAGAGATGAAGAAAGAAACGCTCTAAAACTAAATCATTATTGGCAGGAAATGCAACAAAATGGAAACCATAGTGACCCGACACTTGATAGGTGATAGTGGGAATAAACACTGCAGAAAATCAATGGATGAATTGGTAAAACAGAGAAACTTGACACCAAATATGGCGCCAAAGTTAGCTAAAAACTTTAACTGCTTGCGCAGACAGTGTTTCAGTCGTCACAGGCCATCATCAATGCATCAAGCTGTCGTTCTATTTCTGTGCAGCGGGAGAGAGACGTCCTATATCAGCGCCCGCTCAGGCTTGCTTTATGTGAGACCTCCTCCTCATGCAGTTCAAGTCAATTGTCAACATGATTTATGGAGATGTGAGCTATCTCCAGACTGGCTCCTCAATCTTCCCTTGACGAATTGGTACCATCGGCCCGTGTAACCGTCATTTGTTTTCTTCACTGGACGATTTTCGTCCACGCTAACAAATTAAAGCTGCCATGTTTCTGAGGAAGCTATTTTTTCCTCCCTTCTTCTTTCTCCATGTATGACCTGTTCGACAATTACCGGAGATGTGAATCTGACACCAAGGAGGGAACGTCACAGAGCAGTTTGCCTCCTCTTTTCTCCCTCCTGCAAGGCGCGGATATGAGTAATACCCAGCTTTTAATGGAGGTATAGTGTCGTAACATTTAATGGCTGGGAACTTGGTTTGATGACACGTTCTGAGTGTCACATCTCTCAAAGACACGCACCACTTATTGTCCCAATCATCTCATATAGCTCACCAACACCAATACAACTTGATTAATGCGACTGGCTTTTATGAGCGGGATAAAAGGCTCTGCATATTACGGAGGCAATTATAATACCCCAGGAAACTCCTCTAAAAACAATAGAAAGCTCATGCAATCAACGTAAGTGGAGGTAACTTTTTAAAGTTTGGCTATTTAAGTTTATAATTGACTCCTCTCCGCCGCCACTAAAACGAAATGAGGGTCCGGTGAGCAATCAGCCGTATCTTCATTCAGGAACTTTGTTGCCCTGCTCTGCCCTGACCTGCCTGCAGATTAAGGGAAATTAACTGCCACTGGTAAGGAGGCTGAGAGGTTGGATAATTGTGAAAAGGCAGCCGGTTTGACCCGTTCAAAGACCTGTGTGTCCATCTGCAGCGTGCGAAAGTGTCCGCACACAAAATACTGGGTCCAAATGCCTCAACTCACACGTCAGTGAGTCGGTACAGCTAAAGGGTTTCATGACAACTTTCAGTGTTCTTCAAGTGTTATCCTGTGAGACCTTAAATGTATAGTGATAAACATTTAGTCTTTTAACGTGAATGTAGGTTTATGCCACACATAAGAAAAGCACAATTTTTGGTGCCGTGCAATTTCATACAAAGTCTGCAAAGACCCGAGTAGACAAAAAAAACAGGAGATGAAAAAGTGCGGGCTGTGGAAGCAACTGGCTTTCTAAGGTGTTTGGGAGGGAAATAACTCGGCTCATGCGGACGCTAAAAAACAGGAATGATCTTGTGGCAACACTTCGACAAAACTTTGCTGCACTATCAGTCTGAAGAAAGCTTAAGAGTGTACATTCGTGTTCGTGGCTCTGTGTGGCTGTACTTAGGCAAACCTTAGAGCTAAATGCTAACATGCAAATATTGACAATGCAAACGTGCTTGTTTTATGTTAACCATATCTAAATCTAACTTATTAGCATGCTAACGCTGGCTAATTAGCAATAAACCCAATACACAGCTGAGGCAGTTAGAAATGTGGTCAGTTTTGGTATCTGTTCGCAAACAACAGTATTTGATTAAAAGTTATAGCATCATAAACAAAGTAGTTGCCCCAAAATGGTGGATCAATCATTCAACGTAATCGGCAAAATGGCAATCCATAGCTCTTTGCTGCTAGTACTGCTAAAAAAAACATGTACAAGTTTAACAATTTTGGATACATACAATTCCATTGCTGAAATGAGGTTACATATGTTGAGTATATAAGGTATATAAAACATGCAAGTATACAAGAGTAGGAGGACAGGTAGGCCTACGGATAATGCAACAACAACAACTCCTGAGGGAACTTCTTGGGGAACCCACAATACAAACAGAATTACTGACAGGGACGTGATTGGTAAAAACAAAAGGTAATCCCATTGCTCATTACTCTGATGTTCATACAGGATTTATCTCCCAGAAAATGTTGTCAAATTGAAACAAAGCAGATGCTAATAGTCAGAATACTTGGTTATTTTTTCACTGACCACCAGAATAAACTGAAGAAATTAACTGTGGAGCACTGAAAGAAAAGTAATCGGGCAGAAACCAGCAGCGGTGGTGATTCATGGGAGCTGTGGATTTCAGGAGACAGGAAGCAAAGCTGAAGGCTTTAAAGACTCTTCATCAACCCCCCTGATTTTCTTCTTTCCACTTCCACACAACACAAAACAACACACCCAAATGCACGTTTGTCTACACACAATCACACTCTAGAGTCCCACCACATGTAGTGCCGGCTGAGAGAGATGGATGGGACGGCAGTGGTTTCTGATTTAGTCCGCGCAATGAGGCTGAGTGATTTTCCCTGTGGAGCATGCCTTGCCTCTTTTAACCCCACGAGGAGGGAACTCTCTTCCCCCCAGCCAACTACCGCGCTCCAACCCCCCCCTACTCAGAAGATTGCCTCCTTTTTCCAAGTCTGATTGGGGTGATAACCACTAATGGATGGAGCCCTGGGCACATTTAGGAGGAGAAATGTTGGTGAATCTTGTATAACTCCGTAATAAGCAGGAAATGCTGGAAGACATGTTGACTTAGTGCTATAGTCTGGATCAGGAAAGCAGAATAAAAGAAGCCAAGGCCAGGTGAGCATTGAGTTTGTCTATTGTTGTTAGAACACAATACCAAGACCTCGGAGGAAGTCAGACAAAATAATGTTTACAACAGCTCAGTGAAGGGAAACATTAAGCTCTGAAAACTGTTGGCATCACTACATGCAACTATGAGCTGAAATGCTAACGAAAATCCTGATGCTGTCTAACATCATGTTAGCATATTTTTGCGTGCTCTGGTAACCAGAGATGAAAGGGTATTTTAATGTTAGCCCAACAGAAGGCTAACGTTAAAAAAGCCATTGGTCTGCTTTAAACATAACAGAGAGGAAAAGGTATGTTGACGTTAGCTAACGTTAACAAAACACTTGCTAGCTAAAAATACAAGATTTCACCATGCCAAAAGATTATTTTAGCACCCGTTGTCTACCAGAGAGGAAAAGGTATTTTAACGTTAGCTAACGTTAACAAAAATACAAGATTTCTGTCTTGGCCTAAGATGATTTTAACATGTTAAAAGATTATTTTAGCTGCCTTTGTCAACATAGAGGAAAAAGTATTTTTGGCATTAGCTAACGTTAACAAAAGAGTCGTAGCTAGCTAAAAACAGAACATTTCAGCATGTGAACAGATTATTTTAGTGCCCTTTGTCTACCAGAGAGGAAAAGGTATTTTGACAAACTAAATTATGTCAGTCTTTGTAAGTGTTCATTCTGATGATCTTCCTTGGCAAAAGCAACCGAGTGCAACGTATCATAGACTGACAGACCTCGCCCACCAAAGGGCTAATGCTAACGAAAGTCGTGTAGTTAAAGACATTATATTTCAGTATGTTGCAGGTTGTCTACCGAAGAGGAAAAGGTATTTTTTACTAACTCTATAGTGACAATCTTTGACAATGCCCCCTTTGATGGTCTTGCCTGGCAAAAACCAACAGACAAAATGCAGGTAGCGACTTCACACACAAGATTTCAGCATTTCAAAAACCGGGCCTTGCATATTAGCCTCAAGCTGTTCAGACAAATAACTGTGTAAGTAACGCTAACAAAGTGCCTGTAGCTAGCTTAAAACATTATATTACAGCATGTTGAAGGCTTATTTTGCCACCTTTTGTCTACCAAAGGGCTAACGCTAACAATATGCCTGTAGCTAGCTAAAACAAGATTTCAGCATGTTGAAGGCTTATTTTAGCACCCTTCGATTACCAGAATAGAAAAGGTGCCCACTCTTGTCTTCTTACAGGCTCAGTTTTCAGGCTTAGTTCTTGTTTCTTTAACATGTGGTTAATACAACCCACCTTACAACAGCTTTCATGTATTTTTCTGCCATTTGCTAAGGAGACAAAAGTGAGACAGGGGCACCTTCACACAATAAAGTGGAAGAGAAATGTTGGTAAATTTTTCATTTACTCTCCAAGTCGCAGGAAATGCTGGAAGACGTGAACCCGGTGTGCGTAAAAGGAAAGAAAGATAGAAGAATAAACTTTGTCTCGTGTGATTAAAGTACAGAGGATTCTCTCCTCCCAGTCATTGATACAGAGACCTTGGAGCAAGTCATATGAATGAGCAGGATAAACAACAGCTCAGCAAAGAGAAAAATGCAGCGTAGGAATCATAAATTCATACACGCTGCCACAAACAAATGTGTACAAACACTGGAGCGTCAGCACAGCGTGATTTGTATACAGGCGTCTGTTAGCTCGCCTCGGGGCGGGCAACCCTCATTGTCGTGTTGAACAAATGTGCCGTCAAAGCTGCACTTTAAAGATGGGATGTGTCACAGGGGGCACGCGAGAAGCCCGCTCGCCTGGAGGCAACACGGACGGACGGTCTGGGACAGAAGGGGAGGGAGGAGGAAGTAAACACAACAGGCGGCAGCAACAATCCTTGACATTTCGCTATGAGCACTTGTCTTAGCGGCTGCTGAATACATCGTCTGAGGAGCGGAATGATAAATATCCCGACGGGTGAGGAGGGAAAGCTTGAGCCAGGCCTCTGCAGGGAAGCGTTATTGGGTTTGAGGTGAGGAGTCTGAGACGCACAGGGAGCCCATTTGACTTTCTTCCAAACAGAGACAAATCAGATGGTGGCTTAGTGCTCCGGGGCGAAAACTCCCATCTTCATAAAAACACCCATCTGAGCATGGAGAGTCTTATTCAAGGGGTATTACAATGCTCATAACGCTCTGTTTTATTTATGTAAAACAAATCCAGGATTTTCAGTGTTTAAAAAGTGATCAAAACCAAACCCAAAGGCCTCCAAACGACAGAAAAAGTTGGTTATTTAGGTCATGTTCTAATCGAGCACCCATATCAGCAGCATTATTTGCTTTTGCCTTCAGAAATTGTTATTTAGAGCCCCCCGTTCACCCCGACCTCCTCCCCACAGGTGCTGTTTTCAGACAGAACACAGACAAAACGTGTTATTTGCACAAATGTCCACCGGTGGGCCTTTGGTGCAGATCTTGTTTATTCGCCTATGGACTGACCTCAGATCTCAACAGGAACTTATTGTTCTCCAGTCTCTTCTTTTTCTCTCACCTTGGATTTCACTCTCAGGTTTATAAAGCTGTGCTTTAATCCTGAAAGTTTTGCTAAAGCTGAAACATTATTTTGTGGCTTTCTTTCCCCACTTGCACATTTTTATCCAACTTTAATGCAGTCATAATGGATTTGCACTTTTTAGAACATACCTGAAGAGGTTTGATGCTCTTTAAAGCCACCAATGTGGCAAACGACCAATGCTGTAGTTTTTCATGGATAGCCATGTCTTTTATGTGATAAATGTCAAAGTATCCTTAAAAAACAGTTCCTATGGTACCATGCAAAAAGTTAAGCATATATTTTCTTGTCTTGTCTCAAAAAGGGGCATCGTAGCATCTCTTAAGCACCTGTTTCTTTCCTTTCCATCACATGACGATGTGGTCTGTTTTGTCTGTTTTAAGGTCTATTTCCTGATTTCTAGCCACAGGGTAGTGCTGCGTTCGAGGCAACTGGGAACTTGAGAACTTCCCAGTAGAATTTTCCAACTCCCGAACTGTGAAGTCAGGGTAGATGAATCTGCACCAAGTTCCGACTTTGAATGGCGTTCCATAGCAATTTTTCGAGTCGGAGGTCGGAAAAACTCGACTTTCGAGTAGTCTGGAATGCAGCATTAGGCCCACATGATGTGGCCTGTTTTAACGGCGTTTTCACATTAGTATGATTGCTTCGTACCGTACCCGAGTACGATTGCCCGCCCCCTGTCAGCGTTCACATTAGTAATTTCGTACCTGAGTGCACTTGCGGTAGGACTCTGAAGCAGAGGGTGGCAGTAATGCACCTCAAAAACAAGGAATAGAAGAAGAGTATCATCAGCTACGTCACATTGTTTATGTTGTTGTACAGCGTGTGAATCACATGATCCCAAGCCCATACGATGGAGCCAACCTTCGCACTATGCCTGCTATTATTCATGTTTTGGAGAAAATCTCAAGAACGACCCTTCACCTACATTCCGACGGCCGTGCAGTTCAGAGGAAGAGATCGGCGTTGCCGCGCACATAGGCGGATTTCGGAGGAGACATAATAAAAAGCAGTCCACTTCCGTGGTTTGGTGCGGTTAGCTTTCACACCTGATGCGTACCGTACCCGAGTACACATGAACCGTGCTCGAGACCTCCTTTTCAAGTGGACCCGGGATCAAGCACGGTACACAGTGTTCGCTCTAATCAAATGAACTGGACTTTGGGGTCAGGTGTACTCGGATCCTGGCCTGGATAAAGGCCTGTTTTTCTGCCTTCTAGCACACATGGTTCGGCCTGTTTTAAGGCATCCTTTAGTGTCTGTTTAAAGGCCTGATTTCTTCTCTTTTAACATACTCCTTAGCATCTTTTTCAAGGTCTGTTTTCTTTCTAGCACATGGGTAGGTCTGTTTTAAGGTAACCTTCGGTTTTCTTTAGATATCTCTAACTTGGCCTGTCTTCTTTTCTAACACATTGTTAGGTTTGTTTTAAGGTGTCCTTCCCTTCTCGGACATGTTTAGGCCTGTTGTCAGTAACCTTGAATGTCTGTTTTCTTACTTTCTAACACATGGTTAAAAGAAGAACACATCATATTGTGGGTTAAAATAATGAATCATTGTTCACTTTCTGTTTCACAGGTGACTCAACACCTGGTCTCCTGGGTGAAAGTCCTGTGTTGTTGGACCTAATCATTGGGCCCGCACCCCCTGAAGGCGGACTATATTGGTCTTCACCTCCCTACACCTCAGGTAAGGCGTCCAATTGACATGTACAGGTGTTATATAGAAGCAGATTTCTGGCATTTTTCTCTCAAGCAGACGGATTGACAGGTATGCTCCTTTTACGCAGCACAAAGTCAACGGAGTGTAACAGATTTTGAATAATTACCTGCATTACCTGTGAAGACAGCATTGGTCTTATTTGACATCTGTTGCCTCTAATGAGGAACAGTTCAGGATACGATGTCGGCTGGTGGGGAGTCACAAATCTCAGCAACTGGAGGAGAACCTGTTGCTTTATTAGGGAGCGATTTTGTCGAATCTGAAACGACAGCATTTCTTCTCCATGAGAAAAAATGTCAGTTATCTTGTCGGGAGTGATGTTATCTTCGCTGCGGCATCCAGATTGCATCATTTGATCCTCCTCAAACAAGAAAATCGATGTTATCTCATCCTGCTTGCTGAATTTTAGAAGAAGTTTGTTGAAATGGTTTTCCTCCTCCTGTTATTCCCCCTTTTGCGGCGCTCCCTGTCTAACACGCTGCCTCAGAGGGCTTTCATGCTCCAGTAGGTGAACATGCACCTCGATGGAGCTTCTTAAATGGGCGGATGGGTCAAACACTAACAGAAGCAGGAGTGGAGTCTACGCAGAGCTGGACGCACAGGCAGTGTGGCCAATTATTTTCTTGTCTGACTCTTCTTCACATGTACAATTACACAGACGAGTCTGCGTCAGAGCGAAAGCTTCCTTCTCCTGTTAAAAGCGTAAAAAAACGTCAGATTTTTGTGTGTTCGTATCAGTTTCATCCATCCCGACATGTTCCCCCGCTCTTTGCTGAAGTGCTTTGGCATCGGAGGAGGAAACAAAACTAAGAAAGAGCGCGTAAAAATCAATGATGTTTGGATAAGCTCGCTATCAGTCCTGACATCTGCTCGGCCTCCTCTTCATCTCCTTCCTCTGTAAAGAAAAACAGGAAAAAACAAGCATCAGAAATATTGTGCTTTGTTTGCATTCACACGTCAGATTGTACGATTTCAGGGCGAGGGAGGGAGTCCACCAGGAACTTAGATTTTGTTTTTGTTTGTGGGTGAATCTCTTTAAATTATGATAATTATTCTACAATCCCGAGTCTCACACCAGCTGCAGGAGAGGAGGAGATCAGAGACGCTCAGAGTTTAGTGGTGCAAAGTTTAGAGATGTAACCGATGAGAGGGATGTGTGTAAACAGGGTTGGACTAAAGTGAAAATATTTAGTAACACACACAAACAGCTGTGACTCGGCAGGGTGTTAAGGGAGGTTTTCATAAGCATCGTCATTAAAGGTACAAATAACATTTTTCAAATTGTTTTATTATCTTATATTATAATAAATATTTGAATTAGCTTTTGTAGTGTAATTTTTATTATTTTTATTTTATATATATTTTTATTTAATTCTTAATCTTACTCTTAATCTATTTAATTATTTTTTCAATATACTTGAAAACGCCAATCATTTTTAATTTATTATTTTAATATTTCTAATATTAAATATTGTATGATTTCATTTATAATATATATTTTTTTTACTATACATTTAAATTTTTGAATTTTTATTATTTTCAATGTTAAGTGTTTACATTCTTTTTTAAACTAGTTTATTAGTATTTTTTATTTGGATTAGAAGCATGAGCAATGATTATATACATATTTAATTTAATTTTGATAAATATTAATTTTTTAATTTAATTTTTTTCTTTTTTTTTTATAAATGATTTGTAAAAACTTTTTAAACTTTTCTTATTTTAGGTTTATTTTACACATCTTTTCTTCTCCATAGACATTACATTGCTTTTTTATTGTTTGTTAAATTAATTTTTAAAAATGTAAATTTTTTTAATGCGTTTCATTTCTATTTTCTCTGTATGTACTTTGTTTTTTATTACATTTCTATATATTATTAGTATCATTTTTTCAATAACATGATACAGGTCACCTGTATCATGTTAGTGACAAAATTACACCTGAAACAGGTGGTTTCACTAATCGAGCAAAGTCACGTTCAGGTCACGTCTGCAGGTTGTAAAACGTTGGACGAGGATCGGAGAACTCATCGCACCGCCCTGACCCTGAGCTGTCTGTTATCCATTCGCTCTCTCTTCAGCCTTTCTCCCTTTCAGACGTGCTGAGAGGGGAGTCAGACCCAATATATTCCCCCCTCCTCCACTGACAGCGGCTAACATGAGACATGACAGGAGGCAGGAGATGGAAGCTTCAGCTCCTCTGCCGCAGAGTAAGCCTCAAATTACAGGCTAGATTAGAAGCAGCATCAGAGGCGCACAGCAGGCCTCTAGGGGAGCGGAAATACCTGGCATGAAGAGGTGCGGGTCAACATCAGAGTGCGTCCTAGAGCCACCGCTGCATACGGGCCCTGTCGCCTGCAGCAGATGGTTTGTGGAATTACACATAATGAGGACGAGGAGCGCCCGGTGCATGCTGGGAGATCGGCTCTGGGGTTAGGGTGAAGGATCAGAGAGCAAAGCAGTGTACTCATGTCTAATTCAGGCAGCTCGGTGAAACAGAGAAGGAAGTTTCAGGATGGAGGATGGCGTCTGTTCTCTGCAGTGTGGAGGATGTACTTATTATATGGATGAGTGGAGAGGGAGGAGGACAGCGGGCTGCATGAGGTGTGAAGATGTAATCGTGGTCGGACAGCAGAGGATGTGAAGAGGGACAGCTGCTCGGTTACAGTGTTTGATTCAGAGTGTTGTTTTACGTCCTTGTCAGTGACAGAGTTCTTTATAAAGTTACCAGTACAACAGTGTTTACTTTGTGGGATCAGCAACACCTGAGGTTTGACAGGAAGTGGCTGAGGTGTGTTTGGTGTGATTTTTAAATCATATGTGAATAATTGGTGTAACAGACAGGCTATTGCTGGTGAAGTTGTGCATGACGCTGTCAATCCAATCAATATTCTTTTATTTATAAAGCGCCAAATCATAACAACAGTAATCTCAGGACACTTTACAAACAGAGCAGGTCTAGACTGTACTCTTTATATCGATTAGAGACCCAACATGAATCCACCATGAGCAAGAAAAACTTCCTTTAACGATCAGAAACCTCATGCAGAAGCCTGACTCATGGTAAATACCTCGACCGCATGGGCCGGGAAAGTGTGACAGAGGGAGAGACGGAAAGAGAGAGACGGACAAAGACAGACAGGGCAACGGACACACAAGCTGTGACTCAATTCGAAGGACGCGGTCTACGGAGGATGAGTCACTCGTAGCCCGTGTAGACGCTAAGGCCGAACTGAAATGAGACGGTCTGGTTTACGGAGGATTTCCTGTTTGCGTCACCAGCTGTTCCCGCCTGCTGCCTAGCAACAGCTAGCTAGCAGGCTAACTTGCTATCAAAACCAACATCACGCAATTGAACAGTTTATTTTAAAGATCTTTAGAAAGAAAACATCTTTAGAAAGTTGCAGTGAGAATGTTCTTTTGTTCACATTTCAGGAACGTTTTATAAATCATGTTCTGATAGTTCAGACCGTACTAACATCCTGAAAAGATCCTCAGAATGTTGATGTTAAAACGTTTCTCTTACTTTAAGTTTTAACGCTACAAGAACTTTATTTGAAATGACAAACATCCTTAAAACGATCTTTGAATGTTGGATTTAAATGTTTTCTTTCAAACGTAATTAGAACTCAAAGGTGATGTTAGCCGATGTTATGGGAACGTTCCCTGCTGGCTGGGAAACATTTAAAGTGTATTCCTCGGCCGTTTAAGAGTCGCCATGTCGCAATGAATCTCTGGTTTCGTTGGGCTGCAAAGGATGCACCCGATGGATCCTTGGTGGACCAGGAAAAGGTGGATGTATTTGTCAGCCGCATCTGAACGAGCCTTCGAAATGGGGCCGCCTTCAACGCAACGTACGTCCTCTGAAGGAAACAGCCCCTGAATTGGGACACAGCTACAGTGTCAGTTTGCCAAAGCAGAGCCTCAGGGAGGGAAGTACGGCCCCAAAGAGGCTGTAGCCTGCAAAATTTAAAGATTATTTAGACAGTTTTAGAGACCAGTTATTCAATTATGGTCAATCTTTCAGGTCAGATTTTGTTCTTAACAGGCACTGGTTTCCATTAGGCTGCCTTTTAACTGCACTTTCTTTTAAAGAACATGTTTATCTCCACTGAGTTTGACATTTTGGGGAAATATGCTTTATTGACTTGCTGAGAGTTGGATCCTGTTAACCTTTTAAACTCTGCAGTGGAAATGAGTCAGCCGCTGCCTCCATTGGTACTTTTGTAGCTTTACATTTTGAGTACCTTCAAATGCATCATACAGCTGTTAGGGTTTATGTGTTTCCAACACGCTTTACATCTCAATTTAGAGGCCTTAGCTTTCAGCTCAATAAGAACGACAGCTCAACGTCTTTATCTCCGCCTGGCAATTTCATCCTGTATCTGTTTGCGAGTTACATCCAGGCAGCGTTCAGTCAGTATGAAGACGTGTGAAACACAAGAAAAAGAGGTGCTAATAAGAGGTGCTCCAGATAAGAGTTCGTCGGTGAGCTGCTTGGCGTTTAGATTGTGTGGTCATTTAAACGTGCGATTTCTTAGGTGTAAACAACACGAAATAAAAAGACTTAAAGCTGTGATGAGAAACAAAAGTTCACTTGTGAGAAAGCCGGTCCAAAGTGGAGCAGAAATAATAGGAGGAGAGAATAAGAAGGGACTAGATGGCACCCTTGGGTCTGTGCTCGTGTCATTTTCTTCTGTGCCAGTCCTCGCTCCCTTTGGGCTCTATTACAGCCTGAACCAACTCGCGCTGCCCGGCCAGATACAAACATAATCCCTCTGTGGTTCGGTGCAGCCAGGAGCTCGGGGCGGGGAGCATGTTTAACATCTCGATTCTTCTTCATCCACCGCGGGGGGAGCGGTCTTTGGCATGATCGTGCTCCAAGATCAACACGAGGTTGACGGCCATCTGGTCTACAGCGCTGAAAATCCTCCAACGGCAAATACCACCCACAGCCTGGCCTCTGTCTCCCCGCAAACACGGCAACAGCAGCAGCAGCAGCAGCTCCAACAATCAGTCAGCCAGGCCAGACCAGCGGCCCCAGACCGAACCGGGGAGATTAGATCAAACAAACGCTCCCGTGTGTGGGAAGGTGGCACGTCTCTTTAAACAGTGAGGTGACTCGCTTTGTACTCTTTTTTATTTATAGCAGCGTTTATCTGAGGGAGGAATAGACTTTGTGAAGGCCAGCAGGCCCAGTCAGGCGAGGGGAGTTTGTGAGGCAGTCAAGGCTCTGCGAGGACGGAGAGGAAGATGTGCACAGGGGGGCTATTATCCTCCTTCGCTAACATGACCCCCCTGGATCATCATTTCTATGAGAGCCGCTGTAAATCATTTTTACTGCGATGGAAACATCTATTGTGATTGCCTGCCCTTCTATTGGCAAATGTCATTGTCATAATAATACCTGGGAGGGTCCGCTTTACTCAGATTATGAGTGCCACGCTGATGCTGCCAGGTGGGCCGCACGGAGCAGCGATGTGAGTGAAGAACATCCTCAGGGGGAGGATGACTTTTACACAGCAACTCATGTGTGCATGAAAAGTTCTGCGTGGTGAGTTGAAACAGGAAAATCAACAGTTGGCTCTGCAGTGAGCTCAGTCAGCTTCTTTCTGTAGCTCAGGCCTGTTTGATTATTTAAGATTAGGATATAAAGTGACTCGACAACGCTACAGACATTTACATGTCCTATGTCAGACCTGCAGAGCTAATTTATATGTGATGACAATGCAGCTTTTCAGTCTCAGAGGGCCTGTAGTTTTTTTTAACACAAAAGGTTGCCTTTAAAGAGGGGGTGTTATGCTGTGTCACATTTTAAGACATATAATGTTACAATGTTGGATGTCCAGACTAAACGTGGGTGAAGTTTCAAATCTGTAGGTAAAAGTATGTTTGAGTACACCCCAGCTCAGTCTGCAGGCTGCTGTGAACGCCAGGTTTGTCTTTGTGACATCACAAAGTGCAGCCTCAGCAGGCTTCATAGAGCTGGCCAATCGGAAGAAATTGGGCTTGTAGGGGCGGGGTTTCTTAAACGGACAGAGCTGAATGTGTTGTTGTTAAGGCTGTAAACATGTTTATTTCTGCTGTAAAAATGGGCATTTTCCCATCTGCCGTAATGTTAGTTCTTGGTTTTTGGAGCCTCAAGTGGCCACTTGAGGAACTGCAATTGTTGGCTTCATTTTTCAGGCCTGGAGTTTGATGCTTGTCTGCGTCCTGCGAGTCAGACTGGTGTTGGCTGTGGCTCAGTGGTAGAGTCGGTCGTCTTTCAATCGGAAGGTCGGAGGTTCGATCCCCAGCTCCCTCAGGCTACATGTCGAAGTGTCCTTGGGCAAGACACTGAACCCTAAATTGCTCCCGGTGGCATAGCCAACGGTATGAATGTGATAACTGATTGACGGTTGGGCACTTTACGTCGCAGACTCTGCCATCAGTGTATGAATGTGTGTGTGAATGTGACATGTATAAAAGCTTCTTTGAGTGGTCACAAAGACTAGAAAAGCGCTATGTAAGTACAGTCCCTTTACCATTTCTCACCCGTCGTGAAGAAGTGATGTCACTTACCTGTAGTCTACCATCAGAATGTTCCCATGAAATAAAATAGCTTCATTGACGCGCCCGTAACACCAGTGTCTGGCCTGACAATGACAAAAAAAAGTTATATTGTAGGTAAGGCTAAAGGTATTTTAAAGTTTTCAAGTCATTTTGTGGAAAACACAACAAAAAGTGTGGCTGACTCATTTAACGTCCCTGGGTAGCATCCCGCAGCTGCTCATTATTCTGACTTTCTCGCCCTCTCCTCGCCCTCCTCCTGGATTTTAAATCGAAAGTTTCAGAGAAAAGTTTAGCTGCCTGTTGCCTGTCAATCAACTGTGATGACCCTCAGAGTCTAACCTGCTTTGTATTCTTGTGTAGCACTGAGTAAGGACAGAGCATGCACAAACAGTAGGTGTGTAAGTAATGACAGAAGAGCTTTATTTGCCTAAGTGCATTGAAACACATGAAGAAGGCAAATCGAATGAGCCGTATGCAAAAGCAGAAACAGAGTTTGGATTCTGCAGCGAGCAGGAACCGGCTCCCAGCAGCTTCTTGTAAACAGTATTTTCCAGGAACCTATATGTCAAACATTAGCATGCAGAGCGTCTGACTCGCACTCTGAAGAATCCTGTTGTTTGGGACCTGGGAAGTGTCATCCCGAGTTAGGGATATGTCAGCTATGAGGGTGGCTTCCTGCTTTCCCATCACCCTCCACTGCACCCAATACATCCATGAAACTCCCCTTTTAACTAACTTCTTCTTCTCTGCCTTAAATTCTGTTCTCTTCATTTTACTCCCTTTGGACAGAGGATCCTCCCCGTGTGTCTGGTTAGCCGTTCATAGATCAATCCTCTACCCGCTTAGCTAATTGTAGGCAATCGTGAGTGGTGTGTAATTTATCCCGGGGCGTGATCCATCAGCCGATCGATCGTATTGACGTGCAGAAGTCTCCACGTCTCGACATGTGTTTATCACAGTGCCTCAGAGAGCACACGCTGAGAGAGGCTGATGTTCGTCATGTTGATGAATGTGGAACGACGCACTGAAGTGGGACTAAAGAGTGATTTATGCTCAACGGAATATTATTAAAAAGTGTCAAACCTTAATATTTTATATTAGCTTTGTTGTCAAGTTTCTTATGTAACAACACAATTTGGGACCAACAGATCCGACTTCTTAGTTTAACATGACACATTCTTTACACAAGGTTTCTGAGCTTTCAGAAGACTCTAAAAAGCATGAAAATCTGGTATTTCAATGGTCAGTTGCTGTCTAGCTATTTAAATTTAGCTACTCATTTTATACGTCCTTCTATCCAGCTGTTCCATGCTTAGTACAATATTTATCCTTGTTTTTTATTAGTCAAAATGAATGCTTATCAGTTCATAAATAATCTCCATAAATACATATCTTCATATGAAAACAGAACATTGAGGCTTGGTTTCTGTTTCCAAGTAGTGCTGCTCATTTGCGTTGCATCATCGGACAAAACATTGGGTGTTTATTTATCTCTATAAACAGATGTCCACTTTTTAGGGCCTTTTATGCCTTTATTAGAGAGAGCGGACAGTTGATAGTGTCAGAAACAGGGTAAGAGAACGTGGGGATGACACGCGGCAAAGGGCCGAGGGGCGGGAGATGAACCAACTGAAGCCTCTGTACATGGGACGCGCGCCGGCGCCCTGAGACATCCACTCACGAGAGCAGATAACAACCCGGTGGTTGATGTAATCTCTAAACCGGATCATCATTTATGTATCTTAAGGTGCTAGCCAGACGACTTTCGACTTGACTTGGATGACTCGTGTGTGTTCATAAGTTTGAATGTTAGCTGTTAAAATATAAAATGTTTTTTCTGTCTAACTTTTAAGTATGTACGCAGCGCAAACTGGGACTCATGATTGGACGACTCAAAAAGCTCCCTGGTATGTGATTGTCATGATTGGATGACTGGCTGTCAGTCAAACGCCTCGCTATGGCAACACGCAACATCAAAGCCCCCAAAGAGAACCCTCATCAGTCGCACTCGTTACTACTCAATACGGTCTCAGAGCAGACCATCATCATGGCTGCGTCTGTGACAAGATAACACAGATACAATTCATGTCATACTTTTTGAACAGGTTATATAAACTGGCCAATAATATCATTATTAGACGGGCTGCTAACACCTTGTGTTTAATCTTTATAAAGAGTGGATACTACAGGTAAGAGTGCTGGATGTTGGGTGGAAAAATATCAATCAATCATATTCAATCAAATTTTATTTGTATAGCGCCAAATCATAGCCAAAGTTATCTCGAGACACTTTACAAAAAGAGCAGGTCTAGACCAGTTCAAGTCAACAGGTCTAGTTATTAGCATTAGCAGCAACAATGATACTATGGGGAAGACTGAAAAAAAGTTGGTCTCCGTCACAGCAGCTGCATTCCCGGATGAAAACTCCACCATCTTTAGATCCAGAAGAACAAATAAACAGACCGGCAAACGCAGACTTTATAATGAACAAAACAACAAACGCCACACAAGTATGTCTGTCCGGTAAGACAGGCAAGTTCTGTTTATGGGGGAGGTGTGGCAGTGACGTGTATGGGCGTATGGGGATTTGACATCACTACATCGGTATCCCTGAAATATTAGCCTGTCAGCCACAGAGGTTAAAACATCAGACTATATCAGATGTGTCCCGAGATTGGCTGATAACAAAATAAAAAAGATCTAATATGGTTGATTATTTCTAATCTATCAACCTAAAGTGACAAGTACTTTCTTGTTCTGGCTTTTAAATGTGATAGTTTGCTGCTTTTCTCAGGTTTACATCATGATGAATTGACTTTTGACCGTTAAAATTAACTGGTAACTTGTATTCATGACATTCTGTAGACTAAACTGTTACATCAGTCCATGGCTTTATCCAGCCCAGTTCAAAACTCCTTATGTTTCTGGTTCCGTGACAGAAGCCTGATTGCGTTAACAACACAAGCTGCAGTTCACCTTTCCCGATAGACGTACGGGGCTTTGGAAAACCTTGAAAATCTTCCCTCTCATCCTTGTGTGAGCGCTGAACAGCCGGGCCAAGGACTCATATTGTGATGGAGATAAATAACTGAGGAAGAAATAAAGGCTGAAAGACAAAAAAAAACACAAAAGTGGCTGAGAAACCAACTGACAGCACAGCCTGAGCGCTCAGATCTGAGAGTCCAAGTCTGCGAGTACGGAGATGGCAGCGCCTGCGCTGGGTGACAGGCCCGATCCATTTGGCGCCGGCAAAGACACAAACACAAGCTGTCTGAAGGGAGTAAGGTAGACTTCAATCAGCTAAAAGGTGATAAAACATAATTAATTCAATCACCCACTCACTCTCGCTCGCTCTCTCCCACCGTCCTCTGAGAGAAAAGCAAAAACCAGCAGTGAGCTTTTCCTCCTAAAGCAAGTTAATGTGAAACTACATTCACAGAATCTCTCCAAAACAGCCGTCCTTTTCTCTCTACTTATCCAGTACTCGATAACAAGCTTGCATCTGATTCTGTGCTAGCTTGCTCACAAAGCAGCCCCTGCTATTAAAAACACACTCAAAAACAGAGATCTTTATTCGCACATTGCATGTCGAGACCCTCTTTACACTTCTGTCATTAACTGTGAGACCTGGAAAATGGAAAAAGACTAGCATGTGAGAGATGAAAGACTGTCAAGTGTGTACGTCTCTGTGTGTGTGTGAGCGCAAAGTAAACCAACGAGAGAGAAAGAACCATTAGCGCTTTTCAGTGCCCTCACACTGTCTGATAGACCATTAACACCCAAACCAGCCCGACTCTGCGTCCGTCAGGGTCAAGTAGGCTGCGATTACTCTGGCGTGCCACGCTTCACGTCACATTGAAAAAGAGAGATGCAGTGAGGGAGGAAAAGGGGGAGAGGGAGGCGGGTGTGTAGCCTAAAAAAAAATGAGCTAGCATTGGATTTCTTGGTGTGAAATATGCGCTTGAAAAATTAGTTGTCTGTGAAGATCACAACGGCCTGGAGGGAGATGAGAAGAGACCTTTTTCGTTAGCTGAAATCCGTAAGTGAGCAGGTAAGAGAACCTGAGTGGGAGAGTAGATGTTCATTTCAGGCCATACAGGCAGTATATATCTGAAGTAGAACCCACTTCCCCGAGGCGCTCATCTCCCACAAGAGCAAGGTGTGAGGAATGAGAACAATAGCTGTTGAAGGCAGAGTCATGTTTCAGCACAATAGCTACCCGCTGTAAGACAAGGCCGCTACATCCTGTCTCCTCTACGCTCCGGGGATTGGTTGGTAACACGGGAGAAGGTTCGTCCTCTCCGGTGTTCACCTCACCACGGTGCATAGTTGCCTCCAGTGATGTCAAGTTAAAGGAATCTCAGAGGAAAACAAAAACAACCGCCTGTGAAGAGACAAAAGCAGCCACAGGAGATCAATATGCAGCAAGTCAGTGAATCTCTCTCACATGGCTTTCATTAGTCTTACTGCTCACAAAAAGACAGCTGCATCAGTATCTTTTGATCTGTTTTTAAAGTCTCACTAATCAATATTCATATAATAATTTTATATAAACAGTGAATCAAAGGTCTAATGTGAAAGAAGTTGCTTGCAGCCGACAAAGCCAAAGAGAATCGTCAACATCTCTGAAGCTCTGCGCAGCTTCTAGCCTCTTTTACAAACTTTTTTTTGTATCAAACCCATTTCTTTAATAAATCCTTTTTTCAAGCAGCAGAAACTTTTTTTATTAAGAAAACTTTGATGAAGCCACATCATCAAAAAGTGACAGACAAAGCTAGCAGCTAGCTGGTGAACATGTGCAACATCCAGCTAGCAGATATTTGTCGCAGGCGTTGATGGAGCTTAGCAAAATGGAGAGCAACTAATACTCATCGAGTGGACTCAAACACAACTCCAACCGAATCATTATTTAGCCCCCTGTCTGCTGTTTGTGTACATAGGGAACTTTTTTATCACATAGCAGCTAAAATATGTTAGCTTACAACATCTGCAATACTTAGACATGACTTTAGCTTTTTGCTAACATGTTCCCTAAAATGTTTGAGTAATATTTAGCTTACCTAGCTCATCCATTGGCCCAAAAAAGTGTCATTTTAAAACTCCACTTATCATAATTTTGCGTTTAATACGCCGGCATGCGGGATTCTTTGTCGTTTTTTTGGTAAGTTAAAGTCGAGCTGAAATGGCATTTGAGAGTATCTATCTTCCGTATCGTGACGTATTTCCGAGTGAAACAGGACATGCAGGCGGGACATATCATTAGAGGGATTTGATTTGATCGTTGAGAAGTGGGCGTAGACAGACGTTCTCCACAGCGCAGTAGCTAGCTAACTGACCGAGCGTTCTTGGTGCTCTGCGGCTAAATGTTGCAGATTGATTGGTTGAAATTGGTTGGGTCTAGCTTACGTAAGCACACAGGATTTTTTTTTTTTACAGGAAGAAAAAATTATCGAATTTTGATATAAGAATACGAAGAAATTGATTTTCTGTATTTTTTTTTTTGCCTATATTGTCGAATAGATGCATAATATTACCGAGGATGTGATCTAAACGGATTAAAATGACATTTTTCATTTCACCTCGACTTTAAGTGTGTGTTTTGGTTAGCAGAAGTGGCTACGGATGCGCTAGATGGCAGGGCCCGTCACGGGGGTATATTCGCTTTGTACAACGAGAGGAGGGGAAGATGTGTCGTCCATCTTTATACTCTTTCATTGGTCTAAACCATCAAGATAAAAAAAAACTTTTAACTTTCAGTTTCCTTATCTCTATGCTTTTTGTAAAGCTAATGACTCTCTGTTGGTTCAACAGCAGGGCAGTCTGGCTTATACTGCTTTGATGAAAGAAACTAAATTGAGCAAGTAGATGATAATTACGAATTAAACAGATTGATTTTACGTCACAAACGATAAATACTTAATATCAGCAAACTCATTATCATTCTGAACACGCTTGACACACATTCCTTCTGACCAGAAGAAGAAGTTTGTTTGATGTTCTTAAAAAAACATGTAAACTGATTTTAAATGGCTTTTTTCTCCACCTGATAACATATTACTGCATCATAGTGCAGTGTAGCATATCCTGCTGGCAGGACAGAACATTATAATCCCATTATGAACAAGTCATTTAGTTTGAATCGAGTCTTATAATCTTGTTTTCCTAAAACCAGCTCAAAAATATCTGCCAGCGGGGTGAAATCATAATGAATTCAATTATAATAATATTCGTTTTTAAGCTGTTTCGCCTGTTATGGGATTTTATAACTGTAAAAAAATGGACTTGAGGCAGGTCACGCAACCAAACATCACCTTAAATTAGGTTTATAAAACATTAAATTATGGGATGGATGTTTTCCAAAGCCGAAGTACAGTTCTTGTTCCTTTCCCGTGCAGTGGTGTGTGACGTTGCACATCAAGAAAGAACTAAAGACCCAGAAAGAAAGGGAGCATAATAGTTAGACAGACACACAATGAGACAGCGAGCGGAGGGAAACACGGTCTCAATGTGGATAATTACATTTCTACCTTTCTCTGGCAGTTGCACAGCCTTAATGCTCGTAATTAATTTCATTATTTTTGGCCCTGGCTGTTGAGTGCAGATTAGTTCTCTCTGAGTTGTGGGGATAAACACACGGTAATTGCTTATTACTCTCAGAGCCCACATTAGATTATACTAAAGCCAACGAATTAGAAAATATCCAATCACCTTTAGCTAAAATTCAAAACCCGCTGTTATTGTCACTGCTTGTTTTCATTCGTCGGATACGTCTTTTACTGCTTGCTGGACGGGAAAAGTACTTGGAACAGCCTGCCTCTGGTCCTCACTGCGTCTTTGTTGTTTACTATCCTCATTTTTAGGTATTTTTCTCAATTTATAACGGGACTGTTTGCCAATAAAGGTGACCTAAATAAATTCTGAACAAGTTGTAAACACATTTTTTTTTAAAGTAGTGTTTATAAAAGCCTGTTTGTTCTTTTCCATTTCATCAAATTCACCCAAGTCCTTGAGTCTTTCTTTCACTTGTACTATTTTGGGGAAGGTTATCGGAGCATCGCTGCCCTTTTTCAGTCCTCGGCACACAGATTCGTTTATTCCCCGGAGCTGGTCACTGCAAACACAGCCCTCTCCGGCTGACTACTGAGCAGCAACAGGCGGGGGATTAAGAGCCCTGCTGAAGGGGACCTCGGTGGCTGTTGTTTATCTACGCCGCCCAACTGAGAATTCACCAGCTGGACTCGAACCGGCTGCCCTCTGGCCACAACACTGGTTAATAAAGGCTACTTTAGGTGACAGCTTTTTACCTGAAAATCAACAGTCACTGACTCTTTATGCGTATTTGATGGGAAGCAACTATCAGAGCTGTTATTGACCAATAACATTGTTCTACGACAGCCCACTTTGGTGTTATCAGTCCATTTAGGTATTGGGTAGTGCAGCCAAATGATGTCATGTTTTACCATCTGTTATCTTATCGATGGTGCCCATTGGCGGTTACTCAGGGTTGAAATACAACTGTCTTCCTTCTTGGTCCTTGTGAGACTTCTGGTAGGCGGAGAGGCTGATTCTGGAGTCGTATATTTTGGTGCAGTGTGGGAAGAGGTGAGCAGTGGTGCTGTTTGGTGCTGTTTGGGCCTTTTTGGTGGATAATCTCTCCTTTCTCAGTCTACGTTCTTCTTCTGCAGTACGGTGAAGTAGAAGATAAATGTTTCCTGCAAGACGCCCTATTGGTTGCTGTGGTTTCCAACGTGTTGAGGTCGATGTGGCACTTTTTGATGTTCATCTTGATGTTGCCCTTATACGTTTACTTTTAACCTCCTGGGGCGCATTGTCCTGTGAGCAGCGGGGAGTAGAGGACTTGTTTTGGAGAACAAGAGTCAGGCATGCATGTCTGGTACATCTCAGTTGGTGATGGGCAGGGGTGGCAGTGATGGTGGGGATGTTGTAGTAGGAAGTCAGGTGTTGAGTCACCACATAAAGCTGGAGACATACTTGCTGCTTGGCCTTGCGTTTGATACTTGTCTATAGACTACGCATGTTACTGGAGGATACCTCCAGAGGGCACACCAGAGAGCTCAGGCCATATGTGCGGGATGTAAACAACAGACATGGAGACACTCAAGGACGTTACTATGATGTTAATTCTGTGATCACAGCAGAAACAGTGACAGCTTTTGTTTGTTCGATGGACGGAACTCACCATCAGCACAATCCCCACTACGTTTCTCCATGCACGGAGGTAACGGTCCCGGATTTGTTTCCATTTTATTGCAGGTTTCCACGTCGACTTCTAAAATGATCTTCTCTGTCTCCAGCTGTTTGACAGGCCTGTTTGTCGCTGTGTAGCGGTAATAACACATCTAACAGAAGTGGATCTATCAACTCGTCTTACAAACTTTCTGACATTGTTGTCCCTGCTGCTGTGTTGACCCTGTCACATCCCCTTTGCTGCTACACTGCCCCTACTGTTCATGTGCATACTGCATCTCGCGTACGCACGGCAACCATCATGCGTACGTGTAGTTAAGAGCAAGTATATCTCCGCCTTGAGGAGGTTGTTGGGGCAGAAGGTAGGTCTCCTTGAAGAACCATATTTTAACTGAAACCACCATTTTCTTATTGAACTTAACCAAGCTGTTTGGGTCCCCAAAGGTAACCAAACTATGACCATTTTACAACCCTTACATCGTTACTTTATGCTTCTAGAGCTGAGACAACCAGTTGAATTATAAGTCTAGAAGTCAAATCGCATTTTGTCCCTCAATTTCTGCACTTTGGTTTTAAAGCTGCGTCTCTGAGTACAAAGTCTCAGTGCAAATTAGGTTTTTAATGGGAGTCAAATAATTTACGTAGGTGTCCTAAAATATAATAGCTGTGGTGCTAAACTGACGTAGACTGAGGTGTCATATTGAACAGCCAAATCCAGTTGGAATTACAGATTTCTGAGTCGTGTGCTGCCTGTTTTGTTATTTTTACCAAAAAACAAAACAATTTTCACGCCATTTATTTGAAGAAATGTGTTCTTGTATTTGCCACATTTTACTAGAGAAACCCTTAATCTAATGGTATTTCACCATATCTCAGGACCCTTAAAGGAAACGCACCTTTGACAAGCGCCGTGTACAGTACCATCCTGTCAACAGACCTGAGAAAAATCTGGGTTTCAGCTGCATTTACGGATCTTTTGACATCGCTCAAGGCTCTGATTTACAGTCCGGTAGTGACACTCATATGCAAAAGAAAGTCGACCTGAAACCTGAGGACTCGCCTCAGGTTACAGTCACAGGAATGAAGCATGAGCAGGTAAAGGGCTGACGTAGATAACAGTAGCTGTCAATCAGCTGGACTTTTACTGTAAAACGGTAAATCTAACCAACAGCAACAAAATGGCAGTGATTCATTTATACCCTCTTTTGTGTCTGAAAATGTAACTTTACACTGTTGTGTTGTTAAACTTCAGTATCTCTCTCTACCTCAGGGCTCAGTATGTTCTTACGTCTCCTCAAAGCAGCTTATCTGTCACCAGCAGCATCAGAGTTTACCTGAGAGCACCTGAGAGTGCGGGCTGTTATGAATAGATCATAACTCCGGTAACAGGATCTCGATCCAGACACCTTGTGTTTCCGTCAGGCTGGAGGTGAGGCTGAGAAAGACCGGGGGTAGGACCTCAGACAATACTTCTTTGTGTATCGCTGTTTTCAATAAGGCTCAGTGAAAAGGTAACATAACGAGATCCAGCACACGAGAGAGGAGACGGGGAACCAACGGAAAGACAGACAGAAACGGTGCAAATATTTTTCTTAATAATAAAACCTTTTCCTGTTTGCAACCTGCTGTTTTTTCTGTCCTTTTTATCGCTAACATAGATAAGGAACAAAGCAATCAATCCCCGGGTTGTCTCATTCATCCAAACCAAAACACAATTATCTACTTTTAGTTGTACCCAGTCATGCAGATACAGACTATTTATTTGTTTGCCAATGTTTCAGGATGCTCAGCCCTGAGATTTCTGCCGTACTACCAATTAAAAGAGAGTTCTTTAGTTGCTCAAAGCATTGAAAAATGATGAGGAACTAGTTTCTGCTGAAGAGTTCAAAGTTGGAAGGTTGTTCCGTGGAGTATTTACAGTGACATTTGGTTCTAGCAGGGCCTAATTAGCAACCAGGAAAATGGCCCTGTGATTTAGTTTTCCAGGGACCCAAAAGGTCCGTGCCAAACCATAAAATTCGATGTGTAAGACGCACTTTTAATACATATTTTTAATGTGACCAAAAGCCTCTTCCAGTATATAATGCAGAGAGAGGTATGTTGTTGTGTTACGGTATTTAACCCAGACGATGGCGCTATAATCTAGCTAAAGCTTCATCACGGACGTGCACTGTCATGATCGCCATCAACGTTACCGTTGGCAGAGCTCAACGACCGCACCGGTAGCTAGCAGGACAGCAAACTCGACTTGATGAAAACAGATGCTAGGCTGTAATTTGTGGGTTTTGAATGTGTTGCAAATGAAAGTAAATATAGGAATAGAGTTGAAATAACTTTATTTGATATACATTTTTATTAATAAAGAGCTACAGAAACCCTTTTTTCCCTCTTGAATACCCCCAAAAAACGGTAATGCTGTTGTTTGTTTCAAATCCTCACATAAGCCCCAGTCTCTGCAATTTTCTTTAGATCTACATTAGGTTTTCTGTACTTTGGTTTTATGACCGGCCACTCAGCGGTTTTGGTTGACTCTCACAGCTTTCACTGAACCATTTGAGGCCACAGCAGACATCTGTTTCCTGCCATAAAAGCTGTAAAAATCAACTACCTGCCCAACATAAATCAGAACATGGAAACTGTTCGCAAAAAGCTGATGAACCAACCAAACACAAAGATTGGTAAATAAGGCTAACAATTTTGCGATATCAACATGAAAACATTAATATAAATATGTAACCTTTGGGTTTACAGCTTGTTATGCTGCCCCCTGGTGGCCAAAAACTCAATGCGTGTTTTAAGTGCAACATCAGTGGACATCGCAGAGTTTTAAGGCAGTTATTGTTAAAGTTTTGTGTTCCTTATTCTTCTTTTAAAGCCTTTAATGAAAGAAGCACACAGTAAACCTGGGATCAGGTAGCTTCTGGAATAGAAATCTATACACATTGCATACAGACGGCGGGGATTAGGTGGGCTTACAGTGGCCCAGCAGCAGATTTTTGCCCAAGGGCCACTTGGGGCGAGTCATTGAGGAGTCATTTTGTTTGTTCTGTTTGATAAATTCTTTAAAGAATCTATCACAACATGATCTTACCTCCACTCACAGTCCCCCTCCTCCAGCTTTCACCCCGTCATGCTCTCCATGCTAAATAGTGGCTACATTTCTCTAATCACTTACAACTTAACGAAGCTAACGAGCGTAGCACCTGACCCTGTTGCCAACTGAAGAAGCCCCGGCTTCTAATGGAGGTTGACGGACTGAGAGGTAAAACACACAGATCAGCTTATTAAAGTAACATAACTCGACTCAGAGATCAAATAATTGCTCATAATTTCTTTCAGTCAAGTCCACACGTTCGAGCAGCACATGCAGAATGCAGCATTCGTACGAAGAGATGCGGAGCGCCTTAAAAGCCTGACTAAATTTCTTCTGAAGAAGTGGAGGAGCTCTCCCGGGAGGCAGCAGCATGGCCCTGCCACTAAAGGTAATAGGGTCAGACAGCTGAACATTAGCTGTGGATCATCTCCTTTGACACAGCCGTTGATCTCACTGGCGGCAGCAGCGCAGAGCCCATACCTGTACCTGCCAGGCATATCCGAGCTCGCTGCAGAGAGGGGGGAGGTATATGTTAAAACAGCGGGAGTGAGTGGAGTGCCTTTTCCAATCCCAGCATCCTCGCCTTCACGCCTCGTGGACTCTCAGTGCAGAGCGTGCTCTCCAAGACATCGATATGCTCTGGATCAGCATGATTGTATGGAGGCACAGGAGTGTAAGAGGAGAATAAGAAAAAATAAAAAAGGAAAAACATCAGGAACGAATAAAAGAATAAATATGAAATCAAAACAGAAATAAAAACAAGTAAAAAAAAATGTTGGAATAAAAATAATTTAAAAAAGAATAAATCAGCAAATAAAAATATTTGCAAATAAAGATAAAAAATGAATAAAATTACTATAAATTGTGAAAAAACAGAAGATGTAATTAAAAATTTTAAAATAAAATAAGTAGATAAAAATATGTGGAAATAAAGAAATAAGTAAATTAAAATATATAATGATAAATAATAAATAAATATAGATATATTAAGACGTACAGAATATTAAAAATATATATATTTTTAATTTTTAATTTTGCATTTCCCCATATGTATTTGTTCCTTGATATATTTTTTTTCATTTTATGTATATAAATATTTTGTTTATTCCTACATACTTTTAAATGTATTTACCTTTTCTTAAACATTTACATTTTCCCGCTTTATTTTTCCTTATTCCTTCTTTGTCCTACAATAATTTTTTTTACACATTTTATTTTTTTATTATGGCACTCTTATGACTCCATACAATTGGATGTTTGTGGTTTTTGGCAAAGAAGCAGGTGTACACACTCTTCATGGGCCACAGAATAAACTCACTCTATGATTCTCCATCCATGCATTCTGTTGGAGGAGGATGAATCTCGGGAAGACGGGTGGTCAGGCCATTTCATTTCACAGAAACAAGAACAGATCAGACTTAGAGAGCTGCGTCTCCCCAAGGCCCCTCATTTGAACAAGACAAACACAAGGCCTGTAATTAAAGATGTAACAAAAGCTTCGTCAATTGTCTCTCCTCTCTTCTCCGCCGGCGAGTCGGCCCGCATTATTGCACAAAGCTTAGTGTGGCGTGCTCCGTGCACAAGGCTACGAGCAGAGGTTCTGCTGTCCTCACATCCACTCTTCTAAAAAACTCCTGAGAGAGAATACAGCACTTTGGCTTCGGTGTCGTGCTTTTGTTTTAAGCTTCATAATATCAGCGACGGACATAATGAAATCCTTCAAGCTCGTAGTGATTCATATTGCATGAGTGAGCAGGTTGGGATTTGGAGTCTCGCTCAAGGACACTTTGACGTTGATGGACGTATGCCTGCTGTAAAGGGAATTGAACCTGTGAAAAGATTTGAGTTTTTGCTACAAAAGAGACGGAGCTGCTGTGGAGGCGGAAATAATCTCATTGATTAAGTTAAACCTCAGTGGGCAGAGCCAAAGAACTGCTTTTTCAGAGCATGCTGAGGTACATCTCTAAAGACCCTGGTCGAAATATGATATTTTGATTGATACCTTGTGTTTTTCCGGTTGATAGGAGACCACTTGATTATCTTCTCTTACCTTCACTGAGTCACTTTCTTGAGTGTCAACATGGGAAAGATATATTATAATTCATAGACAGACTTTGCATCCAACAGGGCAAGAAACCTGCAGTCAAGCTCCTACCAAACATGAAGATTAGTCAGACTTACTTGGCCTACTTGTATGCTACAACAGTTTCCCTTTAAAATGAGCGACTGAGCTGAGGTTTTACCTGCAAAATAAGTGGTTAGGATAATCTGGTAAAAACTGATAAAAAATCTTATCATCTAAACACTATTTCATACTCCACCTAACTTTCCTTGGGACTTTGGAGCAATGACCTCAATTTCAGATCCCACAAACTTCTGTAGTGAGGAAAAATGTTCTTATTTTAAACAAAGTTATGACCAGTGCTGGGTAACGTTGCTTTTTAATGTAACTTGTTACATTACCTACTGAGAAAAGTAAAGTAAAAAAGGAGAGAAAATAAAACCTCTTTGCGACTTGTTACACGTCGTAGCCTGCTGTACGTCTAACTTTGAATGTGTCGACGCTACCGTCGTTGCATCGCCTCGTTTACGGCCCATAATCTGTACCTCTGCAGCCTGATAACAGGAATGACAGACGCAGTATAACCTTTACAGCTCTTTATTATGTTAACAGTGTGACAGTGAACTGGGTAGAGGCATACAGTATTAGGCACAGCTGTTTCCATGACAACAATACAACACAGGCTCTTAGTCCCACCAGTGTTGTGGAGCTGTGTTTAGCTGCAGAGGCTTCTTCACGTTTGAAGTCGAGCCCTTCACAGCTGTCGAGCAGTTATCCTCCAGACACAGCTTACATTTCACCGTCATGTTGTTCTCGTCCCTTTCACCCAAACATTCAGAATAATGTGAATATTTCCACAAAGTAAACGCCGTCCTCTCTGACAGCTCGCTAGCTGAGTTAGCTAGCTACACATGCACACTGACACAGCTGTGTTTACCTTCTGCTGGTACGCAGCTACCTGCCAAGAAAGAGGAGACAAACAGAAACAGAGGCTCATAGATTTTCTGTTTGTGTTCAGCGATTTATTTTCCACTAAAGGATTACTTTTATGAAAAAGTAACTAAATAATTGCAGAACTAACCCGTTACGTTACTCGTTAGTACTCTAACTGATTACTTTGTAACGCGTAACCCCCACAAAACATGACATGTTTTGATTAAATGGAAGGGTTCTTTAACAGTGATGTCATAGTGTACACTTTAACATCACTGCCTGAAGTTAAAAAGACATTTGATTAGCAAAAACATGATTTTTATAATAGATAGATAAAACTATCAGCCAGCTGTGATGTTGCTCTACATCAGTGGTTCTCAACTGGCCTAGCCTCAGGACCCACCACCACCTCGTTAATGACAAATCACGACCCAAATTTGAACATCACAAAACACATAATAATAGCCAACCAAAAGCCAGCAGGTGGCATAGCTTACAAGGAAAGTCTTCTACAATCCCGCGACAATTAATTCAATTAGCAGCCTTTTTTCAACAGATAGAAACTAAAAAAAATGCAACATAAATGTTAGGGTTGTTGTTAAAAATTGAACCCAAAAGCTGAACAGACCAGAAGCCAGTTAACAATTTGACAAAAGGAGATTTATTGTTCAGAGAAAATGATGTTGAGAGCTGATGAGCTGACGGGCAGGTCTGGAGTCGTGGTGAGAGCAGGGCTGAGGGCAGGCAGGCAGGCAGGCTGGAAAAGCACTGATCAGACTGAGCACACAGGATGTTGCACCTGAAGCACAGGTAAAAAGCAAGGTCAAAAAAACAGGAACAAGCAAAAAAATACAAGACCAAAAATACTTGTAACAGGATTAGTAGCGGTGGTACCACGTAGGTGACGGAACGATCTGGCGATGAGTGGAAGGAGAGCCGGAGTTCATATACTGCAGTGTTGATGAGATGATGACAAACACGTGTGCCAGCCAGGTGGAGCAGGAGGGGAGAGTAGCCACGCCCACAGACACACACAGCAAAGAGAGAGACAGACAGGTAATCACAGGAGACAAAATGGAGGGGGAGAACAGGAAAAGAGACAGGCACCGCCTAAACCATGACAATAAATGCAACTACTGTAGGGTTCATCGAGTTTCAAGAATGCAAATGTAACTCTAGCTGCGATAACCCAATGAGTGGAAGCATGGAGTATGACATACCTACACTACTACTGCTCCCACTGCGTAGGAAACCCATGTCCAACAAGCAGCCACTGAAAACAGCTCCACGACCCACTTTCAGGTCCCGACCCACCAGTTGAGAACCACTGCTCTTCATCTATGCACCATTATTGCTTCATTTGTTTTTTATAATGAGACGTCCCGATACAGCGGTAGGAACAGGGGATGAGGTGCAGGTTTGCAGCCGGCACTATAAGTTACCCCGAGTCCCTTTTCCAGCTATGAACATTAAAACACTCTGACACTTACTGATATTCTGCCCCTAATATTACATGTCACTCTGACTTTCTGGCTACAGCGTCTCGACTAAATTTGCAGACGTCAATTCGGTGAATGTTGAGGTGTCACATTATCCCCATTTTGTGCAGGGGGAATGAATTCTGGTTTAATTTTCCTGCAGATAATGCCCAGATCAGTCCCAGAAGTGTCACATCTTCAAAAACTCATTCATCCCAGCAGCCGCAGTGACGGCAATTAATTCCGACTTTAGGACTGCTGGCCTGCTTTCTTCTACCTTCGTCAATACCCAATGTTTCCACATTCTTGGGATAGTTTTTGTCAGCTCCGTAAATGAGGTATTAAAATTCTCCTTTGCTTTCCGCGGCTGTCTATCCAGCACACAAATGACTCTCTTTTAGATATAACTGATGGCGACGTTTCTCAGACGCCTCCGGATTCTGCTTCACCGTGGGGCAGAGCGCAGCGGTAGTTATTAGAGCAGTCAGAGAGAGATGATTTCAGATCAGTCTGTCACCAACCCCTGGGCTGCAACCCCAGCGTAGCGTTAATGGGAACATTATTAAATCAGCTAGAAAAACAGGTGCCAGATTTTAGTCTGAATCACACAGACACTTAAAGCTCCGTTTCATCTCCTTTTCTCTTGATGTGTCTCTACATTAGCAGTGTAACAAAACAATCAAGATAAAGAGTTCTTAGTTCAATACACTTGTGATGTGCAGACGGAGTAAACGCACACCGTGACTGTGTGAAATCCTTTAAAAGTTTCTTCTAAGGTAAAACCTGTGCAAGAAATCTGTTCTGAAGTTTCACAATTCAAACTTTTTGGAGATTTTGGTACAAATGTGAATAATAAAGTGTCTAAAAGTGATGCAGATTTCTGAGCAGGAGAGAGACTCATTTTAGGCATGGGAAAAAGACTGCTTTGTACTTTGGATCAGATATTTCAGATCCCAAGAGGATGAATCCTTTTGACTTTGGGGACATTTCAGTTTTTGCCTAAAATTTGATGAAAAACCTGCTTACATGCAAAGATGCTAAACACAGCGAACATTATAGCTGCTTAACAAGGATGTTTCTCTTCTCATCGTGAGCATGTTAGCAACTAGCTGACGCTGCCAATTAGCTCAAAACGCTGCTGTGCTAAAGTAACAGACTATTTACAACAAGTGGAAATAAACCAGGGTTTTTGGAGCCAGAAGTAATGTGGACAGAGGGTGGAGCTGGAAAGGAGTGGCGGCTTATTAAAACCTTAGCTATCAGCTAATGCTAGTGCTAACCTGTGTTGGGTAACTCGTTATGTTACAAGATTACAGCCATCTTCACATTTGAAGTCGAGTTCTTCGCAGCTGACGAGCACTTATCCTCCAGACACAACTTACATGTCACCGTCATGTCCTTTGCCCTTTCGCCCAAAACTTCAAAATAATGTGAATATTTCCACAAAGTAAACGCTGTCCTCTCTGCTAGCTGAATTAGCTAGCTACGCGTGCGCACTGACACAGCCGTGTTTACCTTCAGCTGGTACGCAGCTACCTGCCAAGAAGGAGGGCAGAAACAGAAACAGAGCTTCAGGGAGTTTCTGTTTTTGCGGCGACAAACGGAAAAGAGAAATACATCCATTTTTTTTCCAGTAACAGATTATTTTTAATGAAAACTAATTAATGGATTACTTGAATCACAGAGCTAAAACGTTACGTTACTCGTTACAACAAAAGAGTAATCCGAGTACTCGAACAGATTATTTTGGAACGTGTTACCCCCAACACTGTTGCTAACTATCATGTTGCAAAATTGGCATCCCCCATCAATTGGGATGCTAATTTTGGCTAGCATAAAACAGGCTCCAACAAACTGTACCTAACACAACAATATAAAGCTGACTTCTTAGAGTATCTTTTAGTACAACGAAACACTCGATTGTGGAAAATCACAAGGTAGCCATGCCAAAACACAGCAGCGTTTTAAAAAGACTGTCATTGTAAATGTACAGAAAACAACATTGCTCCTACTGGCATTTCACATATGCTAATGGAAGTTGCTGCCTTTGTGGGATAATCACTGATCAATTTAGGTCGACATTGCATTCTAGTGTTAAGCCTACTAATGCATACTTTATACTGTGCTGCGGTCTCGTGTCCCGACTTGTTATCCCTCCAACATCTTGTGGTCATAGTGCATGTTTCATGTTAATGTGGCCTTCTTTATCCACGAGATTTCACAAAGCCCCCCCCACACACACTCTATTAAATAAACACATGTACCTTTTATCTGGCGGCACCTTGTACAGTCACCAACATGGGAGTGTTCAACATAATCGCTGTAAGTGCAGGGAAGAGAAAGTCATGTTCTTTGGTAAAAGGGTTCACCGTCAAAGTCCAAGTTTCTTTGACCTGCAGATAGCATGTTTTAAAGAATAAAGCCTGAAGCAGAGCAAAGGTTTGTGCATCTAAGACCTTCTGAGATGAACGGGTCCTTTGTAGCTTTTAGTTGCCAGGTGACAGAGGCAAAAAAAAAGCATTTTCCCCCGCACAATTCAACCGAGGAGGCAGTTGCAGGCCTTGGGAGTAAGACTCCAGGTGGACTTAATAACTATCATAATTGATTTTTTTCATGCACTGGTAGTTAAGGAGTAGTTTGCCAAGATTGGGCAACAGCTTCATCTACAGCGCAGCACCAGTGGGACTACTCAGGAGATGATTATAATGGAACAAACAAATCGCCTCTCCTCCTGTTCCTTTAGATTTATCATGTTTATGTAGCTGAAAAATAAATACTTTTAAAGGAACCTGGATTTTTTTTTTTCCATCTAGGTTTGGTTTGAGGTGGGGGGCTGGTGTTGTTTAAACCCCCACTGAACTTTTTCTTCCTCTGATCACTGGATCAGTGTGGAACTACAAACACACAGGAACCAACAAAGGAGACATTTATCCCGTGTGTGTTTGTCTGTGGTTAGACGTGGCTGCCTGTGCATACACCCCCCGCATACCAAACATGTAACGGAGCGCGCACACTCCCCCTAATTGTTATTCTGTTGACTCTTGGAAGGGGGGGAGACGTAGACTCAACCTAACCTGCTGATAAGAGACGCGTGCACTTGCTGCTAAGGCATTGAGACCTTTTAACCCCAGATACAATCATTCATTTAAAGTATAAAAATCACACCACAATTTAAACTTTTTTTTTTATCACATATATCTTGAATCTATTGTCAGTAGAGATAGTTGTGTTAAAAAAAGACACGTGTACCTCTCGTAAATGTGAAAAAGTACAGACTCTGAAATCTATTTTCTGCTTTGTCATTGTCAGCCATCTTGGCTGGTTCACTTTCATGAATGTAGCAACAAGTTCTCCCTGTCAGTCATCGTCTTCTCAGCGGTGGAGTTTCCCGCCTTTTTCCGTTTTCCTCTCGATACAACTTTTACATCATTTTTGTTGTGTTGTGTCAGTCGTGCGCGTTAGATGCGCCAATTTATCATCTTTTCTAAGTGTTACTGTCCCCTCCTTCTAGGTTGAATTCGGTCTTCGGGAAGTTGTGAAGTAGAAAAACGGATAGCTCCCCTCAAAGTGAATTAAAATTTATGTAAGGAACCGTTTTTAAAAAATATATGGAGTATAAAGTACAGACGTACACTTCCTTAAATTTGAGCATACGCCTCCATGACTATAAATGCTATGTTAGCTTCTGGACGGCATATACGACAAGCTAGCTAGCACGTTAGCATACCACACTTATCACGTTAATGTTTTTGATTTTCCTCTCCCTCTTCCTCTCTGCTCTTGTCCTGAGGTTTCAGCTCCTCCAAGTTTTTGCACATCCCCTGTTTTTATTACACATTTTCGTGCGGTTACGGTCGTGGTGATTAGCCTGAAAAGTCTTGTGACTCAACTCGCGAGCTGCAATGTTAGCCTGTTGTGTCCTAACCTTTGGATGGGTAGTTGCTTGTTTGAAATTTCACAGGGTTCTGTTTTAACTTCATGTGGATGTTAAGGTTAACAAACGGAGATAAAAAGCATCTTTATACGCTTTCAAAAAACGTCCTGAATGCTGCCACTGCATGAGGTACAGTGCACTTGAGCGGGATGTTATTTTTCATTTGGAGTAACATGTTTTCCTTTCTTTCTTCTTCATTCATTTATGTTTGCTGCATGTAAATAATTAAGCATGAATAACACTGCAGACAGACTACATATGAAAGCATTCATAATTCAGTCATTCCATGTTCTGCATTCACTTGTGTTTGTTGCTTGCGTCAGTCACAACACATGTAGTCGCCCTTAATTCCTACTTCAAAAGTTACTTTAGTCTTTCATTTATGATTTAGCAGACAGGGTCGCAGGCAGAGAGCCGGGGTTATTGGGAATGACAGAACGGGGAGGGGTAAATATCAGAGCACGGCACACTGTTTCTGAGGTTTGTGGTCCTGCTGCTCGGAGGCCCCCACGTCTCCTCGGCTCCTGTCAGCTCATCAAGGCCAAGTCCCTGCCTATCCCCGTTGGAATACCGCATCAAACAGCCCGGGGAGCCTTTTATCCCAAACAGAATGCCGCCCCTTGTCACAGTGGAGGCTCTGCAGCAAACCGCACGCGCATGGCAAAGTTTAACACGGCGGAGCGAAAGTCGATACCCTGCCGAGGTGGCGTAGCTCCGACACGGGAGGGGGAAGCAGTGAAAAGGTCACCAGGAAAATGGGATCTTGAAAGACACAGCTTGTCTGAGACAGAAGCACGCAAAGCCGGGAACCATATGATGCCAGGCAGGCAGTTAATGTCACGGTTCACTCTTTCGACCCTGTGCCAATTCTGATGTCTTACAATTAAGGCCAAACGTCTTATTTTTATCTTTTCCACCAATTACTGTAAAGGTTATTGCTCCTGCTGCTTACGTATACAAATCCCCCCCTCACGTGTGCATCTCTCTCAACAAAGACAATGATACCTGTCTAATTTCCCTTTGTTTTTGGACCTGTAGCCAAAATCAGACATGAAAAGGCTTGACTGCGCACCCCCAAAGACACTGAGGAGCTCTTTGTACTCGGGCTTGTTCTGCTCCATGCCATTTTTAATCTTGGGCAGAAGGAAAGAGAGCTGCTCCTCTTATCTTAGATAACATGGAGGCTTTGCTCCCCCTCTCTGGCGCTCTCTCTTCATCTTGTTCTTCTGAAACCTTAGCCTCTTTCATGCTTTCCCCTAGTGGTGGCTGTGGTGGCAAAGTGATACACTGGATGAGACTGGTTGAATTTTGTTTGGGTTATTCAGTCTGAAAGCTGTTACTTGATAAGTGAAGCTAAAGAAGAGTAGACGAGGAGCCGGGTATTAACTTGCTGGGCTGTGTTTTTCATCAAGGCTGGTGTGCCTAACTGTTGTCATTATTTTTAATTGCCTATTGGATGCACAGCACTATTAGGAGCTTATTTAACTTTCAATCTTGGAAGAGAAAAGCAGCAGTGTTTATGTAGTGGAGGACCTCTTCTTTCTCTGGTTACAGACCTCTGAAAATGTCCATGTCACCTTAGTTGGTGACCCTATAGGCTCAATCTGCAGCTTTTTATGGGGTGTAATTTAAGTTGGTGTGCTCTTGAAACCTCCAGAATAAGTTTATGTTGTTCACAACTACTAAATATTTAGATTACGTGGTTAAAAGAGACTAGAAGAGAAGGAACAACAAAAGTAAAGTCGCCTTTAGCCACTTGCGGACCTCTAGCATTGGTCATAATCAACTTAATCATCTTTTAATAAAATATTTTGTTAATTGTCGACTCCAAAATCCAAAAAACACAGGAGTAGCCGACATAGCGTTGGAGTAGGACCAGAGTTAACGTAGCAACAATGATACGTTAGCTAACTTTACTAGCTAGCTTGCAAAAAGTGAACAAGCCTGCTTGGTAGAAAGATAACGCAGGGTTGCTCAGAACCTAGCTAGCGCTAGTGACTGAGTAAACGTTGAAGTGAACCTGTACAGACAAAAAAAATAGTTGACTGATCATTTGGTTGACAGAATTTAAATTTGGAAACAAGCTAAAGCATTAAATGTCCTGACATCACAACGCTAATTAGCATAAGTGAAACAGTCTCAAACCTCTAAGTTCACATAGTTTTTCTGTGTTTCGGTGCAGACCACGATGCCTCTGGATGCTACAACATATCATAGTATTTAAACATGCGATGTAGCGCTATGTTTCGGCTAACTTTGGTCTTATCAACAAGGCTTTAAGTGCAGTTTTTTGTATATTTTTTAGAGAAGATATACCGTCTAGATTGTTAGTAATATTGTTCTGGTGAAGCCGCTACCTTTCCACATCAGCTGCAGCCATATTGTTTTTTTACGCCTCATTGTCGTCCCTCTGCATAGTATTCGTATCAACTTGTCCCATATTAGGAATTGGTTCATGATGAGTCGGACTAGAGCTGGATCTTATCGTTTTCGAAAGTAAACTTAATGGTTATCCAATCAGTGTTAATAATCTGTACTTCCTTGCCTACACAGAATAGAAATAAAATCAGAACACGTTCATGCTTATGTCACTAATGACCGCTTAAGGGGAAAAATGGCTAGCATTGGACGATGTAAGACAAGATTAATGGCCGTGGTAGAATGGTAATTGAGAGGATATTTGTCCAGAGAGGATATGTAACTCTTAACAACCATGACATCTACTTTCCTAACAACCTGAACAGTCCGTAGTAACTCCTTGTACAAGATACTCTGAGGTGACAGAACAAGTCATGGCCTTTATAATCCTGCAGCCCTCGACTTTAAGAGAAGGCGTGTTTGATCCGATGCGTGAAAGCACCGTGTCCGTATAACATCCTCCATTTTATCCCAAACCAAAGTCCGACAACATGCAGAACATAACTGTATCCAATCTATTTCTACGGAGGATATCGGCCTTTGTGAAGGGACCCGTTGGGACTTGTTTTCCAGACGTCGACCACCATAACAGACTTTAAACACAGACAGAGGCCCTTCCGTAAGTCCTATAGGTTCAATTTGTTCTGCCAATTATTATCCCCTTCTCTGCCACAGTGATGGAAGGTGTTGTTCAATGGGCCTGAATGCCACCCTCTCCGTGGCCCGCCCTGACAAAGAGGCAGCCCCTGCCTTTTTTTGCGGAGGTCCAGTCAAGCATTCGCTGACAGATTGGCTGGGGCGCTAACCAGTCAGGTCTTCAAAGAGACAAAGACGATGGGCAGAGAAGGGGGGGGCGGCGGGGAAGAAGAATGAGCTGCCAAATGAGAAAGAAGACATATTGAAAGGGACAGAGTGGGAGAAAGAAAAAACATATTGAACCGATGGAGAAGTGCAACCTTTTGACCATCTGGCTCGGTGGGTGACAACAGCCTTCATCTGTATTTTTAGAGCAGTACAACACACCAAATTACTCTGTCAGGAAGATTAAGGAGAGTCAAAGGGCTGTCGAGTGGAGAAAAAAAGAGCAAAGTCGTCCCAATAGGCTTTGGATAGTCGGGAAACTTTGTTAGCTTAACTCTGCAGCTCCATACAATGTGATAATGAGACAAGTAAAGATACTGCACTCGTAGTCTGTAACAATAGAATTAGGAATGATGTCAAGAACTGTAATTAAGTTTCAAACATACATTCATGATTCAGATAAAAACATGTTACAGAGGCTAAAAAAGCTTGAACGATGCTTTGTAATGGTGTCATTCATTCTTAATCGTTTCGTTTAAACTGCAAGAGAGTTGATCTGTGATCTGCAAATTGGTCTTGATCTAATCGATTGCTTCTGTCTCAACCCATCCACCTGGAAAGTCGACAGAAAGTTGGCTTAAAAAAATAGCTCATGTGAAGAATGCCAAGACATCTTCAGGTCTGCAGTCTACATTCCAAACCTGACGATTCTGAACGAGACATGACATCGGAGGCGGGCGTCCTAGATAGAGGAAGTGTAGTTTAGCGAGCTCCCTGGCCTCTGCCAGATGACGCTTCCCATTGGAGAAGCAGATAGCGTCCTATAAAAGCACAGAGTGAAACTGCCTTCTTCTTCTACCATAATGGCGTTAGCTCCCCACAACAGAATAATAGAGTGAGGTTGAAAATCAGTGAACTGGCCCTGTGCATGTGCGTGTGCTAGCGGAGCCCCTGCTTGGCCGCATGGGAAACCCTGTAGCCATGTCGATCGTGTGAACTTTAATTTGACATTTATAAATATTTTTAACCGAGCAAGTTGGCTGTATTAACTTGCTAACAAAGAGTGCCATAAAGTCTTTAAGTTACATTTTGATTAAGTTGAATTTAGCAAAAAGTAGCAGAGCATGTGCGTGTGCTAGCGGAGCCCCTGCTGGGTCACATGGGAAACCCTGTAGCTGTGTCGAGGGAACCCCAAGTTTTGTATCAACGTTCTCACATTTACACAAGTTATATTTTGTACTGTACTGCTTCAAACATACTTCAGAGGGTTTTGATAAGTTTCGTGAGTTTTATCTTAACAGGTAGGCTAAATGTCTCAGGGAAATAGTGTCTGAAATAGGGGGTACTCTACTTTCCTACATGCGTTGATGTGCAATAGTGTTTGTAAAAATAAAATGGACTACAGTTGTTGCCATCACTATTTTTCAGGAGCGTAACAAAAACAGTTCCCACTGTGCAATGAAAGAAGAGCAGAAGCGGAGCAGCAGCCTCGAACACTTTTTGTTTCTGTGTAATATATTCTCATTTCTGTTTAAACATGCTTCAGTACATCTCCGATATGATTTGGCTCTCCCACTCCTTTTCCTCCTGGGGAGAAATATGCAAGAGACTCAACTCTGAAAACCTCTTTTTGCTGCATTAATTCCGTGATTGCTTAAATGAAACACTGCTATTTTCTCGCTCGGTGCTAAACAGGGATCAGATCTGCGTGACCATGACTAATCTTCTTCTGCGCTTTTTGTGCGTATTGGCGTGCACCTAATTTTTCAGGATCTTTTTGCCAATTTGGAAAACTAATTGCTTTGACTCTTACTGGGCAAGCAGCTGAATATAATGCAGTTTAAAGCTTCGTCTTTTATGCCCATAAATCCCTCCACAGATCCAGCCGTGTACGACGCCGGCTCATTAAAATGCATTAGGGCAGGTTCGCCGGCCTGAGAGGAAAGGTGGTTTTTTCCCCCTTCATCCTTTGCGTTTTCTACTTGGCTGGTCAGTGATCCAAGCTCCCTGCACTCCCGGCAATTTCCACACTCACACTCCGGAGTCTTTCCCCACCATGCTGGTCACTTTATTCATTTGCAAATACCCAGAGAAGAAATGAATTGCTTTTGTGGTGCGTGCAGGAGCATTTCCCTCCGCTGCTCCCTATCCTCTCCTCTCATTCCTCCATGCTTTTGCTTGCCTCCTCTTTGATTTCCACCCCCCTCCTCGCTGTAATTTCACCCCCAATACTGCTGTCAATCTACCCCCCTTTGGCTCTCTCTTTCCCCTCCTCCTTCTCGTCTTCTTCCTCTCCTCTTTCCTCCACCCCTTTCCCTTCCCATGCCTGCGGTTGTAGATGGCTGGAGCCGGAGGAGGCCGTCCCACTGATTGTAAAGAGAGGGACAATTGCTCCTTTAGTCTGATTGGGTCCCCAGATAGGCAACACCAGGGATGAAGAGTGTGCAGACAGCAAAGGGAGGCAGAGAGCACCAGTGACAGAGCAGGAGCAGGAAGAGAAGACGTACATATATATTTTTATATAGAGGGGAAACTTTACAAAGAGGACAGTGAAAAAGAGCAGGACTCAAGGTGACTTTAGGGAAACTGATGCACTGCAGGCAGTCGCTTTGCACAACTTTTACAAGGGAAATTTAGCGAGCGTGCAGGGAAAAGAAGAACAAAGAGACAAGAGACGAAGAAAAACGAGCATTTTCCGCAGAAGAAGGAGGGAGGAATGGAATAAAGTTGAAAAGAAAAAAAAGGTAAGGCGTGGAATCTTCTGCTTAAAAAATGATCCTTGACTTTCAGCGGTCATGTTTTGAAAAACAATCGTGAAACGCCAATAATACTTTCAAGCTGTAAACAGGGAATGGTGAGGATGATTTAAGCGAGACTGGGGATTTGACAGCTGGAGCTGAGTGCTCCCACCACGTGCCTCTGCACTGTGTCCCTACTGAGCTGAATCGATGAGGGATTCTTTAATGTGTTAATTGATAAACAATGTTTACAGAAACAAATATGTGGCACGTCTGGCTGTCAGAAGTAGGTCACAGTGATTATTCGCCCTGCCTCAGTGTGGAGGGGGTTTGGTGGCACGTTGAGAAACTTTTGTGAGCTCCAATTCTCGGCACGTCTGCGCTGTCGCTACTTCAAACAAGTCATGCTGAAGGAGAGGAATGCCTATCTGCTTTTTACGGACCTCTGTTTGGCATTCAGACCTCGCTCCTCAGCCTGAGCCAAGGTTCTAGTTTGTGATGAGGACAGATTTTTTTTTTTCCCTATAAAACCCATTAAGCTATCGCCTGTCTCGTAAGCTCGGCCCGACAAATAAGACGGAAGATTGGCAGGTGCGCTCTCGTCAGGGCGGAAAGACTTTTCTTGCCATTATCGGTGTCAGCATGAGGCGCTGAAGGATCCTGTGAAAGATGAGCTTTGTGAGCAGGCTTCCATATTAACAACACCTTTCAGGTTTCCGTGATCCCGCTTGTAAGTTGAGATATCTTAAATGACACTCCAGCATGAGAAGATGTCTAATAGAGGAGAGGGTTCTCCAGCTGCAGCCACGTGGCGGGCGCTAACTGTACATCCAGCCGTCCTTTGAGACCAAAACCCATGAATTCAAACGAGATGGGTCCAATATTAATTTGAAAGGATCCGTCCCCCAGACGCCGCTGTTTAATTTGCGGCGCAGTGACACTGATTGCAAACTTTTTCCAGATGACGCTCATGCATAGTGACATCATTTCCATGCACCAGTGCCTGGGATGAATGCCAGTTTGTGTGATTTAATTTCTCCGTAAATGACAAGGCTCCTTTTATGGCCTCCACCGAGCGATGAATGAACCTAATGTGCATCCGAGGAGGAGGAGGAGGAGGAGGAGAAGGAGTTCAAAACAAAGTAGGAGAGAAAACTAAAAATAAGTGAAAAGTTGGAGCGACAGACTCACGCACATGTTGAGTATTTTTATCGTAGGAGCAGCAGAGGGTTGAGCAAACTTCTGAAGCTCAGCCAGCACACAAAGGCAGATCGAGAGCGGAGGGAGGGACGAGTAATTAAAAGCACCTTACAGTAAAACGAGCCGCAGGGAGGGAGGCGCTCGTCACGGCCCAGCGGTGGCGGCGCACACAGCTGCACAGACCGCGGCCCGAGGAGCTCCCTACAATTAGAGAGCACGGCGGAGGCAGGTTCAAAGCCGCCCCATGCCAGCGTCTCTGTCCTGAGGGGGGACAGAGTCGGAGGGATGAGGACGAATAGAGGGTAGCACTGACACGCAGTATGAAGGCCTGCTGTGCGTACACAGAGAGCTCATATTCATACACACACACACACAAACAACTGTGTGATGTTGGGAGAGTTCGGCTAGAAAACACACCTCGCTTTTAGCCTGGCTCGGCCTTTGAAGGCTGCCATCGCTCCCCGTGAGCCGGCTAACGAAACCGGGTTCTTTGCTGCAGGGGAGACGATATAGAAACTACGAGACCTGGTCACCTTCTTCCATCTTTACACACACACATGAAACATACCAGAGGCCATCTCCTGCTCCTTTAAAGTTAGTAACATATTAAATAAACCTTCAGAAATTAAAAAACTACGCCTGGTTAAGGGCGGCGGCTCGTCACGCTCAGCTCTCGACCCGGGAAGTGAAATTAGATTCAGCTTCAACTCTTGCAACAGGCTCATTGTGCTCGGCTTATTCAGAGACACTTTCCCATGCTAGAGGATTGTGCATCTTAAAAAAAAGAAAAGCCAAAGTGCATCGATGCAAGCCCCTCGGCCGCCTGGGTCGGAGATATGCAGAGCCTTCGTGGTGGCGTCACTTTCCAGCGTGCAAAATCAATTGTGGTTAACAAATTGGCCGTGACGTTTCGCCCTGCCGGGGTGGGTGGAACCCTTTTTCATGCTTCCACCCAGTTCTTAAGGACCTTTTCCACAGTCTGGGAGGCCTCCTTTAAGAGAGGAGGTGAGTGGAGCACAGACATGGCCACTGTGAAATTAACACTTAATAATGCTCCACATAGCACTTAAACAGGGCCGACCCATGCTAATGTACCACACACTGAGCTGGCCCTCGGTAACCTCTCTCAGGAAATGGGAGTTTGGTGGAGCAAAAGTTCTCATAGCGTGACTGGAACTAATTAGATTTTATCAGGACTGATAAATTAATCATTTGGTCAATTAAAGGTCAGAAAACAGTGGAAATTCCCAGAGCAATTTCTCCATTTCACAGTGAAAAACTAAAAGTTTTAAGGTTTACGATCACATAAACTCTATAAAGCGGGAAATCCAAACATTTGAAAAGCTAAAACTTGGTGATATGTTGCATTTGTGCTCGACAGTGACTTAAAAATGGATCAGTTACACAAAAACTTGTAATTTTAGCAGCTTTTCTTGTTGTTAATTAAATATCGTGGCTGGGTTTTGTTTCAAACTTCCCAAAAACAATTTTTCCCCAAGGAAAAGAACCAAGAACCAATGTGTCTTTGAGTACCTTACTTTGAGAACCTCGTGTTAAAATGCACAAATTAGACAAACTTGCCAAATGCACAACCGTCTTCGTCCCTGCTCCCACAGTGAAAGGATAACCAAGGGACCCCTCGTTTATGAAACTCACATCTGTGTTTCGCGTGGCGTCTTCGCATGAATTAAGTCTATATAAAGGCTCCACATAACATCAGCCTCCTAACATCAGTATTAATAGGCTCGCCAAGAATAACTGATGAGCCTGTTGAACAACAGAAAAATGTTCCTTGCAGCATCTCATGGCTGTGGGCTTCTTTCTCTTCTGATGGATTAGAGCTTGTTCTTTCTGAAGTGTGTCTCAGTGTTTTCAGATTGGCCTCCTTAAAGTGACCAAAGCTTTAATTTATAAGTGTCGATGCCTTAATTCTTACCAGAGAAACAGACCTGCTAATGAACGACCCCAAATCTCAGAGATGCAAGATACTTAAAGTGATAATCTCGAAGATTTTCATGTAAATAAATGTCTGTTAAGTCTCTATCGGTTGGTAACACAATGGTTATTGATGAAAGCCTTTGCATTTGTGACGCGCTTTTCATCAGCCAGCAGTGGTTGGTCTGCCAGAGAGGGTAGGCGGAGCTAAGCGGCTGCTTTTCCGCTCTCTGCAAGTGTTGCGAGTAAACAGTAATCTACTATGGCTGAACAAACAAAGAAAAGATGGATGACTACAGATACAACTTCCAAAAATCCAAAGAAACAAAATTGACGCAGTCTGAAGAGGAAAATCAAGAGTTACAACCGGAGCCGACCGTGGACGTCTGGATAAATTGGGAAGTGTCCTCCCTATATCGGGAGTTATATCGCCATTAGATGGCGCCCAAGAGAACAAAACTGAAATCTCCAAGATAGTTAGTTCGGCAACATTTGGCAGGGAATTTGTGGTGGAATTTAGCTTTACATTACTGAACATACTGCAGACAACCTCTGAACCAAGATGTCCCATGGTATCACTCCTGTGTCCTGTGCAAGTACGGCTTAAACAAAGCTAAATTATCGGTGGAAGAAACCAGGAACTGTCTGAAGAATCTGGCATCAAACTTTAACGTCGTAACTCATTTCTGTCATTCTAGTCGATTCTGATCTTCCAGTTCCAATGGTATTTTCCAATTTTATAACAAAGGCAATAAAAATATGTTTCTTGGGGTGTTACAGGCTCAATTGTCCGAACAGGTTGCGTTAGCAAACGTACGCCCGCCAGTGGTGGTCGGTCAGTCGTCCTGCAGCAGGTGTTTCCTGTTTGTGTTCCTCCATTAGAAGGAAACATTCACCTCTCTGTTTGCGTGGGAGCAGTTTGATTTAGTCTGCTGTTGTCAGATCGCAGTTAATGGAGCAGCAGGTGGACTTGGAGTAAGATGATACAACAATATGGCCCATCATTTTGTCACACCAGCTGCTCCCCCTGACAATCACCGTCTCTTCCTCTGTCACTCAATTTTCTTCCTCTCGACAAACACATTTGCTTTCAGGGGTTTTTCCAAACAAACAGAATCATCGGATGTTCCTGCACCTGTTTTCTCGAAACTCTCTAAATGTTATTTTTTGTGAATACAAAGGCAGATTTTCAGGTTGGGAAGAACGTTTCAGCGTGGTGGGAAAATACCTCTCAGCTTTAAGTCTGGCAAATCTTTTTCATATGATTTCTCCTCCACCCTCCACCGCCCTCCTCATCCTCCCATCCATCCCCTCTCCAGCCGCCCATCACAGCTTGTGCCTTAAACGCCAGCTGCTTTTCTCTTTAAACAAGTGGAATGCCATAAGATTAGCAGAAGAAAGATGTGTGAAATGTTTTGCCAGCACAATTACGTAGCATGTCACCTCATTAGGTTCGACAAAATGGAGCAAAACGCTCGGGCGCAAGCCGTGACCTTTGAGGGGCGGGGCTGAGCGGCGAGGCCGAGGGGTGTGTGAGCGAGAAGAACGGGGAGCTAATTTTACTTCATAATGGCAACCAGGCGGCTTGAATGGAGAGAAAAGAGGGGAGCAGGGAGGTCAAGTGTCACCCATGCTGCCAAGCAGCTCTCCGGCAGGGTGAGGAGGCCCACAAACACACACACAGACACACACACTGACGCACACACTGCCTCCTGCTGACAATGCAGCCACGCCCCCCACCCTTCGCTGCCTTTTGTGCCTCTTCAACAATGATTAACTGAGTTTGGCGATTCAGAGGGAGTCTACAGCCGCACAATGCACTCTCTCTTACAAAACATAATGGAGTCACCCGTGAGTCAAACAGTCTCTCTTTCTTCCGCTGTTTTTTTTGTGTGTGCCCGTAAACTTTCCGTCTCCCCCCGCTAACAGCCTCTTCCCTTTCACTCCGCTTTCTCTTCGCCTTTTGACCATAAATCCGTCTATTTTACCCCCCGAGCTTGTTAATGCAGGAGGAGCGAGCAGATGCAGGCGTCGTCCTAATACATAAAAATAAGATGCAGATGGAGAGAGGCAGCGTGGGTGCCATGAGCTGCATCCAGAAAGGTATTGATTAGCTTAAATCGATGCGTAACCTTAAAAATCATCTCCTGCGAGAAATTTGTGGAATTGACCTTGCTGATCTTAACGACTCGTATGATGTTTGAATCGAAAAGGGCAGAGGGAGATAGCACTTAGAGGCAAAACCACCGCGGCCTTCAAAAGCAAAGGAAAAAACACCTTACACTTGTAATGAGCGGTGCACAGCGCTGACGGGAACTTGTGGAACATGGTGTGAGTAAAAGCTGAGCAGGAGTGTTAACAGAAACACAACAATCTCAGAACATCACACCCCCGGGTCTTTTGCAGGAGGTGTGAAAGAGCTCACCTCTCCTCATGACAGGAGGAGGAAGGAAGGGAGGGAAAGAGTGCAGTTACACCTTTTTTTTTTTTTTTGGCTGATGTGAAATGCCTGATTGTCCCGAGCTGGAGGGAGAGAAGCGGATGGTTTCAAAGTGTGCAACTTGTTTCTTTCTTCTCCTACGTGATCCAAAACGTGGCTTTATGTGAACACTTTCAAGAGATCACGACAAATAAAAGGGTATCATCGACATGTACTGTACTGTAAGGCTGGGCATAAGCTCCCGTTATGTTTGCTATTGTTTTGCATTTGTTTACTGAGGGAGGTGTCCACCGTAGTGGGTAGGAGTTCCCGGGGAGGGGAAGATGCATGTTGAGTGAGCGAGAGCTAAGTGAAAAAAAAGAGTTAGCCAACGTGTTCGTAGTTTTTCCGGGGACACCTCAACCTCGGGGTTAGCTGTTGCTGCAGCGAGGACATAAATCTGGGCTCTAAATCTTCCGCCATCCATCAAACCCCGCAACGCAACACTTATGTGTCGAGCTTTTTCAGGCGTCTTCTCGTAAGTCAAACAATGGCGACTGAGCAGATCATGTTGGAGTCGGAGCAATGACTTCTACTGAATTATTGCAACACAAAATATGTTTGTAACGCGCTGGACGTTACGAGTGAGAATGACTTACTTCCGAAAGGCTGGTGGACGGATCTAGAAATATCAGCCTCTGTAGGTGCTAATCAATCAAGGCTTATATTTCTAGCTCCGTCCACCAGCCTTTCGGATGAGAGGCGAACACCTTCAAGAACTTCAATCATGTCCAGTTGCCTTTTGGATTAAGCGTAGAATTACCATGACCTGGATGATGGAGAACCTTCACTAACTCTTCAAGTTTTAGCTTTGCATGGAAGCCAGCAGGCTGTAGCAGTTAGCAGCAAACTACTATAAGGCACAGTTTCCTTCTTCATGTAGGTGAAAGACTTCCCAGTGGACCAATCACACCTTTTGGCAGCGTTTCCGTGACATTTCTTTGGAGGTTCACGTCAGACTACAGCGTAGGCTATGGCAGAAGGCCTGCGGATACGCTTTACCAACGTCATACCAGATGATTCATCGCAAAAGTATAAGTCCAGCCATAGCTAGTTAGCAAAAAGCAGGTAGTGATTAGCCTAGCTTAGCATTAAAGTGAAAACAGGGGAAAACCGCTAACCTGGCTGTGTCCAGAATGACAAAATACACGTACCAACGCATCTAAAGTTGACAGACTACAACTATGTATGATTTTTTATTTGTTTAATCTTTACACAAATGTTAAAATTAGACTACTGTTTGTTGGCAGGGGAAGAGATAATATCAAAAACACAGTTGGGTTTTCCTACAAAAAGTCAGGACAGTGGTTTACTTTGCGTTGTGTTTGAACCCCCAAACCACTAGGTGGCAGTGTTATAATCTATATCCATTTATTTGACTCTTCCTCTGTGACATGAGTCAGAAAGAATTAGGCACGTAAAACTGCATTGAACACAGAACACAGGCCATATCTCAATAGATTAAATTGTTTTGCTATATTGGTAGTTGCAGAGGATGCTCTGAAGTTTATCCTTCCAGTGATATCCTATTTCTGTCGAGCAGTTCGTGTTTCCCTGGCTACCTCGTGGTGACAACGAGACTCCAAGAAGTCACTGTTCCCATCTGTTGTTCAACAAGAAATACAGCCTGAAACTCCGTGTAAAACCCATTAATTTCCCCCACATATTGAGAGCTAGGTGAAGGGCTTGACGGGGTACATTACAGTTACATATACCCTTGACATCCTCAGTCTTTTCATCTTTATGTTCCCCCCTCTGGTGTTGAGGGAATAACGAGTGGCAGCGTGACATGTTTTGTTTACCTATTGTCCTCGTCTTCGTCTCCTCTCGTATTACCTCCTCTCCTGCTCGACATGACCTCATTGGCAGTATAAGAATAACCCCTGCATTCAGCTGTGATACGGCACACAGACGCAGCTCATTATAACGCAACAAAAACTCAGTACTGGAGGGCTAATATGGAGGCAGAAGAAAAGACTGTGAATATGTGTGATCTGCAGGTCTCCCACAGTGCAACACAGACTGTAGCTCGTTCTATGACAAAGGCATGACGGCGTCCAAAAGGACATAAAGTTGAGACTCATCCGTGTTCTTTTTTTTCTTTGCAGGGCGCCAACATATCCAGAAAGACAGGAACCAGAATACGACTGCACTCCTAAAGAAAGAAGACCTTTAAAAAACTACTCTGTGCTTAACAATGGGAGACGGTTCACATCTTCCAGCAGTTTCCAGCACCTTGCTCCCAGTCGCCCTTTGCATTTTGACCCTTCTGCCTCAAAGCCTCCTGGGTAAACCTGCAGAGGAGGAAAATGCAGGCAGCTCAGCTCTGCTCCAGAGGGTAAAAAGAGGCTGGGTGTGGAACCAGTTCTTTGTCCTGGAGGAGTACACTGGACTGGAGCCTCTTTATATCGGAAAGGTCAGTGTTGACTACATGTTAGCATGCACACATACGGGCACACACATGAAGAAATAACCTGAAGAAATGCAAACTGTACATGTTTCAGGCCTGGTAGGGGAGCAGCTTGTCTGCCTGACCTTTCTGTATCTGGTGTGTTAGCGCCTCAGTGTACGTACCGCTGAGAGATTTAAAGCCAAACTCTTCAAACAGTGCCAAAGAACTGATCTATAAGGGAGCTCAGCCGCCTGGAGGTCATCTCCCGCCCGGCCAGAGCTGAGTGCATGAATGCAGAAAGGAAGATCATAGGTGGGCACAGGCAAACTTCAACGACGGATTCTAATTTAATCCCTGGATGCACAGTGTCCATGCTAAGACAGCCTCTCTTCTGTCCACTTTGAACCACAGCCAGACAGCAGTGATTGAGTTAATTGACTCGAACCGAGGCTTCTCTGGTCTGCACGTCTGCAACAGAACCGACATGCTCTGAAAAGAGCAGACGAGGGGTGCTCACAAAGGAGCACTTTGATCGGTCAGTCGCTAAAGTGAATTGAACATTTGATCAATAGTTGTAAGGACAGTCATCATCAGCAGAGAGGGACACAGCAATCTTGCAAACTGCTAAGAAAATTGCTATTACCTCACGAAAATGGTGGGTTTTGGTGAAGCTTTCAAGCCGTCTGAGTTTGATCCGTGCCAAAATAGCAAACCATGGTCCCCAGGAGTTATAAATTATTGTTATTTCCCTCCATATAATTGTGGGTCTGATAATGCTATTAGCAGGCTTCTTTTGTTTAGATTTTATCAACCGTAGTCAAATAAAATTATCTGGTTGAGTAAACTACAAACGAAACTGTTATCTGGTAAACATGTACTGCAATCCTTTGTCTGCTCAGTCAGCCAGAGAGGGTTTAGTTACAGACAGAAATGCTTCACTTTATCCTTGCAACACTTAAAATTGTTGGGGTGGGGGTTCTCGACAAACCACAAAGTAGGACTCTGTGTGGTGTATAGTAGTATCTAGTATTAGCTGCCTTTGTAGGCTATGAGAAGTTTTAGCTAGACAAATTGCTAACTTACAGTTAGTGTTAGCAGTTGTTTATGGTCAGTACAAGAATCAATTTTATTAACACCTTGCTAAAAATCTTTGGTTATTCAGCATTACTTTGCTCTATTATTCAGTTAAGCTATAATGTTAGCTAACGTTAATCTGTGCTGTACCTGCAAAACTTAGCTAGCAGTTGCTAAATGCTAGCAGCTGATTAACTGTCACTAACAGAATCAATATTTTACTCACCCCAAACAAGATCTTTGGACATTCAGCAGAATATTTTTATTAGTATATTGTTAGCTAATGTTAAGTCTGTATTGTACATAAACAATCTACAGTTAGCAGCATATTCATGTTATTAGTGTTTTTAGCTAGAACAAACAGTTATTGCTTCTTGATCATTTATTGCCACCATGAGGATCAATATATAATAATTCCTTCAATTTCAAGAGGTTCTCGCACCGCCTTCGGTGCTCGGGCCCTAATTACTTTGATTAAGCTCTTTCAACATTCAGCATTAGTTTGTGTTATCTTATAAGTAAAACTACAATGTAAGCTAACGTTAGTCTGTTCTGTACGTAAACAATCTAGCGGTAGTTAGGCTAATGCTAGCAGATCAATAGACGGAATCAGGATCAGCAGTAAACTTGAACAAGATCTTTCAAGGATCTTTATTTTGCAGTATTTTGTCTTATTAGTAAGTGAAACTTTCATAGCTAACGTAAATCTGTACTCTTCATAAACAACCCAATGCTAGCTGCCTGCGCGTGTCATTTTCTTATATGTTTTAGCTTGATAGCAGTCGCTCCTACTGCTAGCACTTTTCATCAACAAAAAGATTAGTTTAATCACCTTTATTTAGATTTTTAGTATACTGTCCTATGAGTCAGTTGACTTAAAGTGTTAGCTAACGGTAGTCTGCGCTGTACATAAAAACAATCCAGCATTAGCTGCTTGCTCATGTAATTTTTGTAAAAGATGACACTGAATATTGACAAGGAAGGCTAGCAGGTAATTTAAAGTCACTATCAGTATCCATATTTCAATCACCTTGATCAAGATCTTTGGACATACAGTGATATTAGCTAGCTGACATTAGCAAAGCGCCGAAGCTCTAATGTTAGCTAAGCTGCTAAAGGGGAAACTGAGCTGTTAGCAGGATCAATTTAGATGACATCTGATCTGTCTTCAGCTTTAACCTTCAGACGTTACTAACCAGCAGTTTGTCATCATTACCATAAGTGGAAAAGTCATTATTAAATTAATGATGCTACTGTTGAAAGATGATTCTTCTAGAATGCATTAGATAACTGAAGTGTCCCGGTACTTTTGCTAGTACAGTTTTCAGAATTGCTGATTGCCGCTTGAATTAGCTGTGTCCCAGTAGAGCAGTATTAGTGGTCCCATTTGACACCCTCACGTTGAATCATGGCTCAAACACAGTATTGTATTGCATGTGCAGGTGGTATCTGTGTCTGTGAACAAATGGGACTGATCTTACTCCTGCAGAGAATTCAGTTAGAACTTGGATCTTAAATCTCTCAGTGCCAATATGTTAAGAGACTTTTCCTAGAAATATTCAGCCCTGATCTTAAAACAGAAATTCGAGGCCTTTGATTAAATTTGTCGTTACCTTAGTTGACTTTTAAAACACTGCGGTACTACTACATTTATCCTCTGAAATCTCTCTTTGAAAGCGATGTAAACCTGCCTAATTAGCGGTGGAATAACTTCTCTTCCACCACTCGGGAATACAGAGGAAAATGCCGAATTCAAGGAAATCGCATGCTCTGAACAGATAGAAGAGTAACAAGCCCTGAGAGATCACTGAATAAAAAAGTACCGTATCTGCTTATAGGGTATTCCTTACAGTTTCTATAGCACATTCACTTCAAACCTCTTTTTCTTTCCCTGATTCATTTCAAGCCGCCCACCCTAATTTTTCCAAGCTGAATGAAATAAGTGATTCTGACAGGCCGGGCTACTTCCCAGAGAGCCACTTACGACAGAAAGGCATTGTGGGACATGACAAAGCAGGAGAAACGTGTACTCTCGCCTCCTACTTTAGCGTTTTTTCCCCCCTCTAGCTTAGTATTCTTAGTAGGGTTGTCGGAGGTTTGGGCTTTGAGCCGGTGGCTGAAACCTGAGCAGGTAATTGATAGCCTGAGTGTCAGCGTCCCTCTTTTCATAGGCATGGTTGGAGAGGAGGGATAAGTGTAAGAGAAGGCGGATGAGGCGAAGGGAAGGCGCTGGTCGGAGATATATTACCGTGAAACCAACAATAGGGGGTTGATTAAAAAATATTTTCCGACTTGAGCTGAGATGCTCGAAGCTTTGCAGAAGAAAATGGAGGTGGGCACGTTGTCCGACAAGATAGGGAAAGCTGTATCGTCTGCTTCCCTGGGAATGATGATGGCATTGTGAAGATTAGTTTTGAACTCGCACCAGAATAACAACAACGAGTGCTGTCGCTGCAAACTTTGAGCACTTCGACAACCTCAGTTTGGTCAGTGATGACGAAAGGCCAAAAGGAGTCAGCAGGGGTATTTTTGTCGGCTCTGTTGTATGCTCTCTTTGCTGTTGATTATATGCGAGACAAATGTCAATGGGGGCATTTAATTCTGCTCCACCAATGTGACGGGAGTAAGTACTCATCATAGGCATAGACCCTTTAAGTACGAAATAAGGAGTGATTGCACATCAACAGGCTGGAATTTGCACTTAGAGGCCACAAAAGGCTTCTGATTGCACTGCAGGGCCCATGGCAACAATTGGTCTGTGAGCTGTGATTACACGTCTACTTGCTGCTACAGTATTACCACAACGCACTCCTGTAGGTCTAGATTTAACTTATCTGCTGCTTCAAAGATATTCATTTTATAATTTTGTAAGTTAAGAGCGTGAAAGCGTGCTCGTCAAACAACCTCACAACACATATTCAGGTGGATTTAGATCAGGAACTTTCCGCTGTCTGGTTTTAAAACTTACTTTCGTTGTCTTGTCTCTATGTTGGGGATCATTGTGCTGCTGCATTATTCTAAAATTGGTGGATATGACCTGATGAAATGTCACTGCCCTACTATTTTTGGGGTCTGATCCTCTTGCATTTCTTTTGACAGACGCCAGCAGTGTTGGCATAATTTAGAACACTTTTGAAGGCTTCTCGTGTGTCTTCAAAAACTCTCAGACGTCTTCATGGAATAAAACATTTCAACTACAGTTGTTCCGATACAAATACCAGTATCCAAAAGACTTTCAGTACAGCCCAAAGTTCAGGATTGGGTATATCCAAATCCAGAATGATGCCTTATTTTATTAACCTTGAATGAAAGACAATTGCACTGCTATTGGATCGCAAGTTGCGGTCTCTACTTGAGTAGAAATGGTATTAGAGTCTCTATTTTATTTCTGACTTCTAAACATCTTTGTGAACTTCCTTCCCAGCTCCACTCAGACATGGACAAAGGCGACGGCTCCATTAAGTACATCCTGACAGGCGAGGGCGCCGGCTCCACCTTCACCATCGATGACAGCACCGGCGACATCCACGCCATCCAGAGGCTGGACCGGGAGGTGAAGGCCCAGTACGCCCTCCGCGCCCAGGCTCGAAACCGCCTCACGGACAGACCTCTGGAGCCGGAGTCAGAGTTCATCGTAAAGATCCAGGACATCAACGACAACGAGCCGAGGTTTCTGGATGGACCCTACCGGGCGTCCGTACCTGAAATGTCCAAAATAGGTGAGCAGGGGGAGATAAAAGAAGACAGATGGTTGAAGACGGGAACTAAACTGTTGCCTGTGCATGTTTGAGGTGTTTGTTTTTAAGGGAGTAGCTGCTGCCAGAACAATAGCAAAGAACATAATAGTCCTGCAGAGTCGTCGCTGTGGTTTGTCCTCACAGGCTCGTCTCCATCTGCCTCATTCAGTATTCATAAACCTACATATGTGGTTACTTTGAAGTAAATACACAGTTAATTCATGAAGCTGCCACAGATGGAAAAACCCACCCAAAATGTAGATTTATGTGTCGGTATTGGCGGACCAGATCCTCTTCAAGGGGTAGGAAAAGTACACTCTGAAGTAGAAGTACAAGAAGTAAAGTCGAGATACCTGAAAGCTCTTATTAAGTACAGTATTGGTATTTTGTGACTTCCTGCCTCTAAACTCTTCCTCTAATTTCCATTTTGTTTACCCAGGAACATCTGTGATCCAGCTGACAGCTACAGATGCTGACGATCCAACGTATGGCAACAGCGCCCGCGTGGTCTACAGCATCCTGGAGGGCCAGCCGTACTTTTCAGTGGACGCCAAGACTGGTATGACTGCACACACACACGCTGCAAATAGCTCCCTCTAAAACACTAAGATATGAACCAGTGAAACCAGCATTTTATCCATAACACGAATAGTTTTCTGTATGTCAAACCTCACCAGGAAGTATTATATGAGCTTCATGTGAATTTGTAATGACGTTAGATAACCTGATAAAGCCCTGACGTATGGGATTATCTAACGCTCATCTGACAGCTACTGTTAAATCCCCCCTTGTTTCTAACACTGTATCACACTATAATTGCACCACAGTCGGATTTTAGCAGTCCTCACTTTAAGCCCCTGTGTATTCCAACCAGCTCCGAATGTGGGAAGCTCAGCATGGTTCCGGTTGTTGCTACGAGACTACGAAACACGGCACTCTGTTATTACAACTTGCAGCATCTCAAACTCTTTTCATTAGATAACAGATGTGCTAAACTCAAAGTGTGACTTCTTTGTTCAGAAGAGGATTGGATAAGACAAGCAGCACTTTGAGTAGTCGCAAGAGAAAGCTCAAAGGTTTCAGCCCCTAAATATAAATACTTATATTTATCATTAAATATTTTACTTGTTTTATTCTGTTTACTACAAACCAAATATACTTTGAATTACTGCTAATTTGTTAGCAAATGTTGCTGTGATATACATCAAAAATATATTAAGCCTGTTTTAATTTAAAGAGTTAGACCTAAAGACTGATGCCAAATTTATGTCTAGACAGTAACTATGTATTACTATAGTGATGTATCTTGTTTGTTTTATCCACACACACTGGATGTTATTAGCGTAGCTTAGCATGAAGACTGAAAACAAAGTTAGCTTGCTTGACTTTTCTAAAGTAACAAAATACATCTACTCACAGTTCCAAAGCTGTAACTACGTATAGATATAGTGATGTATCTTGTTTGTTTTATCCACACACACTGGATGTTATTAGCATAGCTTAGCATAAAGACTGGAAGCAGAGTAAACAAGCTAGCTTGGTTCTCTCCAAAGTTAAAAAGTGCATCTACCAACAATCTTAAAGCTGTAACTATTTATAGATATAGTGATGTATCTTGTTTGTTTTATCCACAGAGACTGGAGGTTATTAGCGTAGCTTAGCATTAAGACTGAAAACAAAGTTAGCTTGCTTGACTTTTTCTAAAGTTACAAAATACATCTAGTAATAGTTCTAAAGCTGTAACTACGTATAGATATAGTGATGTATCTTGTTTGTTTTATCCACACACACTGGGTGTTATTAGCATAGCTTAGCATAAAGACTGGAAGCAGAGTAAACAAGCTAGCTTGGTTCTCTCCAAAGTTACAAAATACATCTACTCACAGTTCTAAAGCTGTGACTACGTTTAGATATAGTGATGTATCTTGTTTGTTTTATCCAAACACACTGGATGTTATTAGCGTAGCTTAGCATAAAGACTGAAAACAAAGTTAGCTTGCTTGACTTTTTCTAAAGTTACAAAATACATCTACTCACAGTTCCAAAGCTGTAACTACGTATCGATATAGTGATGTATCTTGTTTGTTTTATCCACACACACTGGATGTTATTAGCGTAGCTTAGCATAAAGACTGGAAGCAGAGTAAACAAGCTAGCTTGGTTCTCTCCAAAGTTAAAAAGTGCATCTACCAACAATCTTAAAGCTGTAACGATTTATAGATATAGTGATGTATCTTGTTTGTTTTATCCACACAGACTGGAGGTTATTAGCTTAGCATAGCATAAAGACTGGAAGAAGGGGAAAGAGAGAGATAAATCTACCAACAGTTCTAAAAATAAACACACATATCTTGTTTATTTAATCCAACCACGAAATATTCTATTTTCTTTAAGTGTTTAAAAAAAGCCAAGCTTGCTGTTTCATCCTGTCTCCAGACTTTATGCTAAGCTAAGCTAATCACTTCCTGTCTTTAACTCTCAGCTTTAAAAGGGATACGTGTATATCCAAAACTGTTCCTTGAAGAGGTTTTTAAGTAGTTGAAATATTCTGGGAGCATGTTCCTGCAGCCCGTTTAATCATCAAGATTTGAAGAACAGATTTATGTGCTTGGTTTTTATAGAGATCTTGTTGGATGACATGTTTACATATCCACTTTCTTTACCTCTAGTTTATTATAAGAAATTCAATAAGAAACAAAAAAGTACTTTACAAAACTTGTAAATAAAGAGCTAAAACATCTTCAGCTTCAGTATGTAACTGCAACATTGCTGCTTCCAAAAAGCCATTAGTTTTGTAAAAGCAGAGAGTCGGTGGCCATTGTTTACCACAGCTGCCTCATTTCCTTGTTTGTCAGCACAGAAATCTGTTGCCAAACCTCTCAGGCTGCTTGGCCATCAGCAGCCTCTCAGACGGCTGCTGCTGTAGATTCATCCATCACTGAAACACAAGTGGCTCTACAGCTATCAATCAGCCTCCCTGACTCGACTATAAGCACAGCACTGAGGGTTTTATGGAGGGAACACAATGTAAAACCTGAACACATACCCACAGCACTGTTGCACACATTTCTTTTCTTACTCTTCAGCACATAACATCTCTTGACCTTGGTTGGATTCTGCTGCATCTTGCAAAACTGTCAATGTTCTTCGGCCATAATGTATTGTTTATGTGAGGATGGCATCCAGGCAGCAGAGAGGGAACAGAGTGTGCAGAGTTTTTCTCACCATTCAAATGTGTCTGAATTTGACGAATACTGTATTGTCTACGGAAACAACCTTATGTTAACTATGGGATCTTAGTCATTGATGTGTCATGCACATGTGAAACCATATAACTGCTAATACATATGTATAATCAAGGTTTCACATGCAGAAATCCGACTATTTTAATCAGGAAATCTCTCAAAAAAGCAGGAGCAGGTTGAATAGTAAAGGACAAGAATAAGATTTAGGGGATCTTTAGGGGAAAAAATGTTCATAATTATGTTTTTATTAGTGTATAATTACATAAAATTAGAATGATCTCTTTATATCTACAAATATAGACTGTAGATGTGGACATAGCTTCTTGGTTTCAAAAGTGGAGCCATCATAGAAGTGCCTTAAACCTGCATTATTTCTAATGGCCAGCAGGGGGCAACGCCACTTGTTGCAAAAAGTAGTCTATGAGAAATTAACCCTTCTTCTCTCTTGATTTATTACCACAGTAAACATTTTCCTAATGAGTTTATGGTCCTAAACTCTAGTTAAAAGTCTTCTTAAAAACAGCACGATGGTCATTTTGTAAGTTATGCTCCCATTTAGGGTAAAATAGACCATAAAACATGGTACGATTTAGGGCGTGGCTTCCTGTCAACCAGTCACCCTGTCTTCCAAATATGGTCACTTCTGGTTTAAAAACAATGCTCAACCCAAACCAATAGGTGACATCACTTAAACATCCCTGCATTCATACAGTCTATCATTATGTTTGACTGCACACCGGTCCTTGAATTCGAGGGTGTTGATGGTCTGATGCTCCCTGAGCAAGATAATTGCCTTTATACCCTCAGTTTGGTTACATATGGAGCAAAAAAATCACACTTTATAGGACATTTGGGTCGCCACATGAATGTAAAGCGATGAAATGCAGCACAAACAGTTTTACACTTAAGGGACTAAGCTAGAGATGAATTAATGCAGCTGGCTTTCCATATGGCACTTATTCAAGAGTGAAATATAAGTGCACTTAAGATCTCCGTTTGTCACTTTTTGGGGGCGAAGAATCACATACTTTGTCTTCTTTTGCTGCGGTTCAGTGTAAATATTGTGTGGTAAACCCACTTCATCTTTACTTAATATGTAGAATAGAAGAATAAGTTTCTCGTCCGCTGCATTGGGATCGTGACATTCCCGGACTCCATCGCTCAGACACATGACCCTAATCTGTGTAACCAGCTCTCTGAATCTGACCTTTCATTCACCTCCTGTCTCTCTGTTTGCCCTCTCTCTATCTCTGTCTCCTCCTCAGGCGTGGTCCGTGTGTCTCTGGCAGACATGGACCGCGAAACCAGAGAGAACTACACTGTGGTCATCCAGGCCAAGGACATGGGAGGCCAGCTGGGGGGGCTCGCCGGAACCACCACTGTCAACATCACGCTGAGTGACATCAACGACAACCTGCCCATGTTTGACCAGAGTAAGAGACTCTTTTTGTCCTTTTATTCTCTTATTTTTTTTAGTTATCAGAGTTACTTTCTCTTTCAAAAATCTCCAATTCAATCTTCCATGTAATCTTTGGGGGTGTCAGATTGTTGTACTAATTATTATTCTGTTGTTAATCACGTAAGGGAAAGGATTCCTACATTAATAGACCTTTGTGTTAAAGATTTAAATGCCCTTTGAACCAGAAACAGCCTTAAAAACAATCTCTTAAAAGCCACCAGACTCCATTAGAAAAAACACTATTTTTACATCATTCTTATCTACTGCTGCATTTATAAATTATTTTTGTGTTACTTTGTGCAACACAAGTATTTTAATCTTGTTCTGTTTCATACAAATGTGATAGATCAAACTAACCACCTAAGTCAAACCATAACGACAAACCAACTAATTGATTTAGGCAGCAGTCAACCAGCAACTCCTGTGTTCTGCAAGATGAAATTAGCGTTTTTCTCAATGGAGTCTGGTGGCTCGTAAGAGAGAGCTGTTTCTGGTTGAATAAAAGGATCTCAGTCTTTAACACTAAGGTCTATTAATGCAGGGATAATTTCTCAGACACTTGGAATAACAATCTGAGCCTGTCAGGAGATAAAAGACGGACTTTAAATGTGACTATTTCCTGGTTGCTTTTCTCCACTGTGATTAAAACTGAATATCTTTGAGTTGTTGTGAAAATAAGACTTTTGAGGACGTCATCTTGGGCTTTGAGAGTCATTTTCCAACCTTTAATAGATTAAATGTATCTATTATATTATTATAGATAATCATTTATTTATTGGGAAAATGATCAATAGTGTATTGAATCCTTAGTTGCAGCCTTACCGAAGCAAAACAGCACAATGTGGGATGGTTATTTACTAAATCTGATCATTTGTGACTCATTACAAATAATTGTGTGCATGAAATTTGTTCCTTTTGACTTATCATTGTTTTCTGTTGCTGCTTTAATTAGTGCTTTTTAAAAATATCAATGTATTGGCATCCTGTGGGACCCCAAAACAAAAGCAGCTTATGATGCTTTAATAATTATTGAGTGAATGTTCGCCATGGCTCTTAAGTTAAAGTGTCACAAACAATCTTAAACTTTAGTTTTATGCTCGAGATGACATTAATAACAACGCTGGCAATGTTTAGAGAAGAAGTAAGTTAACATTTGAGTATGATGTTTCTGACAGTAGTTCTCTGGGTTATGTAGTTCATCTGTTCATCCAAAAAATGACTACAATGTGTGGAAAAGCTCAAACACAGCTTCCTAGAGTCCAGGATTACGTCTTCATATGTCTTGTTTTGTTCGACCAGCAATCCAAAACCCCAAAATATTCAGTTTTCAAAGATAAAAACCAGAGAAGAGCAGGGAATCCTGAAGTTAGAGAGGCAGAAACCACTAAATTGTTGGTGTTTCTGCTTGGAAAAAAAGCCTTTAAGTATTAATAGACTATCAAAATAGTCGCTTCAGTTGTTGTAGACAAGTTCCAAAAAGACTAGTGGAAAAAATATCTCAAAATTCAGTGGTTTTAAAGTTTATTCTTTATTCTTTTATTTGGATTTCACACCAACACCTACAACAAAAACGACATTTTTCGCATCGTGCACCAAACCCCATTAGAAAAATAGCACTTTTTATACTTAAGGATGTCACAGCTACAGTTTTCTTTCCACCTTTGTTAAAATATCATGAGAGTACAATAAGCCCTGTATTGTACTGTTCTGTGAGCGTAATGCATTGATAAATATTTAACCCTACATGCAGACGTCAGCGTCTCAAACGCAGCACAAACCTCAAAATCTAAGCCCTCAAATGACCCTGAAGTTCTCTGTTATGTCTCGGTGCTGATTCTTGACTTGTGCTCTGTGTCTCACCTGCATGTGGGGCAGAAATGTGTCGTGAATGCAAGAAAACATCTTACATATTCATCGTGACACACAAACACCAGGAGAGCTCACTGTTTTGTATGTGTGTGCATCCACCTAATTTCTCCCAGGAATCATAGCTGTTAGCCTCTCTGCCCTTCTCCCTGCGTCCACTTCAGGCCACCAGTCCCTGGACAGTTACAGCCCGGCCTCCTCTCCCCCTCCTCCTTCCTCTTCCTCCCCGCTTCTTTTAGCCACCAGTCGCCCCATGCTGTCTCTTTGATTATCCCCAATCCTGCTCCTCTCATTACCGTCCTCTGAGGTCAGGGGTCGTCTAGCTGTCCGCGGTCGTCTCTTCCTGGTGGCTTCTCTTACTAGACAAAGAAAAACACCCGCCGCCGCCGGCCACCCACTTCCATCACCAGTCCCCCCGCCAATTAGCGCCATCACTCCGATAGAACTTTGATCGTTTGTGAAGAGCTTCAGGGAATCCCCTCTGTCAAGCACAATGTGCAGGCATTTCACTTTGGACTGCAGGGAGCGCCACAGATTGGGCAGCTGTCACCTCTTCTTTGAGGTTAAACGGTAGATGAAATTGAAGCTGACCCATGAGACAGTATGTAACCCAATTGTGAGGCGTTTATGGAGCCATTTATTCTAAGCTGTCTGAGATGTTGAGGGGAGATGGAAGAGGTTTGGCTCCCTCTAGAGGACAAACAAAGAATGGACACCAGGATGATCATTGTGTTTTATTTCCTTCCTCAGGGCTGTATCAGATGAGCATCCCTGAGTCGGCCCCCGTGGGCTCAGTGGTGGGTCGGATCTGGGCGAAGGATCGGGACATCGGGGTCAACGCTGAGATGAGGTACAGCATCATCGACGGAGACGGGAGGGACACCTTCGACATCAGCACCGACCCCACCAACCTGTTTGGCATCATCACGGTGAAAAAGGTACGCAGGCAGATGGATAAAGAACACAGACATCTTTTCTCTTACAGGAAGTAGATAATATAGATAATGTTTACCATCTTCATGATTCCTCTCAGCAAAAATCAGGGAAAGAGTCTCATTTACCAAAGGCTTTACAGACTTTATGTTATTTCATCCTGTTATCGTGTATTTATCACTTAAACAAAACATGATTTGTGATGTTTTTTAACAAAGAAAGGGGAAACAACTTCAGTTTGCTCATTTTTATATGTTCAAAACCCTGCTGCAACCCCAGTACGACTCCTTCCTGTTACGGGACGGAAGTTGCAAAACTCCTTTCAAAGACCTAAAGGGCAATTCTGCTGTTTTGAAACCTGGGAGCTACAATTGTACATTTGGGGTCTAAACTATGAGCTCAAACTGTTGAACATTACAGACAGGATCCCTGCACAGATAGACCTCTTTGTGCAAGCTTGTTTTGAAACTAGAATTAGCCTTCTAACTCTCTTAAAGGGCCAGTTCGCCAATTTTCAACCTCAGTCCTATCGTGCTATTATGGGGAGCTAATATCATTATGGTAGAAGAAAATTGCAATGTTGCTCCGTGCCTTTGGAGGACGCTATCCGCTTCTCCAACGGGCCCTGGAAAACCTCCACCAGGGAGCTCGCTAAACTACACTTCCTCAATCTAGGACGCCGCCTCCGATGTCACGTGTCGTTCAAAATCGTCAGGTTTGAAATGTCGACTGCAGACCTGAATATGTTTTAGCCCTCAGGTGGGCTCAGTCTGCAGCAGAACAGCTTCTCGTGTTGGTCTGAAGCAGATATTCATGCTTATGGAAAGTTCAATGACTGTAGTGTTCGTGTTAGTTACGTCTCCTCTCGCCGTTCCTCCTCTACTCTGCTACTCGGGAACAGAACGCTGCAGGAGCCCCATTTGTCAACAGAGCTGTCAATCATGAGGCCACACCCCCTTTTTATAGCATCAAATAACTAATTAAAAGTGTCAGAAAAATGAACACTTGGACATAAATCAGCATGATAAGAACTAACTATAATGTTTGAGAAAAATGTATTTATAACAAAAACTGGTCTACTGGTCTAGGATGTTTTTATGACAATCAAAAGAAGCAAATCCCAAACTTTTTGTCCCTATTAGTGACCCCAGAATATGTAAAAACAGGGTCCATCTTTAAAGTTCTTTCCTCAGACTGATTGTCTTTTTGTAAATTCTGCCTGAAAATCAATTATTATAAGTTGTGACTTTTTGAAGAAACGTCTGTCTCGCTCTCTTCACCTCTCTGTCGTTGCCTTGAATCCTTTATTAGTTCTTCCTGGCATTTCACCTTCCATGGTAATCTGGACGTTTTGTCCCTGATACACCCAGAATGCAAAGAGGCCGTATGTGCTGTATATTAAGTAGCAAAGCTTCTGTTTTTGACATCTTACTGACTTCAGATGTTGTAAACTTCTGTTCAAACCTGCAGCTACACTTCAGCAACCATGTAACATTGCATCCATATAAACGCCTGTCTGTGTGTTCGCCCTCCAGCCGCTGAACTTCGAGGGCAAACCCAGCTACACTCTGAAGGTGGAGGGCGCCAACACCCACCTGGACCCGGCTTTACGCCACCGCGGGCCCTTCAAGGACGTCACCATCGTGCACGTGAGCGTGGAGGACGTGGACGAGCCCCCGATGTTCGACTCGCCGGCGTACTTCATCGAGCTGCCCGAGGACGCAGAGATCGGGACGGTGGTGAAGACGGTGTCGGCGAGGGACCCGGATGCTGCCAACAACACAGTGAGGTGAGGACGACAACAAACACTGCTTTAAGCGAATACATTCATCTTTAATTTCAACTAAATGTAACATTTGACAGCTCATGACAACTTTATGTATTTGAGGGATATATCGTAAATCAACGCAATAATGTAAACATGCTAAAGTTAGCAAGAATGCTAATGTGTATCTGTAGTTTACTTCCTTAAAGAGCGGCTAAGAGGCTCTGAAATCTCAGATGTAACAGCCTGACAGTGTTGCATTCATGAGCTGCTGCACCTGCACAATTAAATATGGAGCCAATATTCAATTAAAGATGGCAATAACACTAAAACAAATCATTAAATTTAATTATAAAAATAACCAATTCCAGAATACGTCTCATAATATCTGAATGAAACGAGTGCAAACAACATAAATCATTCGTTAAACACATAAAAGGATTGGAGGATTTTAATTACCTCGTTTAATGCGACTGAGTCACTTTCCTGCATTTCTCCCAATGCATGCTGGGTAAAGCTGCAACATTATTAAAGCAAATGTGAGTAAAGCAAATTAAACGTTATTAGAACATTAATGTAGCTCTTTTTTTAAATCTAGAGAGGATTGCACACACATGAGATTCAATTTGTCTGTTGGTGTAATGTCGCCAGATTACCAGCAGGGGGCAGCATTACAACATGACTCTTTACAGCAGGCACCATTTATCATGCGTGTCTGAGAGCTCCACAGTGTGACGCTGATGAAGACGAGGAGTAAGGAGGACAAACATGATGGTCATAACAAACCTGACACGTTTTAAGATCCAGCAATTAGTCCGAGCCGAGGACTTCTCTCAGTTATTATGTTTTTGTGCTCTGACAGGACAGATGTTTCGTGCTGCGTTCACTGTCCGGACTGCACCTCTCATAAACTAATTAGACATAAAGGCTTTAATTAGGCCATTAATCATGTGCAGGAATCAATGACTGCGGAGGTACAATAAGAGTTTCACACGGCGGCAGCTGCACCGCACCCCAGCTGTCCGTCTTTACACCCTCCATCAGGGCACAAAGGAGAGCACGGGACGGGGATGTAGGTGACGAGGTGGCTGCTCGTGTGTGTGTGTGAGTGTTGTGAACTCCTCTGTCTGCATGGACACTCAGCAGTTTTATCTCAAGTGCTGCGTCCGAATTTTCTTCCTCATTCCCGTTTCTCTACAGTCAACAGTGAGCAGGAACTCTCAGAGAGTCATTATCGTTCCTCGTGCATGGCAGGTTAAGGGTTAAATATTTGTAGTTTACCTGGAAATTCATTGAAAAATGCATTTTCAGCCAAACAAGCTGAACCAGTTCTGTGGAAGCTACATTTTTGCTGCATTGTGGGATTTTTTTTGGGAGTTTAAACCCTCTATACGGCGCCAGCAGGTAGGCGCTGGGGTGGTGGTGTGGCTGAAAGTATGGGCGCACTAGCAATGACAGAGCAGAGGGAGAGACCAGAAATCTTGCAGCGTCCGCCACATTGGGAGGAAGTGTTCGTCGGGTGATTGTGGACAGTGATGCATGTCAAGTGTGAAATCAGGCGCAGGCGTCGCTTCATATTTAAACGTAAAAGATTAAATGAAACAAATTTGCAGATTTTGTTTCGCGTTATTTCTGATTGTTGTCCACCTGGAAGTGACAGTTCCTTTTGATGCAACGTCACAGTGATTGGGCCTATAAGAATATCAAATTTACACTTATACATGTCAAACTCATCACTTTAAACATCTCCTGACCCGTAAGAGTCTGAAGCTTCTTTCACACATGCAATGCACCGCTGAAAATGTCCGATATTACCCGTGTTGCTGCAAGACAACTTGACCCAAACTTTAGACGGCCTTTATCCCTCCAGTCTCCTCTACGAAGTCTGTTTAATGTCCGGGTGAGCCGATGTGGGCGTGTCAAAGACGTCACTCTAGTTATACTGCTCGCCTCAGCTGTAAATTACTTTAAACTCATGCAATTGTATTGCAGCGCTGTCTTTAAACATGCCGCAGTGATATTAACCCAGAGACAGTCCTCTTCCTCCTCCTGCTCCTCCTCCTGCAGGCTCTACCCGAGTGCCCGAGTATTTCCAGTACTCATTGATAACACCCCGCTGTGGCTACATGTGTGATTGTCCTGAGATTGTCTGAAGTTCATACATGAGAGCATCCTTAAATAGTCCCCGCCCCCTACATGTGGAACCTCTGCGCTCAGCCTAAACCGATGACACATATCTGACATCTCTCTCGTTCCTGAAGAGAGGTGAAATCAGAGCCAGAGAAGCGTCTGAATCCTCGGAGCTGGCGCTGACGTCTGGCTTGGAGTCAGCGTGAGACTTCCCAAAAAGAACGTGTGAAGAATGAGGAGTGTTGCAGAATAAGTAGCAGATATGTGAGGATTGTTGTTGAGGATGACTCAGTGAGGACGAGCCGAGGTCTGAATCTGCAGCAGCGGCAGCAACATCAGATGACAGATAACGACAACAAGCAGCCGCTGACCTTCAGGCCGTCTCGTTCCGGCTTCACAGCTTTCTGTCCCTTTTCTGCGTGACTGGCAGATATATCTCTGAACACGCACACACAGAGATCCTCGTCAGACGGCGGCACACACAATCACTCTGATGCTAAATGACTCTTTTATACCAGTTTGCTTATTTAAAGGATTAATGCTCAGTTGTGTGTGTTAATAACTCGTTCAAAGGCACTTAAGTTACTTTTATTCTTCCCCTTTAATTAAAATCTCAACAATGATGGTTTTGAATGTTTCAGGATGCTTTAATGTTGATAACTCCGTCATAAGATGAGTAAAAATGTACAAATAAAACGTCTAAAATACTTAAATATGTATTTCGGACACCTGTACGTCGTCCAGGTGAGAGCAGAGAGAGGCAGGAGTCCATGCATGGACACAGGTCCCCTCACGGTTACATAAACAGGTTTCTGCTCTGCAGCCTGGAAGAGGATGTGCTGCTCTACATCCTCCTCCTCTTTCTGTGTGTGTGTGTGTGTGTGCCGCTCTCAGAGGAGTGTGTTGGATATCGGCCCGCGGTGTTAGCACACGAGCCAAGGCGTCGCTGCAGGTCTGTGTTTCCCGCCGTCGCTTGGCAGACGAGGCAGACACTCTGATGAAGTCTTATCTGGAGCTGCTGCTGCTTCTTCTTCTTGTGCCTTCAGATGCTGCCAGCCTGACGCCTTATCTCTCTCACACACACACACACACACACACACACACACAGGCTGCTCGAGAACAAGCTACTAAAAACACTGTACATAAAGCAGATATTCAATGTGTTATTGTTTCCTGTCTTCAGGTATTCCATCGAGAGGTCCAGCGACCCCGACAAGTTCTTCTACATCGACATCACGTCCGGGTCGCTGATGACGGTGCGTTCACTGGACCGAGAGGAGGTCGGCTGGCACAACATCACAGTGCTCGCCATGGAGATGAGTACGTCACACACACAAATACACAAAGCCTTTCTCCTGCAGAAGCTCTTTACTTCAGACAAAACAACAAAACACAGTCTGCATTTTTCTTCATCTTATGTCCAAAACAAAATACAAGTAAAAACAACACAGAAGAGGAAGGTTTTAACCTGTAGAAGCGACTCACAGCTGTTACACAAATATCAGTTATATTTTCTTTTAAACAAACATAATTTCAACGTTTTTTTTAGCTTAGATTACACAAAGTTAACAGAGATGATCATAATCAGCTTTACTGGTCAGGTGTGTACACGTGCTAACTTTGCTCTCTATGTACAGGCATTCAAACATGACATATTAAACTAATATGTACAGGCCTGCATGAGACAATAGTCTCAACAAGGATGCTAAAATAATATGATTAAATAAATATACATGAGGTCGATAGTTTTCCAGTATTTACAGTGAAAAGAAAACCGTGTGCCTAGAAACATAGACTGTATAAATAATGGACGTAGCCGCCCTGATGCCACCCATCGGTTTCTCGACTGCTTTAATGAAGCCGAAATATGGCCGCCGCCATGTTGGTTTACTGGAGCCTGAAGGGACCAAATTTGGATGAGAGGGTGCTGCAGCAGAAAATATATCAATACAATAACGGAAGCATTTAACTCAGTGGAAAGCTGCAGCTCAGACCAGAAAGTTCCATAAGATTAAAAGATTAAAGACAACGTTCCCTTTGCAATATTCTGCTGCTGTCGTGCTCTTGAGCCTTAATATAGCACGATAAATAAAAGCTAACACGCTGTCTACCAAACTTTAAGTCCTTATTTTGCATGATTCCACTCCGATTTCAAAGATATAAATGCTGATTTCTTAGCAGGAAAGTAAAATGTTTGTCTTAAAAGTTCCACACAAAGTGACTCGATGAGAAGGAGACTGAAGGAGACAAAAGGCCTGAAACAGATGGCGAACATATTCGCAGAGATAGAGAAGCAGCGATTTCTGAGAACGGCTCCTGCAGAGTTACATAACGCCGAGCAGAGACGCCCTGCAGACCTGCACACAGCTGGTGGCACAGAAAGTCACCTTCATCCTCCTGCCTCTGTTTGTTTGTCTGCGTGTCTCTGTGTTTGGTCGACACTCGTGATTTAATTAATGACTAATTAGATCGGTTTTCATTGGGCGGCTGATTAAAGAAGAGACAGAGAGGTCGAGAGAGGACGGAGAGGAAGACGTCAGAGAGAGAGAGAAGTGACGGGAACGGTGTGGACTCGTTCTCTGCTCATTATTCTCTTTATTATTTTTTGCTTGAGAAATAATTTGAGAGCAAAGATTTAATAAAGTTAGTAATTAGATTCAGAAATGTTGAGAATAAACTTAACGTGCAGGAAAATATGTTCAGAAAAGTCACAGTATGAAGTCAAATTTCTTTTTATTGTGACTTTATAACCAAATTCAAGATATCATGAAAAAAACAGTGTCTTCAAATAATTATTTATTATCTCATAATAAAAGAAATGAAACTATTCAGTTATTTTGCCATGTATGTTATATAATATTCACTAACAAGACCACGCCATTGTACAGTATAAAAGTAGTTTATTTGGAAGGGTCGAGGTTGGGTGGGATGAGAGGGGACGGATGGGGTTGGGTTAGCTGGAGCTGTCTGGAACCCGGGGTCGAGACTCACGTCGTTCTCATTCAGCATCCCTGTGTTGAGACACTGGCATTAGGGAGGCACAGGTGTGAGAGCTAACGAGACGCAGGTGATGGTGAGGGAGGCGTGGTCCTGTCCCTGAACCTACGTTATAATAACTTCATGAACAGATATCGTCAGTATTAAGTCATTATTTTACGAGGAAAAAATGTGTATAATGTTAAAAAAAAAATTATATTTTTATGAGCAAAACATTTTATATCGTGACATGTGTGTTGAAATAATACAAAACATTTTTAAAATCGTGACATATAATAAGTAATTATATATCATGAAATAGTCATAATTATACAAGAATATCTTTTCATATTACAGAACCACTTTGACACTTTTGGTTTTAAGTAAAAAGTTGTAATTTCATAAGAATTAAATGATAATTAAACAAAGAAAAAAAAATAGACGTCATATAAGAATGATAATAATAAAGTTTATTTGTATAGCACGTATCAAAACCAATGTTAAAAGTGCTTTTAAAAACATAAAACCCCAACAATAAAATCCACAACAGCGTAAAAATAAAACAGGAAGTCATGCAGAAGAAAAGAGGAACAAATAAATGAATAAATAAAACAACATGGATAAGTTTACATGTTAAAAAAGTGTTTTAAAATAAGATACTAACGTAGCAGGTAGAAGTTCCTCCTCTACAAAAGTCTTTATTTAATGAGAATTTCTTATTTGATTGCATTTAAATTCTTCTTTCTTTTAATAAATAATTCCACTTTATAGGGAAAAATCGTCTAAAATAAACTCATTGATCACAGCAGCTAATTTTAATTGAGCTGCTTCTTACTGCACTTTAACATAAACTGATTTTAACGCCACTAAAGTGAAACGTCAGCAGAGTTAAGTGCAAGTTCTCCTTTCTGACCCCGACACACACACACCTACACACACACACACACACACACACAGAGTAACACAAGGCCCCGAGAGCTTCGACCTCCACATCCAAAGTCACTCCCCTGATTGATCGATCATGTGATGAAACCTGAGAAAGTAGTTACCACTCTCTAATTGCCTTTCTATTGCCTATTACACAGCTGGTTAAGAAATGCAAATGTGTGCTTGTTAATGGAGAATAATAGAATTGTAATGTAAGCGTGAGGAGCTCTAATGTGCCGCCGGCTCGCTGTAAATGAGCCGAAGATTAACCGAGGCACAAACTGAGCTCAGCAGGATCTTTAGGAGTCATTTATCTGAGTCCATCGATGCATCAAACAGCCTCTGACCTGCTCTGTGTGTGTGCGTGTGTTTCTGCAGACGACCCCACAAAGGTGTCGAGCGTGTCGGTGGCTGTGAGGGTCCTGGATGTGAACGATAATCCCCCCTCGCTGACGCACTACCTGGAGGCGTATGTGTGTGAAAACGCCAAAGCAGGACAGGTACAAAGACCCGAGCTTATGACATCATTTAACACCACAGCAGGAAGAATTACACGGTTTAGAAGAGGTGGAAGGTACATTTAAAGAGTGGTGTACTTCTACTGCACCAAACCCCAGAGGAAAAAATACAACTTTTACTCCACTTTACTTAAATGTGCTTTTTTTTAAGTAATTAAATTAGCGTTACCATTACAGGCTACAACATTAACATTCGGCTTGTATTTTTTTATTTCCGAACTTTTTTTAAGCCATTCATTCTGACGTTTTGAGAACACAATGTAATTTGGTAGTATGCAGTATATGTAATGGAAGCAGTATGATTTTTGCTGCATAAATGTTCGAATGTAGGCTTTTGACATGCTTTTTTTTAAGGTAATGCTGGGATCTAAACACTTCTTTCACCATTAATAGTTATTGTGTTTTATAGTGATACAGTTAACCTGGAAAATAAACTTATAAGTGGCTATTTCGCTCGTGTTCTTTCTCGCTCCTTTAGCGTATTTTCTCTGAAAAATTAACCGTACTGTCAGGGTTCAATGTTCCCAAAAAGGTGAGGACCCAGATGCAGATTTTAATGATTTAATAAAACAAAAATCCAACTGAAGAGCCAACAAATACAGGCAAAACCACAAGGAGCCGGGTAATCCAAAATCCAAAATCCAAAAATCCAAAATGATACATCGGCAAACACAGGAAGACATACATAAGGTTTTCACAGACAAAGACAAAGACAATGTACCAGCACAGAGACAGGGGAGCACAAAGACTAAATAAACTTAGGGGGTGAGGCTAATCAGACACAGGTGAGACAATCAAGGGCAGGTGAAAACAGTCAGGGCAGGGCACACAATCAAACAAGCGGGAAACACAAAGGCAGGAAGTGTATCAACACGAGAGACAAGGTGACAAAGTAAAACAGGAAATGATCTAACCAAAGAGACACAAGTGACATACTTAACTAAACAAGACAAACTACTGACAAGAACACAGAATAAACTAAATACAAAACTAAACGATGAAAACTTATGACAAGGGACAAAGTGACAAGAAATAATAACTGAACACCGAAATACAAGACAAAACCAGAACTAAACTAGAAACTCATGACACGTACGACAAGAAACACTGACTTTTTTTCCATAAGCTTACTGTTTAGCCTCAAGGGGCTGTAGCTTCTGTAATACCAAGATGTTTTAAACCAGAATTAAATAGCTCAGTAGGTAAGAATAAAAATATAAAACTTCCTGATTTAACTCTGAGTGTGTTCTTGTGATCCAGCTGATCCAGACGGTGACGGCGGTGGATCCAGACGAGCCGCTGGGTGGACAACACTTCTACTACAGTCTGGCTCCAGAGGCTGCAAACAACCCCAACTTCACCCTGAGAGACAACCAAGGTAGATTTTACACAAGTCTTCTTCAACTAAACTGTTTACTCAAAGTCTTACTAGAATCTGGACTAAAGCCTGTGCAAGGTTAAGAGAAGTCCCATATGGTCTAGCGGTTAGGATTCCTGGTTTTCACCCAGGCGGCCCGGGTTCAACTCCCGGTATGGGAATACATGATTTTAAGGGGTTTGATATCGAGGAAATGATTCTGTAAACATTCAGGAAGGTAGCTCTCCAGGAGCAGGGTTGTAGACCCCCGCCATAGAAGATGCAACACAAAGAATATCAAAGGTGCTATACATAGTGTGTTAACAGGAATTGATGTTGCTTTGTGGTGTGTTAGATATTGTATTGCAGATTAAAGAACAGAATCACTTATAAAGAATCTGTTCCCATACCGGGAGTCAAACCCGGGCCGCCTGGGTGAAAACCAGGAATCCTAACCACTAGACCATATGGGACATACCACAGCTTCTGGCAGGGAATCTGCTGGAAGGTGTGCTGGATTTTGACCTCCTACTATCTGTTTCAGCGCTCTTTACAATCTTCCTGACCACAACCTTGAATAATCTCATTTGACCTGCAGTAGATACTGAATGTTATCACTGTTATCTTTAAGAGTCAGCTGTTGCAGAGGAAGATATCCGAGCTTCAAAGACTAACCCAACCTTTCCCTGACATTTCCGTCTCCTTCCAGACAACACGGCGTGGATCCTGACTCGGCGTGGAGGCTGGTCTCAGCAGGACCAGACCGTCTTCTACCTGCCCATCTTCATCTCAGACGGCGAGCAGCCCGTCCAGACCAGCACCAGCACGCTGACTATCAGGGTGTGCAGCTGCGACCAGGAGGGCAACGTCATGTCGTGTAATGCCGAGGCGTACAGTCTGCCTGCGAGCCTCAGCAGAGGAGCGCTCATCGCCATCCTGGCCTGCATCTTTGTCCTGCTAGGTGAGCTATGACCTGCTGCCTGAACAGTGTTAGCTCAAAGTATTTGTCTTAGGCTGCTTTTCCACCGGCAGTACCCAGGGTTAAGTGTGAATTGTTTGACTCCATGTCGTAGTACTCTAAAGAAACAAAAGCTATCTTTCACCAAATTTACCCAGAACTCATAGACCCAGGAGCTTCTTTAAAAGGGACTAAAAGGTTCATCCAGCGCACTGGTGTCTGCGTTTCCAAAGACCTGTGAAGATTACGGAAATTAGTCTGTTGACGTGTAAGAGAGTCGCCTAAATTGCTGCCACTAACCCCCTAGCAGGGTCCTTTAGGAGGGTGAAACCAAGTCCCCGGGACAAATATTGAAACGCAGTGAGTGAGTTCAAGAGTCTCTCGTCCCTTGGGAAAAAGTTCCTGTGATTGAAAAGCAGCTATACCCTTTGCTAAGGTTTCACTTTAGTTCAGATTTTCATGCCAGTCAGGCCTTTTGCGTGCGTGGTTCATATTAAATTTTCAATGATTACAGTGGCAACATAACCACAAAAATAATTTATTAGTTTTGAAAAAAAATGTCCTTATTTAGTCCAAGAAAAAGATAAAAGCAGATTTCTCATTTCTAGCCCCTCACCAAGAGTTTTGTTCGCTAACATGGCGAGTAGATCGTTCCGCCAACGCTAGCTAGCTAATTAAGCTAACGTCAGTTCCATGCGTTGGTTGAAATCACCTTTTTAGCAGACTTTTGAAACATTTTAATGTTTCCAAAACCCATTACACAAGAGTGCCTTTAATATAAACTTTAAGGCTACATACTTCACTAAGGTCTGAAACCAGTTAGCACAATGTAGTCAAGCTTTTTGCGCCATGGCTTATATTCAATTTCCAAAGATTATGATGTCAGAATTATCAACAAAACAATTTATTCATTTGAAAAAAAGGGTCCTTGTTTAGTCCAAGATAACAAGTTTCTTATTCCTCGCCCCTCACCAAGAGTTTTACTTAAAATGGCTAGCAGATTGTTCCGCTGTGGCTAGCTAGCTAATTAAGCTAACGTCAGCTCCATGAGTTGGTTGAAACATTTTCAGGGGACATTTGAAACTTGTTGACATTTTAATGTTTCCAAAACCCATTACACAAGAGTCTCTTTAGTATAAACTTTAAGGCTACATACATAACATTGTGCTAAGGCTAATGCTAACTGGTTTCTGGGGGTGAAAAAAACATAATTTTTACTAGTTGATGATCCATGTAGAAGCCATGGAAATAAAGACTTAGAGATAGTTATAAACATGTAAAGGGCAAATGTAAGGTTAGTTGCTTTTGTTGTACTATACTGCTAACAGTGTTTAAGCTAGTTAGCTGGAAATGCTCATAACCACAGATTAAGTTAGCAGACAAACACCAAGTGTTTTAGTTTTTGGATAGAATAACATTTTAAAAGGAAACCCACCAAATACCAATCATTTTGATCACTCACTATCAAAAACCATTGTTAGCATGTGTTAGCATGTATTAGCATGTGTCCCATATGGTCTAGCGGTTAGGATTCCTGGTTTTCACCCAGGTGGCCCGGGTTCAACTCCCGGTATGGGAATGGTGTCTTTTCATCAGTGTTGACCGTTGCTGTGCTGTACTGTGTTGTTCTTCTCATATAAACAGGACCAAAAATCAAGGTAACATTTGCTTTATTGATTCACAAACTACCACTCTGTACGTGTTGTGGTTTGTCTGTAATGTCAGTAAGTATATGGTAGTGCAATGAATTTTAAATACAAGAGGGTATATATCTATTCCCATACCAGGAGTACAGCACAATACCTGCACAAGGTCAAATTATTATTAGTGCGAGGCCATAGTGTGCGTCTCTAGTGCCCCTACATTGCTTTACAATCGCTAAGATATGTTGCAGCTTAAAGAACAAAGAACGCTATCCCACACAGAGAGTCGAGCCCGAGCCGTCTGGGTGAAACCAGGAATCCTCACCACCAGATCATACGGGACGTATGTTGTTTTTCGACAGTGTCGACTCAAACATGGAGGGGAGTTTGCTCAATGGTTTGAATGCACAATTCAAAGGTAGAAAGTGCTGATTTTACCAACTTTGTAGCTGTACTAAGACTTAGTTATGAATCAGGAGAATTAGTAACCCATACATATAAGACCCTGTTTGTACGACAGTCAGTACTATGAAAGAAGTACAGGAGGTCATGGCAGTGCAAAGAGGGCATGATTGTAAATGTAACTTCCCATACCGGGAGTTGAACCCGGGCCGCCTGGGTGAAAACCAGGAATCCTGACCGCTAGACCATATGGGACTGCTCACATTTCATCCCTGACGTTTCGTTTTCGACAACAAGGCAGTTTAAGTTTTCAAAGTTTTTGAAAATTGATTGACGGGAATCAATAGCAGAAAAGAATAGCATTCATGTACCAGAGAATTATCCCTTTTATGTAGACGTATCTATCAATTAAGAGAGTCTTTTAACTATGTTAAGGTGGATCTTGGAACATGCTAATCCAACAGGAAGTTACCTTTATAACTATTAGCAACATCTTAAGTGATACAACGTGGAAAAAGTCTCTAATTCCATATTTAATATATCTTACAAATATCGTTTATCCGGCTAAAAGCCCTCCTGTGAAATCAGAATTATTTTGAATCTATTCAGAACAATGAGCTCTCACTGGAAGATGTTTTACCTAAATGTATCGCTTCCTTCCAGTGGAGCGGCGTGAGTCAGCCAGCTGAGTCCGCACAGCGTTCACACTTACAGGTCTGCAGAGGGAGATAAAGAGGGTCCATGTCAGCCTGCAGGGGGGGGAGACAGAGAGATGCCACAGGGCAGCTGGTGCTAATGAACGCTCGCCAAGATGCAAAAGAAACTCATGTTTAATCTGAGCTGTCTTTTTCTTCAAGACCAACCAAAGTGTGCTGCCTCCTTCAAAATAAAAGTCTGTTTCACTCAGAGTGCAACAACATCTCATGCATGCTGACTGTTTCTTATCTCTTCTTTTGACCAGTGATGATTCTGCTCATGCTCTCCCTGCGCACCCACCGAAAGAAGCCGTACCTGTGCGACGAGGAGGAGAACGTCCACGAGAACATCGTGCGCTACGACGACGAAGGCGGCGGCGAGGAGGACACTGAGGCCTTCGACATCGCCGCCATGTGGAACCCGCGTGAGGCCCACCACCACCTGGGCAAAATGAGACAGGACATGCTGCCGGAGATCGAGAGCCTGTCGCGTTACGTCCCTCAGGCGTGCGTGATGGGCGGCGGCGGGGACAGTAACGTGCACGGATACGTGCTGGCGAAGCTCCTGGAGGCGGACTTGGACCCGTGCGCTCCGCCGTACGACTCTCTGCAGACGTACGCCTACGAAGGCGAAGGTTCGGTGGCTGAGTCGCTCAGCTCGCTCCAGTCCGGGGCGTCAAACACGGACCATGAGTACGACTATTTGAACGACTGGGGGCCTCGCTTTAAAAAGCTGGCTGAGATGTACGGCGTGCTCGAAACAAACAGTCCTCCCCTGTGGTAGAACAGCAGAACCTTTTGCCTTTTAATCTGAGATGAAACACACCAACAAAAAGATAAAAAGAAAGACAAAAACATCAGAGAAAAGACACAAACAGTGTGCAAGGAACACACAATAAAGCAGGATGTGCTCATGCTCACATCCATGACTGTTAGCACTTGAATTCCTGCCGAAGCCTCGATTCTCCACGGCCGCGCTGGCCTGGGACGCCCGCAGCAGCAGCAGCAGCAGCAGCAGCAGCAGCGCGAGCTGGTTTTTAAATCTCCCCCAGAGACAGGCTTCAGAGTCGGGCTGGATTTGGCAACCCTGTGAGGCCCGAAAGGAAGCGGCTTCAAAGCACATGTTAACTCCCCTGCCTGACCCCGCCACAGGCTGAGCCCCGCTGGTTCAAAGTGACGACTGATTTCTGCCAGAAAGAGGGACTACTTTTCTCACAGAGGCAGACTAACTCTGAAATACTGATCCTTTGTGCTTTTGTACGACACAACGAAAGAGAGAAGTCGTTGCTGCAATCGGAGACGCGTCCTTTTTTGTTCCATCTGTGGCAGGTCTTAATTTATTCCTTTGTTTCACAAGCTGTATTTATATTTTTTGCTAAATTATTCGGGTACTTCAAACCAACACTGTACTTAAAACTGCCGCTATGTGAGGAAACCGTTCACATATATGTTGTAACATACATGATGTTTTCCGTCTGTGTGATGATGCATCTCTCAGGAGATGGCGCTGTGTATTCCCACGTGGGTTCTCCAGGTCGTTTATTGTATTCTTGTTTTTCGTATCATTTGTATTGTAAAGCAGTTACACGCTCACGAGGATGAGAAGGAAGCCATTTTTAGGAAGTGGATGTTTTCCCAGCAGACGGTCAAATGTTACGTGGATTTGGACGAGCACACGACCGAGTCGCCTTTAAATTTCGGATCCACCAGCGTGCCAGAGTCCGACTGCAAACGAGGCTTGATGTATCCTGTTAGAGACGCTGTGTTTCACACAGACGAGGCTTAATCCTGCGATCCTGTGGACTTCAGAGACATCGATGACCTGCATCAAGTGCCAAATGTAAAAAAAGGACAAAAAGAAAAAGACGTTTTGGATGAAAAAAAATCTGCAAAAACACGAAAACCAAAATAAAAAAGGATTTTACAAACGGAGGAGAAACGAAAGGAACATTTTGATAATCTGATTGGTTGAACTTTACTTGAATCCATGTGGTCACTCATGCTACAGTAAGTGGTGTGTGAATGTAGATACTTTTTGTATTCTTGCTAATAAAAATCAGAAAATAACGCCGCCTCTCTTCTGTCCTTAAAAGCACCTTGAGCTGTTTCTGTTCACGTCGGAGCATCTTCAGGGTTTCACGTTAATAAACTGCTTCTCCACCAAACGCCCTGAAGCGTGACAAAAACCTAAGTCCTTGAAAAGATTAAGCAGCTTTTTGAATTTGCAATCATATTGTGAAGTGTTTCTGCAGCTGATTCACTTTTTATTACAGTTTCCCTCAAAGAACTTCGCTCGCTTGACTTATTTTGTTTTGCAGCGCCGATTAAAAGTTCATCCCCGGCGCTGCGTGCCGTACCTGAGCCTCCAGACTCGGTAGCACCTCGCTAAATCGTTCCATCTGATTGCTTTCACTGTAAACATGAAGGAGAGGAACATTTGCCAAAGGGAGTTAATCAATTGTAAGAGTCTGCTCTTAATTGCTTACGTCAATCAAAAGGAAACCAAAGAAGAAGAAAGTGGAAATAAAATCAAGCGAATCGACCCCGGACAATATTTTCCACAGCTTTGAAATCCATTTCCACCGTCGGGACAAATAAAGAAATACCTCTGACATCATCAGCTCGGGGTTACCTGCTGGGCGCCGCTCAACAGTGAAATTACTCACGAGATGAGCTTCTAATAAAGCCAGGATTTAAGTTTACACATAAATGCATTCATATCCTCCGGCATGCTGAGCAGAACACTTCAATTACACACCGGGGATTTCCCTCTAATTTGTCTCTTTGTTTTAACGCTCAACAGTCCACAAAAGGATTTACAATCTTTGTTTCCCCGTCTTGCATCATATCAAAGTTTCATCGTCGGGACATTACAGAAACTCTCTAACCTCCAACTTTATCTCATTGGTCAACAAGTCCCTCCAGGATGTCGCAGCAGCTCTTTTAAAGGAGCAATCCACCCCTGGAAAAAGCCGCTGTCAGTCAAAGCTGGTGTTCTCTGTAATCAATAGAAGCGATAATATTTGAAATTGGCGGCATAGCTGTTGAGAAAGTTGTACAAACAGCTCGTGGTTTCGCCCATTCTACATTCCTACAACACCCAGCATGCATTGCGCCCCTCCCTCTGAAAGGAACGGGCCAGCGAGAGACGCTGGAGCGAGAACGTTTCGCTGCAGGCGACGGCTCAGAGCGGGAGAGAATCTGAAACACAACGAGAATATTCCGGTGGATTGTCTAAAACATCTTCAGGTCTGCAGTCGACATTTCAAACCTGAGGTTTGTGAACGAGACATGACATCGGAGGCGGGCGTCCTAGATTGAGGAAGTGTAGTTTAGCGCGTGTTTAGGTTTTCCAGGGCCCGTTGGAGAAGCGGAAAGCGTCCTAATGGCATTAGCTCCCCATAACAGCATGATAGGACTAAGGTTGAAAATCAGCGCACTGGCCCTTTAAAATCTGCTGTGAGCGACTGGAACAAACACTCCAATGAAGCCATCTATTGGCTGAGTGAGCTGTTTGAAATTGACAGGAAGTGATGTCAGAAGACAAATAAAATGAATAAAAAATCAAATACAGACACGCACATCCCCCAGTGGGTGCTGGATCCAAAACAATCAAGTATATCAAATATCAAAGTACACCAGGAAGCTCCCGTCAAGGGTTTTAATCAGCATCATCAACATGCTGCACAAGTCTGACGAAGAGCATGCTCGAAACGTCACTTTGTGCTGATTAAATTACGGGAGCTTCCTGGTGTGCAGATCTTTAGATATAAAAAAAAAAAAAAAAGCTCATTTTGCACTGTGCGTGCACATTTAATGTTATCCATATGTACAGGAGAACGCACACATTATTTATTATGTTTACACCTTTGACTTCACTGTCGCAGGGAAATGGAATTATTGGTCACATTTGCAGAAAAGTTTGCAACTTCCTGGAGGGACTGAATAGTTGCCTTTCAGGATGGTAAGAAGTCTTTAGGATTGAGAAGGGGCTCTGTTCTCATGTGACAACAATACGTTTGTAGCTCGAGCATCTATCATAGGAAATAACACTAAAACGTTTAAGCTTTGTGTTCATGAGTGAAGCTGAGTTCTTAAAGCCTTTTCAATATTCAGAGTACACCTAGAAAGTCCAAATGAGGGCAAATAGTTTCCAAAAAATTATGCAGCAATATTCAAAATTGCAAGTGTGTTCATTATCTGCAATTTCTGTCTGCAGCTGTGGCTGCAATTTGTGTTTTAGTTAGTTTGGTTGAAGGCTGCACGGTGGTGCAGCGGTTAGCGCTGCGGCTCACAGCTTGAAGGTTCAATCAAGGTTCAGACGTAGTGGGCCTTTCGGTGCTCCGGCTTCCTCCCACATTCCAAAGATATGCTCATTAGGTTCATTGGTGACTCTAAATTTCCCGTAGGTGTGAATGTGAGCGTGAATGTTGTCTGTATGCGTCAGCTCTGAGATTGACTGGCGATCAGTCCAGGTGTAACCCCGCCTCTCGCCCAATGACAGCTGGGATCGGCTCCAGTTTCATTCCCTTTCAGCACAGTTAACTTCGGTGTCGCCTCCTTTCATTTAAAAAACGTTGATTGTGACTCTTAAAGATCGTGTGAAAATACCTCCAGAATTGCAGTGGCAGTCTCTCAGAGTTATTTTCCAACAAAACCTTTAAAATCTTAAAAGTGTTCAGTTCATCCGTTTCTCTTTGTTGGAGAGAAACTTCATGTTTCTGCGTCACAGTCTTCTGGTTTTATCTCTCAAAGTTGCTCTCTAGGTTACAAAACTCTTCAAGCGCTCCGTCAGCCGTCTCCTCCTCAAACACGAGCGGGATCTGCGCTCTCTGTGACCTCACTCCCATCACTCCTCACCATAAATCTCTTGTCAGGAGCTTTTGTCAGCATACAGAGCTCCTGTCCTCCCGTCTCTTTCCTCCTCGGTGCCCTTCTCCACACTTTGCCCAATCCTGCCGCATAAATTAAATCCTAACAAACCCCTCAAACTCTCTCAGACGCCCCATCGCAGCTTCTTCCTCCTCCGTCCTATTTGCCCCTGCCTCTCTCAGGGCCCTTTCCAGGCCGGCGCAGTGCCATCCGAAAGGCACTGAGGGGGTAATTTGTCTTAAGCTCCACTGCTCTTTCTAACAGACGACGGAGCTCAAACCGGAGGAGATAATAAGAAGGCTTCCAGCTTTAATCCTGCCGAGGGTAAACCGCTGCAGACCCAGTGAATCATCCCCTAATGCGGAGTGGAAAAACACACTCCGCTCTGCTGGAAATTGAGGGGCGGAAAGGAAGGCAAACTCACGGCCCTGAGAGAGAGGAGCAGGTCCACCCCGTCTGACATGTGGAGTCAGAGAGCGAGACGTATATACAGACCCAAATCACTACCAGGCTTTCCCTCCCTGATCCTCTTCTTATCTCTCTCTCTCTGTCTTTCCACCTCTTCCTCCGTCTTTCTCACACACATGCCCTCCACGTCCTTCCTCTCTTCCCTCGCTTCTCAGTCTTTGTCTTTCCCTCCTCGTCCTCCTCTCAGCCCGGCTCACGGGTGCAGTGCCGGGTTATTTCAGCTTTATCTCGTTTAAGCTGCAGCAGAACATCAGCTTTTCCTGTCAGAGTCTTTGCAGCTTGAACAGAGAGCGGTGCATCATCAGCGTATTACAGAAGCTCAGCTGTGGACGTTAGTGCACAGCGTTCTCTGTTCTGTTGTTTTCTGCAATTTCTTTGCAAATAAGTAGGCTACTAGCCTCTGCCTGGCCACCCACTGGTGAGTGGTTAGCCTACTTCACAAGTATTGGAGCACAATGACGATTAAATTATAATCAGTGAGATTTTTTAGTAGTATTTCAAGGTCAGAAGTTGTGTTCTCTCCTGAGTCTCCTACTTATCCTACTTGTCTCCAGACATTGCAAATTGCACATTAATCCTTACTTTAACATAATTAAAAATATGAGTTATGAGTTAATAAATTATGTGCATGCAAGCGGTGTTGGGTAACGTTACTTTTAAAAGTAACTTTTTACGTTCCTGCGTTACCTGCTGAGAAAGTGACGTGTTAGATTACTTTTGCGTTACCATGAATCAAACCCACTTTGCGCCTCTTTTCCACATGTGTGTTATATCATCAGGACGGCGTGTTGCCTGCTGTACGTCTACCTTTGAATCTATCGACTCTACCGTCACTGCAGAGCCTCGTTTACGGCCCATAATCTGTAACTCCGCAGCCTGATAACAGGAATGACAGACGCTGTATAACCTTTACAGCTCTTTATTATGCTAACAATGTGACAGTGAACTGGGCAGAGGCATACAGTATTAGGCACAGCTGTTTCCATGACAACAATACAACACAGGCTCTTAGTCCCACCAGTGTTGTGGAGCTGTGACTAGCTGCAGATGCCAGGAGGATGACCAGGAGTTGCTTTAATACTTGAGATTGTTACAGAAAAAAGTGCTGAAATTTGACATCTTAATGACACATTTCCTGGATCTCTCTCAGTCTGCAGCCTTTTGGAAACAGCTCTTTCCTGGAAACACATGAAAACAGAAGAATCAAAAGCAGCAGCGTCAAAGCAACCCTCATCTCTCGCACCTCCAGAACAGAATAACAGAGAGAAGCAGCACTGGAGCGTCCTCAAACACAAGGACGGGAAGTACTCCTGAGGTAAAGATGACAACAACATGACAGAGAAACACGAGAACACGCTCTGCTTTCTGTCTCACACCAAGTTAAAGTGATTCAAGGTGAGGAAGGAGGTTTTATTCTGCACTGTGAGATCCATCTCTCTCCTGCCTGCTTTGCACTTTTCATTATTGATGCCGCTGACAGACACCTGCGCCTGGCAGCCCGCTTATGTGAGAAGTGATCCAGGAGGTGTTAACTAGAAAGGCAACGGATTAAAAGAAATGTCCCTTCTGCTCCTCCGATCTCTTCTACTTCCTCTCACTTTGTTTTTATTCTGCATCCCAACGGAGGAAAACCGACACGTCTTTCAGCTTTGACTAAAATCAGAAAAATGAAGCGTGGAAACTCGAACTGGATCTGACAAATTGGACTTGGCACGCAGCGTATTAGGCACCCGGGACCCTCGCGATGAATGTCGCTTCCTACAAATAGAAAAACAGCGAGGGGGGGGAAGTGATAGAAGAGCGGATATGGAGGGTTTGTCAAATCAGAGCAGGATTGGGATTTGGACGCAGCGCTGGTTGTTGTCCCTGTGATCGTGTTCTTACTGAGCTGCCAGTCCAGTGAGTCCCAGCAGGACGGTTTGCTCTGATGAAAAACAGGAGCCCGGTAAACAGAGTGTTTGTGGATTTGACTCCTAGAGAGTGGATACGGATCATCTGTGGGGGTTAAATAAATAATAATAACAGAAGTGACGAAAGGTCAGGATATCTCAGCCTCCGCTGCTTTTAATTTGCACATTTTTATTTCAAAACTCTGATTTAAAAAAAAAAAAAAAGTCCGCAAAGACAGCTTAACCTGAGGTTGCATTATTCATTACGAGTGTTGAAAGACAGTATTTTATAAAGGCCAGGGTTGAGGAGGCATCCTTTCAAAGCAGCGGTTCTGACCCTTTTGGCTTCTGTCAGAGGTTTAATATTTATGTTATAAGTTCTTGACACTGATACAAAGACGTGAGAAGATTTTGACCTTTACTGATTATTCCTTTGAACATTTTACAACCCCCCAAAAAGTACAAATATGAACACAAATCTTATGCAACAGATCGCTCATTTTGTGACCGCTCAGATTCACCTTCCTGCCCCTTTAGAGGCCCCGATTCCACAGGTTGGGAACCGCTGCCTTAAACCCTGCAGGTAGCATCTCTCAGCGCTGACAATTAACCCTGATATGTGAAGGTTAAGAGCCCATTTTCAACCATGTAAGCCCATGTTAAAAAAAAACATGATTAGCATAATAATCTGCTTTGAACCAATCAAACCGCCCGGGAAGGACAATCATGCCGTTCAGTCCGCTGGCCATGAGCCAACAGTGTGCAGGTTTTCATTCCAGCAGGTGAAGGTGATATCTTCATGAAGGCGCGTTAATCAGTGAAATCAGCAGGTGGAGTCTTTGCTTAGATTAAATCCTGCACGCTCTCATCTCTCCCGTCTCACACGATTGTCCGTCCCTGGAGGCTAAAGCCACCGAGCAAATGGCTGAAGATAGACAGAAGACGTGCGGCTTGTGAGCATCCTGTCACGCACCCATGTACCGCCAGCTGTGCAGAGGCAGGCTGCAGCGAAAGCATTTCATGACAGACGAGGGACTTGCATGCACACACGAGTAATTCACTTTCCAAAGTCCATTAAATCACGACGCCGTGGCAAAGTGGACGAGGCAGCAAGTTTCTTACAATTATGTTCAAATTGATTTAAGTTATGATCCCAGCGCGCGGCTAATATACAAACATGTGGCGCTGTTTAAATATTCATCATGGCATCTGATAAACTGTTTTTTCTGTCAGTCTTGGTTTGGTTAATGACCTTTAACAGCGTTTGGTGTTTAAAAGACTTCTTCACACCTGAAGTCGTGCTTATTTCTTGTACACAAGCAAACCCCCTGTGCAGAATCTGAACTGACTCAGGCTGGAGATACATTTTTTAACCTCGCGTTCGCGTACACGACCGGCTGTGTCATGAACGTACTGTTCACATACTTGTCTCTGTTCTACCCGTGTTACCGGAGGATACCTCTAGAGGGCACACCAGAGAGCTCAGGCTGTATGCAACTACCGTATGTGCGGGATGTAATCAACAGACATGGCGACGCTGTGTTGACCCCGTCACATCCCCTCTGCCTCTACACTGCCCCTACTGGTCATGTGCAGACTGCATCTCGGGAGGAAGTGCACAGCTGACGCGCCAATTAGACGCAAGGAACACGTTGCAGCCATCATGCGATGCAAAAGCAGTTAAACGCGAGAGTATCTCCATCTTTAGTCCACATTAATATATTTTCTTCATAAAACTTTTATGTTTAGCGTTGTTAGCTAGGAATTCATCTCCTCCTATCTTATCGTGTAACAGTAGCCTACTGTTTGCTAGGTTCTTTTATGCTAACATTGTCTAAAGGTAGCTAGTGGGTTAACAATTTTGTTGTTTTACCTTGAAGTATGCCACAATAGTCTTTTTTGCTCAAGCGAAATCAATACAGAAGTGCCTTAAACCTGCATTCTTCCTAATGTCCAGCAGGGGGCTCTGATTCTATGAAACAAGACTGAGAAATGCCTCTTTTCTCAGTTAATTAAGGTATGGTCCAAATTCAAATAGAGGGCATGGCTACCTGTGATTGACAAGTCGCTGCCACAGTAGCCTGCCAACAAGGAGTATACACCGTGTTGTCCAAATATGGTCACTTCTGGTTCTAAAACAACAAGATGGCGATGGCTAAAATGCTCAACTCAAAGCTTCAGAAGAGCAGTCAAGAAACTACAACACTGGAGCTACAACCACATTCAATCAGCCTCATCAGAACATATCCATACAGGTGACATTTATTTGCTTCTGTACGTCCCATTAGTCCTCAGCAGGATCCTTCGATGGAAAATAACAGTCTGATATATTTTAAAGAGTCCTATATGTGTTTGGCATTTTGAAAAATCAATATTTGAGCCTCGTCAGGACGCAGAGAATCTGTATCTCATTGAATTTCATTACAAAAGCCCTTTATTACATTATTAACAGACTTGTGGCAGCCAGTACGAATGTAAGAAAGACGATTTTACAACAAGCCAGGGGTGTTTTCCAAAAGGCCTTGAGGGCAGGAAGTTGAGAAGCCATTTCCCCTTGACACAGAGCTCCAGAGGTCACCGCTGACAAGCTCCGACATCCTCATCCTCAGGTGGGGAAGACGGCGAGGCTTTGAAGGGCGAGCAGCGAAGGACACGCCTCGGGCAACAACGTCAGGAGAGACGGGGATGGAGCACGCGGGCTGTCATAATCAGTCCTAGATTACTTGTGAGAAAGCTCGGCCTGCGCTCGATGCATCACAGGAGCTGCCAGCGTACATCACTCATCGACACTCTTCACGGAGATCCAGCCATGTGAGTGAAGAGCAGCTGCGACTGTCTGGTTCTACCTGCCGGCTAGTTAATCTCCCGAAGACGGTCTGACAGAGGGTAAAGCTCAGCAATGAAACACAGGTTCAGAAAAATATGGAAAATCTATTGGCTATACATACAGTGTAGTGCAGTGAGAACACATACTGTGACCTTGTTAAGGGTTTTGTGACAAAATAAGTCAAAGGAGATGTTTAACTAGCTCCTAAGGTTAATACACATACATGGTTTTCATTGCCTTTCATTAAATCTTGTATAACTTGTCTTTAAAATCTTAACTACCTTGTATTTGTCTGCTGAACATCTGTTTCTAGACTGCAATTTAAGTTTACGATACCTCATTATTAAGCTGTGGTTCTGAGTGTGTCCTTACTGTTCTTGTTTAGATGACGTTGTGGGGACTCGACCCCTCACAGAACGCTGGTCCCCGTAAGGTTTTCATTCTCATTGTTTGGTTTAGCATTTTTTAAAAACACTTGAATTTCCTTTTTGAGGTAAAACTATAAAAACTGGCCATGAAAATAAAAATGTCTGCACTTTCTGAGGAATTAAAAAAGGGGGGGTTGGACATGTTATTGTGGCAACAAAGCTCCATCGACGCTTGTGCACTCAACAGAAACAGCTAGCCTAGCTTGTATTTACTTCTTTAACTTATATGTTTAGCAAATGTAGAGGTTTAAAAAAAAGAAATTGTGGCTAAAGTAGTTGTTATTTAAAATATGAAGTTATTTATAAACCAATAACACCACAGCCCAGGCAATAGCCTACTTTATCATCTAGCTTGCTAGCTAACAAGCTACAACATGTAATAAAGATATTTTTGTGTTGGCAAGTGTAGATTTTCTCTAAGCTAACAGTTTTCCAGTTCATAATGGACATATCTTAGTCTTGACTGAGAAATTGATTGAATATATATATGTCCATAAATGTATATAAACCTTATCTAACTCCTGCTATGATAGCTAAAATGTTTTAATGGTGGTGTTTTTAGAAATTTTAGGACAATTAAAACATTGCTGGAGGTTAGCCCTTAGTTTTAATTTAGCTGAAAATGTATAAATAATTGTGAGTTGCCCATTTAAGACAAGTAACTGTGTGTGTGCATGAGGCTGCTTAGTATTGTTCCATTCATATATTTTTAAGTAATGTTTGTTTTCGGTGATTCGGTGAAGTCTTGCAATAACGTAATTTATAAGTGAGGTTAACCATCCTATTGGGGGAAAAAAGGTGCCACAAATAAGCTACCATTTTTACACGCCTTATAAAACTTTAAGTAAAGGCTACACTGACAAAAACATTATTATCTTTTGCCTTTTTCAACCTTTCAACAGAACCAATAACCTTGCAATAAATGGGACCATGTGATGCGTGTTGAAATGTGTATGTCGGTGTATGTTCACCTCAACACTCTACTCTGCATAGAAACAACCATATCAATAAATCAAGCTTGAGAATGTGCATTTTCTTTCCTGCAGTATTTGCCCACACACTGCCTGTGCCCTCTAACTCTAAAACTGTAACTAAAGTCCTGCATGAAGACTTCCTCCTCCCAGTGAAGCAAAGCATCTCTTATCACCTCTGACTCCACATCCCCCCGACCAGCACAAGCAGGAAGAGAGCGGCCGTGTTATGTCATGGCCTCCCTGACCGAGCTCCAGTGATAAATGAGAGGACGAAGGAGCCTGTGCGAACTCCTCTGCAAGGACTGGATGTAGCTTTGTCATGATACCCCCAATTTAAAGCACTATTAAGCAATTTGTGACCTTTATTTCCAGCCCAGGAGGAGTGATTGAAACAATTATTTTAAGTTATTTCCTTCCACACAAGTCTGCAGCCATTAGGGATCCATCACAAGGGCAGTTTATACACTTGACTAGTCTTGAAAGTCAAATCCAAAGCTTGTGTATTTCTGCATGAGGTTGATGTCAGGATGAGGCTGGAAAAATCGTGAGAAAGCATCTTCTGAGGTCGCGGCGTACACAGAACAGCATGATGCATACTCCCAGGATTAGACACATTTGTTTTGAGTTGAGTATGACCTCCTTTAATCCGTCATGCCGCCTCTCCAGCCTCCCCGGTGCATTCATTAAGGCTGAGAGGCGTAAACAGATCGATGGCAACAGAACAGGTAGAAAATGGAGCCTCAAACAGGGTCAAATGCAATCACTGCTTACGTATAACATCACAAAAAATTATTACAACCCCTGACCCTGACTGAAAATTGCTTCAGTGTCATTTTTCATATACACACATTAAATTAAATCAGTGTAATATGCTTTAAATCATGCCTTTGAGACTGTTCATTTAGGTGATTTTCCCTTCGGTATCTTAAAAGGCATGCCTGCAGGCTCTTAACTGTCTGTTGTCACGTGTTGTGTAATCAGATGAAAGGATAATTACAGCCTTGTTTGGCGTTCTTGGAAAAGTATTTGCGTTCTGGTGTGGTCTTTAAACAGGAGGAAACTCATAAATGCACATTTCCTGCATTCCAGTGGAAACGACTGCCCGCACAAATGTTTGCAGTGGAGCCAGAAACACAAGCAGAGACACCAAACTATTACAGTGAGACGTTTTCAAATAACCTTTATGTAATTGAGGGCTGTAGAAATTTATTTTTTAATCTGTGGGCTGGACATCCCTGATTGACCTGTTGTGATTCTGGCTGCAGCTTATTGAAACTTTGATTAACAGCGTCCACACCTGGACATGCAGACCAACACACACCACATGACGTTTTGTCCTGAGGCCGGTGTAGCTCAAAAGCAGGAGCCTGAAATTAATTCTGACATCATATTTCATTAAAATTTGCCTTTGATGGATAAATCAAAAATTAAGATGTCATGTCCTTAAAGTTGTACGTAATTTATCGCCAACGCCAACAATAATAATGGAATAAAAACTCTTGAATTTCAATCTGCTTATAGTCATTTTTTTATTTGTAATATTGTGGGACTCTGGTTTGGATGTGAGGAGGTGAACTCTCTCTTTTATTTCCAATGGATCCACCCAGGATGAAAATATGTGACAAGAATAAAAAGGCAGCAGGCTTATTTTTTTAATTAAGAACTTCAAGCAAATAGTATATTTTATTAAAGACGCGAAGGTACTCAAATTGTCTATCCACATTTTCTGTAACACACAGGTTTAGTGGGGTGTTAAAGTCTGTAATCAGTCAGTTTTGGCTGTTTGGCTTGATAACAGTAGGAGTGTACATTTGAGTAGTGTCTTCAGTGTTTTTGTTTAGGCGACATTGTGGGGACTCTACCCTCACAAAATGTTGGTCCTCGCAAGGTTTTTTCTTCACAACTTTTGGTTTGGATGTCTTTGTTTTGGCCCTAAGGTTAGGTTGTTATTTTAGGCATTTTGCCTTTGAGAGCATAGAATGTATAAAGAAGTGGACGTAGCAAAGATGTCAGCAGTTGAGTCGCCCCCTGCTGGCCATGAGAGAGAATGCAAGTTCATGGCACTTCTGCACTGGCTTAACTTTTGAAACCAGAGGCTATATCCACTTTTATGAACAGTTTATGATCAGGATAAGTTCAGGGTTGCAGTGCAGGTATGAAAGTCAATCAAAAACCATAGTGGATGGGGCGCTGGTTTGGCTTGGTTGGTGTAGAGGCTACAGTCGTCGTCGTACTGATTGCAGGTTTGACTCCCGGTCTGCTTATCATATGGTGCATGTCATCCTCCACTCTACTCTCCACATTTTCTGTCTCTCTTCAGTTGTATCAAATAAAGGCAAAAAGCCAAAAAAATAAATGTATGGATGTGTGCGTACAACTTAGATTTTCTTGTTTAGGTGACATTGTGGGGACCCTACCCTCGCAACTTGTTGGTCCCCACAAGGTTTTTCTTCTCAATTTTTGGTTTGGATTTCTTTGTTTTGGGCTACGTTTAGGTTTTTTTATTTTAGGCATTTTGCCTTTATTTGAGAGCATGGAATGTATGACCAGTCACCAGTCGAGTCGCCCCCTGCTGGCCATTGATATAATTCAGTTTCATGGCACTTCTGCATTAGCTTCACTTTTGAAACCAGAGGCTATATCCACAGTTTTTGGCAGGATAAGTTCAGGGTTGCAGTGCAGGTATGAAAGTCAACCAAAAAGCTGAGTGGATAAAGCCAAAACTGGTTAGAAACCACAAAGGCTACGCTTTTTGGATTTGGACTAACTGACCCTTTTAAGGTGAGGAATGAGTCAAAACGATGTCATCACAGGTGACATAAACAGTGTTGAAAAGAGTGTGTGCAGAGTTAAAGTCTTTTCAGGGACAGGCAGGCAGGCTGATGACTTTGACAGAAGGGGATTTTGTGAAAACGGCTGGCCTGGCGCTTTCTCCGCAGCTGATGGATTAGACAAGCTGGAGCAGGGCTGCGAAGAAAAGCGGCCTGCCTCACGCTGAGCAAGTGCAGGTGTTTGCATCTGTGTGTTTGGCTCTCTCTGTGTGTGTGTGTGCATAATTTTGCTTGTCCGCCTTTATGATTGTGAGCATAAAAAATGCACCGCTTGCAGGAATTGGCTCTCAGGCCTGTGTGATGATGGCACAATAAAGGTTTTCTACAGTCAATACTCCAGTATAGTCCAATAATTTGCACAGGGCTATGCATCGCTGGGAACTATCTGAATCAATAAGCGGGTAAATAAATTAAACTGGGTATGGGACGGTTGAGGAAATAAGCCGCCAAATGGCAAAAACGTCAGTGAAATGGAGAGAGCAAGCGATTTGCTCCACCGCTGGCACCGACAGAATTAATTTCAGTTTATGCCTCTTTGAACTATCAAAACACACGAGGCTGTAAAAGGTGTGTGGGCGGGGGAGAGAGCAAACTAAAGCCAGAATCACTCTCCTGATGTAAAATATATGCAAATGTTCGATCCCACCTCCTGCAGCAGAGGTCGCCTCCCACTAGAATTGATCCTGCCACGTGTTATCCGCTCGTTTCACAGCCCTGTCACCGCTGACGGCGAATAATCTGTGCCTCAAATCTAATTAAGAAACAAGCTAATTGAGGATGAAGTGTTTTCCTGCTATAGAAATACACTTAAACATCCTCCTGGGACCGCAGAGGATCAATGCTGTCTTTATTGGGTTTGTGAGCTTTTGCTGATTTTATGAAAAAGTAGGAACAAATTTGATATGGCGTCTTTTTGAGGCTCTGAGGAAAACCAAGATTATAATAATGTGTTGTTCATGAACAAGTCTGCTTGTACAGACTGATAATCCCAGAGCTGACAGACCATAATGGCAGCATGATCAGGTGTGACAGTAGGAATTAAGTTTAATGTTCTTATTTAGACGACATTGTGGCGACTCTACCCTGAACAAAACGTTGCTTCTCGGCTGTAAATATGTCCGGAACATCTCACTGGTTGTAACTTCAGAAGCCAATATTTGTAAACACAACTGAAACTTTTTCAGTTTAATCCAGAAGCCAAATGATCTGGCTCACTAAAACAAGCCTGAATTGCTGGATAAGATACATGTGGAAAAAACTGTTTCTTTCCACCAACAAATAATCTACACAGGCTCAAAAAAGAAGGTGGAAATTTGGTGCCTAGTGGGACGTCTGCTTGAGGAGACTGAAAAGGACAAGTGGACCCGTCTGAGGGCCGCTCAGGTCGGAGTGGAGGAGCAGCGATTTGAGCGATTACGGCCGCAGTGGGAAAAGAGTTTGCCATTCTGAGTGGACTGCCAGGAATGAAAAGCCGGCTGGGATGTCTTGTGTCAGGGGAGGTTACCTGTCATCTGATGGGCTGCGGAGGAGATGAAATAGTCAGGAAGAAATAAGAGAGCACTTCAGTTTGGACGATTGAGGCCCTGCAGCAGTTTCACAGTCAAGATCAGTCTGAGGAGGTCAGGCCAAGGAAAGATGGTTAAGTGCTGTTATTTAAAGAACGCGATTGGGGCTTTGCGATTTTAAGCCCATTAGCTTAAACTCCCATATTACGCATTTACTGCTGACAATTTTCCAAATAACCAACGTTTAAGTGGTGAGACTATAAATGACGGTCCCATTTAGAGTAAAACTGTCAGGAAGTCAGGGTTTGCTTTAGGGCACCGCTACCTGTGACTGACAAGCTAACAATGTGACCAATCAACCAGGACGGAGCTCTATCATTTCGCCAAACACGGCCACTCGTGGCTCCAAAAAAAGCAACCAAAATGTTCAACTCAGATGTTCAGTGTGTGACATCATGGTGACTATGTTAAGTTTATTTCTGACTTGGAAGAACTTTGGTGGTAACATGGTTACATGACAATGTCAAAAGGCAGATGTTTAGTACTTGTAGGCTGTCTACCATCTTAGTCAGCACTTTAGCTTGTTTTAATTGGCCCACCAGCATAAATACAGTGTCAGGATGACGGGGAGAGGGACAATTGCAGGCCAGGGGAGTAAAACCGCAAGCGATTGAATGGGAGAAGAGAAATACTAAATAAATGACAAGCTAAAACAACAAGCTTTCAGTAAATAAGGCTTAGCAGCTGCTGAGCAGCTGACAACAAAATGAACTCTCAGAGTGCCCAAGGAAACACTACAAAACCGAAACACAATGGCCGCCAGGCAAGCCTTGAAAGAGAAACACAAAAGGGTTTGGAAAAGAACCCAGCACCAACAAACTACACTCCAAGAGAAACTAGAAATGGTTACAGGTTTCCGCTTCTGTGGACTCACACACCCCAACACAACAAGAGAACCTCTCCTCTGAAGGTGAGATAATGAGTCAGCACTGAGCACTGGAACCCAGGTATATATGTAGACTTCCCACACCTGGTCTTAATCAGGGGCAATTAGACACACACCTGACCCTGCCCTGAGCTGATTCCCTCACCTAACTCAAGGAGTGCCTCTCACACACAGCGAAGGCTGATTAGAGTGTGATTAGATTTGCAAGTACATAAAGAAGATTAAAAACACAGAGAAAGTCATCTTAATTCATCCCTCATGAATTTAATGCCAATCATCCGATAATTTCTCTCCAATTTCAATATAGACTTCAAACTTTATCTGGGTAAATGAAGCTTTCATCATGCATTTTGTGGAGGTACTGTACATCAGCATCCTGAACGCATTTGCAAGCAGGAACTGTATCGCCAACTCTTTCTTGGTTTGTCCAAGGACTCTGACGTCTGACATGAATGTCAAACAGCAACCTTTTCTTTGCAGAATGAATTCATCTTATCCTTCAAGGTCCATGTAAATGCGGTGGGTTTCATACCTTCATACCAGCCTTCCTTCTTTCAATCTCTTTTGCGCCCTTGGAAATAATTGTCAGACAGCTTTGTAGAACACAATCTCTGAGAATACATCACTGAACTACTGTCCTAACCACTTTATGAAGTGTCAGGTTGGTAATAATGGCGGCTTGGTCCTGGAGTGCATGAGTCTGCTCTTTCCAAACTGCTTACTGTTTGTTTACCTCCCTCGTTGTCATCTGGAGAGACTGACGCCAATTGATGGTTTACTCTCCAAACCACAAAGGTCAGACTGAAACAAGCCACTCAGCTCTTCTGGGGTTTGCACATCAAAAGAGCCTCCTGGAAAGACTCCAAGAAGTGTGTGTGTGAGAGAGTGTGTGTGGTTTGTAAACACATCTTTAATACATGAAAATGTGGGTGAGCTGCCACTATGCTTTTGGCCTGGCTTTACGGATCGATCAGTCAGTCAGTAAGTTGGGCCCTTGCTTTTTTACAGACTGAAATATCTCAAGAACAATTGGACTGATTGTTTTGAAATTTGGTGCAAACATTTGTGGTCCCCAGAGGAAGAATTAGGCTGACATTGTTCTATAACTGAACTTTCATTTGATGCTACCAGCAGGTCCAAAGTTTCACTTGTCTGGTAACATTTTCTTAGTGAGTTACTGCAAAATGTTCCCCTGAGGATAACCCAGAAGATTTTATTTATTAATTAAAAGTGTTCTTTTTTTAAGATTTCAGTGTGTCTGTTTCGGTCTGTACATGGTGTTTTATTTTGAAATGACTGGATGCTGTATGCTGTTTTCATGCGTCACTTCCTGTTTGGAATGATCTGCTCTGTTCAGCTTGACGCATGCTTGAAGCGGCCTCTGTCTAAAATAGAATTGGCGCGTACCTTTAGCGGAGCAGAGCAGAGAGACGCTTCTGGGATGTGCCGGAGACGGACCACAGCACGTGCTGCGGAAACATGAGCGTTGACTTGAATGGGCGCGATCGACTCCGGAGGTCGCGGTGCACACTGAACGCGCCGGAGACGGATTTCATGGACACAAGCCATGGCAATTAGCTAGGATATACACGCGTTGCATGCACTTCACCAAACTTTTTAGAAGTGAATCCAACGTTGGCAAGTAATGAACTCTTTGACATATTTTCCCGACTTTAAGTGTACAAATTTTTACTCGGATTGTAACCACGAAGTCGAAGCAGAAACAATCCACAGCTTTTCAGTTTGTACGGGGCAACGTCGGGTTCTCTAAACTACACATGGATTGCGAACCATTTGCAACAGCGCCACCTTTGGAGGAAGGCCTTAGGAAACACCACAATATTTTTCTGTTGGCTGTTGTGAATAAATGTTTTGCAATTTTAATGACAATAATCTTGTATTTTGCCCTCTGCATGCCTGTGTCCGACTACGGTCCTGACTCAACTAAGGTTGCATGAGTTAAATCAAAATTTGAGTATATTACTTTTCATAGCTAAGAACAGAGAACAAGCTGACCAACGCCATCCACCAGACTTGTGCAGGAACAGAGCAGGAAGTTTTGTCCACATTAAAGCAAAAATATGAACTCTGTGATTCTGTGAATCTGTGGATAAAATAACGTCCACGCTCTGCACACAGTCTAATAAACTAGATATACAAGCTTCCACTTTCCAGGCGTACGAGAAGAATGCAAATAGACTCTATGAACAGTATAAGTTTTACATTTCAGTAACCGGCCCCAATGCAAACATCCCTGTGTCCCTGACACAAGAGCACACTCAACAGAGCTGTAGTTGAAACTTTAACAAGTTCATCCTCCATAAACAGCAAAGTTTAATAAGAAAAACATCAAGTCAGCAGCGGACACTTTAATCCACCCACGTAATAAATAAAATATGAGAAATCAGCTGTGGTTTTATAAACTGAGTGATTATTCTCAGAGTTATGCAACACAAAACTTTCATAACGTTCAAGAGCTCAGAAATAGATCAGTCGAAGCAACAAAGGCCGAGATATCGTGACTTTTACTCCCTAACATGGGTTCTTCTTTCCCCACATCCCCTTTCATGAGACCCACTCTGCTTCCTGAAAGCTAACTTCTATCAAACCCAACATCTCCGCTTTGTAACACAGCCAAACAAATGAATACGTCTCTCTCTGGATCTGACTTCTTCTTCTGACAGATCCTCAAGAGACATAAAAACCACCATTTCGCAGTCAATCCATGTTTTTGATTCAAAACAACGAACTGAAGAAGAAAAACATTTTCATGCCAGAGAAACATTTTCCTCGCCGTGTCGCTCTAAAGTATTCATGATGTTTTGATGCATTACTGAACTAGAAGTGGGTTAGTCGGGAACAGGGTCAAAAACTAACTTCACTGTGCACTTCGTTTATTTATGCATGAATGGATATCAGTGCTGTCACGCATTGAGCTACGCCTACTATCAGTCTAAGCACTGGGATATATATCTGGTTAATTTTGGCTTCCTGCTGCAGGATAGTATAACTTAATAACTTCAGAGATATTTAGCACCCTAAAAAACAACGTCTACAAAGATTTTTAACAAAAAGGGCAAAAGCCAAACTACAGAAACGCCAACAATAAGGCAGACGAAAACAAGAAAACATGTAGGAACAGTTTGGATTCAATTACAGCAAAACAACAACAACACAAAACAAAACCATAGACTGTGTATAAGATGTGGGTGTAGCCTCTTAGTGTCCGGTCAGGTGCGTTTCAGCAGCTGGGGGATTTTCCAATGAGAGGGATGCTGCCTTTGCGTTGCAGAGCTCCTTGTGTTTATGAGGAAACGCTGTGAGCGCCTCGAGTTGAAAAAACTTCAACTCAAAGCAGAAAAGCGCCCGACGTTATAGGCGTTTTCTCTCATGTCCAATTGGATGAAAGGAGAGGCAAGCCTTCTGTCAGTTTACAATATAATGGTTAGGTTAATGACAGCTATGATTCAGTGGTTGCCTTAACAACAGTAGAAAGAAAAGGCGCAGCGAGCTGCTCTTTTTTTAACCGTAGGCTTCAACAGAAAAGGCAGTGTGGTGCGCCTCTGCTCTGTCTGATCGGGACCTTAGGGTGCGTTCACACCTGACAGCTTTGGTCCCGAATGTCTGGTTTGCTTGCACAGATGAGAACAGGCATTCGATTTCTGGTGCGGACCAAACCACCGGACCATGGTCCACCAGAAAAGATGGGACTCGATCCGTTGCCAAGCGACCGACGGTCCGGTTCGATTCAGGTGAGAACATAAACGGACTTAAAGCAGGACGTAATATACGAAGCAAACTAAAACACAGTGCATTGTTGACACTTGCAGAGACAGCCACACAGCCAGGCAGCGAGATGAGTAGAGGACAGACGAGGGGGAGCGACGAGGAAATAGAAATATTTCACAAATGCTTGTGGAAACGCACAAGAACACGGAGGTGTTCAAAGTGTTCAGTGAGAAACTAAAGGAGAGTGGAACTGATCGATCTGTGGAACAATGTCGGTTAAAGCAAAAACATTAAAGTCTGCGTCGTGTTGACTGGGACTGATCAGTGTGCTCTCCCTCTTTGTTTACATCGGGGAGTTTTCCCACGTGGAAATTCTGACCAATCAGAGAGCAGTTTCCTTGCACATCAGAACTTAAGGTCCGCTGGTAAAAGCTGCTGTGTGAACACAAACCAAACTTTGTAACAATTTGGTCTTTGATTCGGACCAAACAAACGGACTTCAGGTGTGAAAGCTGCCTGTGAAGCTGATGCAGAAGAGCATTTGCTTTAGCTCCACTTCCTCCTCCAAATATGGTCACTTCTAGTTCCAAAACCCAGGATGGTGATGGCAAAGATGACAAACTCAAGACTTCAAAAAGGTAATCCACAAACTGTCTTATATACAGTCTATGGCTAAAACCCAGCAGGGAGAAGACTGTCACGTCTCTCTGTTCGAGGCAGACCTTTGCTCACACATATATTTTCACTTTGGCCTTTGCTTCGAGCGGGGCAGATGGCCAAACAGACCTTGAACTACTTCCAACTTTTTCTTGAGAGACGACTCATTTGTCTGGCGCATCTGTTGTGAAAAACAAGTGTGAGAAGTCGAGACGATCCGCCACTAACTGCACAATAGAATTAACAGGCGTTCACGTAAGGTTGGAGAGGGCTCATCTGGGAGCAGTGAGAAGAGGAAAATAAGGTTCGTAATTTAAAGGCTGTACCGGCTTCCTTGCGTTTGTCTCATTTTCTTCACAGAGGATGCCCACGAGGTAACGATGGCATATAAACAACAGATGGTTCGCTCTATCAACAGCCAGCACTCGGCTCCTCCGCTCAGCCCTCGTGCAATTCTTTGAACTCAAGTATTGTTTGCTGTAAGTGCAGCTCGAGCCGGCTTCCTTCCTCCCCGAGCTAAAGTGCAAACATGCAGTCATTTCCCATCACCCCTCCTGCTTCACTCCTGGAAATCCCTCTCTGACGCCGAACAATACCCCGATTCCCTCGTGCAATTACACTTCAAGGACTTAATCACACCAGTTGACACTCGCCTCTTCTTTTGCCCCGGGATTCTCCTTGTTCTTACTTCTCTGATTGACTTTTTCGCTCTGACTTAATTACTGATTTAATAGACATGGTTTTTCGTCTTCCCTCCTCGTTCGCCGCTCCGTGCCGTCAGTGTCTTCTTATCTTGGAGGAGGGGTGTCGAGGGTCGCGGAGATGCCCATTAAGAGAAGGCTTAATTAGGAGCTTAGACATCCGAGGCTCATGTGTGGGAGAGCTCTGTCAGTCTGTACGGAGACTGCTGGTGTGATGGGGATACAGATGTGCAGGGAAAGGACAATAAGGATTCAGTGTGCGTTTCCTGCAGGCGCCTATTTAACCACTATCGGGCCTTCTTATGTAACAGCTAACATCCCCTTTTTCACCACAAAATGTTCATGTTTTAAAAGTGCTAAAAAATCTTCCAACACATTTAATAATTGATGAATCCGTTTGAAGCACTTTTGTGAGGTTCCAGTTTCCCCAGAGTGGAGACTCTGCAGCTTTTATGTATCTCGTATCATCAAAGAGTTAAAGATCTTTAAACGCACCACAGACAAAACCAACTAATAAGTGATGACACGTTTGGGCTCCTGGGAAAACGAGGGCTTCGAATTAATGAGAAAATAAACTTTATTCATGCAGCTTTTTGTCCCGCTGAAGAAAAACTGAATTTTACAACTCAAGACTTAAATCGACCTTTATATGCTAACTACAGCATGCTAACACAAAAATGAATACAAATGAGTTCAGCAGAAGTTCAGCTACTTTGTACGACTATGAGACGCAAAAGGGAAGCAGTGAGAAAGCGTTTTGTTTCTCGACTTTGGATAAGAACCCATGAGATACTTGAACGAGTACCCAGCTAAGAACGTTATGAGAATGTTGCTTGCGATAAAATACAACAATGAACTAGCACAGAAGGGTAGGAACGCAGAGACTTATGCTGCGCTCCAGACAACTGGGAACTCAAGTTTTTCCGACCTCCGTCTAGAAAGATTGCTCTGGAACGCCAAAGTCCGACTTTTGAACTCCCTGAGTTCACGAGAAACAGATTTCTGACGTCACACGACAATGGCCGCACTCACGAGAGGCACATCGTTAATGGTAAACTATCAACTGAAAAGCAACGTTAATGCCTGCATTTAATTAAAAAAAACACTCTCACATAGTAAGACATGTTCTGCATGAAAATGTTTACAAGAAATGTCGCTGATGTGATAAAGTAGCTGGTTACTATGAAAGTTTTCTTCTCTCCACAAAAGTTATTCTGGAAAGGTTAAAAATGCAAAAACAACAAATTAAATTGGCTGAAGACTTTTTAGCCAAAGAAACATCAGTCCGTCACGGGCGGCCATGTTTTGTATTTACGTTTGGAGTCGTGCACCTGCAGCGCTCTGAGCTCGGAATGTCTGGAATTTCTGGAACGCAGCATTAGGCCGTGTCTACACATACATGGGTATTTTTCACTCCTTCGTTATAAAAAACGAAAATCCTGTCCACACAAGCTCGGTTATAAAAAAAAATCCCCGTCCAAACGAAAACACAGAAACACAACAGAAACACAGTCATGGGAATGCCACCCCAACAGGCGATTGATATAACCCGGTTATGCAAAGAAAAAAAAACATACGGGGTAATTTGGGACAGGTGGGATGAAACAGCATAGCGGAAAACAATGAGGGCAGGGCACGCAATCTAAAAGGCGGGAAAACACACAAAGACAGGAAGTAAAACAAGACATGACACACATGGGGCCAGAACTTACAAAATAAAACAGGAGACACTAAAACCAAAACTCAGGACTGTGACTAATGAAACAGGAAATGAAGACTCTGAACAAAGAAATACAAATAAAAAGCATATGAAACAAACCAAAGACAAAAAAAGTGACATATATACATCATTTGTGGATCTATATCTAGAAAAAGGCCCATATGGAAATAATTCCTACAACAGTGGAGGCTTTGGAGCAGCAGATTGTAACAGCTCACACACTTTATTTTCAAAGATCATTTGTTCAAATCCAGTTAAAAACATGTTAAGCAGCCTGAGTTTCATGGGTCAGTACATGAGAACACATTTCCTTTCATTAAAACCATGAAGAAGCGAAGGTGATCGGTAATGTTCCCTGCATGGCGGACGCTGTCAAAATGTAAATGAGGGCCTTTGTACCTTGAAACACCCACCAGTCATGAGCTTTGCATGTGTGAGCGCGCAGCCACCTCCACATGCACACACACGATAATTAACCTGTCATTACCCGCACCTGCACACAGGGAACAGAATTGATTTTCCTCCTCGTCCGTACGCTGAATTTGCCCGCTAAGTGGGGGTCATTTGCTTGAGCTGTCATATTTCAATTTGTTTGATCGTCGCGGGTCGGACCGGCCGGCTGCAGCAGAGATTAAATACTTGACATTATGTATAAATAGAAATGAAATACGGCGTCGTCTACTATTAGAACTGTGTTATCTTAAATTAAAGAAGTTCTCTGCATACGTTCCTTTCCCTGTAGTATTTCAGGGGTCTTTATGCTCGAGGCTCTACTTTCCTCAGGAAGCTGAAACGGTCTCACCTCCCACAACACCTGCTGATTAGCTTCTATAGGGCCACTATTAAAAGCCACCTGGCCTACTGCTGCGCGGCGTGGTTTAACACTCGGTCTACCAAAATTCTGAAACTACTAGAATGACCATAGCAGTCATTTTGACTGCTCAGACATTATTTGCATGTAATTTGGATAATCAATAAAAAGATCTAAGAATTATTTGATGGAATAGGTAAAAAACACATCACATCACAAAATGAAAATGAAATGAAAATGATCACCATTATTTGTCTGGCTTTTGCTGTCATGTGTCTGGAGCGAAGTTCATTTGCGAGTCGCATTATGAAGTTCCTCCGTGACATCATCTCATTGGTGCATTTGTTGAACAGGATGTTGTCAGTAGTTGTCATTTTTGCCTCTCTCGGGTTTTGAGTGAAGCTATAGCTAGATTTTAGCTTCACAGAGCATAAAAAACCAAACAAACAATAGAGCAGGAGAAAGAGCGGGAAAATGTAGCAAATAGTGAAATATGACACCCCTTGTAAAAAGCATGCAGTCAATTTGACTGCTATGGTCATTCGAGGTAGTAATACTCAGATCTCTTTTGTGTTTTGAAATTGTAATGATAAAACAATGTTAGAATAAAATATACACACATTTAGGAAACATCAGGGTCCTATTGGTACATAGGTTTTATTTAAACAAAGTTATGACGTTGCAAATTTTGAAAGCAGTCTAAATGACTGCCTTGGTAGTTCGAGTGTTAACAGCTGCACAGCAGAGGACAAGAAGGACCTACAGCGGGTGGTGGAGGCGTCAGAGTAGGTTATTGGGAACACCTTACCACCCCTCGGTGACATACACTGGCAGGCTCTGTAAGTGTATTATAAAAGACCCCTTCTCCCCCTTCCCTCTCGGAGATACAGGACAATCAAAACAGCTTCCTTCCACAGGCGGTTAAATGTCTTCCGTTTTTTCCCTCGCTCTATGACTCCATCTTTGTGAAACTTGCAACACAGAACTTTGTCCTCTAATCCTTTCAAATATTTAAGTTTCAGCTGCCTGACATACTGTAGGACTGTTCTCTGAAAAATTGATATTGCTTTTATTCACTCTGTTGCACCCTGTCACCCAACGCTGCCTCCTACAAATAGGAACCATAACTTTTTTTCTCATCTGGCGCCGGGCTTAAACAGACGACTGTCCCCGAAGCTTACGCCAAGAATACATGATACATCCTCGAGAGCGTAATTCTATAGTGATACAAGAAAATAGTTCCTGGCGTTAAATACAACGTTCCAGTGAGGAAGCTGGGACGTCTGACTTTGGGACTTTGATAAAATAAGCAATTAATCGGCCGTGCAGGTGAGAAACTTTAGTTCTTGAGTTTGAATCTTGTCTCTTAGGTAGACGGATTAATGCATGAGGGAAAAGTTGCACTCACTTATAATTACTGCATGTTGACAAGCTGCAGAGATGTTATATACTGGAGCTGAAAAGAAACTTATCAAAGCTGCAACTTTCAGGTTTTTTTCCGCACAAACAGGCTGCTGTGAACTTCCTCAGATCTGCAACGCTTCATTCTCTACGCTGCACAAATTCTTATTCAAAGAAAATGAGAAGAATATGGAAATTTGAGTTTTGTTTTTGTTGTGTGGGAAGAGTTTATGTAGCATGTCACTGAATTACCGTGTATCTTCAAGGTGCGTTATTCTGCTGGTGTGCAGGAGTGAAAAAAAAAGTTATTGATCCATCCAGGGAAGAGTTTTTCTCTGAATACTGATGGGCTCAAACTTTATTTATCAGCAGCAGAAACAAGGATGATACTGACTTACGCAAGAATGTTTTGAGTGAATTTGATAAAAGTATCACCGGAAATCGATTAGAGAAGAGGTAAAGGATAATAGTGGGTTTAAATAACATTATAATACATATCCTGGGAAAATAAATTCACTTTGTCTCAAATTTTTCATATTTGCATTTTTAACGTTACATTTTGAAACATGATTTTTAATGCAATGCGCGCAGACCTGGCAACCTACAGGACGCAGCAGAGGCAACACCGGAGGCAGCAACATACTAACATACTAACATACTACTAACATACTGCAATGGATGACTATAAAAAGAAAAGAACGGTGGTTTGCAAGGTATGCGCTCCCGTCACTTTAAAGCCCACAAAGAAAGGCACGTAATTGTGTCTGTTCAGCTAATTTATCAGCCGGTCAAGTGTGAACTAGAAAGCTTACATTAAGTTTAAGCTGTGTTAGCCTAGCCTCGAATAAATTATGTGTTTTAGTGAGAAGAGGTTTTTGGAAAAGACAGTCTGGGGACTAATTCGGGGCCCTATAACCAGGTAACGTTTTGTTTAATTGTTTATTTAGGAGGAGTTATGTTAAAAACTCTACTTTTCATGACAGCCGTCTTTCAAATGATTTCAATGTGGAAACTGGAGTAGAAAATCAGAATTTCATACAACTTGACTTGTGACTTAATCGAGTCGAGTAATGACTTGACTTTACTCGCTTGATTCTCACCACAGTGACTCAGGACTTGCTTGTGAATTGAAGTGTAAGACGTGTGACTTACTCCCACCTCTGCCTTTTACCCTCTTCAGCTCCCCTAAAGCAACAACAGTGTGCCCCTGCTAACACCAGCTAACATTAACCAATAACAGGTACCCAACAACCCAGAGTCTAACTCTAAAAGCAGAACAAGAATGTGAGAAAACTCTGATGTATATGGGCAGGGCATCTGATTTATAAGAGGATCTTTATTTGGTTTGCCCGTTAATCTTGCCCGCCAGCTTGCTCGCTAACATTTGCTCGACAGCTAACATAGCAAAAATACCCAATTCAGGGGCTGAATCCTTCTAAGGACAAATTTGAAGGCTGATTGCGTCACAGCGGCGTTTCGAAGGCTGTCCAATTTCGAGGGCTCCTTCAGATGTGGCCGACAAATGCATCCTCCTTTTCCTCGGCTATGAAGGATCCATTGGGTGCATCCTTCGCAGCCCAAAATGTCCCGAGGTTCATGGAGAGATGGCAGACTTGTAAACGTGATCTGGCAGGTTTGCTGCGTATAAATCAGTTTATCGGCAAACATTTCAAAGCAACCAGCGGCAAATCCATGCAGCCTAGCAATGCTACCCTTAGCTTGTATGCTTGCTAATGTCATCTCTGGATAAAAGCTGAGTGGATTTGTTCTCTACTTTGACAAATTACGTCACTAGCTAATGTGATATAAAAAGGACCTAAAGCTTGAGCTCTACAACAGGTTTTGGTCTTTTAATATTTCTGTGTCTTCGACCTTTAAATAACACGAAAAAGCTTCTTTTCATAAGAGCATGAAATCGAGTCACTAGCAGAAAAGCAAAGAGCTTGTGCAAATACTGGAATTAATAACAAATCCGGAAATTGAGGGGTCCATACTACTCTTGAAAACAGACCCTATTCCGCAGTCATTAAAATGAAGGACCCATCATTAGGAGTGGATAGAGCCGGCTGGTGGAGGCTGTGCAGTCCATGGTGAGTGTGCTGGTCATCATTAGCAGCTGCCTGGGAGGTATAGAGGTGTTTTTCTGCAGTGAGGCTGGGCGGCAATTGGTCCCTGGGGAGCGTTAATTACCTCCCGCACAGTATATCAATAAATATTTGAGGCGAAAAGAGGTTCCTGAGGGTAAACAGAGAGAGCCTGCTTTCCACCAAGTTCACTCAACCATGAACGATGTGACTTTGATGAATAAAGCTACAAGAAATAAGCTTTTTATCTCTCAGTGGAGTCCATTTCTTTTGGAGGAGGAGGTTATCTGTGTTTCTTTGGATTTCACCCAATAAATGTCAAGCAGTATTTCTCCACTAAAAGGACATTTATGTGACCGCTGCAACAGCCAAATAAAACACTTGTTATTTCAAAATAAAAGCTGCTGGAGTCCTCGTTTGTATTCAGAGCTTTTGCTTTAATAGTTCACCAAAAAACAGCTGCTGCCTGTGTCGTCAGCCGCCGTCGACCCGACACAAACAGGAAACTACAACAGGAACTTCACGGCATTTTTACAAACACACAGGCACAGAAATGACAAGCCTCCTTTCTACGCTTCTACAGTCGTCGCTCTTTCTGTTAAAAAAAAAGTGGCACAGGGCAGTTATTGATTTGAAAAATCAACCTTTACAGGGTGCAGGAGGGAGAACAGGAGGCATGGTATTCTCTCAAATCACAAGAAAATGTCATGAAACTGAAATATGAAGAAGAAAACACCCTTCTGTTAAAGATCACGCGTGTAGAGAATATTCAGTCTCATCCTTTGTGACCTTTTTATTGGCGAATGTTAAATATAACAAGGACAATATGGATGTATATGCCTGGTTTTATGCATGACAGCGTTTTCCAGTGTTTGCTTCCAAACAATGATGGGATTTTACCGCCTTCAAATCAATAAACCAATAAATCAGCATTCAACAGACACTATAAGGGCGAAAAGATGGCCAAACCTCTTATTACATCACGTACAGTCCCTCATTCATGATAGATTGGGAGAGGGAAAGGTGTAAAGACAGGTTCGTTTATCATGGCTGTGTGGATAAATCATTAAGAGCATGTTAGTGCCGTTAACGCCGGTTTGTTTCCTGAACGAAATCTCCAATTAAACCAGTTGTTTAAGCTACAATTTACTCCAAATTCCCTGTTTAATGTCCCTGAATCAAAGACAGATGGCTTTAGCAGTGTTTGGGCTACATCCCCGCCATGACGGTAAACCGATGATTTGGAGGTTTCCACTGTGGAAGAAGGTTATAAGAGGCTTTGTGTTAGAAATCTCCTTGCAGCTGAATCTGTTGGCATCATAGAGGTCAACTGGAAAAATGGGTGTGAACAAAAAATAGCTTAAAAAAACATGAAATAAAGATTTTTTGTGCTGAAGATCCAATGAAGCACCAATTTCAGATTAAACAGGAAAATGTTGTACAGCATCAAATGTCCATTTGAGTACGGAAGCGGGGTTAAAACAAGATTGATTGGGATACTGATGATTTTAAGGGTTTCCTGGTAGAGATACATCGACCAACCAAGTAATTGTAAACCCAGTATAAAGTAAGAAAGTTGCTGTAATGTTTCATAATGTATTAAACTAAAGCGTCATGAACTTTGTTTAAAAGGTTTTTTCTTTATGTCAGAGTTTTCTTGTTGGTTGCCACATGCCAAAAAGCATCTTCAGCCTCAAGAGCTGGAAAATGACCAAGTTTTACTTTACAGCCGACAGAGCGCCGAATGCTCTCAGCTAAAACGTCTCATAGCACCAGCAGATCGTCTCTCATGGATCAGTACTGCTGTGTTCCAGTCTCGTCTTTCACTAAATTTGCAAAACAAATAGTTGGCCTGTTGTACGCCGATCGCTTTTAAAAACAGAACATGGCTTTGCAGGAAGATTTGAGCTGCAAAAAACTCCAGTATGTTTCGATTTAATCCATTCACCATATTCACACAGCGGCCATTTTCCTCTGACTTCAAACTCAGGAAATGCTGTTATAAAGTTGTACTGCTGTGTTCCAGGTTGTACGCCATATAATGGTAGGGAACCTTACAATCAATAGTGAAAACCCTTTGGGACATTGGTCCATATTTCAAAGTAAAGCAACGTACTTAATAACCCATAGTTACTGTTAGACAACAGGCAATGCTAGCATTCATGTGTCTCCTAGATAATTACATTTGACGTGAGCTAACCTTATGTTGCGTGTGAGTGCGTTAACTAGCCATACGTCCCAAGTTAGCTATGTTAGCTAGGAATTTAAGCCTTTCCTTTTGATACTTCCAAACTCTAAAATTAGCTTTCAGCTACAGAAAGTGTTACCCAAAATTTCTGGATCAGTTTGTGATCAGTCTGGAAGCTGTGAATTACGTAGGATTGTGAGAAACCCAAAATCTGTATGACTTACAACCTGTAACATATCAGTATGAGCATTTGAGCTTCCCACCCTGAGCATGATGTCAGAGGAAAATGGATGCCTTGTAAATAATGTCCAAAGTCTTGAAAGTGGTGAAATCGTGCTGATATTGGATGCCAGATCAGAAATATTAAAAGAAAAAAGCTACAGTATGAACAAAATAAAATTAAGGTTGGGTTGAATAAGGAGGAAAACTTTAACTTTGGTTTAAGGCGGTAAAATCATGCTAATTAAAGAAATTAAGCAGATTAAAAAGCCTCAGTTTGAACAAAATAAAGAGGAAAACTTCTTTGTCCCTCTATTACTTATTTATTAAATGTGTAGATGTATTTCAAAGCGAAGGATTATCTTTAAACAAACAAGTGAAGCCAGGTATTTAACCTTCCTCCTTTTGTGCCACTGGTGCGTTATGTTCACTCTGAGTGCCCTGAAGTGTACTGAACATCACGTCCTGTTTGTTTCTTTTCTTTCAAACTCAAACCAGACTCTTTATACAAACCAAGTAAAACATATCAACAAACAAAAATTATCTGAAAAAGACAAGAAAATTACAATCATTCTGTACATGACGAGACTGCTGTACAAAAGAGTTCACCCTGTTTGTGTGTACTGCACACTCCATTGCTTTAACAATACAGTAAACAGACAAATTGCTCGCCTCAACATATAAAAGTGAAAAGAAAGAGAAACATCCATCTCTGCGGATGTGAGAGATATTCAAAAGCAGATAAATCGATACAGTCGTCATTAACTGGAACCCTGCAGCGCCGCCCACTCCTGACCCGTTACTGACCCATTACTCACACACATAAAACACACACCATCGCACAGTTGAGCCCATATCCACCCGCTTTCTAAATTAAAGGACGATATTAAGATGAAGGGGGTCGATAATGTGTGGGCCGCCTGGGAGCGAGGGTCTGGTCAAAGCTGGAGAGTCTGTGTTTAGAGGGCGATGGTGGTCTACAGGTCAGGGTGAAAAGTAGATGGACAGCTGATCGATGAAAGATAACACACTTAGCATCGGAGGGAAAACTGAAACACAACTGTTGCCTTGAATTCCCAATTTTCCTCAGTTTATTCTTCAATTGTTATATAATACAGTTTGACATAATGCTTATTGGCTTTCTAACCAAGAGTTAGAGATGGATATTAGTCTTATTTACAGGGCTTAAGCTAGGCTAGCTTAGCTAGGTTAGCTTAGATTAGCTTAGCGCAAGACTGGAAGCAGAGGGAACAGCTACCCTGGCTTGCTTTAAAATTAAAAATTACTTACTGACACCACCAAAGCTTACAAATTAAAAATAGTAATGTAAAGACTATGTTTTAAATTGTGGTTTTATGGGGAGTTGCGAACAGTAGCTAATTCATGTAGCATGTAGCTCCCAACTCCCTAAAACCAAAAGTTTTGGAAGCAGGGGACACAGATAGCATTGCCCCTTAAACGTTCAAAAACAGAGCTACAGCTAAAAAAATTGTGTTATCTTGTTTATGTCCAACAAAAAAAAGAAACTAAGATGTGGTTTATGGAGAGTGCGATGCTATAAGCTAACTTCTGTAGCATATGTAGCACCTAGCACAACATAAAACTTCTTGATTTTCTATAGCTTTAACAAAATGTTAGTGAGCTTTAGAGGTGTTTTCAAAGTTTCCAGGTTTTTTAACATGGTATAGAATCATGCTAACTATGCCCCTGTTTATTTTAAGCTAGCTCACTAGCTAGTTGGCTATATGAATTTCCTCTGTGCTTTAGAGCGACACAAAGATGCAGGAGTAGTATGGATCTAACTCTTGGAAAGAATATAGATAAGCGTACTTCAGAAAATGTCAAACTACTACTTTTATATAGGTTTGTCCAGTTGTTTATAAAGTATTCAAACAAACAATTATTTTTGTAAGATAGCCTAGCTAGCAGCTACATGAAGGCTGCACAAAGTTGCCCTCCATATTCAAAATAGGACAGCAACTTTACAAGCTTTACAAAGTTGCCAAGTTATCCATGAATTTTGCTGATGGATAACCAATGTTTGTTAATATTTGTTTTTATAAATGAAAGAGTAATTGTTGAGAAGAGAAATTGTCACAAACGGCTACAAATGATATTGAATTAACAATCATATAAAACAGGAAAAACAGCAAATGCTAACAACTGAGAGGCTGAAAACATCAAATGTTTGTCAGTGTTGCTGAGTTATTGACCAGTCTCTTTGTTTCTTAATATTTCAGCACCGTTTTGTACTCCTAAGCCATAATAGCCCCCCATGTTTTAACTTTGGCCCGTACTTTGCTTGCATGAAGAAGCAATACAATCCATGTTGTGTCTTTTTTTGAGAACCATCATACAATGGTTCTGAACAGGAACGGGTTGTGTGCAAGAAAGTAAAATTCAATAAAAGCTGCGTTGATTTTAAGTTTCCCAGATGATGCCGGACGTGAGATTCCCGCAGCATCTGAGAACGGAGAGCAGCCAAGTCCGAACTCTTTGTACTGCTGCACCAGCTGGAGGCGCCGCACTTGGAACATACACTCAGCTAAACAACACTATGATAACTGATGTACTTCTACCAACCACAGACTAAACAGGCAATCCAAAGGCTGTGAGTGTGACTGAGTGTCGGATCGGCCCCTCGCCAGAAACACATCGGCTGGCCAAAAACATTTCTGGAATAATTCCCAAACTGTTCTTCGGAGAAAATAAAAGGACACGAAGAGGATGGGAGTTTTGGGGAAAGTGAAGGTTTGTATCTCTATTTCCATTTCAATTTCAGTCCCAATATTAAAAAAAAAGGGGCACAATGGCAGACTGTTTGTGGATCTCCTCCCTGCCCTCTTCTTCTGTTTCTCACTTCGTCGCTCTGTTGTTTCCTTGGATGCCCGAGATGTGAGTTTAGTCCCCTCTCCTCAGCAGAGTCTGGCCCCGAGGAGAGGCAGGGCTATTTGGGGGAATCCAGAGGGGGTCTGCAGCAGTCCGTGCAGCCTCCCCCCACCCTCAGCCGCAGGAAATGACAGTGAAGCGTTTGGAGATGCAGGACATGTTGTGCAGAACGATGCCCAGGAGGAAGAGCAGCACGCACGCCACGAGTATCACCGTGCACACGCCGGACCACGTGGAGCCCTTTCCTCCGGCTCCCACCGGGCCCGTAACTCTCCTCTCGCTCTCAACTCCCTCCAGCCCCACCCCCATGCTCTCCAGACTCATACCCAGGCCCAGGGGCTGCTGCTCGGGCACCGTCACCACTGTCACCCCCTTCTGCTGGCTGCCGGGCAGAAAGCGACATCCCAGCTCCCCCGGCAGGCCGAGCGCCCGCTCCTTGGCGATGGGCAGAGGCAGCATGTAGCAGCCGTTACTGGGGAGGCGGATGAAGACGGGCGTGTGCTCAGAGGCGTGAGGGATGGCGATGACAGTGATGATGTCCGGGTCATCAGGGAGCTGGGAGACTGACAGTCCCGGCGGGAGCTTAGTGACGCCGCGGCACCAGGGACAACGAATCTCCTTCTGGCTGCTGCGCATCTGGGTCAAACACACCGAGCAGCACGTGTGCCTGCAGTCCAAGAGTTTGGGCCGCCGACGGGGGCTGTAGTAGTTAAAGCAGATCTGGCACTCTAGGATTGAATCTTGGGAAAGAGTCTCCATTTTTTAAAATGGGTGGGCTGTCCTTTAGAATACTCACTGACAGATGAAAGCAGGTTGTTTTTAGAGAGGTAAAAGAGGGGTTTGTAGAAGGTTGTTAAAATCCAAAAAGAAGCTAAGAAAGCTCCAACGCTGGATCAACGTCAGTCCACGACCTTTCAGTGACGTCACAGCTCTTCATGTTCAATCATCTGCAACAGAAGAGAAGAGAAAACATTGGTTAAAAACTGCACCTTGGTGATTCTGTGGACTAAAAACTGATGTGAACACTGATATAAGAAAGGCCGACAAACACTTTCTGTGGAGATTCATGTTTCTTACTCTTACAGGCTGTTTTTCGAACGGCAACTGCAACTAAATCTCCAAATAACAGTTAATAATGCAAATGCTTGTTGCCAGTTTTGCCCCAAAAAAAGATCAAAACCATCAAACATGGTGACTTCTTTTTTCTGTAACCCTTCAACCATATCCCCTCAGACTGTTGTGTATGCATCACTTTAACCTCTATCTCAAGGTGCTGCAGGGTATTGTTCGAGTTATATATTTGCTTATTCTGTTTATTGATTCTGGTTCTTATTGTTTCCCGATACCCGGGCGTCAAAGGTTAACCAGAAACATCTTTGTTTTGTTGTTGGGGTCTTTTCTAGTGAAGCAACGCCTCACTGTGTAACGCTGCCTTTCTTTCACACTGTCAAACTGCTGTGACGTTAGCCATGCATGCTAACGCGCTAAAAGCATGATTCAAGGGAGGCAAGGATTCATGGCTCAAGGGCGTCCTTTCAGTTATAGCTGATATACATGATAAACAAGAGAGATGCTCGAGGTGAGCTGCAGAGCACTGTGTACAAATACCATATATTAATGTCTGTGTTCACTTTATGGACTTAAATGTGAGTTATGGAAAAGCCCGAAATGAGTTATTAGGTGCTAAAGCATCCAAACAACAGCTTTGTACGTTTGATAGCTAGCTAACTAGCTTGTGTGCTAAAATGACTTGCTGTCCTTTAGTGGTGTGCTGCGTGAGCTGTCCGTATCGAGCCAACTGTATGACTGACCAGTGCATATTCTGGTCAAGCGCGGTTACACTGAAGACGTACAAACATTTGATTTTAAAACGCCGAGGGATAACTGTCACTCTACAGGCGCCTGCTCTCACTGCAGGGTCATTAAGGTTCAGCCTGACTGACGGATACATTGTGTGCAACACAAATGACCTAATGAGTCATTATTATGTACAGCACACATCATGCTTTCCAGCTGCCTGCAGTCGGGGCGGGTTCATGCGACCCCTCGCCTCAGTATCTGTGTAAAGTATGTTCACCGTCTCCTTCAGGCCACAGACTCCATAAACAATTTCTTTCTCCTCCTACTCCTCTTGCATAATCACTTCTACCGTGTTAATCCATGCAGAAGCAGTGATGGTTTGCTTTTACAGATGATTAAACCCTGTCAAAATAGCACCGGGGAAACAATGAATACCAAACAGGGCCCTGCAGATTTTATATTGTTTTTTTTTCTCCGCCCAAATTGTCAAGTGTGAAAACTGCTGAGGACGAAAGACGACTAGACTTCTCTCTCTCTCTTTCTCTCTGCTGCCATCTCGACAGAGCCGCTGTCCCCCCGGGCGAGAACGTGGGCAGACAGCGAGAGTGAAGAGTGAGACAGATGGAGGGGGGAGAGACGGAGAGGAGAGAGGTGATAAAAACAGGGAAAGGTGACCACTGATTGCCCTGCGACATCATACATCTCCGTCCTTTATCAAAAACAAGATCTCAGGCAATTAAACCGCTCATGGCGCCCTGTGGGGAGACAGATGTGGCAATGACAGATAAGACTGTGTTCACACCAGGCGAGCTCTGGGCAGTTTGGTCAGTGTGGACTCTGTTAGTTTGGTTCATTTAAAGGCGAGAGGTTAGAGACTCTACCTGAGGCGGTGTAAATAACTGCAACAAAGCAAGGTTTAGGATTTAGAGCATAGATGCTGCTTATGAAACCTGAATCCTTCTGAAAACATTTTATCGATTTCTCCATCTATATCGACGTCCAGGACGTCATCGCAGCAGACTGAACAAGGTAGCCAAGATGCCCTTGTCCACAGCCACGTCCTATAGCTCTGCTACTAAGGCATTCCCAGGAATCATGGAAAAAATAATCCCTCCAGCGAGTTCTGGGTGTGTCCTGGGGTTTCCTCCAGGTTTCTCTGATAAGAACGGCTGCTGGGGAAACGTCCTGATTAATACTGAGAGCCAAATGAACCCATTTCTTTAAGGTCAAAGACGCAACAGTCGTACATCAAACTCTTTTCAAAACTATAAACCTGCTTTTAAAACCATTACCGGTACTATTAATATCTAGCTTCTAGGGATGCACCTCTCCAGTCCTCTGGATTTAAATAGCTTCCTAAGTTGTGGACATTTTCTACCTCAGTCCTGTCATGCTATTATGGGGCGCTAACGCCAGGAAAAAATTAAATTTCTCTCTGTGACTTTGGAGGACGCTTCACGCTCCCTAAGATTTTTGAGACGATCCACCGGTATATTCTCGTCGTATTTCAGATTCTGCTCTGAGCCGTTGCCTGCAGCGAAAGCGGTAGTATTTCACTCCAGCGTCTCTCGCTGGGTCGTTCCTTTCAGAGGGAGCGGCGCAAGTCATGCTGGGTGTTGTAGGAATGTAGAATGGGCGAAACTACGAGCTTTCTCCACAGCTATGGCGCCAATTTCATATATTATTGCTTCTATTGATTACAGAGAACACCAGCTTTGACTTACAGAGACGGATTGCTCCTTTAAATATAAAATGTACTTCCTTCATGAAAAAGAGTGTTTCTGCCATCGGTTAGTACATTTATTAAGTATAATTAAGTATAAGTTATTAATGGTTCACCACTGCAATCCCTCGCCTTATGCAATCTACAGAAAATTGGTATCCCTGGGTTGAGGGGAAAAAAGTAATTCTTCGACCCTTTCATGAACATTTCAGAAAAACGTTTTGAAGTTTTGGACTTCCAATCTGCTTTGAAGGTCATTTAAATATTCTTGCTGAGCCATTTCCCACTACAGTCCATATTGAGCATATACAGTATTCTAACAATGATTGATCGTACTGACATGGAATGTAGTGGACAGATCAAAGCCCACCTCAGGATGCTCAGTTTGATGATACCATCACTTTTCCATCTAGCACCATCATCAGATGGATGTCGTGTCCATCAGCCCTAGCGGACGATTTGCGATAATTAGCACATGTTAGCATGCTAAATTTAAATATGGTTAACATACTGCATTAGTATTGTGATTAGCATTTAGCTCATAGCACCACTTGTTCTAGCCTCACAGAGCGGCTCTAATGGCCGTGGTCTTGTAAGGTTTCTTTTCTTCTGAAAATAAAAGACTTCAATGAAAGAGAAATACGTTTTTTTAAATGAGACTAGGATCTATTGTTATGTTTGCTCCCTAGTACAAGGGGTCCATGACAGCAGAACAGTAGGTGACAGTAGGTTATTTAGCTATGTTGCTGTCTGAATGTTTTGTGCATTAACAAATACAGATCTCAAGTGAGAGAAATTAACTTGTAGACAAACTGAGATGCCTCGTCAAGGTGAAATGTGTGTGTTCAGTCAGCAGTAAGACGACAGGAAGTGACCTAAGGATGCAGAGTTTTACGGGACAGATGGTCAAACACTTTCCCCCCACAGTACTTGACTGAATCCTCATTAGCCTGTTAAACTCCACAGTCAGATCGGCTGTGGATTTCAGCTTCATGTTCGTCTCCTTCCTTTGCCCTCAGCAGCAGCTCCCCCCGCGGGTAAAACACTCCCTCCTCCTGCCTGTCAGGTCCAGAGGCCAGAACCTGCACTCCTCCTTACCTCCTCGCTCGCTCTGCCTCCTCGCTCGCTCTCCAAACTGACCTAGTTTCTCTTCCTCACCGTTACCGAGTCAAAGTCGAGGAAAAGCGCAGAGAAATCCTGGCAGTTTTATGGAGAAGTGAGGAGAGAGGGATACGAGCGCAGAGAAAGAAACCTGCCCTTGAGGGGGGGAAACAGCTCAGGGTATTACTGAATCCTTTTCCCAAAGATAAGGATTAGCTTTGATCTGACATAAATGCTTTGTGGCTCAATATTCCCATACAGCCTCTCTCTCTCCCTCTCTCCCTCTCTCCTTCTGACCGAGGAGCTTTTCCTCCTCTACTTTGCATCAATTCTTCATACGTTACAGCAGGTTATTTCTCTCCTCTCTTCCCCCTCACTCCTTTCCTTTCCACGATTTTCTTTCTAACTCATTTTCTATGAGTCAAGGACGGAAAAAAGCCGCATAATAAATACAAAAATATATGAAAATAGAAATATTAGCCACAGCAATTACCAATTCCCATGAGACAGCATTTCCTACTGCATGGAACATCAAGTTAAACAAGTTAATTTTGAGCTTTGCGCCAACTAAACTGCTTAAATTTAGTTCAGGTAGACACAACGGACATGTATTTCCCCGCACAAAAATATTGTTTTAAAGAGAATAAAGATCATTATGCAATAAAACGTATCAGAAATATCACTGCTACAGGAAATTATTTGATTAATGTGTGATGTGTCTGATTTTTTGGTCCAAACATTGTCAAGAAATACTTAAAATGTCTGATACTATTTTTAAACCTCTGTCGAATCAATGGTGAATGTTTATTATCAGAAATTATCAGCCACAAAAAAGGCTATAATGGCTGCAATGTAATCCTTTGGGGCAAATGCGCCAGAGCAAATTTCGTCCACTAAAAGTTCTTGTTGTTTCCACTGACAGGCTCAGATTGTTATTCTAAGTGTCTGACAACATTACAGAAAGGATCCCGACAGAGAATAACCCTTTTTGTTAAGAGTAAGATGCTGTTTTTTAAGTGGAAACAGAGATTAGATTGCTCTCTTCAAAGTCACCAGACCCCATTGACAAAAACGCTAATTTTACCTCGAAGGACACAGGAGTTGCAGGTTTACTGCCTCAAATGGTTAATGTGTATGTTTAAATGTGTTATAGGGGATGTATTTTTGTTCAGGTGCATTTGCCCCAAAGGTTTTACAACTGACGGCTGGAGCAATTCCAAAGCTTTTATTTCACCTTTTAATCAATCAGACCCCATAAATATGCACAAATAAGGCCAGGACGTTACTTTAAGACGTCATACTTGAGGATTTCATAACACTTTTTCTTTCATTGTTGCTTTCAAAGTCCACTTTCTGCAACCTTAGAGACACAGTAGTCACTGGGATTGGAGGCGATTGTCTGAGGGAACAATGAAAACGCAGCCGAGCAGTTTAATTCTTCTCAGAACCTGAAGAAAATAACCCTCTGCTCCTGAGAAACGCTCCGAGTTCATGAAACAACTCAAGGAGCAACCTCTGCCGCAACTTAACAATATGATTTATCGGTGAGCTGTAACCAGGGCAGCCTGGATAAAGGCTCAGATAGTGACCCATTTTCCATCACACCTACACAACAAAACACACCCCTAAAAAGACCCTGTAGCGACTTTAGACATCCAGAGCTTCACGAAGTTGGTTTGAGTTGAGATTTTCAACAAATAGAAGAAAAAAATTGAAGGAAAGTTTAGGATTTTATTAGTCTTATCTTCTTTTTTTTGTAAAAGCGTGACTCTTCATTCTACCAGAGCGATTTTGTGGAGTCATCAGGGGTTCAGGGAAGGACGTATGATTAAGTAATGATGCAGAGTGACCGAGCGGCGGCCGCCACCACACCAACATGCCTCTGGTCCACTAAGAGTTACCAAACACACACACACACACACACACACACACACACACACACACACACACACACACACACACAGAACTGAACAGAAACACACACATATCCACACTCAATTCCTCTGGGCCTCCACACAATCAACTGAGGAGAGAGTTCACTCGTCCTCAGACAGAAGTTATAAATAACCGCTACAGACATGCACAAAGACACACACACACACACACACACACACACACACACACACACACAACTTAATAACCTACCTGCACGCAGCAGGGGGAGGTGGGCTGCAACATAAAGGAAAAACCTGGAAATCTGCAGACCATGAGCTGGTTTGAAGACGAGAGGACGATGTGCACTGTGATGTAACTGTTCATATCTGCACGCTGGTTCGTTAAAGGACATGTTTACAGTAAGCAGGTGCAAAGTAGATACCTGAGATATACAGGGTTAAATTTTTGACATACAGTAGTTAGCTAGTTTTAAAAGAAGGCCTCATTTATAAACAGTGAAAACATTTTGCTTACAGTGAGGGTTTGAAATAGTTGGCTAATGAAATAGCTAAATTAGTTTGCTAAAAAGTAGCATGATGGATGAGTTGGGGAGACAATAAGCTAAGCTAGTAATGGCTTGTAGTTGAAAAAGTTAGCTTCAAGAAGGCTAACAACGTGGAAACACACTTACAGAAGGACATCAGGACAACCCCGCAATTGCTAACAGACTTCAAGCACTTTAATTTAGAGCAAAGTAAACTGCCGATAAAAAATGTGGACATTTAGAGGACGTGATGTTTACATTAATGTAAGGCTGCACACACATTAACTTTATGAATCCCGTTCAGAACCATTTAGAAAATTACACTTAGATGTAAGTCATGGTTACAGGTTTGTTTTATCCATGACGACTGGGGTTTAAAGATCTTTTCACTGCACACCCTAAAAACCTCGCAGAGTATGCCAGAGCATGTAGGACTTTTGGATGCAGCCTCTCTGTGGTGATGATGATAAATTCTTTCATAAAATTATTGGAGTGACACCAAGTGGTTCTTGGCCCACAGCCGAACATTCATCTAAATTGCATTGAAATCTGTTGGCAAGCTCTAGAGATATTTTTACAAACCACCAGACAGACACAGAAATAAAAAGGACTGAAAACTCAGTGGCAGCAGTCAAAATAGAGTCAGGACTGACTCTCCACCTGAAATCTTAAATGATTTTTATTCACATTGTCCATCACACATTTTGAAGGCTGTATTAATGTTTATTAAAGTAAAGATAATTAAAACTGTTAAAAATACTAAATAAAGCAGTTTCATGTTAGAATGTAGTGTCTCTGAATCTCTCTAGAGGATGCACCATGTCTTGGGAGGCTGCTGCTAGCATTAGCTCAGCTTGTTTACTTTAGGATTCCTAAGGTTTTTACTTGAAGCAGAATTAACCACAGAGGTCCTCCCCTCTACAAATTAATCATTCCAAGTCATTTAAAACAGTTAAATGACTGAATAAAGCAGTTTCACGTTAACAATCAGAGTTTTTCCGATGTTCTTCAATGGACACAGGATGTCCGGTGAGGGGGCTGCTAGTCTAGCTGCTCAGCTAGTATTTATGAGCGTGTTTTACTTAAGGCTTCCTTTCCAAGGTTTTTACCAGAAGCTGAGTTAACCACAGAGGTCTTCTCCTCCACAAAATAATCAAATCAAGTCACCAGTTAAAACACTACATAAAGCATCGTCATGTTTCAAGTCAGTTTTTCCGATGCTTTTCAGCGGGCACAGGATGACCTCAGCTTGTTTTTATGAGCATGAAGCCGAATTACGTGCACAGGTCTCCGTCTTTACAAAATATTTGAACCAAGTAATTAAAACCAGTTAAGGCATTGAATAAGGCAGTTTCATGTCAAAAATCTGTGTTTTTCCAATGCTCTTCAACAACAACAGGTGAGGTGAGAGGGCTGCTAGCCTAGCTGCTAGCCTAGCTGCTACTAGCATTAGGGCAGCCTGTTTTATGAGTGTTTACTTAAGGATCCTTTACAAGGTTTTTACCTGAAGCCAAATTAACCGTTCAGGTCTCCTTTTTAAAAAAAATATATGTGAGGGAAATTCTCCTCCTGAAGATAATTTGTGAAGAACAAGCAAACTCAATGTTATGAATCAAGTCTCTTTACTTACATTTTACATGCAGCATGGAGAGAAGTACAGCAGTTCTCTCCCTTGCTGTTGCAGTGTTCAAGCTTATATACAACATCAACAACCCCCTTCCCCATCCCCACATATTCTAACAAAGTCATTAAAACCAGTTAATACACTAAAAAAAGGCAGTTTCACGTTGAAAATCTGTGTTTTTCCTTTGCTCTTCAGTGGACAAGGGATGCCCAGAAATGGGGCGGCTGGCCAAGCTGCCAAAAATGTCCATATAACTGATGTCAGGTTACAATTTTGATCAGGAATGTCCTCATCTTAACTGTAGTTCACTATAACCATCATTTTCTTTCTTTCTTTTTTCTATTTTACAAAAAAACATTCCCTTTCAGCTCAAACAATGCTTTGCAGTGGGAGGCATTCATGTACATTGGTGAGTAAAAACTGCAGAGTAACTGGCTTCTGTCGCTATTTCAGCTGCAAAGCTGTTTGATCCATCGATATCAAATACATTTTATTGGAATCCTTTATCGAGATCGTTTTATTTCCTGGCCCTTTATGAAACCATCAAAATTGAAGCTCAACTCTTCTCCGATATAACACTCCTTTATTCCCATAATGTGTTCAGCCATCTTTTGTTTTTCATCAGATATAAAACACTGACAGGAACGAACACATTTCCTTCACCTCACTTTCAAATATTGCAGAAACAATGAAACAGCTGCATTTGGAGTCTGTCCATGCGATTTGTGGCATCATATTTCTAATGAATTCCTTTACGCTCCAACATTCACTCATTGCATATGGCAGATAAATGCATTGTGTTATGATTAAGGTGTTGCATGTGTTGATATTATACTAATTGCGTGTCATTTATGTACTCAAATCAAAGAATTAAAGCTGAGGTGGTAAAAAAACGATTAATCCTGATATATGTTTCTAACATGGGTTATTTGTAGCATCATAAATGTTACAGCACAAACAAACATGTCAAATCAATTGTGTTCTCCTCTTAGTCTTGACTGTGGGCAGCGTGCTGAGCCAGCATTTGCATGTTGCCCTGATTTCCTCACCCACACATCAAATATTTGGATGGGAGTCAACATCTCTTACAAAGTAGAGCAGCTAAAGTGCAGGAGCTGCGGTGTGAGAGTAAAGGGCAACGGCAGCTCCTTCACCGAGTGTCCGGCTGCTTTTTACGCTCCACAGTCCCCCTGTGTGTGTGTTAATCCAGAGCTCATCAATTAACTTAAACTGCAGCTCATTTTTCATATATGTTTAATGGTGACTGCTCAGGCGAGAAGGGCAGAGAAAAGGCTGTCCTTGACTAAGGTTACAGTGTGAAGTATGGATGTGTGTGTCTGTGTGCTGATGGTCATTGTTTCAGAAGGGCTGTTTGCACTAAGTCTCAATTAAAGGGTCAAGGTTAGGTTTAGCTAAGAATAGGGATTTGGCATTAAGTTGTGGGTTAGAGTCTAAAAAAATTAAGAAATTACTGAAAAACTGTCACTCATTTCTAATAATTCTTCTAGAAAAAGAGATATCTCCAAATCTTGGTGCTAAAGTAAAGACGCAACGTCTTAACGGGGAGACTTTTAAGGGAAAAGAAAGTCAAAGAACCAACCAACTACAAAAGACTGGAAAAAGGTGTGAAAATAGTGTCTGAATCCAGAGAGTTAGCAAGGCACCATATCTAGTTCTAGCTAGTTCTTTGCTGGCTAGTTAGTTAGCCCTTAGCTAGTCAGCTTCAGCAACAAGCAGTAACTATAGGACCAAGCTATAGCTTAAATACACAAATTAATTTCACTGCACCACTTTTCTTAGCTGTAACTGACAAGACTACAGAACTGGTGCTCGCACGTTCCTGGCTTGCTAACAGGTTACTTTGCAAAATAAGTCAGTAACGTGTGCAGTGTAGCTTGGAGCAAGTTTCTGGAAACATATCTAAAACACACACGTAAAATGTGTTGTGCCACTTATGTTTGTTCCTAAATGTTCTTTGTTTTTAGCAAATGTGACTTGAAAAAGATGTAATGTATTGTCACTTGAGCAACTGCACTAACAAGTTGGATGACAGTCTGTTAGCAGAAAGCTAACTTGACTAGGGCTAGCATCTTCCCAGCTGGCTGATATGTCAGTACATTAGCAACCATCAAGAGCCACATATTTTGGCAAGACACTTAGAGAGTTACCAAGCCACCATATAGTTCTAGCAAGTTCTTTGCTGGCTAGTGAGTTAGCTGTTAGCTAGTAAGCCACAGCAACATGTAGTAACTATAGGACAAAGCTATATAAACCACTTTCTTTTTACTTAGATGTAACTAACTTTAGCAAGCTTATTCAACTGGTGTTGTGGCATGTTTCTGCTTGCTAACAGGTTAGTTAGCCAAATACGTCAGATACAGCTACTTCTGTTTGTCCTTAAATGTTCTTTGTTTTTAGCAAATGTGTTAACAAGCTGGAATTTATTGTCCCTTGAGAAACTGCGCTAGCACGCTGGATAACTGTCAGTTAGCAGCAAGCTTACACGACGAGGGCTAGCATCTTCCCGGCTGGGTTACGTGCCAGTATATGAGCAATAATCAAGAACCACCATATATTTTGGCAAGACAAATGTTTCAGTTACTTTCTAATGTGACTAGGGCTTTAATGTCTCTTCTTAAATGTACTTTAATTTAAGTATTTGTAAGCCTGCTAGCAAGCTAACGTTGCTACTTTGGTACTTATCTTGATGGCTTGTCAGGGAACTGAGCTCTGCTGCCTTCAGACTATGTGGCCAAAAGTTTATAGACGCCACTATCTACGTACTTTTGTGAACTTTCAGGTCCATTTGAACATATTTTCCCCGTTAGATGTAAAAGATGTTAACTGGCTTGCACAGAGCCATGACCTCACCCCCATCCTACAACTTGGGATGAATGGGAACACTGAATAAAATACCTTATCATCCAACCCACGAGTTGATGCTGTTATAAGAGGAGATTATGTTGTCTGATAAAACTGAGTGCTTCTTGTATATTGTTGTGACTGAGTGCACTTATGTATTCACCACCACCGACTCTGACGATGCATTGTGTTTGTGTGTGTGTGGGCTGAGCACAGATGGAGCCCCTGATAGAGGCCTGTGCAGCAGACCACTGCAGGACACATTATGGCAATTTCCAGCTTGAGGAGCCAGCAACCGTCAGAGCTGGCGGGGCTGCTGGATGAGCTCGGCCCCGCACATCCACCCGAGCGTGACACGAACGCCTGCACCGCTGGGACGCCCGCCCAGCAAGAGGAAAAGGTGAGCGGCGGACGGTGGTGTTCATACACTGCGGCTCTCCAGGTACTTGGATTCATTCTCTAAAGCCAATATTTGACTAGAGAAGACCTTTTCCTGACTTAACAGCAAATTCGCGAGGGGAAATGGAAAGGAGAGGCAGCGCTGATTGAATTTCCTCTCTGGTCAGAGTGTCCACAAACACACACACCACACACCGAAGCTGCTTCCTCTACCAAAAGACCTTGTTTAGGCTGTACAATTGAATAAGTTTAAGGTAGTATTAGAAGTTAGGCCTATTTTATGAAGAGCTTAAAAGTGGTTACCCTTATAGAAATGGTGCGCCAGTGCATTCATGGTGTTTCTGCCTGTTGTGATTTCATTTCTTGGAGTATTTTCCAATGTCTCATATCCCCAGAATCTGTACAAGCTGAGCTAAAAGGATAAGTAAGTCAATTGAAGGTTGTGTGTGGAGCTTTTGAACTGTAACGCTAAGGAGCCATTTGTTTCGTGCATGCACGTTTTATTGGTACAGATTTAATATTACTGTTTCGACTCCAGCCCAAATGTAATTTGCTGTCCTTATATTATCAAAGGAATGCATTAAACTTTCTAGAAAGGGACTTTTACTTTGATGAAAACTACTAACAGGGTAATTTTAAGACCACAAAGGATGCATTTTGACCACACTGTCAAAGTCATAGTGGTATTTAAGTATGACTGATCATCAGTAGAGCCGATACAGCCGAGAATTAATGCTTTGTTCAGTACTTTCAGCTACGATTCCTCATGATATAGTTTATTAAATTGACATGATCTCGATTCGCATAAGTGGCAGATAAAGGACGAGTTACACAAACCTTTTAAAAACTGATTCATTCCTTGAAGTTTTTCTGAATATTGACACAAGAAAGGATTCTCAAAGGACAATATACAGTCACGAGGCAGTCTCAGTGACGTGAGTATGCTCCATTTTTAAAGGAGAAAGCCGCTGTCAGTCACAGCTGGTGTTCTCTGTACTCAATAGAAGCAATAATATTTGAAATTGGCGCCACAGCTGTGGAGAAAGTTGTACAGCTCATGGTTTCGCCCATTCTACACCCCAGCGTGCATTTCACCCCTCCCTCTGAAAGGAACGGCGTGGAGTGAAATACTACCGTTTCTCTGCAGGCAACGGCTCAGAGCGGGACAGAATCTGAAATACGTCGAGAACATACCGGTGGATCGTCTAAAAAATCTTCAGGTCTGCAGTCGACATTTTAAACCTGACGATTCTAAACGAGACATGACATCGGAGGCGGGCGTCATGGATTGAGGAAGTGTAGTTTAGCGAGTTCCCTGGCCTCCGCCAGATGACGCGTTTTACGTAGTCTGGTGGAGGTTTTCGAGGGCCACTAAAGAAGCGGATAGCATCCTCAGACAGATAGGAAAATTGCATTTCATAATGGCATTAGCTCTCCATGATAGCATGATGGGACTGAGGTTGAAAATTCGGCTTTAAAATAAGGCTTTGAGATTATCTGAGGTTAAAGCTTGCCTTTAATTCTGTGCAATTCTGTCACATGTATTATTTAAAAACCAAACCACTGAAAATTTAAATCACATTAATGTCAGCTGTGATTTGTTTTTGACGCTCTGGGATGAAAACGGGAGGATGAAGCGGAATTGATAGAGGAAGGAATGCATTTTAAGTTTGTGTTTTGCCAATTCAGGAAGTGATGAGATATGAAATCCACGACCTTAAAGCTGAATGCATGTTTGTATGCAACATTTGGGCTACTTAATTCACCAATATTCAACTTGTAAATAATGTACATGTAAGAGTTCAGTCTGTGTATGTGGACTTGCATACCTGCATGCATGTTAGGGACTTATTGCTGTTCCTCCTACACCCGCCCATCAATCCTCCTCGAGGTCACACAGAGTGCAAAAGCTCTCTTCAGCAAAACAAATCATCGTCCCTCTCCGCTCTCTGATGAAAGGCGTCTCTGCACTGAGAAAATGTGCGATTTTCAGCGCAGATGAAAGAGGTGAACGCTGTGATTCCTGCCGCCGGAGGCCTGATCTGCATCTCCAGATTCAAATGAAGATCCTGGAGACCTGAGATAAAGGCGAAGCACGGCAGCTCTGCCCCAAACTTCAAACAACAACTGACACTTTTAATTAAGCTAATCTGCAAACTATGGAAATGAGGATTATTTAAAAACTAGCAGAGGAGGGGAGTCAACATTTTGTGCCCATTTTCAACTCAAGCATTCTCAAACACAAAGATGAAAAGCGAAAGTGTCTTTCGATGAGTCATAACTCTAACTTTAGGCCATAATGGGCTTTTTCCTCTCATGCTAGAAATCATTTTGTGGAGTAGATCTCGCTGTGGAATGAAACACTTCGATTCACTTATTAAATAACAGAGTTCACCACAGAGAGGGTGATAACATTTACCGCTAAGGACAGGCCTCGGGGCTCTGATTCTGCAGACGAGCAGCTCTGAGGAGACGTTTGAAAAGCACCACGTTTGTGCAGATGTTCTGTTTTCTCTGCTGAATCTGTGTGGGCGTCTGGTTTGTGCTTTTAAGTCTGATCGGAGGCGGTAAATAAGAATCATCCCCGGCGAGGCGGCACCTGAGAAGACAGGTTTCAGTACTGTGCATCTTTGTGCAGCTGCTTAAGTCAGCGCAGCAGGTAGCGAACGAACCCCGACCCGTGTTTCTCTGACTGAGTAGGAGATCATTCGCACATCGGCGAGCAGCACAGCATGAGAGAGTGCGTGTGGGTTTGCATGGATGTATGTGTGTGTGAATGTGGACTTGTGCGATGGAAATGCTAAGAGGAGCGATAAGAAAGACTCAGCTTGAGTTTAAAGAAGCTCAGCAGGTAAACATTCAGGGAAAAAACTGTAAAAAAAGACTTTCTAGAGGCTGAAAAACAGCCGATTACACATTCATCACATGCGCCGTCTTCTGTTCAACCTTCACCTCGACTTGCGGCTACGCTTCAAGCTAACGCTTTCAAGAGTGTCTCACTCAGTTTGAACCTCAGCCGGGACACGTTGCATGTTGCCAGCAGACAGACGTCGTCATATAGCTTCTGTTTTGTCACAAGGTTCTCGGGGAAAAAGACCGGAGGTGGAAGGAGTGACGAGGTGACGGCGGGGATCATTTTTAGAGTTGCCCTCGAACTGTTTTATGTCACCTTGTCAGCATCAACACCTCGACGTCTTCAGCTGGCATGTTGACGTGTTAATTAGAGGCAATCCCAAATAAATGAGGCAGCAGACATCATCTACACATATACACACAAATATATATGTGTGTGTGTGTGTGTGTGTGTGAGTGTGTTTTCAGGTTGTCAGGTGAAGAGCATCGGTAACAAGCCAGAGGAAACCATACATAAGCCTCCTTATAGGAGTATGTTCACAATGAACGGCCTATTTTTGGAGTCTTTTTACGCTTTCTGACAACTTCGTTTAATTTAAAGTCTAATTATTGAGCATCTATTTTACATGTCAGCATATTTTAACTCATTGTTAAGCATGTATCACTGCATCAAACTGCTTTACAAAGATGTGAAGAAGTAACTACTTGAACAGCGATGTTGAGAATGGCGACTTCAATCTAAAGTATAAGATATAACATATTTTAAATGGTATGAACTGAGAAACTGTGTACAAGTTTTAACCAGTTTACCATTATTATTAATGACCATAATCACCAGTCTTTTAAAAACCTTAAAAGATTATCTAGACATCGAAATGATGCAGGAAAATAAAGTTTATACACAGATGTTTATTTCTATTTGAACTAATGAGCTGCTTCTATAATTAAATACATTTAAATGTGTGATTAAAACACAGTTTTGAAGCACATCTAAACACATGTATTCCAATTATTGCCTCCTTGCTAAGCTAAGCTAACTGGCCTTGCATTTAGCTGGATACTCTATCTAATGCTACCATTTACTTTAACATAATGATTTATCTTTTAGTGCTTTATTTATGTGAAGAAGTTGGAGCATTAAAATTTGTTTTTAATTATAGAAAACGGGTAAACTAGCTTTAGCAAAGCTACTGACCAGCTAGCCTTGACAAGCGCTAGAAGCCTACAGTCACTGTTTTAAACTGTCTCTGTTTGCAAGTCCTTGTAGAACATTTATCGGTTTCTCGCACAAAAGACGTATTTGATGTTATAGTGATAAAAGAAGACGGCCAGCCCGGAAAGATCGTCTTAAAAATGCTAACAGTCTTAGCTAACAGATGCTAACAGAGGAAATCGTACTGTGCTCCTCTAAGCGGCCGCTTCCAGGAGACTGACAGGAGAGAGTGTGAGTGTTACTGCCGTTACCAGAGCTGACATCCAGCTGTTTCAGGGCTGCTCTGTAAATAGACCTCACTGCGATGGTTAATGATTTATGCAAACTTTGAAACACTACATGTCACATTCACCCTTTCACACACACATTCACACACTGATGGCAAAGGCGTAAGTGCCAATCTCCAATCAGTGTCTATACACACTCACCACCAGGAGCAATTCAGGGTTCAGTGTCTTGCCCAAGGACACTTCGACATGTAAGCGTAGCAGTTGGGGATCGAACCCCCAACCTTTCGATTGAGAGACGTCCGACTCTACCCTGAGCCCGAGTAGTTAGCCAACAGTGTTTTGGCTTTGTAGCGCTGTATAGTTCTGACTAATAACACGCATGTTCAAACGTGTCCTGTATGTGGTTATGTACGTTAAGAACAGATTAGTTAAGCTAACAAAGACTCGACTCCTGAAGAATAATGACTATAGCTTCCGCCACACCATCAAGCCCTGAACCCCCACGAGTACACACAAAGCAACTCACCCAGAACGGAACAATCTCGGTCCGACTCGGTCCAATGAGTCATTCCAACAATGTCACGACAACAGAATCCAGCCTGAAGAAAGAAAACATACAGAAACAACATGTTAACATCCACTTTGAACAAACACAGCCGTTCTCCTCTCTCTCCTCTCTCAGCAAAGGTTAATGGAGGCCCGAGGGAGCACAATACGTATAAAATCGCTTCTCTGGAGCAACTCAGTGAGATGCACCTACAAGTTGTTTTCTCGGTGCAGGTTACGAAATTGTTTCAGCATTTTCTGTGTCCTTATTCTTGGCTCGTTTTCCAAACCAAAGAAATCAAAGTCCATCAGTAAAACCAGGGCACGAGACAGAGATGTTTTTAAAACCCACTTCAGTCGCTGGTTTAACTTTCATGCATTTATTTCCTGCTGTTAAAAGTCACATTTTAACCTTTTGGACTGACTCTCTCCTCATTAGCTCTGATTGTGTCAAAACCTCACTGATCCTCATGCATAACAGCTTTCTATTTTATGCAATTAAGTTAGAAAGTGCCAATTAAACAGGAGAATATCAAAGTGTCAAACATGAAAGGACCAGAGGAGGCTCAAGTACCCCAACAATGCCACTTTTACTGCCAAACAATAATCACGTTTACAACCAAACCTTAGAAATGTGGAGCGGCAGAAACAACACGCAGCATCCTGCATGAATGACTGTGATCCACACACTGTAAACAGTCCGCCTGCAGTCATTACAGGGACACAGAGTCAACAATTAGCCTGCTTACTATCAGATCTGAGATCAGCCGCATTAGCAGGATGTAAGCACTCTTTATCTCTGCACACTGGGCAACACAATGGATGATTAATATGGTCGGCGCGTACAGTGGAGGCTCCATCTGAGGATATAAAGAGGTTTTATTGGGCTGTTAAGACCAGATCGCCTCATAATTCAATTTGGTTTATGGGGCAAGGATGGAATCAAACATTGATTCTAAAAGCATCACAAATGTCAAATGAAAAGTGGAATTCATTCACCTTCATCGTCGTCTCTCGTTACTGAGAATGTTTGTATTTCATTTTATCTAAAGTCTGTTAGAATCGTGTGTTCAACATTTATATTATGTATAATTATTTTATAGATTTGTATCTGTCCAACGATCAATCCATTTACTATCCGTTCATCTACCCATCAAACTATCTATTCATCAATCCATCCATTTAACTACCCATCCTTCTACTCACCTATCATCCATCCATCCATCCATCCATCCAACCATCCATTTACTATCCATCCATCTACCCTCCATCATCCATCCATCCATCCAACTATCTTTCCATGTACCATCTATCCATCCATTTAACTGCCCATCCATCTACTCATCTATCATCCATCCATCCATTTATATATCCATCCTTCCATCATGTACAAAACTATCCACCCACCCAATATTATGATATTATATGTCATATTTTCCTCACAGGGTAAACGTGTGTTGCTCTGTCACTTGCTCGAGGGCTCTCTGTTTGGCATCAACATCAACAGGTTGTTTTTTTACCTGCAGCTCCTCTTACAAACACGTAACTTGATTTCCAGCTCAGCTCATCTTTCTCCTCTCGGCTCCACAGAGCCTTTAATATGTCAGTTTGGAGGGATTGAAGATCCAGAAAGACGGAAAAAGAAAAAGATATATGGGGATATGAATGTATGCATGTTGTATACTTTCTCGTCCAGACCTGGCAACTACATTTCCCACAATGCAACCCAAACAACAAATGTTTAATAGGAGATTTGGCGAATGTAGCCTGAAGTCTGTAGCCTCAACCAGAGATGAGAAGCTGGCTTAAAAGGTCTGCTTAGCAAAATTACTCAAATAAAATTAAAGTTCCTCGTTGGAGCTTATATGGACCTTTGGGCAGAGCACGATTAGCTTAGCTTACTTAAAGCTGGTCTTAGCACCTAGCTTACTCTCCGTAACCTTATAACCTATTTGTTTGTGTGCCAATTAAATGGATGAGATATAACAAAAAAAGGTGTAGACTCAAACTTTTAAGAGCCTGGCTTCACCCTGCTTCCAGTCTTTATGCTAAGCTAAGCTAAGCTAAGCTAAGCTAAGCTAAGCTAAGCTAAGCTAATCACCTCCTGGCTGTAGCTCCAAAGATAACACACAGACATGGGAGTGGTATCAATGTTCTCGTCTTGGTCTTAATTTCTCTTAATGTAACTTGTTAAAGTCAAACATCATCCGATAAAAAGTTTTGCTCACATTACGCGTCTTTATTTTTCAGATTATCAGTGAGGAAATAATAATATTACTGCTCCATAATTATCAATCAATTGTGCTTCTTAGCAGCGAGTGTAAACCCTCTTTTCTCGTCTCAGTCCAAGTTTCACCGTCCTTCGAGACTTTCCAACGACTCCTTCTTTTAAAGTTTTTATTATAATCCCAAATCCTTCAGAGTACAAACCAATTAAGACGGTTTAATCCCTCAAAGTGCAAATTAAAATCCTTAAAACAAGGACGACTTGTGGAAACAGCAGTGCAGATAGCAGAAATCACTAAGTAACAGCTGTAGCGTCCTTGGAAGGAGAAAGAGAAGCTTGCTGTGAGGTAACATTCACATTAAAAGGACGTGAAATGGAGCAAACGAAGGATTAAGTTGCAGTTTTATTAATAAAGCGTGCAATGAAGTAAGCCGTTTTTTACTGTACGTGCTGTAACTACAGAGACAGGAAGTGAGGTCTCCGGCTGCCAGGCCACCTGCTACTACACTTCTGATTTGAGAAATGGCCGTGATGTCTTCCATCGGCTATTTTCACACCTCCCTCCCCCTCGCGCTCCCCCCTGCTCATCTCTTTTAGTGAGACAGACAGCTCTGAGGCTGAGGACACGTTTGACGCTCCGCCAAGGAGAGGAATATTTCACCCAGACGGATGTCAGCGTGGACGCCTCCGGCTGAAGAGAAAACACGAACGGGTCGATGCACTGATTGACACGTCGCTGGCGAGTCCCAAGTCAGGTTCTCCTCCTCTGACGGACGGAGACAAATCCATCAGGACAGACAGCATATTGATACAACAGGTGCTGGCAGGTAGCCGCATGCTAATTTACAATTCTGCAGCCACTGCACTGACACCTGCACGGCGGGGGAATCTTTACATTTAGGAATCAGCTACAAGGGTAATTCCCAACCCAGCAGACAACTGATGTGAAGGAAAACAACTGATTTAAAGCCTATTTTTAAGAGAAATTGTTGCATCTTTCCAGCAAAATGTCCCAATCTATTAATGGAATCAGCTGGACGATGCATCAGTCCAACAGTGTTTGGTCAAGCGCAAATAATACGATGGATTTGTGTCCAATAATAGTCCAAATTTAACGACTTTAAGTATCTGTTTTTGATCGACAGAGATTTAAATCCCTTTCATGAGAGAGACCTGGACTGCTCCAGTTTGGAATAAAAGTGTGAACAGATATTTAAGACAGGGCAGCACACAGAAAAGACTAAATCCAACATGCATTATTCAGACAGATGGACTTTTAACATGGCCATAAATTAATTACCCCTAAATCCAATCGTCATGACGAAATCTAACGGCCTAATTCAGTAAAGACTTAATTCTGGAAGCACACGCAGAGGGTCAAATGCACCCAGAAGTGCGCTGCAGAGCACACAGCGTCTCTGAGCTCCGGTGCTGTTTGCATGTATTTCAATGAGTCATTATGCAAACATTCGGGGCAAATTTGGCCCCTTTCTATGCAAATGAGTCTGGACCAGCTGCAGTTGCGGGCTCTCTCAAGAAACAAAGCTGCGTTACAGGCAGCGAAACTAGTGAACAACAAACTGTTCAAAGAGCCGCCCCCTCCTCTCCCTGCTCATCATCGATCTGTGGATGGAGTCGAGCTCCGTCAGCGTGGAGCGCGCAGCAGAGGCGGCTTAACTCGTCATATTTCTCCCGTAATGTTGCATAAAACTGATCTGAGAATTCCAACCAACAAACCAGCGCACAGCCGAGACCGAGTCTTGCATTGCCCCAAAGCGTGGCGTGCATTTTGATACGCTTGCTAACTGCAGCTTGTGCAACTTCAGGGGAACTGGCGCCACAGATGAATCATCCCTGAGGGTTCATAGAGGAATTTATCAAGACAAGCAGAGAGAGTGATCTCCAGGCGTTGTCGCTCCGTTAATAAAACAGGTGGTTGTTTAATCACATGCTCCACAAACATCCTCAAAGCAAAACTATGAACACAACTTGTGTGTTTTAGAGAATTATAAGGACAGAAGTGTCGTTGTTACATACAGGAGGAAACATTTTAAAGTCTACAATCTGTTTTGATCCCGTCAGTCTGAGCCAACCAGATCTAATTGTGTTTTCCGCGACGGTTCAGACCAAAGACTTGCAGCTGTAGGTGTGAAAACATGATTATTCACACTGTATGTTTCATCAGTTTCTACACAAACAAACCCACCAACGCAGCCTCAGACCAAACCCCTCTGCTCCTTCTCCGGAGGAAAACGAAGTGAGTCGTCAGTGCTGCTCGGAGGCCGTTAATCAGCTTCTTTATAAATAAATGACACAATTCTCTCTGGATGAACCTTGGCTTCATGATCCCCTCTTTGAGGACATCCTTCAATAGTTTCTCCTCCAGTCTTCCTCCACAAAATGTCCCCACGTGTTGCCAAATAAAGAGGCTTTGATATTCCTACACGCTCATCTCCGGCTGGCATGTTCGCACTCTTTAAAGGGAGCGTGGCGTTGTTGCGTCTGACAGCTGAGCGGGGGACCCTGTGATGCCGGCAACGACATGAAGGATGACAACAGACGCTCCGACATCAAAGCCCCGCAGCTCACACACTTACGCACACATGTATACATGCAAAAAGGGACATTTGCAGCCGATTACAAAGGCCAGTTATTCATCAGCACTTACACTACAGCTCTGAAACGACTCCCGCAGCTCATTTGTACACGAGGAAGAAAAAGCGAGCTCCTCTCTGCATCCCATCGACACTCACTTTAGATAATGGGCCTGCAGGGAGGATATAGATTGGAGGATGAATCTCTGAGCTTCTGTAGCCGCTGAATGGGCAGACATGGCAGATAAAAGGCTTTAGAAAGGGACACTACAGTACCCGCGGTGGCAATTTGTCAGGATTAAAGCTGGATAGTGTCTGTCATTGTGTGTGTGTGTGTGTGTGTGGTCGCAGCGTCAGGTGTTGTTCATTACCCCGAGGTTGTCAGGGAATCGGAGCGCTGATCTGGGAGCAGCCGGAGGTCATCCGAGGCTGCGTTTCACCCTGCAGCAGCTCACGGGCGGATCTGAGTGCATGTTTACTTTATTTATAGACATTTATAAACTAAATTATTTAAATTGAAACTGTGATAAATGATTAAAACAATCATCACTTGCAGCTGAAGTCGGTTTATTTATGTTGCAGCAAAGCGTTTTTGCACCATGCAAATAAGTTTGATTTGTTCTGGTCTTTATTTGAGATCTTTGCTGCCAATTTTTATGGTGAAAGTTTGGTCAGTTTTGTGGTAAAAAAACTTTAAAAGCTTTATATTTGGGTTTAAAATATGTTGTCATCTTACTCCTAGAAATACAGCAACCCCCACAAGCTTGGATCAGACTGATACAGCTCTAAAGTTGTTGACATACTGGACTATCCATCCATCCATCATCTTCCGCTCACCCGGGGTTGGGTCACGGCGGCAGCAGGCTAAACAAGGTGACCCAGGCCTCCCTCTCCCCAACAACGTTTTCCAGCTCCTCCTGTGGGATCCCGAGACGTTCCCAGGCCAGACGGGATATATAATCCCTCCAGCGAGCTCTGGGTCAGCCCCGGGGTCTCCTCCCAGTTGGACGTGCCCGGGAAACCTCCAAAGGGAGGCGCCCAGGAGGCATCCTCATCAACTGGCTCCTTTTGATGAGAAGGAGTAGCAGCTCTACTCTACCCAAGCTCCTACTCTCTCTCTAAGGCTGAGCCCAGACACCCTGCGGAGGAAACTCATTTCGGCCGCTTGCATCCGCGATCTCATTCTTTCAGCCTCTACCCAAAGCTCACAACCACAGGTGAGGGTTGGAGCGTAGATCGACTGGTAAATGGAAAGCTTTGCCTTCAGGCTCAGCTCCCTCTTCACCACGACGGTCCGCTTCAACGCCCGCATTACTGCTGACGCTGCACCGATCCGCCTGTCAATCTCACGGTCCATTTTACCCTCACTCGTGAGCAAGACCCCGAGATACTTAAACTCCTTCGCTTGAGGCAGAGACTCACTCCCCAGGACACACGACTTAAACAACTAACAACTCAAATATCAACAGACTGTCAGCTTGTTGGCCACGTTTATCAGGTTCGAGCCACTCAGAAGGCAAAGGCTATCTTGGAAGACCCTCACCACCCTGTTCATGCAGAGCTTAGACCTCTACCAACAGGGAGGAGGTTCACTCCCAACAGATACCTCAGGTCATTTGTTCCATCAGCAGTTGGTTTTTAAACAAGCTGCAGGCACTGTTGCCATTGAACATATACCAAGGACTGTTGGTGTCTATCGTGACATCCATGGGTGTTATGTCTCCTGTCCTTGTATTCATGTCTTTTATGATGTGTATTGCTTGTGTGTGCTACTGTTGTAAACCAAACTGCCCCTTGGGGACAATAAAGATTTTCCAGTAAAATCCAATCCAAACCTGGGGTGAGCGAGTTTTTGGCATGGTTTCCACGGAGGACAAAGAAGACGCCCAAGGAAAGACATCTCTTAAAAACAAGGACTGAGAGAGCGGACTTCTCATTTTTTATACACCTTTTAAAACCTGAACTACAAAGAAGAGGCTCCATTTCAGGCTTTAGTTGTTGTTGTTGACGTCGGCCGACGTCGTCTTGTTGGTATCTGACGCGTCAGCTGTTTTTGTTTTCGCCACTGTAATATATTTGTCCATTGGCAATGCTAGACTTTTTCTCTGTGTGTGTCTGAATGTGAAATCTGTCATGGAAATCACCAGGGCAACGCGTTTGTGTGCTATGCCACCCGAAAAAGAGTCAGGGTTGTCCAACGTGAAAACATAGTACCGCCTGCTACATTTTCCGACCGAAAAACCCTCCCACATAGGAGCGGTGACTCGCCCCCCCGTCATGCCCCTGTCGTGCCCCACAGTTTGAGAATCACTGATTGAAGCCACAGTCAAAGTCTCTTTGTGAAGCCGGCTGCTGAGCTAACTATAGGCAACGAGTCTGGTTCAGTGTAGCCGCGTAACAATACGCCTGTGGACCCTGAAAATAAGAGCAGGAATGATATACGTTATGTATGTTTCCACTACGGGAGAAACCTGATGGTCTTTGCTTTTAGTAGGAAAAAAATGCACTTCCAAAACCACACTGGCAAAATAGGTTTGAAAATACAGACTTAAATGCTACAGAGCCTCTCTTGTGCTCGGCATAAAGAGGTTTCTGAGGGGCATTCGGTGTAAAAGAGAAATAAAGAAATAAGAACAGACGCAGAGAGCCTCCTGTTATTGTCTCTGTGTCCTCATGAACTGAAGGCCGCCCTTCATCCTGCACAGACATCAATCAGACACCATCACTGACGAACCTGTGATTACCTCCCTCTCCATCTCCAGCACCGCTCTCTCCTGGAGCATCATCTCCCACTTTGAACCTCCACACACTCAAACACACACACGCTGCCTCATACAAGAGCCCTGCAGCAGAGAAACAAAAAAAAAGTCAAATGTCAAACATTAAACACACACACTGTACACACACAGCGCACACGCCTGACCTTCTGCAGCGTCTCCGGAGGGCAAACATGTGAAAGGCTACCTGTGTTCAAGCAGAAATCCCCGACGGCCTTCTGCACAAGCTTTCAAGCTACCTCTAATGAAATTGCTTCGGCGGCACAATGCTCCCTTTCTGCGCTGATGCTGCCGATGAAAGCCGCAGGATTGGTTTCCACGGAGCGCTCAGACCTGCAGCTGACAGTGAGAGCTGTTGTTGTGGTGGTCGACAGCATTAAAGAAACATCTGAACACGCTGCTCTCCCGCCTGCAGAGGTTACAAAACAATGTTGATATTATGCAAATAGATTTCGCTCTGTTTTTAATCCAGCACTTCCACCTCCACACTGTGACACAAAGCCATTGTGTCAGATGAATTCATTACAGGAGCTGTCAGAGCAAATCTCATTACCGAGCCAACAGCAATCAACACATCTGAGTGTTGGAGCCGGCGAGGGAGAGATGCAAGAGTCAGTTTGTTTACAATTAAATTAATTTAAGGTCTGTGATTATCAGTAAATCAGTTTTACATTTTAAAGCATTTTAACATTCTCTGGTTGCAGCCTCTTAAATTTCTGTGCTGTATCATTATAAATTGAGTATCACTGGGTTTTAGACAGCCGGTCAAACTAAAACTAGACGTGTCAGTGTTTCCGCTACATACAAATTATTGCCGCCGCTGCTTCAGATTTCTATAACGTGTCCCGAAGTCGAAATTAAACGACTCAACAGGACATCAATCACACGTGAAGTCGTGGCAACCAAATAAACAACAGCAGGACCAGTTCCTCACACAGTGTTCACAATGTAAACAATCCTATTGTGTATCTCTGTATGTCCCTACTGTAAATGCATTGATTGTCGCTGTTTATAAAGCTTATAAAAAGTCCAGATGTCATTTGGTAACGACTGCTCGATCGTTTTGATGGAAAGACTGCAAGTCAAGATGTCACCTTTAGATAGTAGAAGAATAATCTACACATTTAAATACAGTATAATTTAACAGATTAAATAATCCTGTGTTGCAGCACTACATCAACTCATATCAAGATAAAGCTAATAAAAGTCTGCCTAAATATGCTCCCTTTGGATTAGGCCTAGCATGCTAGCATGCTAAACGTTTTTGTTTTTAGCTAAATGCTAGAACTGCACATTAATATTTTAAACTTTAGAATGTTTCTTTTGGATTATTTCTAGCAAACTAACTTAACGTAAAAAGTTAGTGAGTAGCAGAATCACTGGAAAGCATACTAATATGTTTAACATCAGCATAATACTTTGAGCTAAATGCCACAGTAGCATGCTAAAATGCTAAACACCACCAACCTGGCTATTATATCATGCTAAAATAGCAGCTGTAGAGCTATACTAAAGTATTTCGATTTAAGATGAATGGCTAAACAACATTCAAACATGCTAAACTGTAGCATGTTTTTAGATTAACGCTATAATACTGTAACACTAGGTCTGAGTTCCTGTTTATGTTTGCTGTTGTTTTGCAGTTGTTTACTGAGGCAGGTGTCCACCCTGGTGGGTAACTGGCTGAGAGGTAGGTCTGGGGGAGGGAAGAGGGAGTTATTGATGTAAAGCTACTTTTAAGCGGGAGTTCGGCGTTCTGCGGAGGAGAGGAAGACGCATGTTGAGCGTGCGAGAGCAAAGTGACAAAAGCAGTTAGCCAACCTGTTTTTCATTTGTTTGGGTTAGCTGTTGCTGCGACAAGGAAACGAATCTGGGCTCTGTTGAGCGAGCAACGCACATTGCCTCTTCCTCGTTCTTCCTCCATCCATTGAGCTACTCTGCAACTCTGAAATAGCATACCAACATGTTAAAAAGCATTTTACTATGCTTAGCTTAAGGTTTGGGCTAGCATACTTCATTTGGTAGCTTTTTTATCATTGCTAAAACAGCAGGCTTGCTTTTAGATAATGCTAGCAGAGGCTAAAAACATGCTAAACCTCGGCATGTTGCTATAAGAGCCGTAACAGTTTAACTTGCGAGACTAACACTAAGTGTTGCACGGTAAAAAAAACAATGTTAAAACGCTAAAACTGCTACACACTAAATATTACACCACCTCTGGCTCTGCTATCAATTCATTTTACTCCTTTAAACTCATGGATATTAACCATTAAATATTTATAATACAATGCATTGTGTGTACAATAAGTGGTTTATGTTTTCATTTACTAATTACCCCCCTGTAATGAGCCCCGTGGTGGTGCCTTCTCCATCACACGTCCTTGATGTAACCCACATATCACGGCTTAAAGATTGTTACTGTTGCTGTGCTGTGATTGACAGCTGTCTCTGTCCATCCCCCTCAGCCATGGTGGTCGCCGTTCCTCAGCCTTGTTTAGCTGCACACAGGCTGAGTTTTGAGTCTCCGCCTGAAGCTGCCGACAAAATGTTGAATGTAAACTCGCACCACCGACACTGCTTCTATCTGTCTGCATTCGTGGAGCAGTTTTCACCAGAGGGACTGGCTGTGAAGTCGTTTGGTTCACAGGTAAATAAATAAATAAACAATCTCTCACAGAGCTGACAGTGTTTTGGTTTTCGCTGCATCCTTCCATCACATTTACACATCACACTCTGTTCCCTGACAGCAGCACAGGTGTGCATCGACTCCGCTGAGCGAAATGAGCTGCAGTAACACCTGGCGGAGCATTTTGCACAGTAACCCTAAATGTTAATGACTCGAGCAGTTGGTGGGCAAATTGACAGGATAACAAGCTCTGATGAGGCCCGCGGAGTTAATCAATGGCAGTGACATCCGATGAGATAGTAAAGCACCAGACAAAAACACAAAGACACAGTCAATGGGAGGCAACGAGGACCCGGAGTGCAGTCAATGAAGTGCTCAATGCAAACTCAGCAAGAGAGAGCAGAACAGCCTCCAGCATTTAGAGGAAAAATCCACTTTTTCAGGGTCAATGTCGAGCGAAATACACCGACTCCCCTGTGCAACACACTCGAGCACTCGTCAAATGGAAGCAGACGGGAGAGGAGTTTCACAGCAGGAGCGTCAGTGTGCTACAGAGGTCATAAATCAGACGCTTTTCATCGAGTGTGTGTGTGTGTGTGTTCAGTCAGGCAGAGGCAGAGTCAGACTCGACATGTTTCAATCATCGGGACAACAGACAAGCTGACAGCAGGAGAGGCAAGAACACCCAGAGGCGTCGAGAGAGTACGACCAGCTCGATTGAGATACGAGACACCGGGAAGAACGACATTGATCAAGCTTTAAAACGAGACAACACTGTGAATTAACGGCATGTTCTCACTCCCAACTCCTCCAATGTGGCAGCTTGGTCTTCAGAACGTGACGATCTGGTACCACTCAGTTTGATAAGTGCTGTTAGCAGTTAGCAAGAATAAATGTGCAACGTTAGCAAAAATATATAAGAAACATCTTTAGCATTCAACGGTACACAGTTTGGTTTTGTTTGGGAGCTAAAAATACTTGTTTAGGTGAAGAATAAAGATCCTGTTTAAAGTTTAAGTAAGTACTAATGTTGGTACACTAGTTAAACATCTAACGTACCAGTATGTAACATAATAAACACTAGGTTTGTGCGTATGTTGCGTTCTAATGCTAGGTGTATAACAAGTAACGAACGAACATTAACACACGTTATGTAACTTACACAACATATTTGACCAATATACCAATTAAATAGAGCGAAGCCTGCAAGCTGGTTCAGGCAGGCAACGCGTCTATTTAAGCTGCATGATTTCCAGTCTCTCTCCCTTGGCTCTGTCATTGCCACCGCTGCCCTGCACCAGTTCTGCGCTCATACTTTCAGCCCCACCATCACTCCAGCATCCACCTGCAGGCTCCGGCTAAGGGGGGTTTAAGATACGATCTCGTCACAGCTCAAATTTCTGCATGTAAAATAAATCAGCGAGGAGTGATGAGGTCGGAGCCGAGACGTCAAACACAAGCTGTGTTCTGCTGCTGCTGTTAACATTTCAAACTATTACAAACGTGAGTGGCCAGACTGAACTAGCGTACACTATGTAACTTCAAACAATGCTCTTAAAAGAAGTCAACATTCACTATTTGTTTTAAGGAATGTAACAACCGTCTCCCGGATGAAAGTTTGTTTGATCAATCCACGGCCCCGAGTGCCGACACAAGCAGACTTTTTCGCTCAACATACCACGTCACATGACTTAAAATTAGCTAGAGAAATGATGCTAGAGGGGTACCCACAGCTTCCTATTTTGACACTTTGGGCCACTGACCAAATAAACGACTAAGTTTATAATCATGGCAGATTTAACATGCTGTCACACACAGCACATGATCACGATTCCACAGCACGCGCCGCGGTCCGTCTCCGGTGCTAAAGATACGCACCGGGTCTATTTTTGACGGAGGCCGCTTCAAGCACGCATCAAGCTGAACGGAGCAGATCGTTCCAAACAGGAAGTCACACACGAAAACAGCATACAGCATCCGGTCATTTCAAAATAAAACACCATGTTCAGACCGGTACAGACTCCATTTTTTTTTCATTTTCACAACAACAACACACTGACATCTTTAAAAAAGAACATATTTAATTAAGTAGTGTACTCAGCCATGGTAGAAGCACAAAAATCACAGAATGATGAGCAGATAATCAACCTCGGAGGTGCAAACTGAACTGTTGTTTGTGTGTTGCTCTGTTTAACCCGCTACGGATCAGACACGCTTCCTGTGGGCGAGGGCTCGCGCCGTCTGACGGACCAGGACCGTGGCACAGACGGAACGCGCCGGACACGGATCCTGTGGGATCGAGGCGTAACAGTCTTACTGATTTTATAAGCTCTTATTTTTATCTTTGCACTGGGAAAGGTTGCGTTCTATTTCGTTGTACATGTACAATGACAATAAAGAATTTTCTTTTCTATTTTATTCTGCTTCATAAAGATCAAAGCTCCACGTGTTTCTCAGACAGCATGGACAGAAATCTTTAATATGGGACCTGCAAAACCCTAAAATCACAATATGACATCAATAAACTACAAATTGTGTACTAGTTTCTACCAGATTGGGCGTCCATAAATCCTTTAGACCAAACACAACTGATGGTTTAAAATTGGATTCCTCTGGATTGTGCCCACTGACACCCTTACTTTGTGAACGTGTTCAAACACACTAAAATTTTAATCAAACACACAGAAATCTACAAATCCATCTCATTAAGCGAAGCCAGGAACCACTTCTCCGTCTGCAGCCCTACTTTGGGATTTAGTTTGATCAATTGGGCCTAATTATACATGAAAAGCCTGTCTGGTCCGGTATTAAGCAAACACAGCCACAGGAGATGCAAACACTCATTTCAAGGCCAAGTACGGATATCCTTAGATGCAATCCCATAATATCCTGCCTTTGGGTTTTCAAATTTATCCAAAAAGATGTTTTGATTCCTCTAAGAGATGAAGAAAAAAACACCATTAACACATTCTGCGACCTGCAGCTCGCTAAATGAAAACTCCACCTGCTCCCGGCTAACCGCTGTTCCCCACCTGTGAATTTTTGGCGACAAAGATGAAAAATTATTTATTTTCGCAATAAGCGAGGAGGGAAGCAAAGAGACGGTTTGTTTGATCCGACAGCCAGCTCGTGCTTTGCGCCCAGGCCACCCGAGGAGTGGACAGATTATCATCGGCTGTCTGGGAGGAAGCAGAGCTGCAGGATCAGTCTCCGACCCAGCAAGGTCCGGCCTCTGGATGCAGATAAAGCGCTTCCTTTTTATCAAACACCTGGTGGAGAAAAGCAATCCCGAGAGCTGCAGTTTCCAAGCACAACTGTCGATTTAACGCTGCAGAGTGGTTGAATTACAAGTGAGATAAAGCTGCAATTTCAAAGTGCACCTTGGAAAAAATATGCTTGTTAAGAAATAATCAAATTGCCGCAAGACTTGTGAAATGACGTGGTTATTAACTTTCAGACATGTTTCCATTTTCAGAAACGAATATCTAAATTTAAATACAGCGAGTTTAGGATTTAATATATATATATATATATATATATATATATATATATATATATTTTCGTCTTCCTTAACTTCACTAAGTTGCAGCTCAGGACTCCAGCTAGAAGTAACTTTTAAAAAACATCAATACCCAGAATTCCTGCAAGGTGACATCAAGTAAAGGCAAACGCTCATGTTTGCCGTCTCGTCCAAACGTTGAGTCTTTAAACCAAAGAAAAACCTCCAGGTATAAAAAAAAAAAAGGTAACACATCTGAAGCTGCAGCTTTCTCTGGAAGGACATCTTCCTCACAGCTCGCTAAATCCAATTCGTCCTTTCCTGTGAGCGAGGATGTGTTCATAGCACATGCCAGAATTTGATTTGGAGGGAATCCATGTTGACTCAGTTAGCGGAAATGAATGAGACCACCGCTGTGCTGCTCGGCTGATAAACTGGCTGGATTTCACGTCAAACTCTCTCCAGCTCAGCTTTAAAAAGTGGATTTGAGTTTCTGCCAACAGATATTTTCTAGTATTAGCATCAAATTTACATTTTAATGTGCATTCTGTAATATGAAAACGTTATCTGATCACTCACAACTTTAAATTCTCCAATTGTTGCTAATGTGTCATGCTAACTTTGTACTTTGTAAAGATGTACAGGACACAGACAAAACATCTTCTGAATTACAGAATCACTTGAAATGCTCGACTCTCATTCCAATAAATTAGCCTCATGGATTAGCCGTTTAAGCTAGGGGCATAGAGAACCAGCCTACTATCTAACTGCACACAGTTTCGTTATCCGGATTGTTCCTGTATCTCAATATGCAAAATAGGTAGTCAGAGCTGGTGGATGTATCATAAAAGACTACTAAGACATGCAAGGGGAGGGCTATGTAATAGATAAAGACAGCAGAGTAAAGGCTACTTTACCATAGCCTTGCTAACTAGGCTAATGCTTAAGAAGTATCTTTATAGCCTAGCTTTACTTAAGGTAACAAGATGCTCTTGTCTGTGTGGTCATTTCGTACTTTAACATGTTTTTCTTATTAACTTTCAACATTTTAATAGTAGCTTTTAATTTCTAGATCAAATTAGAGCCCGGCGGTGATTAGCATAGCCTAGCTTAAAGACTAGCAGCAGGAGGGAAACGGCTACGCTTGCTCTGACAAAAGTTAAGGAAAAAAACATACGTAAACCTCTTAAGCTAACCTAGTGTTGCATCTTGTACGTTTAATCTACTCATAAACAAACATGTTTAAAAAAGTATGGTTTAAAGGCAAGTTAGCTCAAGGCTAAAGCTAGTTCTACGATGCTAAACTTCTCACACCCTGCCCAAAGGTCCGTGATACTACTAATTTTGCTAACAAGACCTCTGACTGTGTATGTACCTCGTCTCTGCTTAAAGCAAGAGAGTGCAGGCAACATTAGCAGCTACTAGCATAACACACCTGTTGAAACCTATTTGAGTAAGGTGTGTACAGCTAAGCTAATTGCCTCCTCTGGCTTCATAGCTAACGCTCGAGCATAAAGTGGTAAATAAAGCTTCTCATCTTAGTAGCATAACAAATATCTTCTATAATTTCCCGCCATTACTTTATCTTTAAGCAGACGTTGTTTAGATGTTAATATCAGGTGGAAATTAAGAATAAATGTCTTTTTATCCAAGCAAGACGTCTCGTAAATTGTTGGAGAATTCAGGTGAACTTCCTCTCTGGGGTGGATTCACAGCACCTGGTGCAAAGAGCTCAATGAAATCCAGCCTGTCGAGGGAGCAGCTAGCTTGACTAAGATACCAATATACACCTGTGGGCCTCCTGTGTCCATGAACACCAGCAGCAGAGTCCCTGTAGCGCTATCGTCACCAGCAGCCGGCGGGGACTCAGCGCTTCCTAAACAAATTAGCCGCGAGGAAACTGCTGAGACCCGAACCCTTTAATTACATCAACCTGAAACCAAATTATAGGCCGACTCTGCTGCGTGTAATAACTAATGCACATCGAGCAGGCCGCCTCCTCCTCCTCCTCCTGCTGCTCCTCCTGCTCCTGTCCCACTCCGTCATCAGTTTGGAACATTTATATCGGGGTTTTCGTTCCCAGGAGAGACAGAGAGAAATGTCAAGACAAGGGAGACGTGGCTTATCCTCCCTCCGTGGCCTTTTCGCTTCTCGTTCTATCTCTCCCTCCATTCTTCTCGCTCCCCGCTCCACTTTCCTCATTCATTCTCCGCCACTCTGTCTCTTTCTCTTTTTATCCTGTCATCTACATTGTGAGGAGCGTCTGCGGCTCCTCCGAGCCTCCGCTGTGTAAGCAGAGCAGGCGAGATGAGAAGCAGAGGAGCTGTACGCTGAATAGAGAAGCACAAGGGCTGGATGGGGTTTAAATTCTGCAAGCGGTGCAGCAGAGAGATACATCTCCGGGTTTATAAAGGATTGTCTTCTTTAAAAACAGGTGGATGGCCTTAAAACGAAGAAAATTAACGTTTTTTTTTAATTAAGTTATAAGTCGTATTTAGGAATTTTCTCATGCTGGAACAATTAGTTAGTGCGTGGTTGGGGCATTGCAAGATGATTAACAGAACAGAAAGAAAACTCTGCTATCAAAATTACACATATATTAATGACCTTTCATAAGGTGCAATAAAATACTGGATAGTGCGATAGAAAAGGAGACATCAGGGGCGCTGGTTTCGCTCAGTGGTTAACTGTGCAGAGGCTTAGTCCTTGATGCGTCGGCCCCGGGCTCGACTCCCACCCTCGGCCCTCTGCCGCGTGTCTTCCCCACTCTCTCTTCCCCTGTCTCCAACACTACCCACTGTTCTCGCTCTCAATAAAGGCATAAAACATTAACCTGGTTTAATTGCCAGCATCTCCTAGAGCACTTTACTACCACAGGAACTTTTCCAGGAGAGGCCGAGGAACCATTTCAGAGACTCAGGGTCCCTAACACTTTTAATTAAGTCGTTTACTCAGAAGCACAAAAATCACAGAATGATCTCCAAATGAGCAGATAATCAACCTCGGAGGTGCAAACTGAACTGCTGTTTGTGTGTTGCTCTGTTTAACATTCATGTTATCGCGTGATTTCGCAATTCTCGCGAGATCAGCTCGGGCCAGCGCTCCGCTGCGCTGAGGATCAGACACGCTTCCTGTGTGCGAGGGAACGCGCCGGACACGGATCCTGTGGGATCGAGGCGTTATGCGACAAGAAATATAACAACATGAAAATGGATCTTATTTTGAAATCAGTTTAATTTGCTGGTTGCTGCAAAAACGCAAACAATGAGCAAAACATTCTTTAGTTTAGTTTTAAGTTCAGCTGCATAGTTTTTGGAACTGTTCAGACTAAAGGTGCTGATATGGATATGATATGATTAGATACAGTGTTAATGTAAAGGCCATTACTGCGTCTTACTTTGGGCCATTTAACAAGAACAAAATAATTTACTGGTTTGAGCTTCTGATAAGATTCGCAGGCTTTCTCAGTTGATAATGAAAGATCATTTGGTTTCGGACTCCTGACTGGACATTTAAAGACGTCAGGTCGGGTCGAAGGGAACTTGTTTTGAGCAGTTTGACTTTTTATCGACTGAAACATGAATTACTTTAAAAACATCCTTTGAGGATGAAATTACTCGTTATTTGCAGCCCTGCTCCTCCTTATTTAAAGGCAACGATTTAAAGCAAAGCTAACAAATGAAACTGTTTGTTGACATGTTCCAAACAGAAGCTCTTATCAGTCCTTATAAAAACATGACTGTTTGTCCCGCTGCTTACCTTCCCACATAAAAACACAGTACAGCAGCCTGTGAACTCACATTGGTTATCTTGAAACCATTACAGCGCCATCCAGGCTCTGAGGCAATTAATTACTGAATTATACCATGCTGCTGCACAATGAATGCAACAGGCCCTGGGGGCTTTTTTCTCATTACCAGGTACACACTGTCCTACACAGGCGAGGCAGGGGAGGCTTTTAATAACATTTAGTATTCAGATTAAACTGTTGTATGCAGCCAACGCTCCGGCTTCCAGGGTTTCGGCTCCAAAGTGGGATCAATTTACAATCCAATTAATTCAAATTGTGTGGAAACATGCACACAAGCAGGAAAACAATCAGGTGCCCCATTAAGGCCGAGACAAACCGAGAGGGGGGGGGTTTGATGTGTTTGACATCTTTGCTGATTCACGATGAATGCAACAACAAAGGGGCTTTTGGTGGGAGTGAAAATGCTACTCAAATGCATTAAAGTGACATTTATTTGTGCTTTAAGCTTTGATTTCCCCTAAAAGTCGACAATTCGAATCGTACGTCGACAAACACAAGAGGCGACTCGCGTTTTGTCAGTCAAATCTTTGCACCCTTGTTTGGCTGCATCATTGAACACAGAGGGTTTCACAAGGAGCCGAAGTATCTGCAGATGTTCCTCTACTCCAAAACAAGCTGACGTGGTGATAAGAGTTCATAAAAACACAGAATGAAGCAGTTTCATGTTGAGAATCTTTGTTTCTTTGATGCTCTGATGTTAGCAGGGGGCGAGCTGAGCTGCTGCTAGCTTGCACCTATTTGCTTGGCTTCTTTTAAGGTCAGGATTTCTTATTTATAATGTGACAATGATGGATGTTCAGACTAAACGTGGGTGAAGTTTCAAATCTGTAGGTAAAAGTATGTTGGAGTAATCCCCAGGGTGCTCAGCTCAGGCTGCTGTGAACGCCAGGTTTCACACAGTTTTTTCTACATGCCGCCTCAGCAGGCTTCAGAGAGCTGGCCAATCAGAAGAAAGCGGGCTTGTAGGGGCGGGGTTTCTTAAAGGGACAGAGCACCAGTGTGAATTATGCTAAGCTACTCCACAGGGTGTAATATGATGCTTGAAATTAGCATTTAAGTTAGGATACTTTCAGTGTTGATTGTTGAGGATGTTTTTAGCGGGAGTGAAATCATCCAGGGGATTGTAACCAGTAAAAACACCGACACCCTTCTTTAGCGGACACAGGGCTGCGAGCTGAGCTGCTGCTAGCTTGTTTCGAGGTGTACAGCTTGTATTTAGGTGACAAGTCCTTCAGTGTTCAGTGATTTAGAGGTGTCAACTTGCAGCCAAATTATCTTCAGAGGTCTTCTCACCTCTAAAACACACAGACAAAGAAATCAAAACTGGTAAAAACACTGAAAAAAGAAGTCGACGTAAAACTTCAGTGTTTTTTCAGTAGGCTTTGGTTGGGCAAAGGGAGCTGCAAGCCAAGCTGTTGCTTTAACTCAGTAGCTGAATACAATCCTTCATAACATTAAATATCCCTGTTAAAAATGTAGATGTAAATAAAAGTAGTCCAGTCAGGTAAATGTCTCAGTCATGCTCCACCTGTGTGTGTCTGCGTCGGAGTTCGAGTTCCCTCTGTGCCACATGTGACCATCACCCTCCCCGCTGGCAACACCGAGACGTTTAATGTAGCAGAAGCGAAGCTGGCCCAGTTTGTCTCCATGTTTGTGAGCGCATTCAGACTTAAAACAGGTGAGGTAAAGAGAAAAAGCAGGTGGGGTGGGGAGGTGGAGTCAGTGAAGCGCTTCCCCGCAGCAGTAAAGACACATTAGAGGCCCAGCGGAGGATTCGTGATGGATGAAGGGAACGGGGAAGCTGCTGCAGACTCCCTGGTGACCGGCTCGCTGTGAGGATGAATTTCAGTTATCTTCTGAGGAGCAGATATTTTCCTCTGACAGAATATTATGGAAAGCTTTTTAAAGAGGGTGGATGACATCAAAATAACTGCTTTTCTGCCGTGTGTGAAAGACGTGTCTGTCAGCGTCAAAGGAGATCACACACAGGTGGCATCTAATTTAAAAACCAGAAATTTAAAAGACATGAAAACTTCTCATTTCTCCTTCGTCATTGCCGCCAAAGAGTTGTTTTTTTTTTTACACCAACTATGATCTGACAACGGCTGCCAAACACGTACATTTGGCTACGACGACGGGCTCATTGGCAGCGCTGAACAGAGCGAGCAGAGGTACAAAGTTTAGCATGTTAGCTTTAGCATGTTATATTAAGTAGTTTGAAAGTCATGCTGCATTCATGTTGTGTCAGAAAAATCCAAAAGATGACGTCCTGACTGGAGAAATTCACTCCCTCAAGTCAGAACGACAACTTGAGCAAAAGCTTCTTTGTAATTTGGTACCGTGCTGTCACCACTGTTGTCCAAATAGAGCGACCTGGATCAGCTAGCAGACATTTATTAGCATTTAGCCTGATAACAAGTCAGGTAAAGGAATATTTTACTGGTTTTAGGGAGTCAGCAACAAGTTTGGATCATCTTTAAAGCATTCATGTTTGTTTTTGCTTTACAACTCCTCACGAAATCTACCCGTGAAATAAAAATTGATCGTGTAGCAACCTGGTTGTCCTGAAATCTACAGCACTGCTTTGTTTCCTCACGGTACCTCCCTCTGATGAGCTCGATCAGCTGTGTCAGAAGAAACCTGTGGGTGACGTCACTGAGACTACGTCCATTATTAGCTCATCAGGTGTGGATAGAAATGAAGCAGTAGCTCGATTTGTCCCGTCACGATCTGTAGTGGAAGTTTTTCCGTCTCTAGCTCTCTGAAGCGGTTCATCCTCAGGGAACCAAGGATGCTAAATTTTAATGTTGCGATATTTAACTCAGGACCAAAGCGTTGCTCTGACAGACTCAGTGCTGAGCCGCCAGCGTGGTTAGAAATCAAACATACTCCCCTGTTGCTCTCCTGCCTTTGAGCTTCGTCCTGACTCTCTTCTTTCTCTCCGCCTCCTCTTTGCAGCTCATTGCCAAGACTCCATCACACCACTTCCCTTTAGGGGTCGTGTCCTTATGTAACAAAAAAAAAAAGAATCTCAATCACGGCATGCGTGTGTTGTGACTCCTTTACCCTACAGACACAACGCAGCGTGAGCTTTCCACACAGTGTCCCCAAACAAGCTGCGCCTGGTTCAAAAGGGGAGGTCACCCTGAAAAAATAAACCTCACACAGACCTTCGCCTCTCGGGAGAACAGCCACATTAACAGCTCTGCTCGGGGCGCCGCAGCCTGCCAGAGAACCGACACAGAAAAATATGAAACGTTTAAAAAACACACCCAAAAGTCCCTCGTCAACCAGACTTTTACGAGGTGAAACAGCTTTCAAATTCAACCCCCAAGTCAAATCTGAGAGTTAAATTAGCTGCCGCTGGCTCGGGAGTGTTGGGAGAAGCAGATACACGTCTGCAGGAGTGGACGACAAGAACGAGACGGAGCAAATTTAACACACGACACCAACAGTGGATCCATCTTTTACAGCCTGTGAACATCATTAAGTGTCCGTATGCCGCTGCTGTTAGCTTCGCGTCTGTATAAATAATCCAGGCTCGCGCAGACAGCCCCAGATGTTAGATAAAGGAGGAAGTGGGTCACATGTGCAGCTGAAGCTAACAGCTCCTCCAGCAGACGGAGCGTTCAGACACTGAAAGAGCGGCCGCTGTAATCTGTCAGGATTTAACCTTTGAACTCTGCTCCAGTCCACCGGTGCATACACTGGTGTTTTTGCTTATTGTGATGTCATTTCTTAGAGTATCTTCAAATGCGTCACATCCCTATAATCTGTACAACTTCAGCTAAAAGGTTATGTACATTAATAATCCAGAATAACAAATGTTAATCTGACCTGTACTTCTTCTAGTTTAGCAAAGTAAACACACAAAATCTATTAATCCAGAACAATCCTTAATGCAGACACTTGAAGAAAATACTTGTGAACAAGGAAGAAGTTATTTGAACTCTTTACATTGTTTATCTTTTAAAATAAATAAATAAAGTCTGTAACTATTATAGTTTGGATTTTAGATGGACTTTAACATGATCATGCAAACAGCGATCTGCTGCGATCAAAACTTTTTGCTTTATTGCATGTAACTTAACGCCATGATGTCATCAATTAAAGTCCATAATGATGACACCAGGTGAAGTCTGTGCTTTCAGCTGCAAAAAGAATTAAGTCTCCAGCTTTTATGGTTTTTATTTTAAGCTGATTTAAACATCATGTAAAAAGATTTCTTCCTCTCTCCTACAGCCATTTTGAGGCCACCTGCACCTGCATTTTTTACAGTGTGTTACCTAACATAATGACATCATCAATCCACACAGAGCATGGTGAAAGGGAAGATGATAATCTTATCTTGCAGATGCAAAAAGAATCAAGTTTGTAGCTCAAAGAGTTTTAAGGTGATTTTAACAGGATCGTGTAAAAACGACCCCCTGCCGCCATTTTGCAGCCGCCCATGTGTCGTTTTGACAATTCTAACTGCACATGCTGTAATGTAATGACTACCTTAACAAACATAGAGCATGGTGGCACAAAAGATGGAAGTGTTAGCTTTCAGGTGCAGAAAGAATGACGTCTCTACCTGTTCTAGTTTTTATCTTACATTGAGTTAAATTGGATCGTGTAAAAACAGCCCCCTGCAGCAATTTAGCGTGTGCCTGCAAGTTTGTACCCCATTTTAACAGCCCAGACTGTAATGTAAGGACTATGTGAACAAACATGGAGCATGATGGCACAAATGGTGGAAGTCTCAGCTTTCAGGTGCAGAAAGAATGACGCCTCTAGCTGTTAGCGTTTTTATTTTACATTGATTTAAACAGGATCGTGTAAAAAAGGGTTAAAGTCTGCTAAACTGGTCACATGACGGCGTCAGTTCCACCTGAGGCGATCAGGCTGTAAATTCAGGTCATGATAAGTCCTGCTGGATGAAGTCCATCGTCTGTTTGGTTAAAAGGTCAAAGGTCAAAGGTCAGGTGCAGAGATGTGTCACTGGGGTTGTTAATGACTCCCGGGGGTCTCGTACGTCTCTGTCGGTACATCATTCTCTCCGCTGCTGCGCTACGATGACGTCACGCGAGCTCATTCATTCTCAAACACCACGCATCCATCAGCCTCCATATCTGACCTACATGTGTAACCCTCCCCACACACACGCCCTCCTCCACACGTCCAGCATCACTGGCAGCTGATCAAAAGTGACACATAAACGTCAACAAACACTGAGAGGAGGAAAAAGCTCCCGCAGCCGGCCGACATGAGACCGGCGTGTTTACGACGTGCAGCTTCCTCTCGGGTCGTAAATCGACCACAAAACAACCTCAGCTCGTCCGTCGATCATTTCACGTTTCAGCAGCAGCACGCCCTCGTCTAATTAAACTCCTCATTCTCCCTATTCCTGCATGTTCTGGTATTTCCTGCACATTTTCCTTCATCATGCAAAGTCCGCTGGGAGGTTTAATTGTGTTAATAATTACACTGATGATAAAACTTTACAGCCCTGCAAAGCTTGCTTGGAGGCTTCTGCATGTGGGCTGTAACGAAGTGTCATAAAATCAGAGTTTGAGCCAAACAAACAAATGTTCAGTGTTTTCTGTGCCTACGCTGAAGCATCTCCCAAAGTCCACGAGCAGCTTTAAGGAGCCTTTACGCTTCCAACGAGCATCGAAACCCTCTACCATCGCACTGTTTCCATGAGCACACACACACGATGTAAGCACATTCACTTTCAACATGCTCTCTGTCTCGAGGTCGTGCAGAGGTGCCGGATGTTTTCTGCTTTCGTTGTCAGGGTTCATTTAAACAGAGAGCTCCAGGAATTCAAACCGCAGACGCATCTGTGTTACAAACTAAGGACGGGCATTTCAAGCAAAAACACTCTGAGGAGGAAGAGAGCCTGATTTAATCTTCACAACTCTGTCGCTTTTAATTCACTCGCATATCACATAGATTTATAGATATATTAGTTTGACCTTTCTGACTATGCTAGCAGTGCGTACTGATTCGGCCTAAGTGTAGTACGCAGTATGTAAACAAACGCTAAATGTGCCGTATGCCAAAAATATGAACAGCTCCGTACTACATACTACCGCTGAACGCAGTATGCAGTATCCGACTGCGAACACAGCAACAGTTTCCCAGCACGTGGCGCTCATGCTTTCTTCTTCTTTAGTTATTTAATGACTGTTAGCAGACAGCTTTCAGATGAGCTGCACCCCCCGCTGGCCGTCGTTGTGCATCACGAGCAGGTGCAGGTTAGTAACAATGCAAAAAATATATTTTTAAGATGAGATGAACTCTTTTATAAATTAGTAACTGTTCAGATATTTTGAAATACTCCCTTGAGATCACATCCCCGGTAATAATGTGCATCTATTCGACAATATAGGCCCAAAAAAATACAGAAAATCCATTTCTTCGTATTCTTATATCAACATCCGATCATTTTTTCTTCCGGTAAAACTAAATTTCACGCGTGCTTACGTAAGTTAGTACCAAACAATTTCAACCAATCAGTCTGCAACATTTAGCTGCAGAGCACCAAGAACGCTCGGTCAGTTAGCTAGCTACTGCGCTGTGGAGAACGTCTGTCTACGCCCACTTCTCAACGATCAAATCAAATCCCTCTAATGATATGTCCCGCCTGCACGTCGATACAGAAGCTAGATACTCTCGAAATGCCGTTTTTTACGTGACTGCATGTGAAGTGTTTCATGTGTAAACATTCAGTCAGAGTCGTGTGCAGAATGAAACCACGCCTGCAGATCAGAGTTGTCTTGGTCGGACTCACATAACATACGGCTGTGATGATGTAACAGCACAAACACAGATAAAGTCAACACGTCTGTTTTTAAATCAACCCTACAGTAAAGCTCATCTCCGCTCTCTACACACGCTCCCTTTAAAGTCCTAAAGTTGGAGCCTTCAGTGAGTTCAGTGGACTCTCAGGTGTGTTTGAGGAGAATAAAAACCCAGTCTGAGGTGTGATAGCACCTTGCAGGTCTGTCCAATGACGCGTGTCTGACACCAGACTGCAGCAGTCTCAGAGGAGCAGAAACCTTCATCCTGAAGGCCGGAACATTTTTCTGTCTGCACATGTGCACAAAACATCCACACCCACAGAGGTGCACGCTTCCTGCACATGGATCCTTGTTCTTTGCTGCAGAGAGCTGCACTTATCTGTGCTATCTGAGTGTAGATAAGGGATTCTCTGAGAGCTCCAGCGATAAAGCAGCTCGTCATTTTTACTGCTCCACAGATCTGAACGCATTCACGTTAAAAGAGTAGAAAGTCCTGTGGTGTTGTTTCCTCCTGCAGCTGTGTTTCAAACCGAACACTATGATGTAATCAGCGACAGCTCCGTGCAGCCGGCACGTCAAGAGGCCTGCAGCAAGGTCTCTGGATTGCTCACTCGTGCACTGATGCTGGAGCTTTCACTCAGTCGCTCTTCTCACATAATTACACATCAAACTATTTCCATTCATGTGTTTCTATGCTGTGAGGAAATCAGTTGGATAAGAAGAAGCTTTTTTACAGCATGTCAAAACAAAACTAACTAAATAACAGGAGACTAGTTACGTTTATGAAATCATTCATGAAAAACAAACTCAGATTTTGGTTTCCTAAATGTGGGCTCTTCTCCTTTTCCTCGTCTTATATGACATTAAATATATAGTGATATATGCAGCCTTGGACAGGCACCTCATCCTGGCTCTGCCTTCCCCGTCTTCTTTCTAACACACCTCTCTCTACACACTCTTCTCTCTACATTTTTTCACACTTGTGTGTTTAATCCAAATATTTTTTGACGGCTGGTTGGACAAAACAAGTAAATAAAGCATTTTATTCCCTGGGAAATAGTTATATTGCTTGTTTAGGGTCTCTCTTGGAGTGAACGTGCCTTAAACCTGTAGTCTTTCTAATGTCCAGCAGGGGGCGACTCCATTGGTTGTAAAAAGAAGATGAGAGTTCTCTAGTTCTCTAGATGTATTCCCTCAGTAAACGTTCAATGAGTTCATGGTCTCAATCTCTAGTTTCAGAGTTCATTTTGGTTTTGCTAAACATAATTAGCTTTTCAATTATTATCACAGCTAGCATGAATTGCAAATGCACCTTGCTAAGTAAGCTAGGGCTAGCATTAGCTTAAAACTTAACTAACCTCTCACGCTCCACCCGCTCGTCCATATATGGTCAACTCAGGTGTCAAACAACAAAATGCCAAACAGAGGCTTCAAAACAGTTTTCCACAAACCGGTGACAGCACGGTGGTTTATGTCTATGGTTTTATATGATTGAACATTGAATATATTTGTGTTTTGATGTTAGTCAAACAATACAGACAATTTGAAGATTTCACCAAAGGATCCTCCGCATACCCGGGGCCGGGTCGCGGTGGCAGCAGGCTAAACAAGTAAGCCCAGACGTCCCTCTCCCCAGCAACACTTTCCAGCTCCTCCTGGCAAATCCCGAGGCGTTCCCAGGCCAGACGGGAAATATAATCCCTCCAGCGAGCTCTGGGTCTACCCCGAGGTCTCCTCCCAGTTGGACGTGCCTGGAAAACCTCCAAAGGGAGGCGCCCAGGAGGCATCCTAATCAGACGCCCAAACTCCCTCAACTGGCTCCTTTCAATGTGAAGCTCTACTTTGAGCTCTCTCCAGATGTCTGAGCTCTTTACCCTCTCTCTAAGGCTCCTTTCCCTCTCTCTAAGGCTCCTGACCCTCTCTCTAAGGCTCCTTTCCCTCTCTCTAAGGCTCCTGACCCTCTCTCTAAGGCCGACACCCTGCAGAGGAGACTCGTTTCTGCTTGTATTCTTTCCACTAATCCATGTCACAAATAATTGTTAGTTGCAGCAAGTCAAATGTCAGCTGACAGGAAATGTTGGCCATCACAATTAGAAAGGAACAGTGAACGGGTTTACAGGAACACCATAAACTGTACATGGCTGCTTGAGGTCCAATACAGCCAATAAAATCACTCCAAGTCGGACCTGAGATTGATGAACGGTTAAGCTGCCAACATGGCTGTGAGATCAGATGAATTTTAACAGACTTGGCGAGTACAAGTGTCCCACATTAAAGCAGATATTGGTGCACATAAAGGTGCATGTTTCCCGTGCAAACTGCAGAATCTAATCAAGCCTTTATTCTGTCCGTGTCATGTACAGCGTCTGCAGATCCAACTTTTCTTCTTCTCTTCGACTTAATGGATGGTGAAAGCGAGGTAAATGATTTTCCTCTGCCACCACACAACGCATTAGCCTTCCCCATTCGTCACTGTTTACAGTCCATCCTGCGAACCCAAATAACGGCATCTATCATCGGAGGAGACGACCACAAAACAACGGGAACACCGCGGAGACGATGATAGATTCAAATTGGATCCTTTTCAGGAATCCTGGAGCCAGAGGCCGCAGGTTCACGACCAAAGAAAAGCTTGAAATACTGTCCTTAAGGATGGATGGACGAGTCAGCGGAGGTATCAACACGCCTGTATGTATGCACGGAAAGCCTCATTTCAGATAGAGCTGTAAACAAATGGAGTGTCAGGAAGCAGGAAGGAGAAACACGTTGGTATCAGCGGCAAAAACCTCGATATCAGAGAAGTAAGCGTACAACAGCATTAAATAAAATGTGTGGACGAGCCTCGATAACCTTGGACGTCCAACACTGCCACGTACTTCTCCCCTCGATTGCCACTTTAAACATCATCCGCCTCTCATCTCTCCGGTTTCCTTTTTTTTATTATTGTGGCAAATTAAATTTACCCGAGCAACGCGGGCCTGTGCATCAGCCCGCCCGATCATCAAGCGTCTCCTTCTGCTGAGGAGGAACCCCCGCCGGCACACACAGAGACCTTAACTCATTACAGAAGGTCAACGCCGGCACCCCGTCAGCTGTCAGGAAGCGCTCAGAAAGAGCCCGAAATTGATTCATCAGCGACGGCGCTCTGAGGGGATCACGTGACGAATATTATGAATAAAAATGCACAGAAGCAGCGTGATGAAGAGGAGGAAGAGGAGAGGTGAAGGCCACGGGGGGGAGCTCGTCCTAACAGCAACAGGAACAAGACACATTTAAATCTGCAACTGCAACAATCTTTAAAGAGACTCCACAACTTCCCTTGAGTCAATCTTCTCATTCAAAGAGAAACAGAGTAGATCTACACATGCAGGATGCTAAATTCAGAATTTAACATGTTATTTTGCAGGAGTTGGACTTTTCCTCGAGTTAAAGGCTCAACAGAAGCATCTCTGTGAGCAATTAAACATGTTTTAAATGACAGATGTGGAAAATAAAAGTTGTAAAAGTTGAAATATGCAATATGCAACAGACACCAATGTCTGTTCTGTTGCCTGAGGAAGAAATGAAATACCCAACATGTAAAAAAGTAATTGATATTTAACTTCCATTTCCACATGACAAACATTTCTTTATCGCGTGAAAGTATCTTCAGAAAACACCAAGAGGCTCAACTGGGGCTGTTAGTAATGACGTTTCTGCTTAAGAAATTAGTTGATGCCTCCTCTTGCAATCAGTTTATTAATTGTTCAATCTCTAAAAAGTCCAGAAATAACAACATAAGCTCCAAAAGCCGAATGTAACATCTTCAGATTGCTTGTTTTGTCCGCCCGAGAGTCTCAAACTCGGAAGATAAACAGGATATTATGGTTTCAAACAGATCAGATCAGAGAAGCTGAAAGTAAACATTTGGCATTTTTGCTTGATAAATAAAATGAGTTTATTTTCATTGGTCCTCAAACTGTGCAATCAAACTAAAGGATGCTAACATCAGCAACAGGATCCGTACGAAGTTCAAGATTAATAGTTTTTGTTATAGGGAAGAAAAGCAAGATGTGTACATCGACTAAACAAAGATATGATGTTAGATAGCTGTGTCTGAAAGCTCAGCTTTAACTTTACTTTCTATTTGCACAAGAGATATTCATGTAAAAGGGAGTAAATGACCTTTATGATCTTTATAATCGCAATGAAATGACATTGAACTTGACCCATTCGGTTAAAAGGTTGCTCATAATGGATAAGAAATAAAAATGGGTTCATAAAAGAGAGGATTATTTGCAGAATATCAACAGATCTTAATGTATTTGTTCCAAAATGTTTTGAAGCTCAGTGTAAAATATAAATACAAGCAGCCGGACTCGCGCTGGAAATGTGGCTATTTACATCAAACCACCCAAATTCCAGACACCATCAACAAGCTGCATTAGGTTTATGCTGCAACCACATAAACGCGTCTCCACTACCCAAAAATGTCCCTCAGAGACAAACGCAGCATTCTCTCTGTGTTGATTCGGAGTGTTAAATATTTGCAGTAAAAGTGCTGTGTGGATAAAAGCCAACAGTCTCCTGGGCTGCCACTGGCACAGATCTGCTGAGTATTTCTTCACTTCAGGTAGCGCAGAAGTAAACACACTGTGCTGCTCAGGGTGTTCGTGTCTCACGCGTCTCGGCGTTTCCTGTAGCTTCCTGTTTTGGTTTGCTGGGTGCTCGCTAGACCTGGCCACTTCCTTTATTGATTGCTTATCTTAACAACAGAAACAGGAAGTCATGCTGAAGATGAAAACATTGGATTACAAGGTAGGAAGTGTGCAAGACAGCAGTGAAGAGAGCAAAATAAAGCAAGAACAAACTGTCTTTGTTCTAACCTTCACAAATGACAGAGTGACAGAATAAAAATAGACATTTTATGATAGATATATTCTTCTAATATAGCGTCAAAGCCTTTTCTCTGCATCAAAACAACCCCAAAACATCCCAAAGCCTTACTCTCTTTAAAAAACTTCGCTCCTGCAACAATATCCTATCAAATAAAGTCTGTAAATGGAAAAAAACTAAATCAATATGGCAAAACTCCTGACACAAATTACCCAAGATCCCATAAAGGCCGCTTTCTCCCAACAGATGGGAACCAATTAGCCACCTGACTCCCAGAAAACACTTGGGCAGCCGCGTGGAGCCGAGATGCAAATGAAGCAGAGGGAAAGGTGGATGCGGGCCTGCCGACGTCCTGGGAGAGGAGAAATTAATGAAGGGAACGAAAATGGAATGGGAATAAAGTGGGAAATGATGTACGGAGGGCGTGCAGAGCTGGACTGAAGGTCCCCGAAGAGGTTACGGAAACAACGAGCGCAGGGCGAAAATATCTGTTGATGGAGAACGTCGTCTAATCCTGCAGGCGGAGAATCCTCCATCAGCCGACATCAACACCAGCTCGACATATTCAATTTGAGGCTAACACGAAACCATTGATCTAGTTAATGAACATCTTGTCATGTTTATTTAACTGATTCACTGACTAGACCTCAGAGGCTACTAACACCGCAGCGCATCACAACTCTAATTCACTATTTTGAGGCTAAAAAATCCCAGCTGTGCTCCGGTATATCCATTCTCCAGGAAGCAGTTAACATAATAAAACACAGAACTAAAATAGTACTCTAATAATAAAAAATATATAATAATAAATATTCAGGAAATACACTTCAAATCCAGCCCTGGTTTCAAGGGATCAGAAGGATTTATGAGCATCTAAAATAGATTTGTGGTTGGATAGCATTTAAGCTAGCCTGAGTCCATAACTAAATCTTCTCCTTGAATCTGAATCCATCAAAAAAACAGTCATTTATAAAATCCACTGTTTAGCTTGACAGTTGTAACAAGTAAAATTATGTTAAACAGATAATTGCAAGCTAAATGAGAGAGTTTGAGTTTAAATAGTCACACAATCTTTGACGTAGATACGGTATAGCTTCATGCTAACGTATGCTAGCCAGACAGTTGTGACTAGGGAGAGCTAGCTGGTGCTGAACACTTAGAAAACCATCTATACCTTTTACTTTCATTTTTATTTAGATATTCTAGTCATAAAAAAGACCTGAACAGAATTTACTTCGTTCTATCGGTCTCTAGCTTATAGCAGTGTAGCTAACGCTGGTTAGCCAGCTGTCCGCTGCTACATTGCTGATGTTTTGTCAACAGAGACAGCAGGAGAAGATGAATGAATGAGCATAATGTAGGTTTCCGTCTTGTCAGTGCTCAAGCTTTTAATTAAGTGGATGTCATACTACTTAATAAGCATCTGGTACACAGACCATGTAGGTGTATGTGATAATACAGGATTTAAGCTATGCTAGCAGCTGCCCTAGCAACAGCAAAGTAGGTCAGTCGACGAGTTTGGTCCAGAGCTGAACTGTCGAGTGGATTCTTACATCTTAGTTTAATTTCTGTGAGGCTGATGACATGCCCCATGTTTTGTGCTAATAAGCTAGCTCATTAACTCTTTGTAAGCATAAAAGAACATGCTAATATCTGTTTAAGCAAACAGTAGCATTCTAACAAGGTAAACCCAGACAGTGAATTTGGTAAACATGTTGTGTTTGCTTTGTCATTGTTGGCATGTTTGCATGCTGATGTTAGCATTTAGCTTAAAGCACCACTAAGCCTGAGTGCTGCCTAACAGAGCTGCTAGCATGTGGTAGAGCTTTGTTTGATGCACGATGGTAACAGCCTTGGAGGCGGTCCATGTTTTTGCATTTTTGCAGACAAATAAATTCTAATAATAAATCACCAGCACACTTGAAAAGAGCCTTTAGAGATATTTAACTTTTTCTGACACCAGTAAAATCCCCAAATTGGAGAAACAAGGTTTATTTCGCTGTAACAAAATCCAAAGGATGATCCAAAAAAGCGAGGGACTTAGAAAAAATAAGCTGCCTTTTCCAATTTGACACAGAATATAGCTGCAACCTTTTGTATCCCACACTCTTAGAAACACATTTCAAATCTCTTACATCCCTTCAAAGTAAAAGAGAGCGAAAACAGGTCTGGAATAAGATGCCAGGACAAGTTACGCTCCTGAGGACAAATTCAAAGCTCTGAACGTGTCTAAAGCTCTGCGCCTCAGCAAACTGAAAGGCAATGTTTACCTTCATTCCCTCTGACTGCTCCCACAAGGCATCAGGCAGCTGTTAGATAAAGCCGAGTAAATATTGGTAAGTGTAGGTGATATAAGGCGACATGTTCCCCCAGAGATTTAGCCGCACTGGCTGGAACAGCTGAATCCTAGCAACATCTGCATAATCTGTGTTCTTTAAAAGACTGCATGGAAATTAAAGTAAGGCAGGGGTGTTACTGTTGCTTTACTGTATGGGCTGTAATCTGAAAGCTGAGGAGTGCAAGGAGTGGATAAAGACGATGGCAACTTTGATGTTCATTTATCCATCCATGCATTCTTTACATATCCAAAACTGTCATTTTCAAACAATACGGACAGAAAACTCACTCTGATTTAAAGACAATGGATATTAATGTGCCTAAACTCTTCTGGTATCAGGCTTCGCACAGAGAGGGGCATCAGAGAGGTCAAACACTGATGTTGGTGATAAGGTCTGGCTCCGAGTTGGCATTCCAATTTATCCCAAAGGATTGACTTGAGGTCAGAGCTCTGTGCCAGTCAGCCAAGTTCTGCCACATCAAATTGGGAAAACGGGGTTACCGTCACGTTAAAACAGGGAAGAGACAAATAAGAACACTATTGTCATCAACATTATTGTCTTCTGTAGCGTTAAGACTTTACATCACTGGAAAAAAGTAACCCGGTCCTAGAACTGGGGTATAAAACAATCTCGCTCAGGGATAGCACTACAATTTCTACCAAAACAGCAGTAAGCCATCTTTACGTTGTAAATTTAATATGAAGGGTAACTTTTGGTCATCGGAAGTCTGAAAGTTAAGACAGAAACAAGCTGTGCTAACGTTAGCGGCAGCCCGGCTCATCGCCTTCCCATATACAGATGAAAGTGCTTTACAATTTACAAGTTCCTTTTCTTGATCCAACAACGTGAGCAAATTAAACTCACTGATGCATCTGAATAACTCAGATAACCATTTTCTCTGCAGCTCCAGACCTTCGTCTCATGTTGCTCTGCATTTTCTTCCAACAAAAGACCACATTGTTTTACTGACGTGCCTCGGCAGCTTTTAAATTACAGTGAGCACAAATCAGTGAAAAGGTGTCATTTTGTAGTTTGGTCGGATTTATTCATCCAGGTGAGAGTGATGCCGCTTGACATGCGAGTCATTGAACAAGAAAGGGGGCAATTATGAGCGTAAAATCCAGCTTCATGTTGGGTTATTAATCTCAAAACGGTTTTACTTAGAGTGCACATGCAATCAGATTTGTTTTGATTGGCCGTCTCTCTAAATTGGCAGGTCGACATGTTAACCAATAAATAAGCAACATATGAATTCGTGTGACTGTTGTTTGGAGGACTCAAACAAAAACGCAGCATTCAAGGCCCCTTCAGTTTACGTCTTGTTAATGGAAACAACACTGTGAGAGAGCGGCTGCACTGCCTGACCTCTAAGGTTCAGTGAACTGTTTGTCCTCCCGCTTCCTCGATGTTGTTCTTCCTGCAACAAGTAGAATGTTTTTTTTCTTGGAACATCGTCTCCTCATGAGTCACCGACGCTGATCCCCGCTCGGTTCAGTTACGACACCCTGACAAACACTGTAAATACAATGCCTGCAGGAGGGAAATAAGAGTTTTGCTAATATGCACTCTTTGATATTTATCTATCGCACTTCATATCGTTCCTATCGTTGTTTTCTCATTCCTATCAGGCCTTATTGACACTCGTGATGTATTTGTTCAACACTGGATTAGAGACACAGTTAGAGGAACACGAGCTCGACTAAAAACCTCCAAAAATCCACATTTAAATGACTATTTTCACGCAAACTGCCCTGCAGCCAAAAGACACAGAAGAAGAATACAAATTAAATAGAAAACCACTTCATTATTCGAGTTGTGCTTCAGGGCTGCATTGCCTCAAACAAATATCTATTTAAATTAACATAAAGTCAACATGGAGCTTTAAAAGCACAGATTACAGACAATAACAAAATCGATGCATCATATGTTGTGTAATCCTGCATTTCCCATGATGCAACTGACCAGCGATTTTCATTAGACCCTGAGGAGTCGTAGTTTTAACTGGAGAACAGATTGACTCATGGAACTATGGCACTTCATTTCCTGTTTCGAATGAAGGTTTTTATTTTGAAAGGACGGTGAAATGACTTTGTGCAGATCGTAAAAGTATCGCGAGTGAGGACAAGTTTATTTTTATATCGCAGTTAAACTGTTTGAGATCTGATTAGCGATAAATTAACTGTTTACAAAGATGCTTAATAAACTAAAATGTGCGTCTACATGCCCTCAAACGTCGTACATTCTCTAGAGAGCATCTACTCTTCCCAAAATACAACCGAAGAAGAATGTATTTATGGAGGAAGTAGAAGAAGAAGTCAAGTACTTGTTGACTTGTCAAACAGTCTCCAACAGAAAAGCTTTACTGCCGCCATGTTTCTGGCCCTCAGTGAAACTCATTCATGTCACCTAATGTGACCCCCACGTTGTGTAAACATGAGCAGAACTAATATATTAATCCACCCGGAGAGCAACAATCAGATTAAGCCTTTATGTGATTATTAGACGCTAATACTTCCCTGTTGAATGGATTATCAAAGGTTTACATCAACCCCTCCCAACACCGTTACAATCCCCTCCAGGCTGGCCAGGCTCTTCTGACTGAGGAGGTTACATGAGGCATTTATATTCACATATAGCCAAAGCCAACAAACACACACACAGAGAGAGAGAGTACTCCTCCCCGTGCAGAGTGACGTGATCTTGATGTGTAAAATGGTTGAAGTGCTCCTTTAGAGTGGGTTCTGCTTCATAGTCTGATCTTTATGTTGCATACTTCTAACCTGACTTGAGTTAATAACACCCCTTTCCCACCGACATCAGCACGTAGACCCGCTTATAGATGCCGATTGTCTCTTTTCCCATTGCCAGTGAAGTAGTCCTGTCGGTCTCTTTTCTGCTGCGTCACCGTCTGACGTCACAAACGCCCCAGAGACAGGGTTAGTAACCAGTGAAGATGTTACGGTGGATAGGTCTTTGCTGTATCTATTACTCATTCAGTCTGTTTATCAAACTTAGCGCAGACAAATTTGGAACGATGTTCGAGCGCCGCTCAGACGGAGACGGGCGGAATTTGCAGCTGAGTTGACAAGGAGTCGCAGAAGTTAGAAGGAGCATAGCATCGCGTCAGAAAGGGGGCGGAGATTAGTGTCTGAATGCAGATTGTAGCCTAAGCAAGCACTAAGCAAAAAGCTGGGTGTTTTTTGACCAGTGGGAAAACAGCTGAAGATTTTCCTGCAACAAATCTGGTGTCAGGTAGGGGTGCAAGGATTAGGCGACATTGTTGATAAAGATCGATGACAGAATTAGTCGCCAACAAATTTAATTGTCAGTAATTAATCTGTTACGTCATCATGCATGTTTTTCCTGCTGCGCGGACATAGCTTCGTTTCAGGAGCGGAGTTGGCTGAGGGGCGAGCCATCTCACAACCTTGCTATCTCTGCTGAGAGTTGTTCATGCAAAACAGCGCCCAGAAAGCGACAGGTAAACAAAACATAGCAAAATGGCGGCGGCCGATGCAACACCATCACGTCCTGAAACGTCTAAAGTTTGGGAGCATTTCACCGTCAACGCTGCAGACAAGGATCGCCTGCAGGATCTGTAAAGAGGAGCTTGCTCACGTCGGTAATGAGCGAGCGTTTGAAGAGAAGGCACGCTGGACTGTGTACTTCATCTGATGTCATTTTTATGTGAGCGCTTTGTCTGCGTCTTTATTTCTCTTTTGTATCAGTAGGAGCCAAATAAGCAGCAGAGTTTATAAAAAGACAAACATCTGAATGAAGAACTCATATTTACTCTCTTTATTGTTAGTAAGCAAACGCTTAAAGGAACCTCCAACTAAATGTAAAAGCCGATCAGTCGATTAATCGTTTCTGTAATCGATCAAAATAGTCATTTGTTGCAGCCCTACTGTCAGGTTGTGTGCAGCATAGAAAGAAGACCATGCATGATGCTGAAAAGCAGGAGGGCAATAAGGACCCAGTAGCTGTTATTTTGCCCCAAGGCTCCCCGAGCAGGTTAATCTGGCCTCGATCACAATCTTCAAATTCCTTGTTGTGTCCAAACAAAACACTAAAACCCCAAAGCTGCTTCGTCAACAACTACATGGAACAGGAACAGGCAAATATGTTTAAGTAATACTGATGAAGTGACTAATCTGAGCACGTATGCATCGTCATTTTATTTTAGATAATCCACAGGGGACACGATGCTGAAGGCTGCTGCAGGGACTGAACAGGAAACCCAACAGACAATAGCTGATAAGAGCCTGGGTGGGTACTCACAGCTGTACCCACTTATAAATAACCTACTGTATGGAATCATCAAACAAACTACAGGAAGTGATTTCACAGATAAGACTAAACCCCTCACAAAGCCGTAAAGGTTTGCTGCTCGCACAACAAGTCAAAGTGACATAAAGTCTCGCTCGAACACAGAAATCCTGCAGGCAATTAAGCTCACAGAGAATTAAAGAAGAGTTGACACGTCCTAAATGTTGGATGAAGTCCAGCGGCGGCAAATCAGGCTTTTAAATAAATAAAGAAGAAGAGGGATTACACGCTTTTCTTAATACATGGAAGGAGAGGAACAACATACAAATTAGAAGAGAAGAATGCCGTCTTGCAGACTAATGCTATATTCCTGCACAATATGCTCCTTATCTGACCCGTTCTTGTTGCATTTCACAGCCTGCTTGTCAATTCAAACTTTGCATTTGAATAAACACCATAGAGAGACTAAACAAGCCACTTAACACCTGCATTATCGCCTGCATGTCCATGCTGAAGGTGGTTTCAGGTAAATTATATCACTAAAAAACACAAGATAATGGAACAAGCTGCATGATAAGTGTCACTTAACCCACAAAGATGCACTTATTTCTGTTTGTAAGAATGCAGAAACCGACTAAATTGCTTTCTAACCATGATGAATCTCTTTAACAGTGACAATGACATTAGAGCGGCTAGCAGGAACCCCCCACTGTAAGCAGTCTGCTGAGGGTGGAGGTGAACTAAGATAACACAAAGGACGTCTGACAGAGAACCAACAAAAGGAACACACACACGAGATCTGATAAAAGCAATAGAAATGTCTGTGTATCCGTGAGGAGAAATATTAAGCCAAAGTGGGTAAGAAATTCAAGGTTTCAAGTTCATCAAATCATAAAAAGCAGATTTAAACAAAGAAAACTCTCATTAAATTGTGTCTTATTCCAGTTCTTGCACCTGAACTAAAAGATACAATAATGCATTTCGTGTTACATGACAGACCGGACACAATGCACATGCCAAAGTGTGCAGACAAAAGCCCCACAAGAGGGATGCTGCCCTCACCTTTCAACGCCACACAAAGCAATCTTTCCCACGGAAATAACTTTGTTGTGTTTCCTGCACGCTCCGCAGCCCTTCAACTAGACCCCGTGCAATAAATCAATCATCTTAAGACAGAGGGGAAATATGGGGCTCACCTTTTGTTAGTTCCCGTGTAGCAGCAGTCCTGTCTGTGTCTGTGGGTGTCTGCTCTCCTCCGGCTCCTCCGCACATTTAATCGGGTCACAGCAGCAGCGGCGGTTGCGAAATTGTTGTTAGTGGGCGGCGTGGCTGTTCGCTGTTTTCTTCCTGCGTTTCAAACCAGCGAAAACACCAAAAAATCCCTCCCACTCCTCGCTCTGAGCTGGCCCAGCCTCTCCTTCTCTCTCTCTGAGAGCGGATACGCCCTCTCACTGTAGGAGAAAAATGTTATTCATACATAACAGGCTTCAGTTAGAGAATAAAACCGTGTCACCACCACAGGCTGGGCTGGCCGGTGTGATGTGATGTCTGGCCGGCTGTGAGCAGCCCGAGCAGGCAGCCAGGAGTCCTGCTGCACCGCTGCGCTCCGCTGGATTTGGTGGCTCTGGCTGCACTGTAAAAAATGTCCATCAGGACTTGACTTTGTGGTCTCTGACACAGTTTTACAGTCAGGACAGAGGCAGGCACAGAGGGGCACAGTCTGTTCTTATTTAATGCCATTTTAATACATTTATTCATGCGGATTGTGCCCTAATAAGACACTTTTAAGCTTTATGTTTACCCCAATTCCGCCTCTGGTGGTCCCAATTTTCCCTTGCCACCTAACTGGCCCAAATGCCCCTCTTGTCACGTTTCTCTTGTTGCTATAATTCCCCTCTGGTTGGTTCAACAGTCTCTCAGGTCGGCCCAAATGGCCCTTTGGTCACCCAAGTGCTTTTTTTGCACCCCAAAGGCCCCTCTTGTTCATTTGCTTGCCTCATGGTCAATTAATGAGTGAATCTCCGGTCACCCAGTTGCCCTTGTGGATGGTCCAAGGGTCCCTCTTGTCGTCAACAAATGCCTTTTTTGTTGCTAAAATGCCCCTTTGGCTGGTTTACAAGCCTCTGTGGTCACTTGATAAGTGCCTCTCCTGACACCAGTTGCCCCTTTGGTCTGTCCAATTGTCCCTTTTTTCAGCCCAAATTGAGAAGTCCCCATGTGATCACCCTAGTCACCAAGATGCCCCTTTGGTTTGTCCAATCATGCCTTATAACCAGCCAGAATTACCCCTCTGATGGAGTGTATGGCCCATTTGCCCGTCTGATCCCCCTAAATGCCCTCTGGCCACTCAAGATCCTACCTTGTCACCCAAGTACCCTCTGATGACCCAGTTGCTCCTATGGTCAAACTATAGGTTTCAGGTTCAAATGCCCCTCTTGTGCGCCTAATTGGCCAAAGTTGCAGCATATATTTCCCTCTATTATTCGCAACCCAACCAAATAGTCCCCTCGCCATACTAAACACTCCCTTTAATTCAACCTCCACCTTTAAAACTGTGGTAAATTTAAAAGTTGTGTTATATTAAAAGTTCTTTCTCTATATATTTGAATCTTAGAGGTCTTCCATGACTCCATCTGCGCAGGAAGTCCAAGGTTCAGAGACTCTGTCCTGTAGGGAGAGTACGGTTTTACTTCCTGCCTTCTTTTATAACATTGCGCCAAAATAAAGCCGCTTGTGTCATTGTGACTTTCCTATTAAGCACCCTCCAGTTTACAGAAGAATCAAACTCAAAGCAGAAACTTCTTCAAAGAGAAATCAGGCAGAATGACATCTCAGCACCTCGAGCAACACCCTGGTTGCGAAAATGTGGATCTAGACGTCTAATTTTAGCTTTACTGACCTTTGCAGATTGACATTTTTTGCAGTGTGTCGCTGCTCAGACAGCTCTCTGAAGACATGTGAAAGTGTTTCCTCAGTGACAAGTCAAGTTAGGACAGATTTGCCTTATTTGGGCTGATTATCGTTCAACCATAGACGAGCTCTTTTTTTAGTGCCTTTAGTCGCTTTGAAACATAAAGCTCAAGGATGCTATTTAATATAATAGACCAGACAGAGCGGGAATATTGCTATACCCTCAAATCCTCAAAGGAGATGGAACAGATACCAGAAATTATGACAAAGTCAGTTTCAATTCTCTCCTGAGCTCCACGGACACATCCTCGCTGCTCCTCTGAGAGCGTTTCAGGAGTAATATAACGATCTCCTGCCAGCGAAGGAGCTCCGATTTCCTCTAAAAATGATTTCACCGCCATCAGACTGAACACTATAATTAAATGTGGTGACCAGAGTATAATTAAAAAGTAGTGGCAATTACATTTTGCAGGAATACGACTGCGATGTTTCACAGTTTTGGGTTAAATTATTAATGGAAACCCTGCGGATGCGTTTAACAAGATGCTATATTTATCTATGTGTGTGTGCGTTTGTGTGCGCGCGCGGGAAAATGTGTGTTTGAATATCTTAAAAGCCACCTGGGCTGCAGGCCCGTGCCTCGGTCCCTGCGGAGTCCGCTGACAGTATCGCTGCAGTGTAAGCGCTCTTTGATATATTTGCTTTAATTATGGAGGATAATGAATTTAAATTTGTGATGCATCAACGCTCTGAAATGGCAACACACCCCTGGAGTCCATAAATGCCTGATACTGCTCCCGGCTCCAGCAGGGGAGTTTGGGAAATCTTAAACGAGATTGAGATGATGAAAATAGATAGCTCTCTGAAATGCTAATGTTGACTTTTAACGCCTAAATCTGACTGCAGCCCAAAGGACGCACCATCAGATACACTGCGGGTGTTTGTTAGCCACGTTTCCACGGAGAGTTATGCTAACCTTTAGCTAGCGCTTGGATAAATGCTGTAACTTCTGTTGTTCCTCACACAGTAAACCAAACTGTGCCTCTGAGATCAGTCCAGTAGAATGAATGAAAATGTTTAAGAATTTTAATAAATATGAGCAAAATTCAGCAAATTCAAATTTTGTGAGGACAGAATGACCTCCCTGTACCACCTAGCTACACCTTGGTAGCAAAAATGTAGAATTAAATATCTAATTTTAGCTTTAGAATTGGCTGTGGCCCATAGGACGCACCATCAAAAACTCTGGAGTGTGTTTGTTATACCCCTAATTTTAGCGCGTTGACGCAGGTTTTTCAGACCCAGGAAGACCTGCTTATAGATGCTGATTGGCTCTTTTCCCATTGCAAGTGAAGTATCCTCCTGTCGGTCTCTTTTCTGCTGCGTCACCGTCTGACGTCACAATCGTGCCTGAAACAGAGTTAGTAAACAGTGAAGATGTTACGGTGGTTACGTCTTTATTGTATCTATGACTCATTCAGTCTGTTTAACAAACTTGGCATGGACAAATTTGGAAAGATGTTCAAGCGCTGCTCGGACGGAGACGGGCGGAATTTGTAGCTGAGATGACGAGGAGTCGCAGAAGTTAGCGATGGAGCATAGCATCGCATCGGAAAGGGGGCGGAGATCAGCATGTCGACACGGGTTTGTGTTGCCATTAATGCCGATCTGAGCCGAGGCGATAATTCTAGCCTTTCCCACCAAGCAAAAAAGCTGTAAAAGCAGCTTCAGACACTTATCCATGGAGAGTAACGCTAACCTTTAGCTAACACTATGATAGGATTTGATCAGATTTAAGTGCCACCTAGCTAAACTTTGTTAGCGAAATTTAAGTTCTTACGTTTAATTTTAGCTCAAGGATGCACCAACAAATTCTCTGATGTGTTTTTGTAAGAAACTTTTCCACAAAGAATAATGCTACCTTAAGCTAACAGTCAGGTAAATGCTAAATATTTTGTTCCTCTAGCACAAAAAAGTGCTTCCAAGGTCAAATGTGTAAAACAAAATAAGAAGAAACAAGTGAAATATGAGATGAGATAACAAGATCAACTACTGAGGTGTTTGTTTGAATCTAACGCTGAGTAATGCTAACCTTTGGCTAACATCTGATAATCAGCGTTGTGTATTTTGTTCCTAATGAAGAAAAAAAGCTTGTTAGATCAATAGTGTAGACAAAATCATTTTAAAATAGTTAATCACACGTATTGAGAAGCACTTCTCCCGTGTGTTTGTTCGCATCTTTTCCAGGGAGCTAACATTTAGCTAAAGCTCTGATAAATGCTCTATATTTTTCTTCTGAGATCAGTCGTGTAGAAACAAATAATGGAAAACAAGCAAGCAACTTTAATCTTCCCCAATTTATCACCCTTTGTCAGACAAATAAAATGATACGAAGGCATGAGTTCTGCTCTACGTCGACATCCATATTCGCCCCGTCCGCCCACGTGCAGCCGAGCCACTGGCAATTAATTAGAGCAAACACATGCACGGCTCAGCCCGACTGTCAGGCCTGTCAGTCATCAGAGCGGCGTGACAATGATCTGACCATCACCGGCTTAATTGGCATTCGGAGGACACGCTCTCCTTCTCACTGTAGGCTAAATAAACACACAGCGGCAGGGCAGGAAGCAACCTTCAGTCCTCATTTCTCTTGATCAATAATCCTCCAACACCATCTGACAGCGAGAAACAGCGACAGGAGCCTTTTAAACCTCAGTAGCAGGTTTGTTTTTTCAACGAACTGTCGCTCAGGGAATAATTAGAAACTTAATCATAGTCTGAATTCTTCTGTGTGCAGTTTGAAAGTACGTTGATGTCACATTAGCCTCGGTTAGCTTGATTAGCACGATTTAAGACAAACTCATAACATTTTAAAATTTCCAATTTACATGAAAAGCGAAGCAGTTTTTGGCCACAGCTGGCCTTGTTTGTGCTATCTGACGTAACTGAGGTCGTAACGTTAGCTGAGTTAGCATTATGAGCTAGGAGGCCGCTTGCAAAGGATAAAAGGAGTCAGACACCTGTTGTGGAAATTGTATTATAAAGTTGTAGAGTTGAGATTCCTTCTTCTCCTGCTGAATTTGAAAGCAGTGTGTGTGACTGTCATGTAATCGTGTTCATTAGGCAAACTCGTAACAACAGGAATAACAGCATCAACAGAGGCTCTAATGTTTATTCAGAAAATTAAACTGATCATTCGTGTGTTGAATCCAAATCAGTGAATCCTGAAACACTTTTTGCAACTTTGTCTGCTCTTTCTATATCAGCCAAAAGACTTCTCTTTTCCTTTCCTTTTGTCTACCAATGTCACAAAAACCGAGGTCCAAATAATTGTCTGCACATATCATAACATAGCCTACATAAGGTATTCTTAAACGCAAGACAATATGGCTACTTGGTCAGCAACCTTAGAGCCCGTCCAGAGAGAGCGCATTTAGCAGGCTGTAAAACGCGAGGCGCACCGCACTGCCTTTTCTGTTGAAGCCTACGGTTAAAAAAAGAGCAGCTCACGGCACCTTTTTTTTCTACTGTTGTTAAGGCAACCATTCAATTGGAGTATGAGAAAAAATTGCCATGACGTCGGAAACTTGTTCTGTCTGATCGGGCCCTTAGGCTTCCAAATTTGTGGTACGTTTTGCTCTTGAATGCTTCCACAGTCAAGTTGGAAATAATACACATGCAACGTCTGGCGAGGTTTTCAAATTAAAGTGATCATGGGTAAGGCTATAAATAAGGAATATCTGGTTAGACTTTCAAAATAAGGCTCATATTTCACATTTCATGAGGTTTGAAGGTTCAACAACTGTTAACACAAGATTAATATTATGAATCTGGCAGTTTCAGAGCCAAAACCACTTTATGTTTAGAAAAGAGATCATGGTTTGGGTATACACATTTATATACGTATGCTATGTATCTTTAAAACAAGTTTTAAAAAGAAGTTTCAGACTGAGTTTTAAACTTTGATCTCTTAGTTGAAAGTCCTGTTTCTCCTGTGCTCTTCCTACAACGTCACCTGACATAAACGTTGCACAAAAAGCTCGAGGACAGCATCCAGGTTCTTACAGTGTCATATTTTGAAGCGTTGGGCGACTAACAAAGGTGCTTTGTTTGGCAAGTTACAGAATAACTGGTTTAATCAGAGTATTTCTTTTTCTCTTCCTTCATGTGAAAGGGCTTAGTCATTTAAAATTTCCCTAAAACCAAACCTAGTCTGTCAATTAATGATCAATGTGTTAAAATTCACCAAATTCACATGGCGGCCATTTTCCTCTGACATCATGCTAAGGGTGTAAGCTCAAAAGCTGTAATAGTAGCGTAGTGCTGTGTCTTTAGGTTGTATGTTGTATGAATTTTGTATGATACAAAAGGCATACATTCCTAGCTAATAGTAACGTTAGCAAGTGTGGTTGTATGCTGACATTAGCTGTTGTTTGATGGTAGCTAATGAGCTAATCAAATATGTTGTTTTTACTTGTCCCTCAGGATTTTCAGTAGCCATTGCCTCCTCAGTTGCTGTTCAATTAAGAAACGTTGAAATGATAATAATTCGCCATCTTTCCAAAGTTTGTACGACTTAAATCCAAGAACACAGCATTATAACAGCATTTGAGCATCCAACACTTAGCGTGATGTCAGGGGAAAATGGCCGCCATGCATTGGTTTCTCCCAAGTTTGTATCCCATCCGCCTCTTTCTTCTTCTGTGGTTGTAACGTCAGGCCTTTTGCAGCTGTCAACCTCAAGCAATGATGTATAAATTACAACTGCCACTGACTTCCCCCTCAACCCCCAACGCACCTCCCTTCCTGCCTCGAGTATGAATGAATGCTAAAAACGCACCGCACTTCAATTCCAGGAAAATTAGGTCAGCCGTTGAGCGTAGCAAAGACTGCATGTGGGACATGAAAGCCGGCGCGCTTCTGTGGAAATTTTCACGGCTCCTGTCGACTTTTTTCCATCACAAAACATCCAGCACCTGGTACCACTCTAGTCTGAAAAGAGAGCAATTGAGTTGGGGGAGGAGGGGTTGAGGTTTTCGTGTTCCTCTGTCGAATTTAAAGCACCATCTCCGAATGTGTGACTTCTGAGTAATTGTGTTCATAAGCGGTGACAGCATAAAAACAAACTCCTCAAGTGTGCGGTGTTTTCAGCAAATAAAAGGTGATTGTGATTTGACTCCTGCAGGGATGCAACAATCTCACCCCTTTCCTCCCCCTCTCCTCCCCCATGTGCTTCCTGTGCTTCCATGGGAGCTTCTAATTGCCTATTGTGCTCGCTGCTCAGCTGTCAGGGTGATGTGCAAAGACAAGCAGCATCCTCAAAAAAAATTGATGTGCACTCCTGAGATTCTCCGAGAAGAGCTTTATCCGTCTCTCACATGATTTCTCTCCCACACAAGTCTCTCACAATCCTCCCCCTCCTCCCTCGTCATGTCTCTTGTCACGTAAAGCGCATGTCAAGTGGAAATGTATGTCGAGTGTAAAGTGAGCATGCGAGGCCTCGTTCCCAGGCCAATGGCGTGAAAAAAAGTTGAGCAATTTGTCGGTTGTTCTCGCTGCTCGTCCGCAGAAGTTTGTTCAAAGTTGATCTCAGACAAGAAGCTGCGAGACGTTTTCTGTTTCCGCTCAGATGAGTCGAAAAAGTCTGGGAAGGAGAGACAAAAGAGTGTGTGGGAGAAGTTTGTTATTATCTCTGTAGACGGATGTCAGTGATACACCTGGGTTGGAAAAAATAAAATGGAGGTTTTAAGATGAATTTTTTACAAATCACTGTGCCGGTGATACAAATAAAAATGTTTTATCCAATTGTTTTACTTATAATTAGCATTAAAGAATTAACGAAATGGACGTGGCCTACAAGTTTCAAAAGCTAAGCCAATGCCAAACTGCCACAAACTCGCATTGGTCCTAATTACCAGCAGGGGGCAAATAAAGGTTATAATATAGAAGTCTATGAGAAAATGACCCTGCTTCAGTACACCATGATGTTCAAATTGTAAATTACTGTCCCATTTGGAATAAAAGGATGGTATGCATTAGTGCATAGCTACCTGTGATTGACAAATTCTCCCAGAATCTCAGAGTTGGGTTCGAAGAATCGACCTTTTATTTAAAGCCTGCTCGTATCCAGAATAAGCATCAACATTACAATTAATTAGCGTGGCGCCTTGCTAACCAATTTAGCTAAGTGTTAGCTGATGATTTAGCTAACCCCTTGCTGCTCTTGGGTTCCTACTACTCAGAAATAATGTATAAACTGAATGGGAATAAGAACAAATATTGGAAATACTTGAATAAGATGATTGATACTATTTTCATAAGTCTCCATTAATTTTCAAGTTAAAGCTAGCAGTCTGTATTAGCTTAGCATTAACTCTGAAAAAAGGAGGAGAGAGCTAGTGTACATATGGTCACTTTTGGTTCCAAAAAACAAGATGGCGACAGGCAATGTGCCAAAATTAAAGGCTTCAAAATGATAGTCCACAAAACCAATGGATGACGTCACAGAGGCGGCTATGTCTACTTCCTATATACAGTCTATGTTAGACAAACGAAAAAGAACGTAATGTAAAATTTGGGGAATTTTCCTTTAAAATGCTTAATGTTGAATTTGGTTGGTGGCTGAACAGAAATGTTTGAAATTAGGGGTTTCTTTTGGGAACTATTTTTTAAGCCTGGATGTCAAAATCTGCTGATAACATACAACAGCACATAGTAAAAAAGAGGTAAAGTCAAGCAGCATCCATGATTCGTCCCAGTTCTCGAATCCAGCAGACTGAAATTAAGCTCATCTGTTAAACAAGTGCAATCAGTGAAGCTCTCAGTGGCTCATCAGAGGATCTGCCCGTCCCCCCATCTGCTCCCTGCCAACTCCACTCTGCACTGCCTCGGCCTGCAGACTGATCGGACCCCGCAGGCCTGGCACCAGGTTCAGCCACCATGATGAGGACATTTACATTTTAAGCATTTGGCTGATGCTCATATGGAGAGTGATTTACAGTCAGCAGGACCTGAGGGCAGAGGCTGACCTTGTGTGAATCACCGGCTCTCTTTGTTTTATGATCTGAGCTGCTGCAGCGTGTTCACATTCATGTTGTGTGTCGGCTGTTATGAGACATGAGGAGAGGATCCGCAGTTTTCCCACAGCATCGTCATATTAAAATCTCTCTATCTCTGGGATGAGCTAATCAACCAGAGCAGTAACGCAGTGAAATGTGTTACTGAGGCCTGACTAATGAACAAGCATATTAGATCAGCGTGCTAACTGTTATTCAGAGTTCATCGTGTGTAAAGGATAAAAGCTTCTTTGAGCTCTGTTTACTGTTTCCAAGTACGTTCATACTAGTGGCTACAGCACATTTTACTCCGTACGCACAGTATTTTCATCTTTATGAAACAAAATACAAGCCTCTAAACAACATATTACAGCCCAAACAATGTTACAGTAATGTTAGCTAGCTAAATTTACAGTTACAGTTGTGTTAGCTAGCTTACATCGCTGTAAAATGGTAGCTAGCAAACATTACCTTACATCTGTTAGCCAGCTTACAAACTGTAGCTATGAATTTACGCTTTTTATTCCGTATTCTGTAACATGCTTTTTATTTTATATACATATTTAGATTAAACAACATATTTGATGACCTAATAGGTAAGGATAGCCAAGCCCAAACGCATTTGACTAAGTTCTAGTCAGATTTAAATGTTATGCTAGCTAGCTAAATTTACAGTGACAGTAGTGTTAGCTAGCTTGCATTATTGTAAAACGGTACCTAGCAAACATTATCTTACATCTGTTAGCTAGCATATTACCTTTAGCTATGAATTGACGTTTTTCATACCGTATCCTGTAACATGCTTAGGGCTGAAAAACCCACATTTGATAACTCATTAGGTACCAATGGTCACGTCCAAACCGCTAAAGTTATAATTTTACCTATTTCCAACTCAAGTTGTATCTTTCAGTATTTTAAGACAGCTACATTTACAATTACCTTAAAACGACAATGTGAGCTAGCGCATAGGCTAATAGTGATCAGAGCAGCTTTCTGAGTTAGGAGTCCAGTACAAAGGATACAATTTGGGGTCTGAGAAATTAGAATGCTTGGATAGTAAACACTCGTTAAACACACAAACCTGCAAGCAACCACTCACGCAAACGCTGAAAAAGTGAGGTTAAGAGTGATAAAAAAAATCGCCTTCACTTCACACTCCAACTGGAAATGCTACCCAGGACATTTCAGCCCCCTAATCGTATTTTTCCCAAAAAGGAGGAAAGTGGAATAGAAATTTAGCTGACATACCTCCCCTTTCTTCCTCCTCAACCACTATCACCCAATCAAACCCCCCTTTCAATCTCTGCTCGATGGGGACAAGATAGGAGTTAAGGTGACCTCCTCCTGAATGAGACTGGCCAGGCTGTATAATTGGATACACTCTGACGTGAGATTGAGTTTATCCCAGGTAAAAAAATAAATTAAAAAAAGCCCTGACTGACCCTCTTCCCAGAGTCTTTGCTCTGAGATGGATGTTTGTGAATGAGAGTAATCAGTTTACGGAGACTCAGATGGGGCTCAGAAAGAATAATCAATTTAAACTGTAGCTCCTGCCGTTAGCGCACCACGAGGGAAACACACCAGAGGTCGACTTCTTCTTCAGTTTCCCTCCTAGTCACAGGTAAGGACACAGCTATTCTGTTATCTGTATATTTCAGCCACTCTTGCGGAATTAGCATTTAGCCACTTACTAGCTAGTATGACCATTAGCTAGAAAAGACTGATAGTTAATATAACTGTCTTTGTTACACGATACAGATGACTTAAATTCCTAGCTTGTTAGCTCAGAATTACCTAACTGATTGATAAGACACTCGTTAATGCAGCTTATGTTCGCATTCAGCCACATAGCTAATATGACAGTTAGCTAGAAAAGACTGACAGCTAATATGACTAATTGTTTTTGAAACATGATTCAATAGTAAATGTGTTTACTCTTTAGCTAGGAATGTATCCAACTAATTGATAAGTCACTGGCTAAAGCGAACAAAAGCTTATGTTAGTACTCAGCTACTTACTAGCTAATATGACCGTTAGCTAGAAAAGACTGAAAGCTAATATTTATTTTTGTTGTTGATACATTATACAATAGAAAAGGCGTAAATTATTGCTAACGTGATGTTAGCTAGGTGTGGTTGAATGCTAACATTAATTGTTGTCTAATGCTAGCTAATATGACATTTTAGCTTGAAATATGGACCTTTGTCTCTTCAAATTTTAACTAGCCTATCACTTGTAAGCTGCTTCTTATTGGGAAGCGTTGAAATAAAAACGATGGCAATTATTTAAATATGTACAACTGCCACATGAAACACAGCAGTATGGTTTTATAACAGCAGTTGAAAAAATGTCTGCCATGTGAATTTGTGAAAAACATCCCCTGACGGCCCCTAGATGTTCCTGTGACATTGTCTTGTTTAAGATAAGACCCGGGTTAGAAAGTATTGTCAATCTGCTCTATTGAAAATCACTAAATTAAGTTTATACTACTCAGTCAGTAAAAAGGAAGTAGAAGGGAATATGCTCTGATCTCTTTGGACACAGGGAATTACAGATAAAACAGACTCTCCTTACTTGATTATTCATTAGCATTTAAAATTATCCCTTTAACTGGGTCCTGATATTCTAAAGGTGGTGTTATTGCCCAGTACGATGCTCTCTGATGTAGTTTAAGTCAACATGGTGGCCCACAGCTTCTTTATCTTTGAAGCCAAGTTGAAATGAATTGGGGAATACGCAGTAGAGGTCGCATCAAACACACCTCAGCTTGGTTTGAAGTTTGAATATTTAGCTTCTTTCCACATTAAAATACAAGATGAATTAAATATATCTCATAAATTAAAAATCTGTGTCCTTCCACAGTCCCCGGTTTCTCTAAAATTAAAGTTTCTGAGTGAGCAACATTTGGGCATGAAGCAGCAAAGTACCATGATAGCAGCAGCACTACTTAAATTAAAAATCTGTTCGGTGCGGCATTTGGTTATTGATCTGCGATATCCCCCATGTTGTGTCATGCATACTAGAGTTGTTGCATAACGGCGTTTGTGTGCGCTTGCTGGTTTTGAAATATTGAAATTTGAGGGTTTGTGGGGGGGGGTTCAGCAGAGCAGCTGTTGAAAAGGTCAGGAAAACAGCTAGCATGATGGTAGTAGGTCTAAATGTGTAGTCTTACATGTCTCTCTGCCATTATCACCTTAACTGACTCTGGAAAAGACTTACATCTTGCACTGGGGTCAAACCAGTACATGTGTTCTTCCTCTTTGGTAAAGATAACACTGAGACGAGCAGCTCACTAAATGAAAAACCTCAGAGGACAACAGCAGGAGTCTTTAAAAAGCTGTAAATCCACACAGTTTCTGTCTCTGAGCAGCCGTCTGTATCTCACTCTGCAGACACACACTTCCTCCACGCTTCGGTGCATTTCTGTCTCTCGGTTTCGTCTGTCTCCCTTCTTCTTCTTCTTCTTCTATCCTCCGTCTTAAATCTCCTCCATGTGTTCGTTCTTTTAACATTTTTCTCACTTTCTCATCCCGCTATCCGTCTCCGTCTAAATAATTCCTCGTCTGTTGGTGATCAATGATATTTCCTTAATTTAGCTGGCAGCGCAGATTCAGACGGAGTTGTTGGTGGTTACATGTCAGCAGGAGCTCGTGTGCAGTGTTTGAAATGAACCTGCCTCTGAATATATATATATTAACATCTCTGCTGCAGCCTGGAAATGAAGCAGAAATTGAATTTTGAGGCCGACCGCTTCTTATTTAAAAGGCTGACCTTCAATTCTAATACTAAGTGGAGATGGATGAATACATTAAAGATTGTGTATACGGAGCCCACACACACACACACACACACACACACACACACACACACACAGCGAGACACACAGGTCGGCCATATTCTGCAGAGGTTTTTGGAGATCTCTGCACAGCGTCCAGAGGTCTAATGACCTTCTTATGAGTCGATCTCCAGCGGGGAAATTTCATGCATTTTCAGATGAACCAAACCATGACAGTAAATGTGTGCACTTTCACACCTGGTTGGCGCCTCTGCCCATCGGCTCCATCTCTGATTCCAATTCAGCTCCGCTAATCCATGATGGAGGCGCAGCAGGGGCTCTAAAATCAGCGGCTGGGTCAGATATTTCCTCTCCAACAGGGATTATCTGAGGAAAAGTAGGAGAAGAAGAAAAAACCTCCATATCTTGTGTTCACAGGCCCCAAAAAAGCAAGCGGGAGATCAAGTTTTTCCTCGCTGTCAAGGTTTATTCTCTGCAGTTAAAGGGATCAGCTCATTTAATGGGAAAGGCGTTGAATTCAGAGAGGTTACCTTCACAATCAGCCTCTGAGAGATAAATCTCTCTGAGTCTGAGTATCACAGATTTAATTAGGTTGTGAAATGTGTTTTGGACGCATCGATGCTGGAGCGATTGTTCACAGCGGGAGTCTTTCTGAGGATGAGAATGGAGAGTACAGTAAAGTCTGGGAAGAGTTTTCTGACCACATGGTTGAGGCTTTTATGCCATCTGTGCTTCACTTTCATCATCTTTAGTGGGAATGTAACACGGCTTATCACAGGACAGGAGACGCACAAAGAGAGCTGAGAGAAGAGGGGACATTATGGCGTCTGACAGACTGAGCGCTGCAGAAGAAAACAACGTTCTAGTAGGAAGTTTTAACAAAGACAAGTTATTTTCCTAACATTGCTTTCATTACAAGAAAAAGTATAGATAAAAACGCTAACCACAAACGTATGTTTCATGTTCTTGTTCTTGTTTATGCTTCTGTTTGGCTCCGCTTACATTTGCTAACAGATAGACTCCACACTTTGTTTCACCTTGTGTGTTCGTACAGTTTATGCAGCACTGCAGGCGTAGGAATCTACGTACTTTTGACCATACTAAAGCTAAAACACATTTTTTGTTTTATCTTTACGGTTTATTTAGTCAGTTAATGTGCAGGTTTCAGGGCTCACCATGACTGGCATGCTAGCTTAGCTCATTACCTTGCTAATTACCCAGCTAATAACTTAGCCTCAAGCCTGGACTGTATAACTTTGACAAGTTATGCAGCGTTCCAAACATAGACTGTATAAAAGATGGCTGACATGACAGCTCCCTAAAAGTGAAGCCAAACCCTCTCTATCGCCCCCTGCTGACTGGCTGCAGTATAGCTCATAAAGCCCGCCTCCTCCATGTTAACAGATGGGACATGAGTCAAACTATAAAATCAAAATACACGTCAGATTCATTTTTCTCAAACATGGTTTCTGTCATTATAGTTAGTTCTTATCCTGCTGATTTACGTCCAAGTGTTCATTTTTCCACTGGCTAAAGAAACAAGAGTTCGTCAGGGTCGGCCATATTTTTTATTTACGTTTGGCGTCATGCACCTGGAACACTATGAGTTCGGAAGTCGGAAATTTCTACTGGGAAGTTCTTGAGTTCCCAGTTGTCTGGAACACAGAATTAGCATATGTTAACCTCCAGCTCCCTTCCAGATCCACCTTCTTGTCCAAATATGGTCACTTCCTGCTCCAATAAAACAAGCTGGTTCGGGGTCACAACGCCTAACAGGCAGCTCCTAAATGACAGTCCTTAAACATCTCAGTGGCTACATCTGATTTCTTTTACAGACTAAGATTACAACCGTTTCCAACTTCATGTTTTGTCAGCTCGCGCGTTGGAGCGGCTCAGACTGCAAGAACCTTAATTGTAGATTAATTCAAGAGCTGGATCTTTAATCGTTCAGGCGATTCATCATGGGTTGTGATACTCTCAATTTGCACGTCAAGCAAAAGTAATCCAGCCGGCATTCTGGTTCATTTTTAAATAAGTTGGGAACGACCAATTAGCGGCTAAAATCCAGCAGAATCAAACCAAAACCTCTTTATCTGATGTGGAACGAGTACAGGAGGAGATGGAGTCATTTAATTTAAAAGGGTTGTATTAGCTTCTTTGTGCACACGGTCTAAATTAAAGCTTTCTAAGCTCTTTTATGTTCAGCCGAGGTACAGTATATTTAATATGCATAAAGGAAGATTGACAGGAAGGCTTCCTTGACTTAAACCCTGTTGCATCACAGTATTAAACATGCAGAGGAGACAGTAAAGACGTATCTGCAGCCTTACAGGTGTGTGTGTTTGTTACGTTACGTAACCAGGATTAGCTCATCTCTCCGTCCTGCATGTTATTGTTTGCTAACTTGCTGTCCTGTAATCCTTTTCTGCAGATGAACGCTCGGCCTCTGATCGCCACATCTGGTTCTCGTTTCAGGCAATCAGGCCTGCAAGGGAACATGACGTTCATCGTGCCCGCTGAGGCCCCCCGCCACATGTGTTTGCAATCCTTCCCTTGAATTTGGTCGTCATCGGCATTCCCCCTGCGGCGTTTGTTTGTGAGAAACGCCCCGTGTACAGGCCTGTCCCTCTGCAGAGATCGGACTGAAAGGCCCTGAACGCAGCGCTGATTATCTCCCCTGAACCTGGGGACTCATGCAACAACTCATGCTCTGCTTTACACTGTGTGTCTGTGTGTGTGTTCATTAAGTAAATATTATGACATTAATCGTGTGGATGATTATTCCCACAGTAAAGGAGCCAGGGGGCTAAAATGCGTTTTCAGCATATGAACACGTCTCTTTATCTGCAGGCAGAAAATTGACTGTCCGCTGCTGAAAATTCATCCTGAAAACAGGTTTAATAAAGACTGAAAACATGGCTGCTCCTGCTCATGATGACTGTATGTGTGAGATGAACATTTAGCTTTTGTTTGGTTGGGGTTTTTTCCAGATTTTCATCAATTCATTTAAAAAAATACAATCATTTTTCAGACACAATATGACGTCTGACAAACACGCAGCCAAGCGGCCCACCGGCAACTGGCTGCCTCCTCTCTGCTGTTCTTTATACTGCAGCCTTGATTGGCAAGTTGGCACAGGTGAGCTCAATCACCTGCTGCAGTGATGGAAAGACCAGCACCTGGAGAAAACACAGGAGAGAGAGAGAGAGATCAACACGCACAGCATGACGGCACGGAACACAGAGCTTTTTTAATTAAGCATGTTTACCAAACAGAGGCTGTGTTCAAAGTGCCAAACTATACTACATACTATATAATACGTACTATATACTGTGTACTGCGTTCGCCGTTAGTCTGTGGTATGGAGGAGCTTTACAAATTCACTTTGCAGTAACCAATAACCACCGCTTCTTTAGCTATAGCGCCCCCTTCTTCTGAAATGTTGCTGCTGTCCGTCATTTCAACTGCCACTGTGACGTTCCAGCACTTTGCATTGTGGGATACAGTAGGCGAGGTAGACTGGTCCGATGCATGCTGGAGATTTTCTCTGAATCAGTACGACATCCGGGTATTTTTGGCAGACTGCACATTTTGCTTTTGTTTGCAGGCATTTCCAACACAGCAACTGTCTCATCCAGTCAGATATGTCATCGTCTTAGACACAAGTTGTGTCTGTTTTCTTCCTGTCTAAAACGTGGTCACATAGTCTGTCCGGTATAAATTGTGGAAATGGTTAAAGTAAACAAAATCCTAATGGAAAGAAAAACAAGTCTTCTGGATGATAGTTCTATGATGTTTGGTCCATCAAGCAGCAAACCAACGGCCTGAATACACTTTATCAGACGCCTTAGGACTGAGAAAAGGCTGGGGTACACGTTTCCTTTAAAACAGGAAGTTAGGGCGGGCCTTTTCGTGGATATTGATTGGCGTTTACAGCAGCTAATAGGACTTAACGTGTAAACTTTCAAACACAAACACATTGATGACCAATGAATGTTTGCTAGCTTGTAGATCCTTTGCGTAAAATGCAGTTAAAGGGTACAATAATCATCTACATATGCTTGTGGATGTATTAATCAAACTCTGGTGGCTTTACACACACAGCAACATCAGACATGCTACTTTTAATGTGAATACTTTGTAAGCTGGCTTAAATTATGTGAAAATTGAAAATGCAACTAGTAGTTTGTGTTTTAGTAAATGTGGCTAACATGTAATTGCAATGTATATCTCAGCAAGCAGCAGGTTCTGCAGGATCTCCTGCACAGGCTGCTTCAAAGGTCTCAGGACTGTTTCTAGCTGAAGTGAGATGTCGTGTTGTCATGACAGCGTGTTTACTTCTTGTTTACCTCTGTCAGATTAGTGTCAGGTCACACACACAGACACATCACTTCAGTTGATTTTGAAGAGATTGATTTTTCAGTGTGACTCTTTGCACACTGCTGAAGCAGATTAATGCTGCCACACACACACACACACACACACACACACACACACACACTGTCTCTTACTGATGATGTTGTGTTGATACTGGTTTACCAAACATTAAGAAGGAAACATGACTGCTGCCAGGAGTTCACTTCAGGTTTGTGACCTCAGTGTTGCATGTGGTTGTTTTTTTTTGTAACGTTGGTTAAGGTTAGAGAAAGATCACGGCTTTGTTAAATATTGAAACAGAAAATGTCATGTCCTGTTAACATTTAACTGAGACCATAATGTTCCTCTGACCTTCACGGAGTGCTTTCAGTTGCCTGAACTGAACCATACAAGACATTTTTCATGCTTTTGCTGCAAAGAATCAAAATAAAAATGTAAATATGGTGATTCTCTAAAACTATTACCTTACCATGGCTATTTAGTATTCTATTTGTTGTTAAAGACAGTATGTGATGTAGTGCCCTCTGTGTCCAAAAATGTGGCTAAATTTGCAGTGGAGAAAATCTGATCCTTTTGGGTGCCCTTAATTTGACAAATAGTGATGCGGTGCTCTTTATGTTGCATTTCCAGTTGAGAAACTGTGGCATCGTCGGTCCGCTCCAGAGGGGCAAACATGGTACGGTGTCCCCTTTCTATGAAGAATACCCTTGCATGTCATCATGGGGTCCTCTCTGATGGAAAAAGACTAGATGAAAACCTAGCATGTGGCTATCTGTATCAGGTCAATGTGCGCTTTTGTGGGCAATGCGTCACAAGGACTGTCCTTATGAGGCTGGTGACAACGTCTTTGAAAGCAGGTGTGTGCTGCGGATGTAGGTGAGGACAGCGGAGGAGCAGCGGACGAGCAGCCCCCCTGAACAAAGTATCCAAAGCCGTGCAGACAGAGAGTCGCGTCAGTGGAGGTCCAATACGCTCCATGATAACTCTCTCTCTATACGGCTCTGAAAGTGCCATCACTCAGTCAGTCAGTCACATACAGACCCATGTGTAGGGCTGACCCCGGCAGTCAGCCAAAAAAGTTGGCACCCTGTAGGCTGCATTTCCAATGAACCAACCTGAAGTGCACACCAGGTTGACCTTCCAGACGTGAAAGTGTGATGCAGTTGCCTCTACGTGGCTCTTCCAGCTGTAAAATGGGACGCAGTGCCGTATAGAGTGCCTTTGCAGTGGAGAAAATGTGATGTAGGGTCCTCAAGGGTGTTCTTCCAGAGGAAAAAAGTGCCCTTTAATAGTAAGAAATGATGATTCAGCGCTCGGTAGGGCGCCCTTCTCATGGAGAAATGGAGATTAAATGCCTCTTTGGTGTCCTCCTGATGAACAGGACAATGTGCCCTACATGGTGACCAATGGAGAAAGGTGTTGCAATGCCCTCAAGTTTGCCCCTCCAGTGGAAAAAAACATAGAGTCAAGAGCATCTAAGGTGACCTTCCTGTGGAGAAAACGTGAGGTAGTGCTCTCTAGTGGAGAAACGAGCCCCTTGAGGTGTCCTTACAGTGGAGAAACTTGATGTAGGTTGCCATAGATTGACGTCCATGTCCCTCCAAATATTCTATATTTTCCCATGTTCTTTAACGTATACTGTAGCCACATGCTTAAACAATTTCGATCAGGATGAACCATCACAACTTTCTGCAGCTGGTGCCCTTCTTATTTTCCACCCCTGGCCTCCCACAGCCTGTGTCTGCCACTGCATTGAGCCTCCTTCATTGCCCTCACACCATCAGCATCGCCCTCTTGTGTAACCCCGCTCCATTAAATCCTCCTTTCTTCTGAGTAGTTTCCTTCACTTCCTGTAAAACCTGGACCAGCCTCTCAGGGTTCACTGCCACTGGCTGCTGAACAAGTCCAGAGGCCTGCGAGGTGCACTTTGTAAACACAGGTCATTTGTCAAGTGGAAGACATTAAAGTGTAAAAGCCCCAGGTATTAAGACCGCAGAGCAGGGGCTGATGTATCCTCCGTCACCTCGGCGGTGGAGAAATGCTGAGCCTGCAGCGAGGGCTGCTGAGGCTCGCTCTCTGCCTCGGCTGTGTGATGGACCTGTTTTACAGCTCGGCTTTCCGTGCAGCTAACAAGTGGACACGCTGAACTTTGCTACCTCTGCTTCCCTCTGGGCTGGGCCATTACAGTACACGCTACCCCGAGACCTTACATCGTATTCATTTTCACAGTACACTGACTCAATATCCGGCAAGGCCACGCAAGGTTCTGTTTTCATGTCGCAGAGGACGGCAGCCGGGATTTTTTGGGGGTTTGTTGTTGTTGCTCTGATGTTCTGGTTTCTGGTCCGGGGCTGAGAGGGCAACGCTCCTCAGGCTAAGAGCTGCATGATCGGGTGAATCATCCCAACCAGGGAAAAAACAAAAACATGCACCCTTGACATTTACGTGTGGAGCTCGTGTGCAGCCGGGCATCACCAGCTTTGAATCTGACCTTCTCAATAAACACTTGTTGTGAATGTTTCTGAAATAATATCGCTGTGAAACAAGATGTGGGTTTTAATTTGGATATTTTTACCTCTTGTGTCGAACTGTGAGGACCTCATCCTTGGTAAGGGATCTGATGAAACCTGGTGTAAAATGTTGGTATTTTTAGTTTTCCTTTTATTAGACGTGTTTCAAAGGAAAGTTTGTTTTGTACTTGGCCAGATGTTTAAGTGTCACTCCCTAATCCAGGCTTTAACTCAGGTTGTTAAACTGTGTGTTAATTCTGATGATGCTAGGGCAGTTTTTGAGTAGAAAACTATAAAAGGTCAGAATACTGACCAAATCTGCTTTATTTGCTAGGGCCGATCACAACCATTTATCTAAGTACATGCAGCGATCTGTTCCCGAGTAGCAGAATAGAGGAGGAACGGCGAGAGGAGACGTAACTAACACGAACACTACAGTCATTGAACTTTCCATAAGCGTGAATATCTGCTTCGGACCGACACGAGAAGCTGTTCTGCTGCAGACTGAGCCCACCAAGACGAGGTGGAAACACATCGTCCATCAGTACAGGGTTAAATAACTTGGTAATAAAAACGTCACCATCCGTTTTCATACATCTAAAGAGAAAGTAAACCCCTCCTGGAGCTCCTGTGTGAATGCACTCAGTGTTGTGTAAAAGCAGTAACACGGTGAAGGTCGTGTTTCTCTGTGGCTGCTGGCTGATCTACATTTCCTCCAGCTGCTGCTCACCGCTGCCAATAACCACAGCACCGCACCGCGACCTTGGACTATGTTATTGCTTAATTGAGTGCGTACACCTGAGCGCGGGGGGGCCCCGGTGGAAATCAAACCCCAAACCCGGCCAGTGTTGGAGCCACACAGGGCCGCCTCCCTGCTGAGCAATGACCACACACTTCACAGCAACACTTTAATGTATCTGTCAGGTTTTTTACCAATGCTGCACTTCTACAGCCGCTTTCATAGACTTTTAAAGCATGTAAATAAATAAACAGTTCAATCAGTTAACATCATAAACATTTTACAAATAGAATATACTGTCTGCTAAAGCATTATCATGTCCTCTGGGGACAGTACAGCCTCTACTGACCTCACAGAGTTGCTTTTGTTACTGTGTCCGATGACCAATGGGATAACCTGCCAAAAAGTCGGTGTGGTCCGCTGAGTGACTGATGCTGCTCTCCTCCCTCTCGGTCCAGAGTGGCGAGCCGTAGCCGGCCTCTAATTGGGCGTCTGGATGACAGAAGGGATCCTTCAAAGAAGCATCCATCATGTCCTTCAGGAGGCAAGGAGAGCAGACGGCACCGTCAGGACACCGGCCGGGGGTTTGTCTTCGGTTGAAGGGGAAGTAGACGGACACAGATACACTCTATTCTGACAGGAAACACACACACACACACACACACACAGTTGCACATATATGGTACTTTTACAAATAAACACCAAACATTCAGGAAGGAATATCCAAGACTTTTTCCTCGAGTGAAGCTACTGTATAAAAAAACCTCTACAAGTTAAAGTCCTTTGACTTTGCAGAGAAACTGCAACGATTGGACAGGAAGACTGGCCAGGAAAGTCTATTTCCAGGACATTATGATGTCACAGTGAAGTTGACATTTGACCTTTTGGTAGAAGAATGTCATCACTTCATCAATTTAGCCAATTATACATTTCTGTGAAATGTTGTCACTTTTTGAGACATCACAGTCACCTTGACCTTTGACCCTTTACTTACAAATTCTAACCAGTTCATCCTTGATATTTGAACTAGTCACTCCAGGCATTCTTGAGATATCACGCTACAATGACTGCATTCACACGGCGGCCATTTTCCTTTGACGTCACAGTCAGCATTGGAGGCTAAAATGCTGTTATAACATCAGACCGCTGTGCTCCATGTTTTAAATTTAGAGTATCAGACAAATCATCATTTAACTCTTCCTAGATTGATCAGCTGAACTGAAAAGACAACGGGTTGTGAAAATCAGGAGGACAATCAAGATAACACAATATATTTGATAACTGATAAGCTACCATAAGACAACAGCTAACTTTGGCATAAGCTAATACTACTGTTAGCTAGGAAATGGCTGAGCTAATATGACTGTATTGTCATGTTACACAATACAAAAGGAAAAGCTAACGCTATAATGTTAGCTTGGAATTAAGCTATTGTAATGTTTAGCAAACATGTTAGCTAGGAATTAGTTTAATGCTAACTTTAGCTATTGTGTAACAGTAGCTAATGACTCGTCAAATTTGTTGTATTGCTTCTAACATGGCCCAATGTGCCTCCAGATTTTCACTCAGTTATATTTTCAGTTGCTGATAAATCAGGAACCAGTAAGGTAATATTCATTGTCAGATTACTTAGATTTATTGGGATTACAACCTCGTACACAGCAGTACGACATTATACTAGCTGACGTGCCAATCTGAACAGTTAGCTTAAAGAGGCTATAAGCTAAGCAGAAGTTAAACAGTAATCCTGTCGGTTTGTCGCAACAGTTACATGACACATTAAGTTTCTTTACTCAATATTTGTATCAGATTATTAAGTCATTAGTTTTAATTCGGTCTTTCAAAATAAATAACTAGAACAAATAGCGAATATGTTAGCTAGAAAGTGGTTCAATGCTATCTTTAGCCATTATGTAAAAGTAGCTAATGATTCAACAATATTTCTTTAAAAGTACTACTTCCAGATTTTCACTATCAATTGTATTGTCAGATTACCCAGATTTACTTGGGTTAAAACCTGGTACAAAACACTACATTATACCAGCAGAGGTTTAAAATGTGTGCTAATCTGAAGAGTTAGCTTGAGAAGGCTAAAAGCTTCACAGAAGTAAATACAATTCTCTGTAGGTTTGTCACAACAGTTACATGACAGTTTTTTTTTTACTCAATATTTGTATCAATCCTAATAAATTCTGGCTTTCAAAATAAATCATAATAATCTAATACACAATTCAACCATTCTAATTTTCTAAGGAACCTCTGTACAAGTTGAAAAATCTTACAGATATAGACTTATAGACTTGACAATCTTAGGTCAATGCTCCTCTTTACCGATGCAATAAACTCTTGCTGACATTTTGTTCAGTGTTTGCCTTTGAGGAAACTCGTCAAAGTACTTTTGTGTTGTGATACCACTTAGTTCTCCGAGATGTCTGCTGATGACGAGCGTTCGCGAACACTTCAGCCGTGTGCCGCGCTCTTCAGGAAAACTGCCTTGACAGCTTGACAGAATCACGGCGAACAGTAAAGGAGGCAGGATGGATGCTCTTAACCTCCCACGGCTCTTAAAAGCATCTCAAGCAGCTACACACACCCACACAGACTGTACAGACACAAACACACAGAGAGGTAAAAACACTTTAAATTAACACAAGCTGCTCGAACACGCTCAGAGGCGATGTCGAGGGAGGTGATTGAAAAATGTTTCAATCTTTTATCCATCTGTAAAAACACACAGAAAACATGCAGGCATGAATGAGATGCACACTAACGCATTAAAATGTGTGAACATGGAAACACTCAGTGGAAGATGTAATCAGACCCTCTACGCAAGAACTAAAATTACCTTAATTAAGTATGTACGTGTCATTACCACATACATTTAGAGTATAAAACGCAAATGTATTAAAAGTAAGTTCTAAGTTGTGATTTTAGGGGATGAAATTGTTGAAGTATTCCTTTAAAAAAAACAAAAACAAAAACATGACCGTAGTTCTTTACTCTTTATCTTTTACATGCATTTCCGCCTACTTTCCTGGAAGACCTTGGTTTCAGTTTACTGCAGTACTTTTCCAGGGTATGTTTCCAAAACTCTCCCTGGAACAGTCACGTACCAACAAGTCGGCTGAACAGCAACCTTGTAATGCAAGAAACAATCATTTTACTGTTAAAATAGTACATTTCTTACCAAGTTTGCAAAGTGTAATACAAAACATCTTTACGAAGAAAAATAGAAAAAATAATGCACATGAAAAAAATAATCAAAGATAAATGGACCAGAAAACAATGTCCAAACATTTTTAATGCACAAAATTTATGAAAACTTGCATGGCATGACACGGCACCATTTGGAGGTAAATAAGAAAATCATTTTTTTCACATGCTGTTAAAATTACCAACTTGACAATGCGTCTTTTCCCAAACACTCACATTTGTTTGTCTGTGCTGTTAGTTTTGTTTTCCAAGCTCCAAAAGCTGTCAGATGTCCTACTTTAGAGGATGTTCTTCATCTTCTGTCCTAAAAAGGACATTTTGTTGTTCATGCACTGGAATACATCGAGTCCCTCCTGTCCTGTGAAGAGAAATCATCACTGCAGGAAGTTTTACCCTCAGAGACCTCCACTGTTTATGTCGTTCTATATGAAGGATACGCATCTCTTCAGTTTAACGTATACATGCAGCACATCAGACATCCTGTCACCACCACCTCATACTCTGAATCCCCCCAGGAGCCAATCACGCTGAAGCCTCTTACATTTACCCATAATGCAAGCGTCACGAAGATGGAACGGCAACGCGGAGAAGTAGTCGACCAGATATGAGCTCTGAGACCGTCCGAACCATGCTGTCCATCTCCACCGCGAAACTGACGAATCTGAGGGGAAATCATGTGTTGCGCTCCAGTGCTGCAACTTTTCCTCATCCCATCTGGCTCCTCTCACCACACTTTGTTAGCTTCAAAGAGCCTCTTTCTCCCCCTGAAAGACAGAAATCACTTAAGAGGGTTGTTTCAAATTGCAGAAGCTTTCGACTGTCTTGTGCTTCAAACAATGCACAAAAGCGGGCCTTTCTTCCCTTTGAAGACGGAACATTGTGTGGGCTTTCTTTGCAGATCTCTCCGTGGAGGACGAGCAGAAGAAAGCAAAGCAATTGGAGACAAAGTTAGCAGTTTTTTGGCCTGTTGAGAGACTGTGAAAATCACACATACAATGGCTCCAGAACGTAAGCCAAGAAAGTAAGTAAGAGTATTTGGAAATGGTGAAACTTAATGATAGCAATAAAAGAAATTTAGCAGTTAACATTAGCTAACAGAGTACGGTGACTCAGACATTCAAACAGACCAATCGACTGCGTTCACAAAACTCACACGGCAGCTATCATACAAACACAGGGAATATGACAACTTGTTATAAATATATCTCTTAATAGATCAAATCTGGAGGGACATTAGGCCACATTTTAAGTTAAAACTATTAACCTCTTAGTTTGTTAACAGTTATTGTCAGAATTTATCCTTCTCCGAGCTAACATCGCCATTTGAAAGTGTTACAAGCAGTAGATGAAAGTAGTAAGTTCCTCGATGTTAGCTAGCTATGGGTAATGTTAGCTAGGAAGTAGCTAAATGCTTACATTAGCAATTGTGATTTAGCTGTACTATGAGTTTACAAATATGTTGCTTTTAAACTCCAAAATCCACAACAGCTAACATTAGCATTGAACTAGTATTCCTAGCTTAAATTACTGTTAATTAGTTCCTAGCTAATGTGAATGTATTTTCATTAGCTAGGAAGTTGTGCCTTTCTTGCTATATCATGTTACATAATCACATGCTAGTTTTAGCTTGACTGTTGTGACTCAGCTGTATTTATAAGTTGACTAATATGTTGTTTTTATAATTCATTACTACAGTCAAGTCACAACAGCTTACTTTAGCATTTGACAAATTCCTAGCTAAGATTAGTGTTACTTTGCTAACATTACCATTAGCTAGGAGGTTGAAACTTTCTGCCCGTTCTATGTAACATAATCACATGTTAATGTTAGCCAATGAATGCAAACATTGGCTGTTTTGACTCAGCTGTCTTAATGAGCTGACAAATGAGGTTTTTTAACTCATTGGTTACCTACAGTCACTTTAGCTTTCAACTGCTTCCTAGCCATTTTAGCTTATAACATAACCATTAGCTAGGAAGCTTAGCCTTTCCATCAGTATTTAACACCTTCAAAAGGTCATGTTAGCTAGGAATTAGTTAAATGTTAGCAGTTTTGACTTTGCTGTCCTAATGAGCAAGACATGTTATTTTTATAACAGCTAAGTCACAAAAGAGTGTAAGCATTTGTACAGATTTCAAAAACCCTGTAAATCAGGATGTTACCAGCAGTTCTGGGAGATTTGGAGAACCAAACAGTCCAGGTACTTATCTTAAAGCTCTGCTTCTTTCAGCATCAACATGCAGCCAAAAAAGGGTACAAAACACAGATGAACTCTCAAAAAGGGCTCCCCAGCCTACTGACAGAGCTCGTGTGTCTAAATCAATAGCTTTAAATACAGCTGGATGAAACCAGAGTACTACTAGCAAGGGTACATTTACACAGTCTTTTCAAGCTGTTAAAAATATTACCAACATCAATCTTTCTATTAGTTTTTAAAATGAACAGTAACTATACGAAATATGAATAAAGCTAGAGTTAATCTTACTTTGGCTGGTATTAAACAAAAAAGGAAAAGAAAAACCATCACATCCTCCCCCGTCACAAAGTCCAACTTGGTACATTCAAGCATGGGGCATTCATGTGCGCGCGTTAATGATAGAACCACCCTCAACCAGGGAGTTGACCTCGAAGAGAAAGATGATTAGAAATCAAAGCAACAAGAAAAATAAAAGCTTTAAATTATAACATACTACATAAAACATATAAATCAACCAAAGTGGATCCTAACATTAGCTGACAAACACAAATAACAACCAAATATTCAACTAAAGGATAAATAACAGAGTATTTTCACCTGATTGTTGAGGGAGTAAATAACGCTTCCCTACAGCATTAAACAAATTCCTGGCTTAAATTGCTGTTAATAAGCTAACAGTCACTGTAGCTAGGAAGTTGAACCTTTACTACCGTATTGTGTTAAACTAAATCAAGCAGTAGTGTTAGCTCAGAATTTGTTGACTGCTAACGTTAGCTGTTGTGACTTAGCCGCCCTAATGAGATTACAAATATGTTGTTTTTATAACTTATTAGCTACCGACAGCTAAGTGAGCATTTAACTACTTTCTAGCTAAAATTACTGTTGAAGCTAACATATCCTTTAGCTAGAAGGTTTTCTCTTTCCTCCTGAATTGTGTAACAGTATCGTACAATAATGTTAGCTAGGAATTAATGGAATGCTAACATTACCGTTATTATAGTGTGTGTGAATACCTTGGTTACATGTCACTAGGGTATGTCAAAATATATATATACAACAACTGACAGAAACACACACTCTACATCCTCTTATTTAACTCCCCTGCAGCCAGGAAAGCTATTATTGCTGCAGATGCTATACATGTTTCATTTGGAGCGATGTCAGTGTGATTGGTTTCATTACCTGGACTCAAAGGCCTGCTGAACACTGCATAAACTCTAATGGTCTGGTCCAACACGATTCATTTTTTATTCAATGCATTTGTGTATTTTCCCCCTTGGGGAGCGACATTATCGGTCAATAATGGGGCTCACGGTCGCCTTCACAGCTGGACAACAAACATTATGATTCAAATAATATCCTGTTTTTTTTACTATTAATACAATATAGTGTGGGTAAAAACAAACAGTCACCCATTTCAGTTTGTGTTTTAATGTTTTAGCTGACATAATCAGAAACAACTCTGAGGCTGCACTTCGGGCACAGCTGCACTTTTATCACATCAGTGTACAAATGTGTTCAAAATAACAACGCTAATGTTAAGCAGGTGTAGTCCACTTGTAATTTAGTTGTTTTTTAAGGTATTTTACCCTCAGAAAAGCAGGTGTGGTTTTGAATTATGGGCACTTCTGGCATCAGGATGTATTCAGTGGCACTTTTATCTTAATCCAATGAGCTACAGCTGGTTTGTTGTCTTTGTAAATACCTACGCTAAATTGAAATTGGATCCAAACTTAAGGTCTGCTTTGAGTGCAAACATCCCTGATTAAACTACCCACAATTCATTGACATTTGGAAGTCAAATTTTTCCACAACTACAATACATTTGGTTGCATTATCAAACTGCAGGTCAGTTGGTGTTAATGGTAATGCTCCTGTAAACCAGCAACAGTATAGAAGAATAGATTCACTAGCTTCTTGTAAAATACAGTAGAAAGGGTCCGGCTCCCTTTAAAAGGGACAAGATTCCCACAACAAGGGTCCAAGGGTTGACATTTGGATTCAGTATTTCTAAAACTACTGCGGTCTTCCCATTTCTGCTTTAAAATAAAATATGGTAAACTGCTTTAAAACTTATTTTGCTAAAGGGTAAGTACTTAATTAGATCTGAAAAATGCAGTTTGAGATATTTTCCCCATAATCTGATGTAATTTAATCTTCCATTTTGCGCTGCAGGGGTTGTCTCTTTATTAATGCTACTGTCAGTCACCGTTAAAGCTAACAGCCTTATTAGGAGAAGATGCAGATTGTAGGCTACAACCCACTTCTTTATCAAATAGTCACATAGTTGGTGGTATGAAGATGTTTTTTGGGGCTCAGAGACGCACCTGGACACAACCTTATTCACTGTCAGTCCTGATAAGGCTGTCAGTTAAAAGGTCTTGTGCAAATAGTCTATCAAAGCCACAGTTTGAATAAAATGTGTAAACCTGAGATGAAAACTGTCAGATTTTTTACTTCAGAGATGAAATTGGTTTGTTGAAATGGTCAAAAGGAAGATGCAGCAGCGTCCAGCTGAGGAAGTAATTTGTCTGACTGCAGGAGGTTTCATTTTCATCCCTCCAAGCTGTCCAATACTGACTTTTATTCTGAAATGTCCATTTAAAATTCAGCTTACGCAAACCTGGGATTCATTTGAAAACTTAATGGTGAAGTTTGCAAATAAATGATTTAGTATTTATTTGCACTTTTGTCAATAGAGCAAAAAACAAGTCTGGAATATATTAAGCACCTGGTGGATTATTTTTTAAAGGAGAAATAGCTCCATCTAGTGGGAAAATACAATGAATGCATCCACAATTTAATCATAAATTTGTGTTTTATTATGATGTTAATAAATAGTGAACATTGTGATTTATTATACAATATATTAATGTGGAAATAATTTAAATAAAGTGTACATATATATTTTTTAAAAGTGTGTTTTTCACTTGGTTGAATCGTGCTCTTGTGCAAATCAGCATCTTGTGTCTTTTCTTCGAGTTCCTGCAGAGAGAAAGCAAATATTAGAACATATTAGGAGCAACAAAGCCAACCTTATTTCTCCATATTCATGAAATCCTCTTTATGATCGGACTTTTGAATACTGGATTTGTCCACCACACAATTACAGATTTATGGCTGAGCAGTAGGAGGAAGACCACTGCTAGATTAAAGATATTCACCCAAAGTTGTGTTAGCCAACTGTCCCTTTTCTTCAAATAAACTATTAACTTAGCTTAGCTAAGAGTTAAGTGACTGCAAACATTACCATGCGAGTGTGTTACACGGTACAGGAGGAAAGGAGCAGCTTCCTAGCTAATGGTAACGTTAGCAAACCAACAGTAATCTTAGCTAGGAATTTGTCAAATGCTAAAGTTAGCCGTTGTGTCTTAACTGTAAGTAGCATAAGAGTTACAAAAACAACACAATTAGTCAACTCATGACAGCTAAGTCACAACAGCCTAGCCAAAGTTACCATGTGACTGTGTAACAAGATACAAGAGGGAAAGCGCAACTTCCTAGCTAATTTAAAAGCTAATAAGCAGTCATTTAAGCTAGTTATTAGTTGATTGCTAACCTTAGCTGTTGTGGGTAACAAATAAGTAATCAAAACAAGATATATGTTGCTACTTATTAGGACAGCTAAGTCACAACAGCTATTGTTGGCATTGAACCACTTCCTAGCTAACATAACCCTTAGCTAGCTAACATTTTTTACACTTTTAATCCTGTAACACTTTCAAATGGTGACGTTAGCACAGCAGCGCATTTTGACAGGAAAATGGCGGCCTTGTGAATTTTGTTTAATACAGTCTGTTGCCGACATCAGGAGGAGCATATTTCGAGTATGCATTTGGAAGTTACGTCCACAAACACGTATGTCAGTTTATCATAGATGCAAAGTGGTAGATCTTGAATCACAGGAAAAATGGAAAAGGGCTACAAAAACAGGCCAGTGTTCATACACAGAGAAAAGGAAGGGAAATGTAATAGTGGGCAATATACAAGAATAAATTTAGCATTAAGCCAGAAAAAACAACTTGCTGATTTATGCTGACATCTCTTAAAAATGGATTAAAAGCAGGTTAAGTTAAATATACGTTGTACTGAAAATGTACTTTTCCTGCATTTTCTCCATTTTCTAGAAACAAGCCTGCAGAATCTGCAAATCCAGCCTTTTCAGTATTTTAAATGTCTTTTAATGCCTGTATTTGTGCAAACATTAAGCTGATTTTAGAGTGCAATACCTTGTGATTGTGCTTGTGATTTCATGTGTTTATTCAAGTGTTGCGATCTGACTTCATTCTTGGAGCCGTCAACGTTAGGCATCACTGCTTTCCATGACTTCTCTGTGAAATGTGACAAAGAAAAGTAAAGTTAAACAACACATCAAGTAAAGGGTTAACTCTCCTGATTTCAAAGTGAAACCATTTGCTTACCGGTGTGCCACCTGTGTGTCAGGTAAGTCTGATTCATGTTCCTCCATTTGTCCTGGGGGGAAAGCGGCATGGCGCAGTTCTCATCCATTTCTCTGATGGTGTTTCCGTGTGGACAGTGTCGCAGCCTCTCCCATGCAGCAGACTGATGCTGCGGCTCATTACACTCACAGTTCTTTTCCCTCAGCTTTGGATACATCGCTGCAGGACATTTCTCCAGGTTCTGCTTGGACGCGAGTGGCCTCTTCAGATCGTTGAGCTTCCTGGGATCATCAGCTGGCCTCCATTTTGGGCCTGTGCGACATGAGCTGTTCTCAGAAGACTCTCCTTCTGTGTCATGTCCGTGATGACTGGACCCTTTTCTCATCAATTGATTCTTGGAGTGAGATTTACAGGCTTCACATGTTGGTAAGAGTGTGTCGTTCCTCTGCTGGAAAGGAACAGCTTTCCTATTTAAGGTCCGACCATCGAGTCCTGGACTTGTAGACGTGCAGATCCTGCGCTTTGACAGACATCTGGAGCAAAGTCTCTCCCTCTTGGAGGCATAGGGAGTAAATGCATTCTCATTAAAGTTTCTACTAATGCAGCATTCATGGTCAGAGAGGCTGCGCCGATCCACCTTGCCTTTGGGTTTGTACCTCTCTTTCGGCTTGCGGACAGTAGGCATATCTTTGTACTCTAGGTCTAGTTTTCTTCTTCTTGAAGGCACATCTAAAGGGTGGTTGCTCACAGGTCTGGTTTGCTTCTTGGGAGTCGGTGGCATCTTGCTACAATAGTAGACGTTATCAAAGTCAGCAAGCCAGCTGGTTGAAGGGAGGTAAGCAGGCAACGATTCGAATGAAGTGTCCTGGTGATCCTGCATATGCGTCTCTCGTCTGTGTTGGCTTCTTTCTGCCTTTGGAGACGAATTATCCAACAGCAGCAAGTAAGGTACATGAGCCACCTCTTCGTTGTGTGTCATGGGAGCTTCCTCTGCAACAGGAACATCCATCCGAGGGTACATATCATCTTCAGGCAACATCTGATCCCCAGGACCCACCATAGTTGGGACAATGTCCTCCAGTTCATCCTCCACCAGAGGAGGCATCTCAATCATGGGGACAACATCGTCTGCAGGAGTGTCTTCTCTCAACCTCAGCACATCTGATGAGGGAACTTCAGCATCCAGTTGTTCATTATGAAACTGTGCATGGCCATTTTGGACCAGTGATTCCGGGGAGGGAATCAAAGTGTCCTCCATTGACCAGACACTAGATTCCATCTTCCTAAGTTCATCCAGGTACTTGGGATCGAATGGCAGGTGAACGACTTTGAAGTGAAAATTCTTGGATGTCACACTCAGATCTTTCTCTATACCTGGGTCCTGAACAGTACCGTGAACCTCTGCTGGGGAACCAATATCCGAGGGAACCACCACAGGATCCGGCAGGTTCCTAGACTCCTCTGGACCAGGGATCTTCTCATTGCCACTTGCTGTCCCAACTAACAAGATATCAGGACAAGCTTGGAGTGCCTTCTCCGACTGGTCTGCAGGAGGGCTCAGTGCCTTATCCTGCAGAAGACGACCCTGGAGGACAGTGCTACGCTGGACCACATCTTGGGAAAAGCTATGAGACACTTCTGCAGTCTCGTGCGAGTGCAGGAGTTGTAGTCCAACTGGTGTTGTGCAGCATTCAATCCTCACTTCCTCTGTCTGAATAACAAAGCTGCTATTTGGTGGTGTCCTGGTTGTGGAAGAAGGTGTTAGGTTGTTCGGCTCAAGAGAACGATCCCCGTTCTGCACAGCTAAGGCTTGTGAGAGACTGGCTGGGATGCTAGGGATGTTGACGCTGCTTCTAGCTGAGAGGCTACTGGAGGCCTCGACATTGCTGGACCCCGGGGTGCTGGTCCTCTGGGTGGCCGACAGTGGCTCAGTTTGAACCTCAGAGCTGGTCGTTTCTCTGGTCTGGCCATTGTGCTGGTAGCGGAACCTGCGGGAGTGGTAGGCCATGGTCTGGTAATACTGAGGGTTGAGGATGCGTCTGTAGTCCATCAAATGGAGGTTTGTATGTGGTACAACAAAGCTCGGAGGCTCCATGTACGGATTTGGCTGATAGTGAGGCATCACTGGCATCCCATAACCTTTAATTGGAGAAGAAAAAGAGTCTTGAGTATTCAGGTGTGTTCTTGTCATACAACAGTCGAGTTCTGATAGTCAATGTAACAGGTCTCAACAAAGTATTAAACTTTAGGTTATGATGAAAAAATTAAGAGAATGCATAGCATAAACCTGGAATGCCAACAGTAAGTAGTGATGAAAGAAGGCAAAAAAGTATGTTAGCCGACTATTGTACCAATTAAGTTTAGCTGGTTTGTGTCTTACAGATACTGGTATGGGTAGGGTACAAGTCTAAGGGTGTACAGAACTTAACACCAAAGAGAAACTACATGCAAAATGGGTTCACAGCAGCAGCGAAATAGGCTAGTGGTGTAAACCAAAACTAGACTGTCTACAGCCTCACCATCAATTCTGGGAGGATTACCAGGCACAGCTTTGATTATAGCTAAATGCTAACATCAGCAAGCAAACAGGCTCACAATGAGAATGCTAACATGATGATGTTTAGCAGGTTAGTTAACATCTTAGTTTAGCATGTTAGCAAATGTACTAGAACGTATCTGAACTGATTTGGTACAGAAATGGCTAGAGATTTAAGTATGGGCAACGTCTCGGCTTAACACCAATAAAAAACTATGTACCAAAAAGGGTCACTAAACAAGCAAAAGAATATCAGAATGCTGATGTTTAGTGGGTATGATGATAACCTTGTTCACCATCTTAGCTTAGCATTTAAGCATGCTCACATTAGCTAATTAGCATACAAAAAGTATCTGGTCATTAAAAGTTGGACAAGCAAAGAAATTGATGTAATCATGCATCTGAATGATCCCCAAAGTTACTATAATTTATACTGGGGGTAATTTTAATGTCAGAACAAAAACCCCCACCCTTCCATTAGTTGTTGAGAAATTTCACTGAAAGCCACGAAAGCCAAAATCATGGCGGCGCTAGAAGAAATGCCAGAGGGTAACTGAAGTCATCAGGATACTTTGAAATACAAATGTCTGCACAAACTTTGGTCTCGTGTAGCACGCAGTTAGTAAAAAACTACAAAAAGCATAATCCATTCAAGTTAACAGAATTTGCAGCTCATAAAATATGTAACACAAGCAATAGTTGTTACATTAGCACTGGCCGCAGGCTGTACATACAAATTATTAAATTACTGAACAGAACATAGTCATTCATTGCTTTTGATGGAAATAAAAAAAATATATAAAACTGATGAGTTAATGTGTGCTTTGGGAAGTTTCCAGAGAGCTGTACCAACTCTTTAGCATCAAATAAGATTAAACTCACTTACCCAAACCAGGGTAGCCATAGTACGGGTTGTAGGACACAGGCATGGGCATTGGCACAGGCCACTGCAGACTCTGCATGGGCAGGTAAGGCTGTGACGGCTGAATGTAGAAGAAAGGTTTGTGGTGCGGCTTGTGCTGCTCCTCCGGACGTGGAGCTCCTGAAGGCCCAGAGTGTGGACCCTGGGCCTGCTGAGCTCCATGTGCTGGGTTTGGACCCCGAGGGCCGTAACCCAAAGATTGCTGCATGGCAGACGCTGCAGCCTCCATGGCTGACAAAAGAGACGAGAAAATCGAACTGTTTTGTTCTTTTTTTGGCAAACTGCTGCAAGATACCAGTTTTTTTTTGTATTTTTCTAACTACAAAACACTACCTGAAAAGTGTACCTACATGCAGCTACACCGCCTTCAAAGTATGTTTTCAATTGGAAATCAGAGCTGTGGACTCATGATGCAGGTTAGCTCAGCAAGCACTGCCCGGATTGGCTAGATTTTGGTTCCAGGTGCAATCTTAATGACCTTCTTACAAGGCCAATGAGAAATGTTTGTTTCCCACTCGTTCCCTCCCACTTTGGTGCATTAACTCACCTGAGGGTAGGCTGACCATAGATCAGAGATAGGTGAAAACGTAGGATTGAATGTAAGGCTTTAATTAAGGAGAACAGGCCTGCATGTTGTGGGAATAACTCACACAGGTTACAAAAATATGTCTCAAAGTGGCACATCCTGTCCCTTTTAGCATCTTTCATTTTCCTGGTTTTCAGGTAAATGCACAGCACATATCCACACGCTCATGCTTAGATGCACTTTGGATCCCTGAACAGCCAATTATGAGGTAAGATGAGAGCCTGTTTGTTGGCCTGGAGCAGAATTTATTGACGCTACAATCCATGAAGAATAAACATGTCTCTGTGAGACCAGTTTGTTGACTGACCAGTGATTTTAAATCAGTGCTTCTGTTTAACAAGGTTTAGATTCTGGTCAGTTTGCTTTCAAGGCAAAACATCCCTAAAAACTGTTTTTTGCAGATAAATGAAAATTCAGAACCGCCCTAATCGATACATCCACCTTAGCAATTCACAGAACAGCACATCGCCTTCGCCTTAAAGACGGATCATTTAAATTAGCAGGTGTTGCCTTATCTCTCTGTGACACAGCACAACAGTAACCTGTTGAAGGCATCTGATGGCACACAGAGGTTAGTTTACAAGAGGGCTGCATCTTACAAAGTTGCTCATTGAGTTTAGTTGATTTGCGTTTTAATGGCTTTGCATATTTACATGTCTGTACAGCACTTTGGTCAACCGTCCTTTTTAACTGTGTCTTATAGATTTATAAAAGGATTGAATATGATGGTTAATTTTTCTGATCATTGGGGCTAAAATATGCCATTAAAGTGGAAATATTTTAATAAAAATTTGCATTTTCTGAAAGACAAAGGTCCAAAGAAAAAGGCGTGGCACAGATACTGGACAAAAGCAGCACCCGATTCTACAGATAGTGATTTGCTGCAGTATCTATCATCCAATAAGATTTAAGATATGAAGTAGATGACATATGTTGTTAAAGAATCTAAAAGACAGTAAAACCCTAGACTGCACGATTTTTGAACTTTTAACTGGTTTTACTCAAAGCCATCCAGGTAAAATACAGGTAAATCAGGAAACCTGCCGATTTCAACGATAAATTGAACTGGATGTATCAATGAAGTGATCAGTGATTCAATGTCATCAACGCAAAGTGAAAATATAGATTCATTTTGGCAACTTTAACTTGCTTTTATTCTGAAAGTCTCAAGGACAGTCAGCAGGTTCGGGTCAGTCCCTCTACCTGTTTAGATTGTTTGTAATGGGAATAGAAGAGTGTCATATCCACTGCAGGCTAATGAACTGTATCAAAATAAAATAACATTTTGTGATATAAGTAGATATAGTATCATCGCCCAAAGAGTCCATAAATTGGGATTCAACTTTTAAGTTAACTAAACAACAAGAAGGACACGCTCGGCTGCGTGCACATCACAGACATCAGACCTGTTTAAATTATCCGACTTGCTGGAAAATAAGAGTATGGTTGTGTTCGAAACACCGTACTACATACGACATACTGCATACTATATACTGCGTTCAGCGGTAGTGTGTAGTATGAAGGAGCTTTTCAAATTCATTTTGCAGTATGCTACGCCAGGTGGAAGTAAACAACGGCCGCTTCTTCAGCTACAGCGCCCCCTTCTGCTGGAATCCTGCTGCTGTCCGTCATTTCAACTGCCGCTGTGACATTCCAGCGCTTTGCATTGTGGGATACAGTAGGCGAGGTAGACTGGTCCGATGTATAATGGAAATTTTCTCCGAATCAGTACGACATCCGGGCATTTTTGGCATACTGCACATTTTGCTTTTGTTTGCATACTGCAGACTACATTTTGGCAAAATCAGTACGTACTGCTGGTATAGCATGGCATTGTGAACACAGCATAAATCGCCTATTATAATGTGAACAGATGTAAAAAGGATGCAACACAAATCTTAAATAATGACATTTTATTGGACTGGCCCCACACAGTGGCTCACCCTCGTCTGCAAACACCTTTTTCGCCTGTTAGTGAAATTCATAAATCATGAAGAGTGCTCGGCAGCGTCACCGCAGAAACTTTATACATATTTTTTTGACTTTTATCTAAACATAAAGAGGCTTTCTGTGCAGTGCATTTCACCTGGTGCCCTAAATACTTTCAAACACATTATCCCGGAACAATTACACCTTCAGGGGGACCTGAGGAGGAAAGAAAACGCGTCATTAACACATTTTTTAAAGTTGACGTTTGCAGTGTGAAGCGCATTTCACTTACAGTTCAACACACTTCGTTCATAAGTCAATCCTGGGACTTAAACATCTTGGTTCTCCTCTCATCATAGAGCCTGGAAAAATGCAAAAAAAAGTAACCTTGTTAAAAGAAATGTGACGGCAAAATCAGAGAAATAACAGAATCAGACATGAACCTCTCTCCCAGGGTAACAGCGGCGGCTCATCGTCATCATTGTCTTCGTCTCTCGGCCTGTGGTACATCACTTTCCTCTGAGTGTTCATCTCTATGCAAAGTATATAAGCACAATATATAAAACAACAAAGTATAGATTTAGTAAAGGAGCGGGTGTTTTATCTATTTGAAGAAATATTCCTGACAAATTGAACTTGTAGGTTTGTTTTTTTCTACAACAAAAGTGAGAAGCTAAACTCAACCTTGTCGCTGAAGAGAGGTGGTTTGTTTCCTCCTGGGAATCACGTCTCCGTCTCCCCTCCTGCCCTGGTCGGACGTGCTCAGATCCTCTCTGCAGAGCCTGTCTGCAAGAGAGTTCATGCATTCAAAAGGCAAATTAGGGATGCCCCGATGCATCGGTTGAACATCAGAAAATATCGGCCGCATTGGCCTATCGACAAATAAGGTGGCATGCGCCGATGTTTTTATTATTTGACTGCTTTAATTGTGCAGTAAATTTAATTGTAACAAAAGTATTTCAGATTTTTGTTAGGCTATGTAAGCACTGAAAAATGTTTGTACTGTGAGCAGGTGATTCTAAAGAGATTTTTCTGTTTACGTTTAAATAAAAAGATGGATTGGGAATTTGAAAGATTGAATTCATGCTTTCTCAAAGAGTGATTTTATTATTAAAGTTAAGTTTGGCCCCTTGGCCCCAGACGAGGGCATTCATAATTTAAAAATGAGTTATTGAAAAAAAATACATTGTTTGAAACATCGGTATCTGCCCTGATTTTCTCAATCGGTGCATCCCTAAAACAAATGATCTTCAACATAGAGATTTCAAACATAAAGTCTGCTGAACAAAAGACACCTACCCTGACACGTTCTGCACTGCAGCTCATTAGCAGTCACCTCTCCGACATCCACATCAGCGGCCTCCTGCTTGCACACATCGTGTCCTTCCTCCTGGTTTACTGGATCCGACACATCTTTGTATTGACCTCTTTTGTACCAGGGTTTTGCGGCTTGTCTCTGTGGGACAGAATGGGTCTTCCTCGGTGCAGAATGCTTCCTCACAACCACTCTGACAGGCTGCTCGCACCCTCTCCCATACCTGCTCTCCTCCTCAGAGTCTCCCGCTTCATCCCTGTACATCTTTGCACTGTGAACTTTGCTCCTTCCTGTTCCTTTTGCTAAATTTTTCCCGCAGCAGGCGCACATGAACCTCTTTGCGCCCGGCAGCCACACTTCTTCTACGTCTGCAGCAGCCTGTGGCGACCCCGTCATGACCTCTGCGAGCCTCCTGCCTGCGTACACGTGTTTGGGGAAGAGATCTGCATCGTCCAGATCTGTGGAAAACATCTCATCTCTGGAGGAGAGCTCATCTAGAGAGGGACTGAGGACGCTCATGCGCTCGTGGGTGGAGTGCATGGAGAGGTAGTTGTAGTAGTAGGGGTTAGTAGGGGAGGAAAGATGGCCGGCTGCAGCTTCTCCAGAGGTCACAACACTCTCAAAGGGCAGTTTGAGGATCTTGTAGCTTGGATCGTCTTTCTGGTGTTCTGTTTTTGAGGATTTGTCGCAACTTTTAGCATCTTTGGAAGGAGGAGGAGAGAGCACTGAAGATGTTGGATGCAGGTTTGGATCCACTCTCTGATTCAGGAGCTCTTCTGTGTCACACTTCGGATCAGTCACAGAGATATCTGGCTGGATATCCGTGACCTCTGCTTTCTCAAGAGAAAGGAAGTGCTCGACTCCTGCAGCCTGCTCGAGCTCAGGACTCTCCTCGTGAACAGAGGAGCTATCGAGAGGCTCTTCCAGGCCTCCTGGCCAGCATCCATGAGGGCTCAGGCCATCCAAGCTCCTCTGGCTGGACTCTCCGTCGTACACCGCTGTCGTGGAGTCGCTGAAGGTCACAGCTGGGGACTCCAAATGGCTCACATCAGCCACTGTAGGCAGGACGTGACCCTGTTCTTCACTTTTCTTTTCCTCTCCTGGAGAAAACATCCCAGAGGACTGTGAGGCAACACCAGAGTCGAGTTCCCTCTCGGCGCCCTGCAGCTCGTTGACTCGGATTTTATCCAGGCACTCGATGAGTTTGGTGATGGCGTCGCTGGGGTCGGTTTGAGCCTCTGAACAGGCCATTTCTCGCCGCCCCTGAGGCTGCAGATGATGCTGCTGGCGGGGAACATCATTCCAGGTAGGAGGAGCCTGAAAGCGGGGTTCAAACATGCGCCTGTAATCCATCGGATATATGGGAGCGTGTGGGAAAACGTACCCAGGATACTGCATGTACTGGTAGGGGTGCATGCAGGGACGGTTAAAGTTAAAACCTACACACACAAATGCACACAGTAAGGTTTCAGGTAATTAATATAAGAATATGAATACGAAAATAGAGAATTTAAATTGCTTGCTACCTCCAGGAACACCATAATGATTGTATGGGTTGTTCAGCTGCCAGTGCTGGTAGAGGTAGTAAGGTTGAGACGGTGGCTGGACGTAGAAAAAAGGTCTGGGGTGGTGAGTTCTCGGCTGTCCACCCCCAAATGCGTGTGGTTGTTTGCCTCCGTCTACAGGAAGCAGCGGTTTAAGACAAAAGTGTCAACAAAAGTTTGTTCTACTCATTTGGGTTCATAAAATATACTTTTACGTAGCTTAAATGGGATTAAATCAACATTTTGGTAAGAAATTGAGAAGAAATCCTTACCGTCCATTTTCCTTCACGTGCTTGCTCAACCTGTCAGAAATAAAATACCGCAGAGGGATGAAAACAACCAAATAAACGCCCCCAGCTTCGAAAAATAATAACACTTGCACAGTCAATTCTTCGATAAATAAACAGCAGTAGAATCGCTTCTCTCTCAGGTCCACATGACGCTCCACTCACTAAAGCAGAAACATGTCCGCTAATTAGTCATATAGGAAACACCTGCTGCTGCACGAGGACAAATTAGCATTTAGGTATAATCGTGTCAGTTTAACCTGCACACGTTGTATCGTTTGTAGGCTACGTGACGTTTTAAATGATTATGAATAGTTTATAGTAAAAACAAATCAAAGAGAAAATAATAAAATTAAGCCAGTGAAAAAAACATCAACACCAAAAAATACACAAATAAATTCAAAATATATTCTTAACTTTAAATGGAGGACTGATGTTTTTATAGTATTCAGGTGCTGTTGTGTCTCTATCTGTCCAGCAGAGGTCGCTGTTCCTCTCTTATCCAGGACAGGCTGCCCAGTTTAGGCGCATGTGCAGTATCCTTTGTGAAAAAAAACAGGTTTATTAATCGATAATCTGCTTTTACATGTACAAAACGTCGAGTCACTTCAGAGCAAAATGAGAAGATTGTTCTTTTTAATTGTACAGACCCTTAAATAAATACAAATATATTAAACACTTTTAATGGGGGGGTCGTGTTTATGGTTTGTCATAGTTCCAGTGCTGTTGCGTCTCCATTAGTCCAGCAGAGGTCGCTGTTCCTCTCTTAACGCACACTGGCCGCCCAGTTTGAACGCATGCGCAGTATCCTGATTTGGCCTCTAGTCTTTCAGGCGCTTATGATGCGCTGAAAGGTTGTCCGCCGCTCAGCGCTTCTACACAACAGTTTAATGTCTAATTTCGGCTTGAGGAGCTTACTTGGCAATTTCTGCTGACGAAAAACGCCATTGCGACGGTTCACTGTGTGGAGTCTGCGAACAGTTACTGTAAGGAAGCTTGGATTTCTGTTGTTGAAGTGGCTCACTGAGGTAGCTAGCTTACGTTTATATAGCTCTTTTAGCAGTTAGCCTAGCTGCCTGCTAGCAGCATGACCGCTCTCTAGTTTTCCTGCTGCAGCAGTTTGTACTGCTCATGTCCTTACTGTAATAATTTTAATCGTTGGTAACAGGCGCTTGACTTTCAAACAGCCGCCGAGTAGGTATCAGCAGACTGGCTACCCCGTTGGCTAACTATTACGTTACCCCGGAACTGTGGAGCTCAGGGAAGCTAAAGTTGCTAACTTGCCGCGGGTGGTAATCGAGCAAGTGTCGCTGCTTGAGCTAGCGATGTAACATCACATCAAGGCTAGCTGATTAGATGTATTGGTCCGTTGATCAAAGATGAGGATGGCTACCATGTTGAAAGTGTCATTTGAGATTAATCTACAGGAACAGGGATGATGCTAAGGTTTGTCTGGTTAGCTAATATCAGCAAGATACGTGTTCTGAACAGGCCTGCGTGTCTTATGTTACTTTGCCTTGTTTAAGAGCGCAGACAGGGTTTGTTTTGGACATGGTGTTAAGTGGAGCGGTGGTTAACGGTAACGTGCTAACTTAGCTAAAATGCTAGAGATTAAAACTATTTAGATGTCAACTTTTATGTGCAAAAGCAAGCCGTTAGTTAGTTTGTTGTTGAGGGTTAATATCGCTAATTGACTATCATTTTCTCGGTAGCAATTTAAGCTAATGCTTTTGAAGTTGATGTATGTAGATGGCCTAACATCTACCTATAGCCTGCACACAGTGTTGGTCAACTGTTTGTAATACTACTTGGAGACTAGACAACATAATAAAATATCATGACATATAAATACTAACTCAACAGCTAACCAATTTTAAAGATTTCATATTTCAATTGAGCACTGTTTTTTTTTTTAATGTGTTTGACCATTAGCGGTGCTGTTAGCTTTGGTGTGCTAAATTGCTAGCTAGCTTTCCTCGCTAACGTTACACACCAGTATTCACAGAAATTGAAGATATTCTGAATCTCATGTTGACAGCTGTCGCAGGGCGTGTTAACAGCAGAGGTGTCAGGGCGAGAAGCTGACACCAGATCAGAGGTTGTCTCGGATGGTTGCTGCTATCAGCATCCGACAGTCCTGATTCAGTGATGTGTGGAGATGGATGTAAACTTCGCGATAAACAACCTTGAATTTGATAGATATTCAGTTGGCAGGTGGATTAAAACGTAGGGATGCACCGATCAGGATTTTTAGGCCCGATACCGATTACCGATTTTTTTTGTAGTGAGATCTGCCGATCACCAATTTAAATATTTAAATGCATTTTTCCAACCTTTCTAAGAATATAAAAATCATAACAGAGAGAGACCTTAATACATTATGATCTTAGTGTTATTTGGCCATTGCAGTTGATAACTGCACTGTTCAGAACAATTAAGTGCAATGTAGACGAGTGCACACAAGGAACTTTATCAACAGGCTCACGTGTGTGTAACGCCTGCAGTGGGTGATCTCATCTTATTGTACTTTCGTTAATGACGGGTTTATTTTTAACAACAATGGAACAATATTAAGTCGTCCTTCGGTTTGATAAATTAGAAAACTGAGTGCGATCTCGTAATTTGAAGTCATTCACCGCCCTGTCCCATTGGTTGAGAGTGTGAATATATATTTATTTTTTATAGTATGTTAAACGGATTGCCGTCTGTGGAGCGCATCTGTGATCACAGTGGTGACGCTGCCCCACTGGAGCACGATGAGCGCATGCAGGATTTCCACCTGGTAAAGCGAGTGCTTGCATCCGTTGAGTGAATCTTGCTAACTTCTGATTCCTTCCCTGGGATAAATGTTGCCCGACTTGTAAACTTTGGCTGAAGCAATGCTGGTAATTCCAGCAGAGTGCGGGTTCAGCCTCAGAACATGAGAAGTTTTGTGTCCGAGGCAAAGACGCAAAACCAAATGACAATCGCATCTCCAGCAGTCTTCCCTGATTACGCACGATGTGTGTTTTATTTTCCTTTGCTGTCACTGCGGAAAAAAAATCATTAATCTGCATGGTGGTGCGGGAAAGTGGCTCATAATTTTACGCCACGCGATCGGCATTTGAAAGTTGATTGGCCGATCACCGATCCCCTAATTAGAGCCCAATTCCGCCGATCGTTCGGTGTATCCCTAATAAAACCCATGATATTTATTAGATCATTAATATGTATATATATTTTTTATGTTCCCCTGCTGCCATGAATAACATCCACGGTGCTTTAATAAAACACACTGTTATGGTAGATTGTACTTGGGGCACTGGAGGTAGGTGGCTTAATGGCTCTGTCATGGTTGTCTGCCAAAAAGTCCCAAAGTCATTTAGGATGTAAGAGCTCAAGGCTTACAGATGAAAGCATGCTGTGATGTCTGCATGTTTTACATATGTCTTGGTCCCCCTGTAAACTCACTCTCATTACAGCAGATGTTGGTTTATCTTATTGAGGAGCACATATATTCATGGACTGTAATATCCTCCTGTTATCTAATGAAGACGGTTTGATGGCTTACTTTTTTGCGAGGAGAAAGAGAGGAGAGAGTTGGGACATTTTACTAACACACAACTAAGCTAATGTTAGCTATATTACCTTGAATGCTGTGTCAATGTTGCCTCAACTGTTTGTCCGTTCAGGTGTTTTATAGCCACTTTATGAGCAAGAATATTTCTTCAGAACTGCACACTCAACCTTTTAAAGCTAAGGTGACTGAAGCTCTTACACTTACAAGAGCCCTTGGGGCCCTAGTTCTGCAATGAATATAAAGAGGAAACTGTTGTGGCTTTAAAGATTGTTTGATAAACAAGAGAATGAGTGAAGTAGCTTTTTAATAACTGCCCATGTGAATCAGTTTAATTGAGATGCTGTCTTATTTTATGTAAGGTTAATAAACAGATGATTGCGGTCGTTGTAAAATACTTATTTCTTAGAGGCAGCTTCCCACTTGACTGCAGACGATTTAAAGCTGTTAGCGGAGTCTCTGAAAGTGAGGGATGAGGGGAGGGTGTGGTGGAGGCAGAGATGGCAGCAAGTGACCTGCATGGGGGGGACAATATTTCATGTTTGTGCCTGTTTAAAGATAAAAAAGTAGTTATTCTTTACTGTAAGTTTCCAAAGACTCATCATTTCTCTTTTTGTCCTGTGTTTTTCAGACGAGCACTGATGTAGCAGTGTTTCGACAGTCGTCGTGCTCTCCCTCTACCTCCGGTCCCCCAGTGCCTCTCTGCATGACCTCAGACGACAAAAAGATCCACGAGGGGAAACGGCCTCCTTTCCTCACCCAGGACCCCCTTCCTCTGGACTCCTGACTGTGACACTTTGTAGCCACGACACCTCCACCATCTCATCTTTCAGCTCATCTCCTGCAGAAGAAACAGCAGAAATTCTTCCGGAGAGGAGTTGAACACCTCCACTCGGACCAGTGGGGGTGTTAAAGAGCTCTCCTCAAACCCCTCTTCCCTCCGAGTCTTTAAGAATACATTTTTCTCCTGGTTGGCTTGAGTCCGGTTCTGCCGGCCGTGTGACTTTTCAAAACTGGGGCGCGATTCATGGGATGCAACCATGTCGGATCTCAGTGAGCGCAGGCCGGTCAACACGGACTACGCTGTCTCCCTGCTGGAGCAGCTCAAGTTCTTTTACGAACAGAAATTACTGACTGACGTTGTGCTGCTGGTGGAGGACACGGAGTTCCCGTGTCACAAGATGGTCCTGGCCACATGTAGCTCCTATTTCAGGTGAGTGCAAAGCCGCTGTTGTCGGAGTGTGTGGAATAGCTTGTGTTGTATGTTGTATTCAAGGTGATACGTGCCAAATGTGAGGTGGTGTGTTCGCCTTTCATTTGACTTAAAAAAATGTGTCAAATTTAAAGATTTGCTTTAAAACGTGATGCAAAATACACAATTTGGTTATGATGAACAGTAAGATAGCATCCAGGCGTTTTTGAACTCGTGTAGCAACTAAAGATGTTAACATTATTTTCACATATCACCTGAACCATTGTGTGCGAGCATGCTTTGTGTCGTATAGCTCCTCTGAGTTTCTCTCCTACAGTTTCACTAAATAATGCACCATACAGCGCTGGGCTTTTGTGTTTAAATACACCAATTATTCCCCTCGGTCTGATTGTGTTGAGGTGTAGGTACGCTGTTGTTATGTCTGTAAGTGCTCACCTCCTACAGTTACGATAAATAATGCACCGCGTCGTACAGCAACAGCGACACACTCTATACACGCAGGATAGAAAACACAGGGATGTTGTTTCCTTGAAAGCTGGGGCTCGAGTCGCCCTCTGCACCGTCTCAGATACACAACACGGAATAAATGAAGCAACCTCTAACCTGCAGTCGTACAGACGGATCCCTCAAGGCCCTCGGGAGGCCTCATTTGTACGCACAACATTGCATAATGAAGTGTGTGTGCACTGCGGTGAATATGACAGAGCAGCAGCCTCGGCTCTGGGAAGAGTCCATCTGTACATGACAGGAGCTCATGCTGCATTTGAACACCCCGTCTCCCCCTTCCTCCCTCCCTCCCGTCTCTAACTGCACACTCACACACACACGCATTCCAAGAAAAGGTCCCGACAACTTGATGCCGCTCTCGCACAAACCTCCCCGCGATCTTCCCCTCAGTTTCCCACGCACTCGTTATCTGGTGCGAACATGCTAAGCATTTCCCCTGCAGGTTTTTCAGAGATGCCGCAGCGCTTCCCCTAAACTGCTACTCCTTCCTTCCTTCCCTTTCTCTGTCTGCTGCCTCTCCCCTCTCCTCGCACGCCTCGCTTCAGGGGAAAGGGGGGGTGAGAGACTCTGGAGGGAGCTCATGTGGAGGGGAAAGTCTGGTCACGTAGGTCTTGGTGAGAGATGAAGAGAAAGAGGAAAAAGAGGGAGGGGGTGCAGGGGTTTGCCTGCAGGGTTGCGTAATACGGCCTGGCAGGTTTAGCCCCTGCTGAGCAGCACACAGACACACACACACCCCCAAAACCCCCAAACGCCAGGGCAGAGCTGTGCTGCAGACAAATTATAGTTAGAGTATAGTTGTAACATTGACATATTTGTTTATTTTGTCTGTAAATCATATACGACGATGTCAGAAAATATAGAAAAGTGATGAATTTCTTTGGCTACACTTGAAAAGATTTGGTAAAACTTGTCCTTCACAAGTTCCCAGAGCCAAAGATGACGTCTCCAGTTGTTTGGTTTCGTCAGACCAACAGGTCAGAACCCCAAATATTTAGTTACCGCACAATAAGACGATAAAATATGATTTGATTTAGTCTCAGGTACCCTGAATCTGGACGTCTGTTTTTAGTTATTTCTGCGAGTGGCCAGCTGTCATTAGGGAGCTCTGTTTATTTAAAAGAAGACTGAACGTGCACTAAAAGCTGACCTGTGTTTTTTGTTTATTATGATGCGGGCATTTAAAACGTTCAGGAACTTCAGCCACTGGAGAAAAGAATAAATTTGCTATGACTGTAATGTGTTATTTTTTGTGGTTAGCACTCTTTGACCAGCATGAGTTGGGGTTTGTATCTGCTCTATTCTGCTTGATTGTAAGGATTATAATGCGTATGAGGTTTATAAATGTAGTTTATTTTGCCTATCTGAGAAGTTGGTGAATCTTAATCAGTGTCAGAACTTTATTTCACTTCCTTGTTTAGTCGCTCTGTTGACTGATGACCCCGCGTTGTTGTCGTCCCTCTCCTGCAGGGCGATGTTCATGAGCGGCCTCAGCGAGAGCAAACAGACCCACGTCCACCTGAGGAACGTGGACCCAGCCACCCTGCAGATCATCATCACCTACGCCTACACGGGGAACCTGGCTATCAGCGACAGCACGGTGGAGCCGCTCTACGAGACCGCCTGCTTCCTACAGGTCTGTGAAACACACAGCATTGCTCATTTACGGTGAAAGTCCTTCTGTCATCCTGAAGTGCTCCACACACTGACTGTCTTCTATCTCTTGTCGTCTGTTCCATCCAGGTGGAGGACGTCTTGCTGCAGTGCAGAGACTATCTGGTGAAGAAGATTAACGCTGAGAACTGCGTCCGCATGCTGAGCATCGGCGACCTGTTCAGTTGTAGCGAGCTCAAGCAGAGCGCCAAGCGCATGGTGGAGCACAAGTTCCCCGTGGTGTACAGACAGGAGGCGTTCCTGCAGCTCTCGCACGAGCTGCTGATAGACGTCCTGAGCAGCGACAACCTCAACGTTGAGAAGGAGGAGACGGTGCGCGAGGCGGCCATGCTGTGGCTGGAGTACAACATGGAGGCGCGCTCGCAGCACCTGTCCTCTGTGCTCAGTCAGATCCGCATTGACGCGCTGTCTGAGGTGACGCAGCGCGCCTGGTTTCAGGGTCTGCCTCCCAACGACAAGTCGGTGGTGGTGCAGGGTCTCTACAAGTCCATGCCCAAGTTCTTCAAACCTCGGTTAGGCATGACCAAGGAGGAGATGCTCATCTTCATGGAGGCCATGTCAGAAACACAAGCCAAGGGATACGTAATGTTCGAGTCCCTGCCCACTACGGTAGTCTGTTACAGCCCACAGGCGGAGAAAGTATACAAGCTCAGTAACCCCCCAGGAGACCTGCAGAAGGTAGGGACTCTCGTTACACCGGACAATGATGTGTTCATCGCTGGAGGTCAGATTCCCCTCAAAAACTCTATCACCAACCACGGCAAGAGCGGAAAGTTACAGGCAATGTTCCGCTCGGTCGATAGCTTCTTCTGGTTCGACGCCCAGCAGAACGCCTGGGTGCCCAAAACGCCCATGCTGTGCGCCCGAATCAAGCCCTCGCTCGTCTACTGCGAGGGGTTCATCTATGCAATCGGAGGCGATAACGTCGGAGGAGAGCTGAACAAGCGCACGGTGGAGCGCTACGACTGCGAGAAGGACGAGTGGAGCATGATGAGCCCGCTGCCCTTCGCCTGGAACTGGAGCACGTCGGTGGTGGCGCACGACTGCATCTACGTGATGACCCACGACCTGATGTACTGCTACTTCCCCCGCGCCGACACCTGGGTGGAGATGGCCATGCGAAAGACCAGCCGCTGCTTCGCCTCTGCGGCCGCCTTCGGTGACCTCATTTTCTACATCGGCGGCCTCCACGTGGTCAGCAACTCCGGCATCCGCCTGCCTACGAGCACCATCGACGGCTCCTCCGTCACCGTGGAGATCTACGATGTCAGCAAGAATGAGTGGCGCCTTGCCGCCAACATCCCCGCTAAGCGTTACTCGGACCCGTGCGTGCGTGCGGTGGTGCTTCTGAACTCGCTCTGTATTTTCATGCGTGAAACTCACATGAACGAGCGCGCCAAGTACGCCATCTACCAGTACGACCTGGAGCTGGACCGCTGGTACCTGCGGCAGCCCGTGTCCGAGCGCGTGCTGTGGGACCTGGGGAAGGACTTCCGCTGTGCAGTGGGGAAGCTGTACCCCTCCTGCCTGGAGGAATCCCCCTGGAAACCCCCGACCTACCTCTTCTCCCCCGATGGAGCCGAGGAGTTCGAGGTGGACGGGGAGCTTGTGACCCTCCCTCACGTATAGCTCTTACCCCCCCTCCCCTACCTCGCTGACTGAGCAGGAGTCTGTAACGCTGAGGGACGAACATGCAGGGGGGGCGGATCACATCTATAAGGGTTTTCTGTGTTGTGGAGGGTCTCTGGACTTCAGAGGCTTGCGTTAGCTTCAGCTGTTGCTGATGGACGATGCAGCCAAAGCGAGCTTGGAGAGAAAAAGATGCGCCTCAAAAATACTAGTAATCTGAAAATTTCATTTTTTTCCTTCTTATTTTGTCAGTTGTGACATCTGTTAGATATTATTACAAGTCTGTCATACTGTTTCTACAATGTGATGATCTGAACGTCAACTGATTTTTGTGATGATGATGAGGGTGATGATGCACTTAACTGGTAAACCTTCTAGGAATGACAATGGCAACTGTACCAAAATCCCCCAGCCCCCCACTCTGATCAAGACTTCCCTCTCTTCCCCCTCCCTCCCTCTCTTCTCTTCTTTCTATTCACACCACTTACAAAGGAATATGGCAATAAAAATCTTTCACTAGAGTGTCGAAAGTATTCCCTGTAGGCTCGAAGCGGAGGCTCTAAATGGTTGTAGCTCGCTCCGATCGACAGAGGCAGCAGATCAGTCGCCCGGTGTTGATTCGCAGCTGTTAAAATGGATCCAAATGACAACCTCAACAATTGAAATAAAGTATCATATAAAGTATCAAAATGATTAAACGTCTTAAACCGCTCCTCGCTTTGTACTAATAATATTTATTCAGACAGCACTTATTACTTACGTTTCGCTCAAGTTCACAGGGTTCAGTGGTGGAGAAAATCGATGAGGCAGCAGTGGTCTCAGAAGATTTAATGTTCGTTTTGACGAGGTGCTTTAAGGTTCATTTCTGAGCATGTAAACGTAGTTTTAAATTATTTTGTACTTAAAGTTTGGCTCAAACTTAGAGGAACATTTTGAGGCCTTTATATGTTAATGTCTCACGGGAAAAACGTAAGATAACTGAGGTCATAAATATGTTGGCTTGTATCAATATCAATCCTTTTTTTTGTCTATAAACGGTCCGAAAAGAGTCAAAACTGATCCCCATCTACTTCCCAAGCCAAGGCTTACATCTTTAAATGCACTTAATTCATCCATCCGTCAGTCCAGAGTCCAAAAAGTCTAAATTTAACAAGGATAAAAAGCTAATTTTTTTGTGTCTGAAAAATGGCTTCAATGTAGAGCTGAAACCAAACGCTATTTAGCTGATTGAAAGAAAAGCAAATCAAAACGTGTTTTTTGAAGAGCTGAAATACAAAATTAAACATGTTTAGTTGCTGTGTTTCTGGGGCAACTTCTGTCTTCTACAAAAGAGCAAAATACGAGCCACCTTTTGAAGCTTACAGGTTTATTTGATACTCTAAAGACAGATTTTTTTGCGTACTGTTCCTTTAAAAAAAAAAAATACAGGCTCCATCTACTTCTTCAAAAGGCCACACAGACGAGAGGAAACAGGGGCCGTGGCTTTTTTCAGAAGGGGTTTGCGAGGGCTGGCGGGGAAACACGTGAGAGGCGGAGAGGGTTAAAAAGAGGGCGACTGCAGGTCCGGTCACCCGTCCCCCTCTCCTCCCTCACCGCTCTGTCCTCCACCCGGACTCCACCACAGCCTCCACCGCCCGTCTGTCCGTCTGTTTGTGCACAGGTCTTCCACACAGCCGGCAGTCTACACCTCACTCCATCCTGCCATCGTCACATGATCATGAAACCTTTCTTTTCCACCAGGGTCTCTGCAAACACACACACAACTCCACTCTCAGTACGAACACAGGTTATCGGGCTCATGCATTTTTTTTATTTCCAAGCTGCTGAAATATATATATAAAAAATATATATTTTTCATAACTGTTCTAGTGTGGGGAAAATAACCAGGTCTATTTTGTATTAGTGTCTTTTTTAATTTAATATCAGACATTACTGTAGTGTGATTGTGGGTAGATATCCATTTTTCCTATCAAGGTTTAATTTCTCTCGAGTGAACATTGAGGATTCTTGCTGCTGATTGGTTGCGAGAGGAGAGGGCGGGCCCACGGCTGTTGCCACCTGCAACCGCCAGCAGTAATGGAAGAGGGGGGGGCGGGTTAGGGAGGGATGGGGTTTTCCTCCTACCTTAAAAACATGAGCACAGGTGCTTCATGACAAACCTTACTAGCATGTTTGGCTGCATCATATTCCTTTGGCACTGTATTTTGACTGAACGTTAATTTATTAAAAAACATACCAAAAACGTTCCTGAAACTGACTCCATGCTCCTGTTTCTTTGTGCTGGTGTTCGTTCTCATGGTTGTTTTATTTAAATTAGTAATAATGGTTTAATATTGATTCACCAAACTTTTTAAGTCCGCTGCAAACTGTGAACTAAAATGTATGTCGTATTTTTCAAGCAAAGTTTTATTATAAACAGCTTCTTTTGTTGACGTGTTGGAAGCAGGAAAAATGTAAGAGCAACTTTGACGAGGGCCAAAAATTGTGACGGCTAGACGACTGGGTCAGAGCATCTCCAAACCTGCAGCTCTTGTGGGGTGTTTCCGGTCTGCAGTGGTCGGGACATGCCAAAGGTGGTCCAAGGAAGGAAAACCAACGTCAGGGTCGCGAGCGGCGAAGGTTCGTTGATGCGTGTGGGGAGCGAAGGCTGGCGCGTGTGGTTGGATCCTTCCAGTTACGTTTTCTCTTTGATGATGTGATTTGATGACAAAAAGAGGAACTTAAACAAGAAAAATAATGGAAGGGCCTTAAATTAAGAAATTCCTTTTCCTTTGTGATTTTTAAAGTTACAGTAATTAAGGATGCACGATACGCCGATATTTTCCACCCTTTTTGCCAACAGCCGATTCGATGCCGATATATTTGACACGTTTTTTTTCCTCCTAATTGCAGCGAACATCAAGTCTCCCCTCTAGTGGAATTCATATCATGCCTACTCTTATTGTAGTCGCCCGCTGGCAGATTCTTGACATGGGCGATTATATTTGTAGTGTTGAATGAAGGAGATTTTGCCTCTTCTCGCATGACCGTTACTGACCGTTTCCGAAACTTTGAAAAACTGCCACACCGCAGACATCTTGCCCCCTTTTTCACGCTTGATGGAAGAGGCATGGTGCATGCGGTGCGCAAACACTCGCAGCATTACGTCAAGCTTATTTAGGGAATCGCCAAACATGAGGGCATAATTTAAGCTTTGTTCTATGGGCGGAAAATATCAGCAGAAAAATGACATGTCTGCCGATGCCGATAACGTGCCGATGATATTATGCATCGCCAACAGAAATCATTTTATAACCTTTTAATTTGTTTTAACAAAATAAGCTTTTTTAAATATACGATCAACAATGTAACGATATTCTTTCAGTCTGATTTATTCATGTTTAAAAGAAATAAACAAGATCGATGAATATAAAACTTTCTGACCCGTTAAACTTGAAAGCGATGGAAAAGATCCGGCATTAATGGCCATTTTCCAAAATAGGCAAAAAGCCTTTTTCCTGCATTTTTAAAAAGAAGTTTTAAATGTATAAATGTTTTTGCTCTATTTGTGTTTGAACACTAGCATTACATTTTCTAGCAACCAAATAAAATTAACTTTTCTCCAAACATGGACGCCATCATTTCAGATAATGCAATTTTAATTGGGAAAGATAATCCTTAAGTAAAAGTAACCGGCAGTTATATTAACCATCTTCAGCTGGAAGCTTAAGGATTTTAAAATGAAAGCATCCTGAGAAATTAGTTCTGAAAACCAAACTGTTCTATAACTTTATCAAGTATTTTTTTCTGATTCACATCATTATCTAAATACTTGGAATTTTGGCTGCTTATAAAAGATCAAGGATCCTTAAAGATCTGGTAAATAATCAATCTAAAGGAGTTTAAATCAGTGTGTGAACTGATGATGAAAACATCTTTGTCCTCTCCCTCAGTCCAGGATCGGGGGTGTGAATTCCTGCAGCCTGAGGTCACCGGGTTCATGCGTCCCTGTGATGTTGCCGAATTTTTGTCGAACAGCACGTGTGTGTTTTTGTCTGGCTACGTACTCCGACCACCACAACAACAAGCCCATCAACAACTTTGTTTGACTGACCTACATTTGTACCCAGACAAATACGACCCAGAGGCGTTATAGATGACTTCCTGTACCATAGCCTACTAAAAAATAAAAGTCTGCAGTGTATTTTAATCACTTTTAATACGGCAATATAATATAGTATCACTTTCTTCTCAAATACGTTAAAAGCATCTGTCAAGAAAATATTCTGTGAACTTTAAATTCACAATACATTCAAATCTTTTAAATACAAAATGAAAATATATCATCAGAGGATAAAAAAACAAACTAAACGCAGCTTTTAACAGCTGATATCTTTTCAAACTTAATCCAGAAATCAACAGAAAATTCCAGAAATGAGTCAATGTCCAAAGAAAGTTTAAAAGCATGACAAAAAAAAAAGAAACAGTCAAAGTTTTAAAGACAGAAAGATGACACTCATTACAGCTGTAAAACTGGACTGGACTGAGCATGCTCACTGGACCACTTTGAATCCAACTGTAGTTGAATATTTGTAGCATGGAGGGAAAAACATCCTGTAAGCACCTCAAAATTACAGTTATACAAGATAACGATCCACATAAATAGAATATAATGGCTGCTTTGTGCAAATACACACAGTGGTCCACAGATCAGGACTTGTTCCAGTGTTGTCAAGACAAAACATGGATATCTATGAGAGTACCAGTTTATACACAACAAATAAATAAGATATCTGACTTTTAAACTAGCTTCAGATTTACTAAATATAATTCTCCCAATATATATGTTCTGACAGCAAAGTACAAAAAGGCCTGGGTGAGGGATAATAACACCCCGTCACACACACAGCAGGGTGCAGGGTTCCTTCATAGTTAAAGGAGGGTTTCATCACGTTTATCGAGGGCACAGATTCAGGCGTAAGGAGCACGAGGATTTCAGTAATAACGTTGTGGTTGTTGCAGCAACAGCTTTAGATTTCAAGTCATTTTATTGTGTTAGCTTTTTGCAGTTGAAAGAGACAACGTGTAAAAAGGAAATGTAATAAAGAGCTGAAATTATGAGTCAACTAGTTGTTTATTTTTCAAGTTTCGGGAATAGTTTAATAATTTAAAGCAAATTTTAAAGCAACACTTACTGCTTTTATTTCTCTTATATCATCTAAAATTTAATATTTTACAGGTTTTGGACAGTTTGCACAAAACAAGTCATTTGAAGATCTCTTAATATGACCAAAGGTTGTCAGACTACTCAAAAATATAACCTCAATACCTTCATAAATAATACGAGCTAGTTTAGGAACTTTACATTTTCTTTCTCTCAAACACAATCGAGCTGATAAAAACAATTAAATTTAAAAAATGTAACTTCTAGTGTTATTTTAACACCTACACCTTCCTGTTTGTGGTCTTGGCACATTCAAGTAATTACATATTTCCCCCACACAACATTTCCCACTTTTCTCTTCGTATCTTATCAGTATGGCAGCTAGCTTAACTGAAAATACCGATAGCTAAACACAATGATTATTCGCCATTTTGCTAGCTACTTAACTGACGCTAAATTTGTATTAAAACTGCACCAGCCAGTGGGGTTTAATGTAAATCATGCATACTGCAAACTTCTCTTGTAATAGTAGCTAAATTATGTTAGCTAGCAAGTTATTGCTAGCGAAGTTTGCTAGCTAACACTACTAGGAAGTTTAGAGTAACACAATGATTATTAGCCATTTTGCTAGCTAATTAACTGACGCTAACTTTGTATTAAAACTACACCAGCCAGTGGGGTTTAATGTTAATCATGCATACTGCAAACTTCTCTTGTAACAGTAGCTAAATTATGTTAGCTAGCAAGTTATTGCTAGCGAAGTTTGCTAGCTAACACTACTTGGAAGTTTAGAGTTTAAGGTCTCAACAATCACCATTTTCAAATGTGTATGATTTAATGTCTCTTTTCCTCATAATGTTAAATAAGTTAAATAAACCAAAAACTTCTTAGTAGCATTAGTTAGCTAGCTAATTTTCGCTTTTCTTGCTAGCTAAAATGCTTTAGCTGTTCTAACAAGAGAAAAAAGGCTTTTTCATTATTTTTAACCAAACAATTGGAGGTGAAAGGAAAATGATAAGGTTTTATGTATCTATTTACACACCTATTAAATTATAAGGCTTACAATTTTTTATTTTGTTATATTTTTGCTCTAAAAATAAATAAATATTCTTAAAATATCATTGACAAAATAATCAATAACTGCAGCTGCAACCTTTTTAAGTTGCTAAACACGTATTCTTATGCAATTTCTTTCAGAGGAATTCACGCTGTTACTATAACAACCACAATGTTACTACAGAGGCATCACTTAACATGAGCCAGAGTGAATTTAAAATATAAACTGTTAAAATCTTCAGGGATGCCACAGCTCATGCTTTTCTGTCAAACCCTGTGACACAGATTTATTTATTTTTTAAAATAATATCTCAGCAAAATAGTCAGTTTTATAGACAAACTCTAGAAATATGCAGCAAAGAGTGAACACCGCAAACCCAACGACAGCATCTTTTAGTGTCTCACAGGATAGCGTCCAGCAACACAAACTGCAGCGGTGACAAACAGGCGGTCTGACATGATGCAGCCTGCTGGGATTTCTGGGCTTTGATCAATATCGTTGGCAGTCTGCCTCACAGTGGATAAGGACTGTACAGTTAGTATAACGGCGCTGCTGACTTCCTGTTCAGAGTGGCGTCCCAGGTATGACCATTTTTCTGCCGGCATCCTTCATAAAAGCAGCTCTCACTCCACTGATCCTCAGGCGTCACAGCAACCAGAGGATCAGAGGACGAGGAGACAGTCATTGACAGGGGAGGACTGCTGGGGTTTTGGTTTCAGGGTTTGGCCTCCACAGCGGGCTCCGGACCGGCCGGGGTGGGCACGGCTGCAGGCTGGGCCAGAGTGGAGAACCAGGAGGACATGGCCGACTTGGCGCTGGTCAACGCTCCGCCTACCGACTGACCTGAGGGCGGAAATGGAGAACATGAAGTTTACAAATAAATATCTTTTAAGGATTTCCATCTTATAAAAAAAGTGTGTGTAGTAATGTCTGTGAATGATCTTTGTGTTTTGTGCATCTTTTAAAACAGAATGAGGAATCTCTTATTTTGGTTCAACTGTGGGATTGTTTCTGAGCTCTCTTACCCACTACTTTCCCCGTCTGCACCACGCTGCGGCTGGTGGTCATCATGGCGTTCCCGATCTTCTTCCCTCTCTCGCTGTTCTGCACCGAGCTGCAGAGGACACGGAGGAGAAGAGACAAACAAAAGGTTAACAAATCAAGTGTGCATTCACTCCCCTCATGTCTCTGTCTCTGGTGTGACATTGTGGGAATTCTTCCTCCTTTCCAGGAAACAAACTACACAAAAGCAGCACTGCTGAATGTTGCGGGAAGCTGTTAGAGGGATTATGTAACACAGAGGGCTGACAGGTGGAGTATCTGATGATCTGAGCTGACCTGAGAGCGGAAACAAGCGGGCTACGTTTCACAACAAATGTTGGGCTAAATGCGGCCCGGCCAGTGTTTATCCGAACAGCAGCCTGGTGCGACTCCAAGCCGCAACCTTTCACACGGATCCCCACTGACCTGACATTCAGCAGGAATCTCACTGCTGCCCCGTGCAGCGCAGTATTAAAGAGACGACGTGGATACGTGTCTGCAGCTGACACTCTGTGCTTTCACACCTTTAATGAGCCAATTATTCGCTCTGAAAATAAACCCAGGCGCTGAGAATTTCACTACACTGCAGCTGCCTGTAGTAGATGTTAGTGTCATGATCACAACAGAGAGATAACACACAGCTTGAGTGAATTTAAGAAGTGAAATGGAGGAAATATCTCAGATCACAAAGCAACTGGAAACACTTTTTGCATCTTCTGCGATTTCTGTGGATAATTAGAGGTTACTAAAAAAGGTTTCCTTTGTGTGTTTCCCGCCCTTTTTGCTTGTTCAGTAAAATTACAACACCCTTTTTTCCAATAGAGAAAAACCTGATCAATTATTTAGCTTATTAATACTTAAATTAAGTTCTGTAATGTCCAAGAAAGGGTACAACATTTTACACACATAAACTCAGCCTTCTTTTTGAGAGCCAGACAAAAATAAGGACACCAATCTCACGTCTGTGTTCAGTGTGGAGCTAAAGCCAAGCGCCATTAGCCTAGCCTAGCCTAGCCTAGCATAAAGACTGGAAGTAGGAGGCAACGGCTAGCCTCATTCTGTTCAAGATACGGTGTGTTACTACAGTGTCTTCAGCGGTTTTGGCAGGTGGATTTTGTTACCAATGGCCAAAGCTAAGCTAGCTGTTTCCTCCTGCTTCCAATCTTTATGCTAAGCTAGGCTCACTGCTTACTCCTGTCTTTTCTTGAAGCACAGTTGTAAGAGGGGTGTTGATCTTCTCCTCCAACTCTCTGAAAGTTGGTTAATTAGTTCATCATTTTTTAAAATTCCTTTAAGGCGGACACTTTTCTCAGTGAAGCTAATGTCTGATAAAGTCTAATAAAAGGTTATTTTAAAGGTTAAAGCACTGAAAATCAAAAGCATTACAGGCAGAGTAGCTGTTTTGTTTAATTATCTTAATTTTAGCTTTATTATTAATAGTTGTAGTAGATTTATTTAATATATTTCTATTATAAAATACATTTATTAGGCTAATTTCTACAAATACATGCAATAATGCATTACAACATGTGTTTAAAAATCATAAATATTTGGACATTTTGGGTGTAAAGTTAAAAGTCTCTTTCATGTCGTCTTGATGTTAAAATGAATAAAACGTGAGGCTTTTTACGTCCAAATTTCCCTCATAAGGCTTAGAGTAATACACATCGATATATTATATTTTAATGTGTTAAAAATAAATTCTAATTAATAGTTTGGAGGCATCAGAATCAGAAAAAATCCTTTCAGTATCGTCCCCCTTTGTGTTTCGGATACAGATTTTTAATTGATGTTTTTGTGCTTAATTTAATTAATTTATATTTTACTCACTTTGGCTTCTGTCTGTGGTCAAAGTCTAATTGGCCTTTAACTTTATCATCAAGCTCTCACAGCTTCAAAAACATCAAATAAATTACAGGAAAATAATGAAAAAAACATCAAGAATCAGGATTTAAATGTCCGTCTTAGTGTGACAAACTAGCATGGAAAAACTTTGAAGCTGTTAAGGGGAAACACTGCGGTGAAATATTCATGATGAAACTTTTTGCAGCCTCAGAGAAGCTTCCAGCTCTCTCATAGTAACAGACAGCAGTGTTTCCCCGAGCTGCTGTGCACACTGGCGGACGCACGGACTCTCCATCTCGCTGGCTGACCCAAATAAACAGCTCCTTATGCAGCGCTGCGCGCTACGCCGACAATAAAGACAGATCCTCTAACAGTGTCCGCCTGCAGCCCGCAGCGCGTCACATGACTCCTGTTTTCTGAGAACATCTCTGCCACCAGCCGCTCTTTGTCCAACTCTGATGACAACATGAAAAGGGGTCGGCTGTGTTCGCCCGCGGTGCTTCCATAATACACATGCAACACAGCACATTCACAAGGAAGTCATGCGTAGGGCCTGGGTTTTATTTTTTCCAGGGGAGTATAAATAGAGGGGAGGTGGCAGCAGAGGGACAAAGAGTGATGAGCAGGATAGACTCAGCTTTCCGCTTTCACTTTCTCATCCAGCAGCAACATCAGAGCAGGCAGCGTCTGTCCCACTAACCCCAGAATCCCCCCTGTCCTCCAGCTGAACGCTGCAGAAAACAGCTCAGAGTTTAGTGATGCAGGAAACCAGAGAGAGGTTTCTTTTGTCTCGGACTGATGAGAGACAACAAGGCAACGCTACGGGGTCTGAAAGGGTCTCAAGACGGATGGACAGGAGAAAGGAAAGAAAAACACTTTGAGCTAGAATCAGATCTCTTTGGATTCTGTATGTTTTTTCTATAGACTGTAAAAAAACCTCTCATTGTACTTATTTGAAGCCAAAACACCCCCGAGCCAGGCGCTGCCATCAAGTGCTGGTGATGTTATTTGGAGCCAGAGACAGTAGAGATCAGCCGTAGCCACGGTAACGATGTCCCGCCCCTTCCACTGACCAAAACAAACATTTAATTTACATAAAAAGGACAAAGATCCCGCATGTCGGCGTGTTTACCAGCAGAACAGCTTCCTGTGTCGGTCTGAAGCAGATATTCACGCTGATGGAAAGTTCAGTGACTGTAGTGTTAGTGTTAGTTACGTCTCCTCTCGCTGTTCCTCCTCTACTCTGCTACTCGGGACCAGAACGCTGCAGGAGCCGTATTTGTCGACAGAGCTGTCAATCATGAGGCCACGCCCCCTTTTTACAGCATTAAATAACTAATTAAAAGAAGTTGTGAGAAAAATTAACCCTTGGACATAAATCAGCATGATAAGAACTAACTATAATGTTTGGGAAAATGTATTTGGCGTGTATTTTGATTTTATAGTTTGACTCATGTCCCATCTGTTAACATGGAGGAGGCGGGGCTTATGACCTATACTGCAGCCAGTCAGCAGGGGGCGACAGAGAGGGTTTGGCTTCACTTTTAGGGAGCTGTCATGTCGGCCATCTTTTTATACAGTCTATATTTATGTCCATGTAAAGCACTTTGTGTCTGAAGTCTCCTTTTCTGTCCAAAATTATTGCCTTAAATAAATATAATAACTTAAATTCCACATTAGTTCATCTTTTTAATTGATTTAAAGTTGTTGTGTTGACTAATTGTATTTTTTTTGTCCGTGTGAGGACGATTCGGACTTCCTGCGAGGCGCGAACCTCCTGACAGTCGATAAACACTCGTCTCTGATGGTCAAGGACGCAGTGGAGACTGAGCTGTTTATCTGCCGCCTCCGCTTAGCCAACACGTGTAGGAAAACCTCTCTCTCACAAACACACACACACACACACACACACACACACACACACACACACACACACACACACACACACACACACACACACACACACACACACACACACACACAGACACACACACAGTTCACCAGAGCGGCTGAATCCCCTCCTGTTTTAGAGCCTCTGACACAAAGCTGAGGCAGGAAATGAGACGCGGTTATTCCCAAGAAGCTCCGCTGGCTGAGTGCCAAACTTCCTGCCTGCACCCCGACACCCCCGCTCCCACCACTACGCCGGTTATATCCAGAGTTTTATAGTGGAGCGAGGGGAGCGGGGAGCCAGCCGTGCCCCTTTAACCCCCCGCCGCTCTGTGAACTCCATGAACTGGAATCCTCTCATAAAGCAAGAAATACAAGTCTCAATCACCTGAGATGTGACGAGGCCAGGACTGTTATTAACCGTCTATCAGCTGGTTTTTAATCAATTAATTTGCATGTTTATGTGATTATTTAAAAAAATGTTGAATATGCATCATTAAAAGCTGCAACTTCTGATTATTTTTATTACTGAATAACCGGTTGAATACTTTTTAAATAATCGTTTGGTCTGTTAAAGCAGCGGTTCACAAACTTTTTGGGGGCCGGGGAGCCCTACAGAGGACCCCTCATAATCGCAGTTTGCACTCTTGATGCCATTGGAACTATTTGTATTGTAAAACTTATCAACTTAAAGACTTCAGACCTGTTTCATAGTGATTGACAGAACAACGTTTCACTTTGAATCATGTTAACATCACTTGTATACTTTAAAACAGAGGCTCATTTTATTCAAACTGCTCGTGGACTCAACTTGACAGCATTTAGACTTTTCTGAGTGAGTTGAGCGATTCGTGACAGATGTGTCAGTCAGTTTCTGTTGGTCCTAACGTGGGTAACGTAATGGACACAATATGCTTGTTTCATTGGCACAAATGGTCCTCATCTGTAGACGTGCAGTTTTTAATGATGCAGCTAAATTATATAATTGATTATAAATTTATTAGAATTATTTCGCTGACCCCCAGGCTATGGTTCGCAGACCCCCAGGGGTCCTAGGACCCCACTTTGAGAACCACTATATTAAAGATCAGAAAACAGAAAAACTCTAATCATGTTTCTCTCTGTCAACAGTTTCACCTTTTTTATTTTGCACTTTAAAAATATCCAAATAAAGCCACTTTACTCTCATAGAACAAAATAAAAAGTAGATTTTTAGATGGTGTTTTTGCTCCAAAATATTAATGATTTTTTTCTGCCAGTTTACTAATCAATTAACAGACTTATTTTTTCAGCTCTTAAAAAATATTGGTATAATTAGGAAAAGCTCGACATCACCTCTCTCCTTTACAGGAAAACCTTTTTTTCATTTGTTCGCCTACTTAAATGTTTTTTTTTTACCTCGACTGTGAGAACTATTTTAACTTGTTCTCTGAAGCACTTCTACACTTTGTTGGAAAGTTGCTGGATGGATCATCGATGCCTCATTTAATAGCCTTGAGTTGTAGTGCAACTGTTGCTGCAACTCTCCATAATCTACATGTGCAATACTCTTATTAGCTCTGTACATATTTATTATGATACACTTATTTTTAAATGCCCTTTATTGTAATGTTGCAGTACCCACGTTGCTGCTGTAACACTGTAAATGTCCCCGCTGTGGGACGAATAAAGAATTATCTTATCTTAGTGACAACATTGTGCTACATGATGCTTGTTCATGAATAAAGTACTTGTTTTATGCACAACAAACCTGTTGGAAGATGTGCTAAAAATAATGTTTCCCTCGTTATCGTTATAATTTTTGTGATTGCAAAAATATTTATAAGAGCCAATTTGTTGCATTTCTACGGAAGCCCTAAGAGGACATGCATCCAAACATTTTATTTACTCCGTTTTCTCGGTTGTTTTTTCTCGAGATCTCGACTTATTTATGTCGAGATAACAAAGCTGGCTTTCTCGTGATAACATGAATTTTCTGTCGATGTAGAAAACAGAACAACAGGCTGCTCACTGTGATGTCACAGAGCAGGACGTGCCATGCTGCCATCGCCCGCAGTAATGAGGTCAGTTAAGTTTCTTTGTTTGTTTGGTGCTTTTGCAGCTCTGAGGATACGAGTTATGATCATGTGACGTTACGGCGGTGCAGCGTGGTTATCTCAAAATAAATACGTCGAAATCTCGAGAAAACAACCGGAAATTACTCGGGAGGACGTATGAATGGATGCATGTCCACTTAGGGCTTCCGTAGAGATCAGCTCAATTAGTGGGTCGTTTTAATCCACTGTTGACAGCTTATTACTTTGCTATTTTAAGCAGCAATAAACAGAAAGAAGAACATTTGTAAGCTGTAAATTGATTCATTATAAATGTGTTAAACTTGAACAGAGATCTTTGGTTACACCTGTATTAATGCAGAAGGTGTCACAACTTCTACGCATTTAATTACTTCTCCTGAAATCATCCTCAATCATCTTTTCTGGCTCTTTTTTTAAGGCTTTTCATCATCATATTTTAAAGAGTTTTTTCCCCCATTTTTGATTGAGACGATGTTGCAGAAGAAGTAAACCAAACCCAGTTCAGTTTGTTTCTCTGCGTGTTTGTTTACCGACGATTTACGACAAAGTTCACCGCGGTCGTGTCACCAAACCCCCCCGAGGTAAAGCGAGAGCTGCGAGTATCACAGCCAAGCAGATCTGCCCGAGTCCTCACCGTAAAGCTAAGTTAGGGATGGGGACACACTCTACTCTGTGTGTGTGTGTGTGCGCGTGTGCGTGTGTGGTGGGGGCGTTTATCAGACGTGTAACACTAGAAGCGGCGCTCCAGCTGTGGACGGAGTCGCCTTTCATCCACACTTCCTGGAATGAAACCCGAGCGGAGGCCGAAGAAGTCTCCAGCTCTGTTTTTCAGAATGAAGCTGGCTCATAATTAATGACTTCGGCCGATATGAGACCCTCGCTGCCACCACAAACCCACCCCCACCTTTAACCTGAGAGCTCCGTATCCACCCACAAACACAGCGTGGGGTAAAACACGGCCCGCTGCTGTCGGTAGCAAACAGCATTCATAAAGTATTCACAGCTTAGAGTGCACCGAGTGCGACAAGCTTTGGAAATGTAATCATCATTAGAGGTGCAAAAAGAGACAGCAGAAGTATGGTCTCAACTTTTAGAGTTTAATCGCAGATTTAAGTCATCTTTTTAATTTAGTTATTTGCTTGTTTCTTCCCAGTAAATATCTGCCAACTTCCAAGAGCACCGACGAAACTAACAATTTACCTTTATTTAAAGCAGGCGCCCCAAACTAACATCAGGGCCCTAACATTATATACATTTATTCTGATAGATGCCACTTACGGCTTTCATCTAGACTTTTATTTTGAAGAGGACATTTATTTCTTTCAGGAAGTTTGGAGCTTATTCGGTGTTAGGAGAAGGAAATATACGTAATTTTTGCTCCTAAGCTGCTAAAAACTTGCTTTTAAATAAATAAAAACACTGCTGTTTACATTTTTAAGGACTGAAATAAATATAAAAGGGTTAAAACAGGCAGAATCAGGAATAGTATACCCACATTTTTGTGTCTAAAAACAAAAGATAAATGAGTCAAATCAGGCAGCTTACACTGAGGCACCAGCTCCTTCAAAATAAAAGCACAGTCAGGGGTCTGACAGCAACCTGGACTGGATTATTCTATTATTAAAGGGGTTGTTTCTTACACTGTACTTTCAGAGTAAAAGGACCCTGAAATCTGTTAGTGTCATGTCATCTCGTCACCACACGAGGGCAGCAACATGCATATATTTGTGCAGCAACTTTGTGCAGAAACTTTCCACTGTGAGTTCCTCTTTCTATTTTCATTACTTTTTTACAATTCATTCCTTATTGTTTGTGTTTTAAAGTTGCATTACAGCAGAAGTGTAGTCCTCAGTACAGTGATCAATACAGATGTATGATGGTGTTTAGAGAATACTCACTGTGAGAGTCGTAGTTTCACATCAGCCACACTGTACTGACCCTGGAACGGATGTCTGCGACACAGAGGAAAAGAACAAATCACACACAAGTATTAGTTTACTTATTATTACAAATACAAGACAAATGATGCACGATCATTTGGATTTTGTTGTTGGAAAATTGGTCCAGTGGTTCTCAAAAGTACCCCGGCGTGATGGCGGCCATGGCGGGGTGCTTGTTGCTGAACCACACCCGGTAGTTGTGGGTGATTTTCCAGGTTGTGACGAAAGGAGCGCCGTAATCTGCGAGCAGTCTCTCGTTATCTGAACGCAGACGACACAAGAAACAAAGCAGAAGAGTCAGGGACAAAGACACATCTGGTGAACTTAAAAAGACAGATGTTAGAAATATTTAATCTGTTTGTTTCATTTGTTCACGTTTTAAAAGAAAGCAGGAACATTAAATTCAGATTAAAATAACCTCTTAATGGGCAGAAAAGTGTTTCAAACACTAAGCACAAAAGAAGTGGCTGTCTAAGTCTTGGTACCTTGCTGTAGTGCGGAGGACAGTAAGGAGTGGAGGTAGAGGGTGAACTGGGCTCTGATCCACTCGTCTCCGCCCTCCCAGCCCGTCCCGTCCAGGAAGACGTCGTCTCGGTTCTCCGTCACGTGTTTGACGAGGTAGTCGGCGAAACGCAGGTCTGCTGTCGTCAGGCTCAGGATCTTTCTGAGCTCGGGGTCCTGGATGTGAACGCCGGCTTCTTCCACCTACAACACAAAAAAACACCGTTCAGAATTAGACTTTATATTATTCATTTTCTATTCTAGTCAAATATCTTATACATGCAGGACTTACATCAACGATAGCATCGCTGAGGTGCCTCTGCTGCCGGAAGAGGATGTTGGTCGCCCCAGCAACGAAGCCACGCACCGTCACGTCTGACAGGAGGTGATGCTGCTGCAGGGCCATGTAGGGCAGACACAGGTAACCCTGGAAATAAAGGGCAAAGGTCACGTGTAAACGCCAGTGTTTATCTCCATCTCAGACACGACTGATCTGTGTGATGATGTCAGAGGAGGAAGGCCATTTCAGTCATCTCAGTTGAAGCTAATTGGGCGCACACTTTTATAGTGTTACCTTAGTGAAGATGGGGAGCGGGAGGCCGTACTGATCCTCCTCCAGACCGGACACCAGACCCTGCACGACCCCTCCCTGACCGCTGGCAGACTGCGGCTGCACGGTGATGGGCGTCCCCGGTTTGGAGTCAAAGGCGTCCGGGAGCTCTGACCCCGCCTCCTTCCCCTCGGCTGCCTCTTTAGGAGCGCTCTCCTCCAACACACTGGGGTCCAGAGTCTCCCAGTCGCTCTCCGAGGACTCTGGGGAGGTGCGTGACGGGGGTTTGAGGAGGTGGTTGTCTCCCTCCGTGCTGTTCCCCGAGGACAGAGACTCTGCGGCGGGCTGGGCGGTGCCCTCCCCCTCCAGCGCGATGTCAGTGACGGACACGGAGACGAACTCCTCGGCTCCTGAGACGCTCTCCACCAGACTCAGGTCCTCCGACACGCTGCTCTTTGGTTTGTAGTGGGACGAGTCCATGAGGCCGTGCTCGATCATACCTGGACGGATCGGACGGAGGGGAAATGTGAGTGCAACTTATTAAACTTCAGTCTGTTTATCATTCCTCATCCATTTTACTTTGTATTCTAATCTTTTTCTATTTTGCATGTCTCTACATTTCAACAGTTTCTATTCTTCCTGACCTTAAATGGAGGCTTTGAGATGTTTTAAGAGGACAAACACATTTCTCCTTTTAAGAATTTAAAGTTTAAAGCTGTTAAAGAATTGATGTTTCATCGTGATCATGTTTTGCAGTCTTGTCCTTTTCAGACTTTCTGGAAGACAACAATCATTTAAAAAACCTTTGGATTCACTTTCAGAACAACATTCACGTCACTGTATCTGGACATAAAGTACAGATGATAGCTCCCGAATAAAGACCTTGTTGGCAGCAAGTAAAAGGCCCCAAACAGTCCCCATTCTGGCCTCTTTGTCAGTGTTGTTCTCCTCCCAGCTGGTGGCCACATGATGTTTTCTGACGTTAGCAAGCTTTAGAGAGGTGATGCTGTGTAACTTTAGTGTATGCTAAAGATATAATCTCAAAGATTTTCATGTAAATAAATGTCTGTTAAGTCTCTATATATTGCCAAATGAGGTAACACGATGGTGATGGAGCCTATGGCCCACTGATGAAAGCCTTTACACGTGCAGTATTACAAACTGGGTGTCTGTGGCGACATATGTGGAAGAAATCACAAGTGGCGCCCAGTTAGTGACACGTTTTCCATCAGCCAGCAGTGGTTGGTCTGCCAGAGAAGGTAGCCGGAGCTAAGCGGCTGCTTTTCCGCTCTCTGCAAGTGTTGCGAGTAAACAGTAATCTACTATGGCTGAACAAACAAAGAAAAGATGGATGACTACAGATACAACTTCAACAAGAAGTGAAAATCCAAAGAAGAAGAAACAAACTCGACGCTCAGATGAAGCAAACAGTCTGAAAAGGAAAATCAAGAGTTACAACCGGAGCCAACCGTGGACGTCTGGTTAAATGCAATTACTGTTTATCACCATTAGGTGCCGCCAAAGACAACGAAACTGAAATCTTTGAGATTTAATCTTTAACTAACTCAAAGACTTTTTATGGTTATGCTAATTTTCTGACCTCTCTTTGCCTAAACGTTAATGTTTTACCCTTTGAGGAATGTTATGTTGCCATTTTGTTGGTGTTGAGAATTATTTACCCTGATACACGTCATGTTTCTCAGTGTGTTATATTAGCTTACTACATAGTTCCAAACTCTCTCATAACCTGGGTTTAACCAGATTTATCACTAATACATTCTTCCCAAATAATTACTTGCATATTTTTTAGGTTCATATATCATAAGGCTGTTAAGATACATAAAAACCCCTTTGCATCGTCCTCACAAAAGGCCGATGTAAACGCACAAGAGGAGAGAAGGTGAATGAAGTGACTGACCTGGAAACAGTGATAAAACGGTCATCAGAGCTCCGACGAGTCTGTTGACAGGCGACACGTAGAACAGCACCTGCAGACACGATGAAGAAAACATTAGAAACAGACACTTCTTTAATCTAGAGTGTTTAAACTACAGGAGAGGAGGAAATAAACGTCCAGCCGTACCTTCTTCTCCAGCAGAATGAGCTTGAAGAGGATGAGAACCTGCGAAAGCAACGAGAATTACAGATAACAACTTCTCACAGACACATTTTAACCCTTTAGCATTATCTGTTATTTCCTACCTTGTGTCTGAAGTGCAGTATTAAATCTCTTGGTGATAACCCTGAGGAAGGATATAAAGATATTTTTGCAGATTTTAGTGCAGTTAGAAACAATCTCACGGCCTGACGAGAACAATAACCACAAACATGCTCTGTGTTTATAATCGCTGCATCTCTGGAACAACAAAACTGTTCAGAATTACTGTTTTAATTTAACACCTTTAGAGGCAACAGGTTTTTTGTGATATCAGACCTGCATGATCTTCGTCTTATAAAATGAAACATATTTGCAACCCTCTGTCATTTTCCAAACACTCAAATGTTAAAATGCATGAAAGAGGAAACAGAAAGTACAAATACGTGTCCAGTTGAACTCTTATTTCTGTCACATTCCTCTGCAGAAGGAAGACACGTCTGAAAAATGTACCCACCGAGATAAACCTGTGATCCCTCCAGAGCCGAGCCCCTCAGAGAGCCGTTCATGTGTTCATACAGCTCCTGCAGGGACAAACGAGCAGGGAGCGCGAGGTGAGCGGAGGTGATAACAGGTAGGTTATATATTAACAGACAGGTGTCACACTCCCACCTTTAAAATGGAGATCTGAGAGAAGTCTTTCTCCTCGAAGTAGGCGTGTGTGATGAGCTGCAGTTTAGCTTGGAGCAGGCCGTACAGGGGCTGCACATGAAAGCAAACACAGCAGATCCAGTGTGAGTCATGATTCATTAAAACCTTCACAGGACAGTTTCACTCAATCATCCACTTTTTCTCAAAACAACATGTTCGTCTTTGACATGATAACATCTACTGTTCTAATGTTCATTTCACTCGTTGGTCGACGGCCTCTTGTATTCCCTGTTTTCACTGGGTAAAGACATTTGCTACATGTCTAAAACATGTTTGTTTACATGATAAAAAAAGCCCCTCCCACCAACCAGAAACGTGCTGTCAGGAAATAGCAGAGATGAGGCGGGCAGACGAGAAACTTTGTAAGAGGATCAACAAGCAGCTGGACAATCATTAACACCTCCAACAGTCTGAATCCTCTTCTTGAGTTACTTTACTTTAATTAAATTAGCTCTACTGCAGCTACAGGTACAATATTATAATCCTTATTCGTAACAGCAACAAGAAGTAGTAGTCGTAGTAACGTGGTGCTGTGTTTATGACTTCTCTGGACGTCCATCGCTGGGCAGAGGTCTGGAGCTCAGCCAACAGTCTGCAGGTCGGGACTCAATGAAAATGTGTCTGTCTGTCTCTCTGCTCTGTCTGTCTCTCTGATCTGTGTCTGTCTCTCTGTCTGTCTCTCTGCTCTGTGTCTGTCTGTCTGCTCTCTGCTCTGTGTCTGTCTGTCTTTCTGCTCTCTGTTCTATGTCTGTCTGTCTCTCTGCTCTCTGCTCTCTGTTCTGTGTCTGTCTGCTCTCTGTTCTGTGTCTGTCTGTCTCTCTGCTCTCTGTTCTGTGTCTGTCTGTCTCTCTGCTCTCTGCTCTGCGTCTGTCTCTCTGCTCTCTGTCTGTCTGTAACGTTTGCATCTTTATGAGATGTGAAGGGACAAAACGTCTTAATTTGCTGTTCTGTGTTTGAGAACAGTCCGCTGTCCGCTGTGTCACAGAGCAGACACACACAGTCGACTTCACCTGTAAAAACGAAACCCTGTCCCTTCCTGCGCGGTCGTACGGCGGTCGTACGGCAGTGTAGACGTGTTCGTTTGCTGTTTAACTGCTGTGAAACAATCACTAAAGAATGTCTTATTTCTCTGTTTCGCTGATGTATTTACATTAACGCTCGCTCTTTCACTTCCTGTCTGTGTCGCTCGACCACAGCTGCTCCCTCTTTTTCGCTGGCGGAAGCTTTGGGTTGAAAATCTGAAGAAGAAGAAGATCTGACTGTAGATCTGTTATTTTTTTACAGCTTTGCTCCCTTTGGACACTAGTGAATGTAAACATAGCGGACAATGAATCATTTTAAAACACGTGGTATTGAAAAGTATCGACAGTTTTGACATCCCTAGTTTGGACCCATGTCAGCGGCTTTATCAGATGACTGCAGCACTGAGGCAGCAATTATTTACATGGTCAATTCATCGAGCAGTTATGGTCTAAACTTACCACATATGCATATATAACACTATGATCGTCTGTTCACAGAGCAGTGTTTCATCAAAAAGGGTGATAATAAACCGGATTTCCTCCCTGATTTTCCCCTCTGATACATCTAAGGTCTCCTCACGTGTCTTATATAACCGTCTCAGAGGCTGACGTCCCGCTGTGAATCCCTCCGCCATTAAAACAGTGACTGTAAGTCATTTAAATCTCTGAGGGGACTCATGAAAGAGTATTCTCCTCGTGGGAGCGCTCGTGTTGATTCTGTTATCACTTCAGACGAGAGGAGACGGACGCTTTACTCACAGGATTCTTTAACGTTAGAGAAGAAGATAATTATCTCTTGAAGAATCATATTTTTTTCCTCCACATTCCTCTGATTAAGATAAGATCAGGCTGATGTTTCCTGGCTCAGAGACTGACCCCGGATCTTGTGACCTCCAGCATGGAGATCAAGATTTATTCTGTCATAAGGAAGCAGCATCATCGCCTGACTCACCACTCGACTGAGGACGCAGACGCTCTTCTGAACCGTCTCCCGCGTCACGTCAGCCTGTCGGACCTTCAGGGCCTGGAGAGAGGGGTTAAAACATTCAGATATATATGTATACATACAGATAAAATATATACAACACACACTGTGAGGTCAGCGTGTGACTAATCGCTCTGTAACAGACCTCATGACAACAACACGCTGAGGTCATGAGACCAAAATAGAACTGGAGATGTTTTACTTCCTCTGTAATCAAATCAAGAACACAGGAGGAGGAGGAGGAGGATGACGGAGGAGGAGGAGGAGGATGACGGAGGAGGAGGAGGAGGAGGAGGAGGAGGAGGAGGAGGATGACAACGACAGAGGGGGAGGAGGGGAAGAAGAAGAAGGGGGAGGATGAGGAGGGGAGGAGGGGAGGAGGGGAGGAGGGGGAGGAGGAGAAGAAGCAGAAGAAGAAGAAGATAGAGGAAGAGGGGGAGGAGGGGGGAGAAGAAAAAGAAGGGGGAGGAGGAGGAGGAGGAGAAAGAGAAGAAGGAGGAGAAGAAGCAGAAGAAGAAGATACAGGAGGAGGAGGAGAAGCAAGAGGAGAAGGAGGAGGAGAAGGAGGAGGAGAGGAGAAGAAGAAGAAGGAGGAGGAGGAGAAGCAGAAGAATAAAAAGGAGGAGGAGGAGAGGCAGAAGAAAAAGGAGGAGAAGCAGAAGGAGAAGGAGGGGGAAGATGAGGGGGGGAGAATGAGTAGAATAAGAAAGAGAAAGATAAGAAAAGAAGAAGGAGAAGAAGTTGAAGAAGAAGAAGAGGAAGAAGGAGGAGAAATAGAAGAAGAAGGAGGAGGAGGAGAAGTTAAAGAAAAAGAAGAAGAAGGGGGAGAAGAATTTAGAGAAAAAGAAGAAGAAGAAGGAGTAGAAGAAGTAGAAGAAGAAGGAGGAGGAGGAGAAGTTAGTGAAAAAGAAGAAGAAGGAGTAGAAGAAGTAGAAGAAGAAGAAGGAGTAGAAGAAGTAGAAGAAGAAGAAGGAGGAGGAGGAGACGTTAAAGAAAAAGAAGAAGGAGAAGAGGAAGGATAAAGCAGCGATGCTTTCTGTCTGTGCAGCTATAATTAAGTGGACACCAAAACATTGAACCCAGAGGGGATTGTTGCAAAGATCTTTCCAGAACCATGGACGCCATCTGCTGCTACGACTGCTCTGCATGGGAAGAGTCATTCCTTTACCAATGCATTAAAGCTCTTTGATATTTCAGCCTGTAATCTGCACAGTGTTGTTTGTGTACGAGTCTCTGAAAGTAAAGGACAGCTCTATGAGTGGGCGATATTCCAGCTTTAACAGCATATTTAGTGATACAGGGGAAGAGCTGATTGGATTGTTTTTACATGTTTTTGTCCACATGTATTGTTAATGTGGAGCCGATATGAGCAGAGATTTTATCTAAGAGGGTCAAAAAGCTGTTTTACATTTCATCTTGACTTTAAGAAAACAAGTCAAAGACTGACCTTTGCTTCTATTTGGCGATAACAGGACACTCCATAGACACACTTCATGTCTCCACTGAGCGGAGGCAGGTGGAAATACACAGTGTCTGCAAACACAAAACATTAGTCACATTAATGTGCAGAGTTATGCTTTCTAACTGTCTGCAGAGAGCTAATGATCAGTCAGCAGGATACATGAAGGACATTTTCAGATTACATCACATGTAAGTACAGTTTGACTCGTGCAGGATTTACACTGCACCCACACTGCAGGCTGAGCTTCGGCTGCTGCATCACTGCATGCATCTGACAGCGAGACGTAAAGGTTCAGAGAGGATGCTTATGTAAGAGAGGAGGTACAAAGGAGAGACTTTAACTCAAAGATAGAGCAGCCGAGGAGACGTTTCACAGATTATTCTGCAGCAGAGAAGAGCTTCAGAGCAGCCACATGTTTGCTGCCAAACTGGATAAACTGGACAAAATGTACAAACTGTTCAGACCTGTTCATCTCCCACCTTCACCCCTGAAACAACACTGACATCTTCCAACGAGTTGTTCTGCATGTTCAGCCCAATAACAACAACAACCAGGAACCAAGATTTTTGCACACAAAACAAATAAAGAGCTCAGAAAATATGTTGTTGTAAATATAAGTAGAGCGTAAACAGTAAGTTGATTAAGACAAATATGATTTCATGGCTCCACTTTCTCAGACGTGGATATTTGGTGCTTTTACTTTGAAAATATTTAAGCTTGTAGGTGTATTTGTAATAATTTAAAGGTTTGGACTGTTGGTTGGATCAAACAAACACTGTGTTCATTTAAGCACATGTTGATGTTTTGTTGAGGTCACACAGAATAATTGAACATTTCTGTTTTAGATCACAGAAACTGAACAGCTTGGGGGTCTGAAATGTTGCTCAGATAAAAGTTCAGATTGGATCACGTCACTGAGACGCTGGCTTTTAAAAAAGTAATTATAATTTGATTGACAGTGATGTCATGCTGTTTTCTGCAGTCTGTCTTCAAAACGCATACATTGCGATGCATTCAAAGACACTCTGGACATAAGAGACACTAACCTTTTTGCTGCGTTAAATGACCAAATTCACATGATCTTTTTAGCCAATTAAAATTAGTTTTTCAGTTTGTCTTTTATTGTCTTTTGGTGCATTCAAAGATAGGAAGGAACTAACACATAATCTTTTCAGCCAATTAAAATGAGTTTGTTTGTCTTTGTGATTTTATTGTCCTCAAAATGTTGGTGCATTCAAAGACACTCTGGACATTAGAGACACTAACATTTCTGCTGCAATAAATGACCAAATTCTGATCATCCTTTCAGCCAATTAAAATGTGTTTGTCGTTTGTCTTTGTGATTTTATTTTCCTTAAAAACGTGGATGCATTCAAAGACACTCTGGACATCAGAGATACTAACCTTTTTTGCTGCAACAAATGACCAAATTCACATCATTCTTTCAACCACTTAAAATCAGTTTTTTGTTTGTTTTTGTTAGTTTATTTTCCTAAACATTTTGATGCATTCAAGGACACTCTGGACATCGGAGACACTAACCTGTTTTGCTGCAGTAAATGAAGTTCGGATAATCTTTCGAGCCAATAAAAATGTCCTTATTGTTTGTCTTTATGATTTCACGGTCCTCAAAATTTTGATGCATTCAAAGACACTCTGGACATCGGAGACACTAACATTTTAAATTGGATTTGGAAAGAGGTCAGCGATGTATGGTTGTTAGTACAGAATAATATAGGATTCAAAGAATCATTATCGATGATTAAAGTAGATAAAATCACAGAAAGCGCCTCTAACAGGAAAAACAAGCTAAAGACGTGAAATGCCAGAACATCAGCCTTCATTCGATCAGAGGAGCATTTAATAATGTGGTTTAAGATCTCTCAAAGGTTAGACTGTGGACGTCACAGATTAAGAGCCTGGTGCAGAGGCTGGCGGTGGGGGGGTGTGAGGGGGGGTCCAGACTGGGCAGCCACAGGGCAGCTGGACGGAGGCCACAGCTGCAGAATGCCAGAAACGCAGCCTTTAACTCTCGGCTTTAAAGGGCTGAAAAACGAGGGGCTGAAACGAAGTTACATAAACATTTCTACCAAGTACGACCTTTAGTCTGCTGCTTCTTATATATATATGTGTTATAATAGTCAATGGTATTTTAATTAGTTTAATTAGCTGATCCTGCATAGATATATTATCAAGTTTAATTTACTTTTTAACATTTATCTGGACGTATTTCTGTCTGTATTTCTGCAACACCTGAACTTCCCCTCTGAGGATCAATACAGCGTTATCTTATCTTATTATGCAGCCATGAGCGGCTCCTCCATTTCCTCTGAGCATTGCATTGTGGGACAACATCAAAAGAACATTAAAAAAATCAATACTTTCTTTCATTTTCCCACACTGAACAAATGTTAGTATGGAGTAAACAGCTTTAGTCCAGCTTCACCTCCGACAACGACGGGTACAGCGACAGAAGGCAGGCAGCCCGTGAGACCAAATCGTCTAAATCCGATTTCGTTTTATTCCTGCAGCAGAACACTGTATTGTTCTGTAACAAACACTGAGTCATATCAGTGTGACTGCTGCCTTTACGCGCCGCAGTGCAGAGGGAGTCTGTCGTTTTTTAATCAGCTAAAAGTCTGCAACACAAACGGAGCAGCAGAAACAAAGGACACAAAGGGTTTAGCAATTCATGCCAGGGATGGACTCAAATCTTCAGATGTATTTCTGCATGTTTCTAAAGCAAAAACAGACACAAAATCTGTCTGTTAACTTTGTTAACTTTGTTAAAAACATGTCATGTATTCTCCTTTATCAGGCGGACTGCTCGGGGACATTTTCACTCCTCAGTCCGACGAACAACAGAAAGCTGCGACCAGTAAATTCAAAGTGTTGGAAGTTTTAGTCGAAAGTCTGGATGTGAACTTTGGCTCACTTCCTGCCTTCCCAGGACAGTCTGAACAGCAGCGGTGAACCACACGATCACATGACAGCAGCCACAACACACAGGACACTCTGCCAGGAAGCTCTCAGAGACCTGATCTCTCTTTACAGCCTCTTTTCAAACCTGACCTGCTTTTACTAAATAAACACAAGAGAAGTACAACAGAAGCCTCACTTCAATCGCTCATTGTCTGCAGCCATAAAAGGATCCTAAAAAACACTTTCATACTTAGTTTGCAACCTTAAATCCTTCTTTACAGCCTTGACCTTTACAAGTATTTTCCTCAAACCGTCCAGGTGTCACAGCTCAGACAACAGAAGAAGATAAACGCTGATAGTCTCATTTGAGAAGCCTTCAATTATTGCTGTGCCCAAAAGAATACACTGTTACATCAGAGCCTTGTTTACGCCTTGTTTGCCCTGGGTTTCGCCTCACAGGCTACAGGCTGTGGTGCCTTGCTGGTTGAGGATGTTTAAGGTACTGATTAATACACCGGTGTGTGTGTGTGTGTGTGTGTGTGTGTGTGTACAGAAGAACACCGCAAACTTTTCTGAGTTCCTTTCAACAGGAAAGCCCCCTGAAATGACATTCAAACCTCACCAACCCCCACCTCAAAATCCAAGATGGCTGCTTGTGCATCAGCAGTAGTGACAGCTGTATTAATACACTGTTTATCAGCACTTCTGTTTTATTGAATCATTTGTTTACACAGTGCGATCCAACGTCTTCCTGTGGACAGAATGCATAATTGTTATAAAGTAGTGTTGCTAACGATGGCTAACCTCGCTAAAGCAAACCACACTTCCACCTTCTTTCCAACATGTTGTACAGGTACGCAGTCAACTGAGTGTGACGTCAGTCCCAGGCCTCAAATTGAATGCAGCATTAGAGGAAGCCTTCAGACCACATTCAGGGCATAAACACGCTACATCCTCCCATTTTAATCAAATAAGTTAGTAGCTCGATTGGTTCGGCACTGCAGGTGTGACGTACCTTCCTGGTAGTTGTGCGCTCCGTCAGGCAGAGCCAGGAAAGGGAGGTACTTCCACTCCTCCGGCAGCAGGTTGCTGTCGTGACCCTCATCAGGCATCAGCGGGGGGTAGGAGAACTCCACCTGAGAGGAGAGAGGAGATGCACAGTCAGCTCTTTAACCTTCACTTCCTGTTCTCAGTCAGGTGAGTGTTTCCTCCACAGCTGCCTCAGCCTTCATCATCTGGAAACAGATCCTTCCTTGCATCCTTTATTATTTCTTCCATCCTTCTGTCCTTATTCCTTCTTTCAGTCCTCCTTTCCTTCCTTTATTTCTTCCTTCCATCCTTCTGTCCTTATTTCCTTCTGTTTTGCTTCCTTCCTTTCTTCCTACCATCTGTCCTTCCTTCCTTCCTTTTTCCCTTGCTTTTTTCTTTCTTCCTCCTTTTGTCCCTGCTTCCTTTCCTTTTCCTCCTTTCTTTCCTTGCTTCCTGTATTATTTTTCTTCCATTCTTCGGTTCTTATTTCCTTGTTTTGCTACCTTCCTACCTTTCTTTCTTCCTTCTGTCCTTGCTTCCTTTCTTCATTCCTTCTATCCTTGTTTCCTTCCTTTCTTCCTTCTATCCTTGTTTCCTTCCTTCTGTCCTTGCTTCCTTCCTTTCTTTCTAGCCCGCTCCCTTCTTTCTGTCCTTTCTTTTTTCTTCCCTTCTTCTGTCCTTCCTTCCTTCCTTCCTTCCTTTCTCTCTTGCTTCTTTCCTTGCTTCCCTCCTTCCTTTCTTTCTTCCTTCCTTTCTTCTGTCCTTGCTTCCTTTCTTCCTTCCTTCATTCTGTCATTGCAACCGTTTTCAGTTCCTCCTTCCTCTATAATTTAGTGACACCTGATCACGCCTGATTGGTTGCTTCTGTCATCCACGTTCAGAGCGCTGTGAATCTCCAATCAGACTAAAGTTAAACAACCTGTTTTGCATGATTTTGAAACCAAATGAGTGATCAGACATCTCTTCTTCTTTTCCTAATAATGAACTCTATTTCAGTCCGTCGTTGACCTCATTATGTTTCCTGTGATCTCAAGAAGAAGCTGTCACTGTCGTTCACACAGCCCTGCCTGCGACAAGATTAATCTGAAACCTGCTCGTCCTGAACGCAACACAAGCACGGTAACAATGATTCACTCTTTCAGGCTAAACTCGTGCGGGGTCACTCCCTCAGGGTGAGGTGCTGCTCCTGACTCTGCAGCAGTGATGCTCTAAATAAAAACACGTCCGTGCCTCCTCAATAAGCTTCCTGCCAGAGAAACAGACGGGCAGCAGGTGAATAAAAGAGAGGGGGGTCGAGAGGCTGAAAGAGAAGACGAATTAAAGAGCCAGGAACCCAATCTGATACCCATCGGGAGATCTCTGACCGCTATCAGATGACCTCCTCCTCCAGCCGAGCAACAGCTGAAACAAAGAGCGAGCCCTGTCTGTCTCACTTCTACATCAAAACAGGCCTTTTTTTTATCTTTCCCCTCAAACAACAGCTGCCGAGGCCGAAGAAAAGACTTCATTCTTTCAGCAGAAACAGATGGAGAGCAGCAACAACAAGCAGGAGCAGTGTTTATGCTTTTATAGCCGCCGGCTCTGCCTGTAAATTTAATGAAGTTTGTAGAAGAAGAAGAGGAAGAGGAGGAGGGGATGATTAGAAGATGCATTAGAAGCACTTACGCTGAATGCCTCACAGACACTTTCACTAATTAGCAGGTGTTAAACGCTCTGTTGTCATGCAGGAGGCAAGAGGCCAACATGAGAGGAGATGATTTTTATTATAATCTTGGAAAAGCAGGTTCACAGGGACACAAACAGCAACAAGTTTCTGTCATATTTAGTAAAAAAGACAGAAAACCGGAGCTTTTTTATTGTTGTTTGGATAAAAACTGTTCAGCCTGGTTTAAACATCATTATAACACGACAGATTTTAGTGTTTATAACGGGTATTTGTCTGAAGAACAGCTGATCTGTATTCTTATTTTTAATTAGACAATCTGTGATTTTAATGAGATTTTCGCTTATTTTGACTGAATTTGGACGTTATTTTACTTGAAATGTTGTATTTTTCTTTCATCACGGAAAGAAAGGAAGTAAGACTTCCTATGATACACAGCATCATAATGTGGTGTCAGTACTGGTTATTCCTGCTCTTACATGCTCTGTTCTTTCTGCTAAAGATAAATATACAGGCTATAAGCTGTCAAAGGAGTGAATAGACATGACATTATCCCTAATATTTGTTTTTACTTGCGTTTATTTCACCTCTTCTCGTCTCAACACAGAGGACGAAGAATCCCTCATTGTTTCAACGTGTAGACAAACACATCATGTGACAAGGGGCTGCAAGAGTTTGTGTTTGTTTTGAAATGTCATGAGAAAAAAAAGGTTAGGAAAGACTGAGTTAGTGAGCTTGTTAGTTTAGTTGTGTTTGGGAAGCCTCTGTGAGAGAGAGATTTGTGTTGCAAGAGAGCAAATGACTGCAAATCACACAGCCACACAAAGCACAGCCACAACCACGGTCTATTATTACAACAGATACATCTGTGGACTATTTTCTCAATCAAATGATTTATTAAATGAATCTTTGAGCCAGTCAAAACTGCCACCAAAAGCCAAAGATTTTCAATTCGTATCATATAGTATAAAAAACGCCACACTGAGTATATTCTAGATATTACTGTTTATTGTTAAATATTAGGTTCTTGAACAATTTGAAGGCATCCAGCCCTTCAAGTAAACATCACCCTGTGGTGTAAATATTGACTTTTCCTGCACTGAAATCTGCATTACCGTTAAGTCACACCATTCTTTAAATTTATTAGTTAATTAGGTTTAAGGTGTCGTGAAGTATTATGGAGATCAAACCCAAGAGGAAGTTAGAAACAAAAACACACATTATTCCAACAAATTAAAAGCACCAACAGCCAAAGCCATAATATCCTCACATTGTTGACATCCAGCTACTAAATTAACCTGCTTTATTTGACAGCTAGATTAATAATAGAGACTAAGAGGCAGGTATATGCAAAGATAAATACTGTATCCAGGAAGTCTAGGAGCAGGCTGCAGCCTGTTATAAAAGCAGTGTTGCTGCTGCTGGATAAACTGAAGAGGAAAGATGTCCAAGTCGGCAGCAGAGCACATGTTACATAACCTTGTGAGCCCAGAGCCAACAGCTGATGTTAACTGCAACCTCTCCTCACTGCATGTGAACAATTATTGTCACCCCTGCAGTGTTTGTGTCTGCACTGTTAGAAGAAAGACACTGCTTTGGAGTTGGGTTATAATAAGTCTTCATAAATAGTAAATCATACAGAGATAAACCGGAAATGTGCGTTCATTATCAGTTAACAAGGAAGAGCACGCTAGCAGTTAGCTACATTAGCATGAAGCAGGGGTTCACGTACCTGACAGCCCTTTTTGTGGTGAAATCCAACCACCACGATATGCAGCACCGGCCCTTTAAGTTCGTCTCTCCCGTGAGACTCCATGTCCCCCTCCCTGCTGTTTTGGCAGCCCTGCGTGTGATTTTAACTCGGCGTTGGGATGTAAACACAGCAAACAGAGCCGATTTTACCCCCGAATCGATTCAGTCCGCAGTAGACAGCCAGGCAGAAGCACAACACAACCACTGCGATGATTTTCCCTTCCGCTTTGTCCCACTGCGTCAGAGGAAGGAGCAGAGCGAGAGGGTTCCCTGCTGCGCACTTCCGCATTCCTTCCGTCCTCAGCGATTTGCGCCATATTTTTAAAAAGTTTGACACACTTCTCTTGAAAATTTAGTCAGTACAGTAATATGAACCCTGGTGATAAGTACAATTATTTTCGCTGAAGAAACGCTATAAATGTTCAATATTAATTTTACTATTTCTTAATCAAAAAGTGTCATTTTATGAGATTAACATGTTTTATATTTTGAATCTTGATCTTCAAACTAACTACAGCTGTCACACAAATTAAAATAGGTAAAAACATATTCCGTGTTGTAATGTCATAAAGTTCATATACGAACAAAGCATAAAGCTATATAAAACTGTGATGGGTAATTATCTTGTCCTAGACTCTGTTCTCTTCGTTACATTAAAACAAAGTGACGTCATGTATTAAACCCACAGTGCCATCTTGTGGAAATAAATCGAAAAACACAGTTCAATTTTTGAGTCTTTTCTTTTTCTGTGTAGTCTAGCCAATAGTTTTTTTCTATTAAGTTTCTTAATGTGTTTTTTTTCACTTCATAGATTTACGATAAATGTCAAACTGTCCTCGATAGACTGATACCTGGCAGCCACATATGGACGATCAATTAATGACTCATGTTTGATTGCTTTAGCCTGGCTATTGACGTTATTCTGTCGATTGCTTCTGGCTGGAGACCATTGAATGAAGATGGCGGCTACTCCAGCAACAAATCCTTCTCAGCTGCTCCCACTTGGTTTGTAAATTCTTAATACTGTTGAGTTTCTGTTGTAAATATCTTTTTGTATATCTGTATAATAATTCAGTGTTCGTTGGCCGGAGTTTTGGACCAGAGTTCAGATAATAGTCATGTTTGTTAGCTAGTTAACGTTGGCATCATGCTTTCAGGTGCATACGCATGCTGGTAGTATTAACAGCAGCAGGAATATAAAAATTAAGTGAATGTAATTAAAGAGTATGCATTAACTGTCGGTATAATTTATGTATAATGATATATTATGTATAATTTGCAAGCATTTATGGAGTTACATCTAGAAAATACATTAAATATGACTGAAGCTAACGAATGTTTTCATCGATTAATCTGGGATTTTTCCCCCCGCCACTTAATTAATCGTTCCAGTTTTCTGTAACAAGTCAGAGAATGTCCGTCGTTTTGTATCACAGCCTGTGGTACAATCTTCAAATCATCTCTAATTTGCTATTAAAACATTTTTACTTTACACTTTTCAGAGCTGGTGGACAAATGTATCGGCTCCAGAATTCACATCGTCATGAAAACCGACAAAGAAATCGTCGGCACCCTGCTGGGTTTCGATGACTTTGTCAGTATCCTTTCCAGGTTATAATAAAAAAACATAAATAACACATTATCTTGTGTTTAATTTACTTCATGAATCTACTGTTTGCAAAGATTCGCCCTTGATTCAGTGTTTCAGATATGGTCCTGGAAGATGTGACAGAATTGTAAGTAGTCCTCTTGTTTTTGCATCAAGCACAGGAACGTTTAAGTGAACTGCTCTACCGTTTTGTTGAATGATCTAATCCTTATATGTGTGTTTCAGTGAAATCACACCTGAGGGGAGGCGGATAACCAAACTGGACCAGATCCTCCTCAATGGCAATAACATCACCATGGTATGTGAATATCCTGCGTTTATGGTGCTGTTACATTCACTTTATAGAGAGCTGAAGTCCCTTCCCTTCCGTTGGATCACCACAGGATCTTATGCTGTTAAAAATATGTCAAATAAGTCCAATAATTATTTGATGACATTGATGTATGACCATTTAGATCAACAAAAATGTTTTGAGTTTAAGAAAATGAAGCTGAAAAATACTAAAGGACCACTTCGCTGAACGGGAATCCACTCAGTAAACTACTACCAACTTGACTGATACTTGGCACATTGAAAACGTTTAAAAAAAGGTAGAAATAACTACAAATGTGTTCATGTTGAGAGTTGAAGCTATACATAAGGATGTGTAGTCTTTCTAATACATATACAAGAAAGAGTTTTATGTCAAACTGCGACTCTCTTGATATTCTTTAAATTAACAGACATAAGTTGTAATTTGCAAACAGGATCAAAAATAATTTGTCTCTTATTTCATTACCTCACATATCTTTTTCTGAATTGAGCCCCCTGGTGGGTCACAAGCTGATGTTTGATCAGACCAACAGCAAAGCCAATTTTTCCTGCAGGGCAAGTACATACAAATGTAATACACAGATGCAAATTTGAGTCTCTCGCCGATCAACCAGCGTGAGGAATCTTTATTGACTCTGTCGCAAAACGTCTGTCAGAGACTCTCCCGAAGTCCTGAGGTTACATCAGAAATTGTCGATCCAAACTCCAAAAAGGAAACAAGTTTTGTGCTTGTCTCACCTTGCAGACCGGCCTGACAAGGCATGAATTCAGACTTACTTCAAATATGCATCAGGATGTTGTCAATCTTCGGCCATTTACAATAAAACTGCAGCAGAATCTGTTTTTTTTCTGGAGTTTTGCAAATGTTTTTAGCCTGATTTCAGCCGAAATGTTTCCTGCCATGTAGCACAGAACCCCCTGCTGTACAGCAAAAAAATTGCAATGTTTTTGTCTAAACGCAGCTTTAAAGGGGACATATCCTTTGAATGGATATTCTCACATTTTCATGGGCTTCACATGTTTAGGCGTTTATTGTTCACAGTGAAAAAATGAAAACTGCATAATTCCGTCATCTTCCAGAATCACGTTTAAAAAGGTCGCCTCTGAAACGGGTCGTTCAGAACAGCTGCAGGTTTCTATGTAGAACCTTGCTTTCACTGAAATCGACCAATCGTCATTCACCGTCATTCACCTCAGGCTGCCTTTTCGCACGAGCTTATAGTCAAGTTGTCAAGATTTCAACTTACCACTCTGATACCTCCTGATTCTGGCTCGTTCATATGAGGCAGAACAACCGATCCTAGAGCAGCCATGTTTTAAACTTTGGAGTGACAGCGCTGTGTGTCCGCTCCCCCACGTTGGATCGCACATGGAGGAGGGGCCACGCGGTCACTCCAAAAACTGTCAGCCAATCGTGGCTAAGGTCTAACCTTTGAATGGCAAAACAGCTTGTTCGTTTCAGGAGGAAGGAGAGGCTCCGAAAAATAATTACATTAAAATAGGTTTACAATATTTTAAAATGAAACCAACATAATAGTAAATTGATTGCATAGTTTAAATATGTCCCCTTTAAACCTCCATGTAACCTGTTACTGTTGTTTAAGATGTTTACAGTGTTCTGTTTAACCTTGTTTTGCAGCTCATACCTGGAGGAGAAGGCCCTGAAGTATGAGAATCATCACTTCCAGCTGAAAGTGTTTTGTGTTGTGGAAAGATGCCTTCTCCTTTGTTGTGCTCCTCCGTTGATTTTGTCGTTCTGTTTTTGGATCTTTGCTTCTTGTTCTTGAGGGAGGAAACTTTTCTAACAAGGTTCATAATTGAATATTTGTTTTAAAAAGTGTAAATTGCACGTTACAAAAAAGGATCTTTTGTTTTTTACAAATAAATGAAAATCACACATTTGGGGAAACAAGCTCGTCTTTGTTTATTTTATTTATTTTTTTCATAGTTTTACAACTTAGTGCAAGTGTTGGTACAAAACTAAAGTGTCATCATACAACAGCAGTGCTAAAATGTTTATCCAGTTGTTTTTTTGTTTTGTAGAGAAGAATAAGCAGAATCAGGAACTGATTCAGACGTACACATGGTTTACTGAACAGAGAGAGTTGATTGGAAATGAATTACCCAGTGAACAAAACAATGGAGGGTCGTAGAATCTGCACCTCCTTTCTCGCTCCAGCTTCAGTACATAGAAGGCTTCTCCTCTCCTTTAGGCTTGGTCACCTTGTCGAGGTTCTTGAAGATGATGTCGTAAAGCTCGGCCTAAAGCAGACAGGTTGAAAAACATTGGTTTAAATGTTCCCGTATGACAGCGTGGTGGTAAACACTCCTCACTAGAATCGGTCCGACTTACGTAGAAGCCGCGAATATCGAGAGTGATCACTCTGATCTCAGCGTAGAGGGCCTCGTCCTTCTCGCGGACTAGCGAGCGGTAGTCCATCTGGAGGAAGAGAAAGCAGACTTGAAGGTATTTCTAATAATCTAATTAAAGCATTGAGAATATATCTATTTGCTGGTTTGTCTCTCAGCACTTTCTGATTACCACCATGAAGTCATCTATTGCTTTGTGGGTTTTAGTTTGACATTTTGGCTGTCTCCATCTTGTATTTTTGGAGCTAAAAGTGACCATATTTTCTATTTTACAAAACAAACTTGTGTTCTGTTGATACGGAGATTAATGTAGAAAATAACCTGACCATTCCTTTCAGAATTATAGGTGTAAACACTCACCACATGAGTCTCTTTGGAAGCTTTTCCCACAGCATCTCCCCTCTCTAAAAAGTACCTGGAAATTCAAAAGATCAATCAGGAAATGTGCCTGTAAGTCCGTCATGATAGCAGCCAAAATAAGCATAAAAATGAGACGTTTACTGACTTTGGAAAAAGTCTGAAAAAACACTTTCCTTGGGAAAGAGCTGTCAATTGTTTGTTTACCAAAACAGCTGGTTAAAATAAACATAACCTACAAGTATTTAGAGGGTAAGAAGTCGTTTCCCCAACATTTATGTGCAACCTACTTGTTGAGGTTGGCCTGAAAACCGTCAACTTTGGTCTTCACAGCAGTGATTCTCTCCAAGATTTTCTCCTGCAGTGAAAAACTAATCAGCACACTACACATAATTTGACCAGACGGTGCCTCTGTGTATGGACACGTAAAAGTACCTGGATGGCGACCCCAAAGTCATTTCCATCTTCTATCTTTGGGATGAGGTGCTGAATCCAGCTGGACACCTACAGGAACACAGCAGCAGAAATTTTAACTGGTTAAATCCAGCAGTTCAAAATCATGTCTATTAAACTCAGCGTTTTATAGGGAAACTGGTTAATATGTCTTTACAGTGAGAACGATGCACTTACAACAATGATGGTCTCTCTTAAAGCAACGATCTCAGGTTTCACCCTGTCCAGGAGACTCATGATCTTCTCATTGCCCTTGATGAAGCCACATTTTGGAGCTGTAGGACAGAAGAAAAATGTGGCTTTTTTACTATATGTACATCATTCCAGATGTTACCTGTTACCCTTCACAATAATTAAAAAAACAAGACACAAAAAAGTGTCACCTTTCTTCTTTTTCTTCTCTTCGTCTTCATTCTTATCTGTCTCCATTTCCTGTGGGATCAAATTTACATGTCAAAATCTTTCAATTGTTACAGGAGGAGAAATTACACCTTAGAGTAAAATGATATTAAACAACTTAAGATAAAGTGGTTTGAAAGACAGAGATAGGTGGGTGGAGCTGGTCTCACCTCGTCCTCTGGGGAGGGGGGGTCCGGTATGGGGATGTCCAGAGGAGCCATGAGAGACGTCATGTCTGTGATACTGAAGGCATCGTCCTGAAACATGCGAGGAGGGATGAAGGGTAGAAGTGACAGGTAATCACATGGTTATAATAGGCTTGGGTTTTAAAGCCCCTGGAAACTCAGCTTGAAATAGCAAAAATGCATATATGATATCAGTTGTGAGTGTGTCATAAAGCATCCACCAAAATCTGAGGGAAAATAAACGTTCAGAACCACGAGAGAATCTTCTTGAAAAACAGCTCTTTTGGCTGTGCAGACAATTTCTCAAGACTGTGTAGGCATGGCAGCTCCCGTGTTGATTGACACCTGCCGGGTCCGCCTGTCCGAGTTCTCATGGCAACTGTCAACACAACAATGGCGCATGGGGAAGCAGTGTTTCCTCTAGGATTTTTTTCAGCAGCAGGGTAGAGGGTGTTGTACCACCCAGGTATGTGCGCATGTGCACATCATATCAAAACTATTGCTGTCAGGTGATTAATCTATGAGAAGCACATCACATGTAGACTTACCCTCTTTCTAGATGGTTATTTCTTACTTCCACACTTTAATTGTACTTTCTTCTTCACCTCATTAAGTTTTAATTCACAAACTACTTTAATCTGATCACTTTGCTTCAGTCCCCCAACACACCTGCACCTCTGCTCCCTGCACCACTACTGGCCCCGCTCAACCCCCCCGCCCCCGCTTCTGTCTGTCTCTCTGGCTGCTGTGTTGACTGTCTTCATCAGCAGTCTGTTTCATTAAGTCACAAAAGTTACATATTTTCTCTTACGCAATTCAGTTCTCACAGCACGTGGGTCGCGAGTGCACGAGGAACGTTATTAATGACGTAGCGATCTAAACGATCGATCGTTACCAAATGACATCTCCTTATATAAGCTTTTTAAAGCGCGACAATCAATGTATTTACAGTAGGGACGTACGGAGTTAGACAGACAATATCTCCTCATTTCAGTATAATATTGTGCAGCTTGCTGGAGGGAGATCGCCAGGGAGCTGAAAGTTTGATACTGAGCGCACAGCTGATATGGGCACGTGGATTGTTTACACTGCGTGTTAGAACTGCATATGTATGCCGATGTATGCCGATGTCAGCGATGTGGAGCGGACCCTCTTTTGCCGTTAGAAGTAAACTGGTTCCGCTGTTGTTTATGTGGTTGCAAAGACTTCACGAGTTCACTGTTTCAGTGGTCTTCCTCAATGAGGAGAGGATGGACGATCGTTGATTTGCAGCGGAGATCTCCAAAGAATCGTTCAATTACAACTTCTGAAGCAGCGGCTGCAACAATTCATTAAATGTATGTGGCGGAAACGCTGCTACTTCTCCAAGTCCGCCGCATTTACAAAATAAAGAATGACACGTTGTCATCTCATTTGGTGGATGTGCACCCGGGGACAGCACACACAGGCATGATGGGGAAAAAAAGGCGATCCTTAAGTAGGTAACTGCAACAGGTGTGTGCAGAGATGTTCAAGGTATGTGGGCACGAATTAGCGCAGACTCAGAGAGAGGGGATTGATCGCGAGCCCAGAAGTGTTATTGCACCTGTGAGGGCGAGGCAACTGCTGTTGATTATTTGACATAAACATCTTCACTGACCACGCCCCATTTAACCCCAGCGTCAGGGAAGTTAACAAAGTAAGAATGGCAATAACTCCAGTTTGGATTACAAGTAATTTCTAAAACTTTTAACATGCTTACAAGTATGTACATACGACTTTAAATTGCATAGTGAGAAGGATTTTGTGGTTTTGGGTTTCCAGGGGCTTTAATTCAATATTTCCTATTCTTGCCTACATTGCATTGGTCTCCGTTTTCTTTTAAAATCTGATGATTTTCTGACTGAGCACTTTGTAACATGGATTCTGGAAAATACCTTGAAAAGGATTCATCCAGATTTGTATTATTATTGTGCTTGTGTGTTATAATAGTGAACCGACTGACCTTCAGCAGAGCATCCAGCTGTACAATCTTCAGGGGGATGACGTTGGAGAACAGATTCTCTGCCTGGAAACGTAAAAAACAGACAAGGTTCAGCTTAACATTAATATCCATGTTATTTTTTTAAGAAATAAGCCTTCAACATAATAAATAAGTAAACGTTGCACAACAAACCTCCCGATTCAGCGATTGGCGGAAGTTGTCCACCTATGGAAAATGAAAAACAGGATGATAGGAATGAAAATGTCAATATTTTAAGTGCTGACTCACGTTAGAAAAACTTGTTGGATTTACTTTCGATTTCCTCTCAGAGGGGTGCTTTCCGCTGCTAAAGCAATGCAACTGACTGTTTTTAATTGTTCTTGTTTGCTAGTAACACTTCGTAGACTATCTGATGGAATAAATCACTTTTCAATTCGGACATGCTGATACCTCACGGTCGACATGCGGCTGTAATAGTGCGCGTTAATATCAACTTACCTTAGCTGCACTCTTGCTGCTTATTTTCAGAGTTGATGTCTTCGACATGATTAACGAACTTTTCAAGTTAAGGACAAATAAATACGTCCGTGTGCGTTTTCAAATGAAAGCAGACGCGTGCAGGTTCAAGAGAGGACGGTATGTCTCTCAAGAGGGAGATTTTTATTTCCTGCTCCAGTTTACTTTCGGTTTAATGTCGGAATATGCAGTTTGCTCCTCCCACTGTCTCCCTCCTCTCCTTAAAATAGGTCGTTTCCAGCCTTTTGTTTGTTCAAAATACAGCGGAAGAAATGAATACTAAAGTTAATAAATATTATACCACATATCCTCAGGTCATTGTTAAGTCACGTGATACGATTAAAATATTCATATCAATACAGACAATAAATGTTAACAATTAGAAAAAAAAAGTGGGAAAAAAATTAACATCCTTTATTTTATGTAAAAGCACAACAGCCAGAAAAAAAACAATCAACTATAAGCAAAAGTACGAAAAGTAAAAGCAAGCATGGTCAATGTCAGTTTCTTGTTATATTGTATGCTTTTGTATTAATAAAGATACATAAACTTATAAATAAACAAATAAAGCACAAGTACCTTAAGTTTAACAGTACTTGGGTAAATATACTAAGAAACATTCCAGTTCTTGATAAAGTCAAAAATAAAGCTGGCTTAATTGTAGAACTTCCGCTTTTATTTTGAAGAAAAAAAGTCGCACAGGAAGTAGCGCCGGAAGTCAAAACGTCAAACACGAGTTCCGCATTTAAAGCTAACGTCAGAGCCACAGACAACAGTACAGTAGTGTGAGTGAGAAATTGACCACTGACAGAGATTTTAAAGCTATTATTTTCTTTTCATGGCAACTTAAAGACTTTTCTTCGGCACGTGGACGGCCGAAATAACCGTCGAGGCTCGTGAAGACGGTGACTTAATTGAGCAGGTATGTAGCTGTAACGTTTACGCAGTTGTTTTGTAAGTGAAAGTTTCGGTTTCAAGTAACCTCTTCTGTTGTTATCTAAGTTTCTTGCTAGCATAAGATTCAAAACTAACACCTGACACCTCTAAATTGCTACAGATTGAATGTTATCGTGATGAAATATTTCTGGTGGTGTTATTTGCTTGTGTTTATGATCTCATATTCAGCTGCCCGGTTGTTTACTTCTGCAATGTTAGGAAGAGTGAAGTTATGATTAGCCTGGACTTTTCAAAGTCCTCATGGGGCGAATTAAAAGTGACATTGTTTGTCCCCTTATCTCCCCTGTAAAAAAGGCATGCTTTAGTTTTACAACTTACTCTAAATATAAATGATAAACCTTCTCATGAAATGTGTTACCTTAGCCCTGGTCTCATTGTACACCTCACAAGTGCCAAATAATTTAGTTTAAGGTAGTTTCCTGGTTTTAAATCACCTCCTTACCTCTGATGACTTTGACTGATTACTGCTAGGTTTCCTTAAAGCTGCTGTTAGGAACTTCGTCCGACACCTACCCCTCACCAGGAGTTTCAGACATTAAAAATAACTATAAAGAAATAATCAATGTTGTCGCTGATGGTCTGGTTTGCTTATGTAGGTCATATAGAGACATCAGAATTAATTTCAGGTTCATAACGAGTGGAAAAACTCCTCACAGGAGCTTGAACAGACAATATTTCCACCATTCACTTATAATGTTTAAGGAATTGTAATGTTTATAGCTAATTAATATCATCCCTCTAATGATTTCTTAATTCAATATTATCTAAAGTCCTTTATCGGTTTTAATGCCTCACGTGAAATCATCACTTTGTGGATGAGCTGTATCTTAACTGGCACGATCACATCTTTAATTCTTATGATCATTATTATTTTGGTTTAATACATTTCCTAAAGACACTGTATTTGCCCCCATTTGAGATGTTTTTTTTGGAGAGGTATTTTTATATTTATATGTTATTTATCCTCTCAGAAGTCTGCGTGAGAGATGATTTCACTTTAAAATGAAAGTGAAATCATTGTACGTTTACTCTCTATTTGTCAGTCAGCTTTATTAATAGTTACTTTCCAATAGGTTGAAGGTATCATGCTATACCCTGGTAGTATTGATGGTTGTCGTATTATGTGCATGTGTGTTTATACTCAGTGAATTTCTTTTTTTTTTAGGGATACACGATATTATCGGCACGTTATTGGTATCTGTCGGTTATGGCTTGAAAGTGATGATATTCTGCCGATATTTTCCGACGATAAAACAACAACAATTATGTCTAAATGCTCGATAATTTCCTAAAAAGCTTGTTGAATATTACAGTTTTATTAGAAAATGTTACATACAAATAAATCTGGTTTAAGTACTTTTCTTATATTGCCCAGTGAATGTGTACATTTTAAAAAGCACGATTATTTATTACGGTTATTTTATAAGAGTAGGCATGATATCAATTCCACTACAGGGGAGACTTGATGTTCTCTGCAGTGAGGTGGAAAAAAAACATGTGCCTCGGCAAAAAGGGTTGGAAAATATCAACATATCGGATATCAGCATCAGCATCTTTGATTATGCAATTTACAATAATATACAACAACGAGACATAAAGAATTAGCTCGACATTTTTGCAATGATTTAAACAATTCTTTTTGTTCTTGCAGCCATGAGCAGCTCTGCTTCTGACCAGCTGGAGGAGGTGAGGAGAAGAGCTCAGTCCCTCCTCTCCTCCTCAGGCTCAGCTCAGGATGTGAAGGCCGAGGTCCAGGCTATGGCCAGCCTCCCCCTGCCTCTGTCAGAAAAGTACCGTCACTTTGGAGCGGAGGCCATGCTGAGGGAGAACGCAGTGGGCCGTAACAGACAGGAGGTAAAGCTTCTTGGACTGACACACGACTGTAACTTAAATTATGAAACAGTTGAAGAGGAACCAACTCCTCCCTCACAAATGGCCTGGGTTTAAATGTTACTTTACTCTGTGTGCAGCGACTTGGCACTGCTGACTTACATTTTGCCTCCGCTTCAGGTTAAGGATTCTTTGAGCAGACTGGTCAAGGCATTGAGCGTCCTCGAGAAGTACGGCTGTAACCTGACGAATCCCACCAGGCCCAAATACTGGAGGAACGTCAAGCACAACAACCCCACCTTCAAACGGACGGTGGATGCCATCAGGGTGAGCAAAAATCAGAGAAGTGATGCAAACATTTGTTGACTTCAGAGTTTATATGAGCATTTAAAAGTCACGAGTGTCTCTACTTTTACATATCTTACACATTAATGTTTAACATTCTGTTGCATATACTTCCAGGAGAGCGTCTGAAGGTCTGTCAACATCTTGATTTTATTCCTTGTTTCTCTTCTTAGGGAGGGCGGAGAGTTTTGTTTCTGTACGGTTACACCAACCAGCAGATAGACGGCCTCAGCTTCCCGGATGAAGTCACTGAACCGGATGCTGAAAAAGTTTCTGCACTAACGCTGGAGGTCATGACCTTACGTGCCGAGGTGGACATGATCATGCAGGTATTTATTAGCAGCTGTTTGAATACCTCAAACACCTGTGATGAGCCTCGTTTGTGTTAGAAATTTATGCTTGTTTGTGTTTTTTGTTCAGGGCACACATCCTCAGCCAGAGTACTTAAAAGATATCATCCCATTCATCATCCAGCAGGTGTGTACAAGCAATACCAGTGGCTGTTTACTCCAAGCTGTGTTCTTTTGAAGGTGCACATTTATCCGACAAATGCAGGAACAGAAATAACCTGCAGAATATTTGAAACTGTATGATGTGAGGCGTTTTATCATAGTTGTAAGAAAAGTTTGAGGAGCACCCACCTTTTTCTTGTGTTCCAGCTGCACGACGTGGGAACGATTGTAGTTCCAAGACACGAATTCAGACACTTATTTAGCTCTTGTTCTCAAGGAGCCTGAAAACGGCTCTCTTCCCACATTCCTTCAAGTCACGCATCCCTTTGCCCTCTGCTGCACTTCAAACATATAAGCAGTTAAGGAATATCTTCTAATGTAAGGCAAACCTGAAGTAAGAGAAACCGTCTGTTTCTACCCGCTTGTGGCGATAAATGGGGATTTCTGCAACACAATTATGTCTCTTTGAAAAGTGAAGTAAATGTTCAAAATCCCGACATGCTTTGGTTAACTTACACTGAAATAATAGAACAAACAACAGGATTGCGGCTGTCGTTGTAAAGAGTGTTGACTGTGATGATTGTTCGTTCAGGACATGATGGAGGGTGACTCTGTGCCCGTCACGCCCGGAGAGGAGCAGCAACACGTAGACAACTCACAGGTTCTTTCTCCTTTACGCACACAAGAACCCGGAGGACAACCACCCACAGGTGAGCTCTCACCTCACCTTTAAACCAGTCCTTTTTAGTAGCTTTTCTTCTCGTCTCCTACCACAAGCATTGAACATGTCTCTAAAAGTACTCAAACTATCCTCCTTTTTTCTTCAGGTGCAGGCTCTTCTGCAGCGTGTAATTTGTGTGCTGGACCTTCATCTTTGGTTTGCCCGTCCTGCAACAATCAGTTTTTGTGCGACGCATGCGATGACTTCTTTCACCGCCATCCGGCGAGAGCCAATCACAAGAGAGACAAAATACAGAAAACAAAACAAGGTATGCCAAATAATAAACTGTTTTTTAAGGGGAATTGTATTTTGTATTCTTATCAAGTATTTTTGGGTCCAAATGTTTAACAGACACAAAACGCTTTGGTAGATTGCTTCAGCCAGCAGCAGCAAGTCAAGCCAAATGCAACCACTCAAAGTACATCAACTAAAAGTGCTTGCTTTTACCACTGACAGACTCAGCCAGACTGCAAAAGGCTGTCGGTTAAAGGGACTTGCAGTAAACTAAGCATCCGACTGTTTTCACAAGCACGCGCCAGCTGATATTAACGACATAAATGCCGACACACTTGGCTCAGAATTCAGAAAACTTTATGACCCATTTTCTATGTGAAAGACGGCGCATACCTCGCGCAAAAATAATACAATAGATAGAGCAGATGGGAACACCGGAATCCCCATTTTAAAGCAGGATTTAACTGCAGAACAGAAACTAAAAGTTTGTTTGTTACCTTGTTTTGTGTTTGTCTGCAGAGACCTGCTGCATCTGTGGGATTTCTTCCGTGCACGCTCAGTGCTTCACCTGCGCTCAGAGGCTTTGTCTGAACTGTGACAAGCTTTTCCACTCTCACCCTGACCGCAGAGGCCACAACAGAAGCGTCATCAAAACATCCAGGTGAGGAGAGGAAGGAACTTTAAACCAGCACGCCGTCAGTTCTGCTTCGGATTTGTCCTGTCAGAGCTGATACTGAACTCAGGAAAAGTTATCAGATAATTAACAAACATTTTAAGGAACATTACCTTACACATTTGAATTTAAAATCTTTTTTAAAAAGTATTTTACTTGATTTTTCTGTTCTTTGTACTTTAAACTTTTATTCTAATCAAGTGGACTTTATTGATCTTTTTGATTTGCATTACATGTATCTTTTACGTTTAGTTTTATTTCAGTTCTTATTTAATTGGTTTACTCAATCAGCAATCAGAGGTGGCGAAAGTACACACATTCTATCCTTAAGAAGTTCAGATACTAAAACAAGACTTTGGTAAAAGTAGAAGTACTGATTCAACTCCTTCACTTAAGTAAAAGTAAGAAAGTACAGGCTCTGAGAGTAAGTAAAAAGTAGTAAAAAGTAAAAAGTTTACCTTCCTAACCGACCACTTCTGTGCAAATCTAACTAAACCTCACAATAATAAGAATGATGATAAAAAGACGATTAAACTTAAACATTCTAGCTTAAAATAAAATAAAACTATATACTGCCAATAATGAGCATTAACTTTGTTCTAGAGTCGTAACAACACCAGAAGTTTGAACCTCTTTAAATAACTGGGCAAACCGAGAAAAGTCCTCGGCACACTCAGATAGTTTTCTTCGTTGATGATCACTGGACACGGTCTGGTTTTGCTGCAAGCCAAATTTAAGACAGTATAATAAATCTGGATCATTTTTTACAGCTTTGAAATCAGTCTTGATGTTGGGACGGCAGCGTGCAGAGACCGCAATAAAAATAGCAGATAATTCCCCTCACATTAAAACTAAAGTAACGAGCCTGTTTAGAGAACGTAAGGAGTCGAAAGTGCAGATTTTTGTGTTCAAATGTTGCAAGTAAAAGTAAAAAGTTGTCAGAAAAATAAACACTCAAGTACAGATACCTGAAAAATCTACTTAAGTACAGTAACGAAGTATTTGTACTTTGTTACTTCCAACCTCTGCCAGCAATGAATAAGGTACATTGATCTTTCAGGTTAACTTTCATGTTTGTGTTACAGATATCATTTTCTTCCCTTCCTTAGTTTTATCCTTTTCCTTTAATCTGCAGTCTTATACGTTTTCTGTTTTGTCTTAGTGTTGGATTTCCTACATTGCTTTTGCATTGTTATTATTGGACCACACTGTTTTAGTGTGGATTGAATTAATAACCTCTTGCAAAAGTTGTGGTGCTCTTAAAGAAAGAAAAGCAGCAGCTAGACTTTATTCTAACGTCTTGTTATTGCTGCTCTGTCCTCCTCCAGTCCGTCTCTGTCACCGTGGGAGTGTGCTCACTGCACCACAGTGAACGAGATGCAGGCCGTCCTCTGCACCACCTGCGAACGACCTCGGCTCGCCACGCCTGCCTCCACCGTTCAAGACAGCCTCACGTCAGTTCCCTCTTCTCCCAACTCAGGTGAGACTTACGGCACACTTTAAATACATGAGGATAAACTTTATTCATGCAGCACCTTTAAAAACAAAGTCACAAAAGAACTTCATATATCCTAGTTAATTAATTCATCTGTTTTATCTGCATTATTTGTTCCTTTTTCTGCTTGGTGTATGAGCAGTTATGGTCCTTAGTTTGTGCTCGTGGCTTGTGCAATAATAGAATTTTATTGCAGCATGTTTAACAAGGTTTTAATAAACTAATAAACCTCGATATGACAAAATGTGCTGTTGAACGTGCAGCAGTTTGAATGTCTTTGTTTGATGCTGCAGAGTGGCAGTGCAAGACCTGCACGGTCATGAATCAAGGCAGCAGCATCCTCTGCACGGTGTGTGAGCGCCCTCGTTTGGCCACCCGCCCGCCTGTCACTCCGGTGCTGTCCAGTCCAGGATCTCTGTCTGACTGTGGAACAAAGGTCCGTCTCACGGCTGCCGATACATTTCTGTGTCTTTATCATTTCGGGATATTTGGGGTCCCATTTCTTCTGAGTTATTAGCTGAATCGTCTGTTTTGGTTCTCTCTCACCGCTTCATTTTCACTCCCTGCTCAGCAGCAAACAGCAGACAGACACAGATGGAGACAAGCTGGTGAACTTAGGGAAGCATTTAGCAGCTAAAGAGACAAGATAATTCCTTCAGGAGTTGGTGGAGACCAAAAACAGAGTGAATATTAGACAATGACTAACCAGGAGGACACGAGTCCAGACTCCAAATGTGTCGTTGTAAAGCTACAAAACTATAAGATGTGTGAATAAGCCAAGACAGTCTGGCAGCAGACCTGCACTCTCAGGTCGGTTCTGTTGCAGCCTCCTCTGTCAGGACGCAATGGACGCAAGAAATTACAAAATTAAATCGTGTTGATACTTTTTTAGCGTTTCAGTCTTTTATATATTTCAATTGTTCTGCTGTTACGCTGGCTAACACCTACACATCTTATTTACACTCGCTATTGATGTAAAAACGGGAGAGAATGATGTCAATTCATACAAAAAATAAAGCTCGTTTAGTCTGCAGTTGAAGCTTACAGCTCTCTTCTCCTTCTAAAAAAACGTCTCATTCAGAATTCCCCTTTGTAAAATAACATAGTTCAGCATTTGTACGCCTTTATGTTAGAGAGAGGACAGGGGATAGTGGCGGAAAAGGGGGAAGAGAGAGTGGGGATGACACGCGGCGAAGGGCCGAGGGCGGGAGTTGAGCCCGGGGCCGCCGCATAGAGGACTCTAGCCTCTGTGTATGGTCACCGATTTTACCAGTGAGCTAAACCGGCGCCCAACCTGAAGACCTTTAGAGGAAATAAAGGCCAATAATTATTTTAATGTGTGTTACGTGCATTTCTCGGCCGTTAGACCTGAAGCGTCGACTTGATTTCAGTCTATTTTGTCATTTCTTGTGTCCATTTCTTGCGTCATTTCCTCAAACCAAAAAGTGTCCCTTTATTACAGAGTTTAATGTGCTGCTCTCCTTCCTCTGATTTTCTGCATATTTAAGTTTTGTCTACTTTTATCATCTTAACATGTATAATAATAATGTATAATTGTGTTATCTTTCACAGTGGATGTGTCAGTTCTGCACCTATGAAAACTCAAAGCCCAATCTGGTGTGTGAGATGTGCAACCAGGCGTGTAAAGACTCGGCTGGAGTTTCCCTGCCGCAGTCGCTCCAGCAGACTCCCACCTCCGGCGCTAAAGATCAACCCCAGCCGGGCGTGAGGCCTCAGCCCAAGCCCAGAGTGAACCTGGAGCTGAGGAGGCAGAAGATGATGAGGGAAGACGGCCTCAGTCTCATCAACCAGATCAGAGTAGGTCTACACTGAGAGAGCTCACCCAGCCACGATATTTTATTTTAAGATATTAGCAGGGGATCTGTGAGCCTGTGAAAAATGCCTCTTGAAATCACCTTTTACTCAACAAACTGTCGAAAGCAAATCCTCTCTGCTGTGAAGACTCAGAGGCAAAGACTCAGGACAAAAAAACATAAAACCCTGACATTTGAAAGGTTAAAAATTGGGAATGTTTGCTTTAAAATGGTTTAAATTAGTAGACATAAAGACATAAAGACACATCTCACCTGTTCCTCCGTCACAGGAAGCAGAAAAGCAAGGCGTCAGTCCTGAGGAGGTGTACGCCGCCATCGGCATGTGCGGCGGCAGCAACACAAACCCCTGTGACTGGCTGACGTCAGAGCTGCCTCACCTGCTGGATGAAATCTGCGCCATGGCTGCCTCTGTCCAGCTGAACTACAAAGCAGGGGATGCTGGGACACAACCCGAGGTGGAGAGAGACGGAGACGGGACCGAGCGGAGCAGTTTGAGCGTCACAGGTGGAGGTGTGAAGCTGTCCCGAGCGGAGGCCAAGCTGGCCTGGCTGGCAGCAGGAGGGAACACAGAGAGAGCTGTGAGACAGCTGCTGAGAGACAGACAGTTCAAGGTAGGAGTACACGACAACAAATGTTCATGCTAAAGTTTGGATACAATCTCTTTTGTCATGATGTTGATAAACTGGTTTTAAAGGAGCAGTTGGACAAAGCCGCTGTCAGTCACAGCTGGTGTTCTCTGTAATCAATAGAAGCAATAATATTTGAAATTTGTGCCATAACTGTGGAGAGAGTTGTACAAACAGTTTGTGGTTTCGCCCGTTATACATTCCTACAACACCCAGCGTGCATTGCGCCCCTCCCTCTGAAAGGAACGGCTCAGCGAGAGACGCAGGAGTGAAATGTGACCGTTTTGCTGCAGGCGACGGCTCAGAGCGGGACAGAATCTCAAATACGATGAGAATATACCGGTGGATCGTCTAAAACATCTTCAGGTCTGCAGGCTGCATTTCAAACCTGACGATCCTCCAAAGGCACAGAGCCAAATTGCATTTTTTTTCCTACCACAATGGCATTAACTCCCCATGATGGCATGAGAGGACTGAGGTTGAAAATCAGCGAACTGGCCCTCTTTCATTCAGCCAACAGGACACCAGGGGGAGTAGAGTCCCATTAATGAAAAGCAGCTTTTCTACAGATTAAATAAAAAGGGAGACACAGGACGTCTCCTGTAACTCCGGGCTTTCTGACCTTGTCTGATAACTCAGAACAAAGAGGGTCTGTGGTGTGCAGGGAGGGAAATGTAGGAGTGCTGTGTGACCCTCTTAACCCTGGTTTATGATGTAGAAACTCCTCTGAGAACACAAAGATACCTTTCAGCTGAGGGCAAAGTTAAACAGAGTTAAACAATAAAATGTTAAGGTAGAGGAAGTTTCTTAAAGGCAAATATACTCTGGAGTCTTTTCCATTATACTGAGGACATTTACATACCAGCAGGTGTGGCATGTTGCAGTTTAACCTTGCTTATAGGATCACAATACATTCCAGTATATTTCCAGATTGTTGCCAGTACATGTTGAGCTGTAACCTCCCTCCCTGCTGTGTGTGTGTGTGTGTGTGTTTGCAGATGAAGGAGCTGCACTCTCTGGGCTTCAGGGACGTGTTGCAGTGTGAGGAGGCCCTGCGGCAGAGCGGAGGAGAGGTGAAGGGGGCTCTGTCTCTGCTGCAGCGCCCCCTCCTGGAGCACTTCCATCAGCGTATCTGGACTGAACAGCCGGAGCCGCCGATTGATCCCAAACACCCAGACAAACAGGTTAGACTGCACGCTGGGCTGTCTGCGTGCACCTGTGCTGTTTGTGCAGTCTTTTAATATCATGTTAACTCTTTGTGTGCTTCTCCACAGAGGATGTGCAGGCGTCTGCTGGCTCTGTACGACCTGCCCAGCTGGGGGCGCTGTGAGCTCGTCCTCTCGCTGCTTCAAGAGCCAGACGCCTCCTACACCCTGGAGGACGTGGTGCAAGCTGTGAAAGAGTCACCTGACAAAGATTTCATCAGGCGTCTCCTCAACAACGAGTGTCCCTGCTGTTTTTGCATCTTCCCCTGCAGCAAGGTGAGTCAGCGACGAGGGCGTGCTGGGTCAGAGGTCAATAGAATTTGCCAATTCCTTTAATTTAGATTTGAGTGAAAACAGGTAAAAATGTAATCAATTTGTTTCTTAATGAATGCAGACTCTTAAAAAATGATCCTCATGTTTGCTCTAATAGTCAGAGCAGTTTCAGAGTTACGTGCACAGCTCCTCATTTCTTCTTCTCCTCTCCCGCGTTGCAGATGCAGTCTCTGACTTCCTGTCAGTGCTCGGTGTGTCACGACTGCTTCAGGCAGCACTTCACCATCGCCGTGCGAGACAGACACATCCGAGACATGGTGTGTCCCGTCTGCAGCGGGCCGGACATCAACGACCCCGAACAGATGGACAGCTACTTCTCCACGCTGGACATACAGGTGCGTGCAGGCAGGACAGGACATCTGATTGGCTGCTTCACTTTGGGTTTCAAGACTGTGCCTGTTCAGATTTAGCTTAAAATTATTACTTATTATGATAATTTCTTTTACAATTAAATCTTTTTCCATCTTTTCATTTAAATATTAAAACAGAGTCTACAGCAGAACAAGTAAAAGACACATAAAGTCAACATAGTTTGCTAACACGCTAAAGTTAGTCTCTCTCTGTTAAAGCTCTCTTATCATACCAGACCAACAGAGGCTGTAACAGCAGAAACATCAGAGTTTAATTTGAATGAAGAAAATGTGTTTTATATATATATATATATATATATATTTTTAGGCTTTTATGCCTTTGAGGGAGAGAGATCAGTGGATAGTTACGGAAACAGAGGAAGAGAGAGTGGGGACGACATCGAGGCCTGCAGCCTCTGTACATGGGACAGGCGACCACCGAGCTAAACCAGCACCCTGAGAATATGTGTTTTATTTAACAAAATAAGGGTGTGTTATTTGTTTTTTCAAAATAAAAGTCTAAATTTAAAGTTAAAGATATAATTACACATATTTGATTAAGTAAAATGACACATAAAGGGATACTCTACTTCACTTTACACCACATGTCACTCCACTGCTCACACCCCTCCGCTGGCTCCCAGTCGACACTCGCATCAAATTCAAACCCTGTCGCTCGCTTACAAAACGGCAACAAAAACGTCTCCTGCCTACCTGAACGCCCTCATCCAGGTCTACACTCCGTCCCGCCCACTACGCTCTGCCAGTGAAAGGCGCCTGGTCCTCCCATCTCAACAGGGCCCTTAGTCTCTAACTAGACTCTTCTCCTCAGTTGCTTTGCACAAAACCGTCTGCTCCATGAAATTGTAACATTGTAACACTGTACTTGAAATCTGCCCCCAATGAGCAGCGTAAAATGTGGATCTGAGTTTTCAAAGGACATGAAACTTTCTTGTATTGCACAAATAATTTTTTTAAACCATCAATAGTATTTTGTTTTTATCTTAGTACATGCACAGATATGTTTCAAAGCATTTCTTACATGTTTAAACTGTTTTTAAATTACCGTAAAATCTGGAATATATAGTATCCCAGAGCGAAAAAAGGTTTTCTAAAGATATTTATTAATAACAACTTAGTTATTTCAACACTATTTCAATTTATTTTTATTTAAAACACATTCAAAACACACACAGACATAATCCTGCTAGCTGCAGGCGCTGAAGTTGAGCTCAGCCTACGCTAACATTGATTGTTGTGAGGATGGCGGCTGCACTGGCGGTCATGACGGAAGCTTTAGCTAGATTATAGCGCCATTGTCTGGGTAAAATACCGTAACACAATAAAATACCTCCCTGTATTTTATACTGGTATATTGGTCGCTCCGGTGTATAGGACGCAGCCAACTTTTTAGATGAGGTACCTACAGGAAGGATATATTCATGATTATGTCAACACACTTTTAAAACAACTTGAAATGCATAGAACTAGTATCACAACACATGAAATATTATAATAAGAATATTGTGTTAAATTATTTTAACACAACAGTACATTTGTTGTTGTTTTTGCAGCTGCGGGGCTGCCTGGAGCTGGACGTGTACGACCTGTTTCACAAAAAGCTGACGGAGCAGACGCTGATGAAAGACCCAAAGTTCCTGTGGTGTTATCATGTGAGTTTTTTTCCAGCGTCATAAATCTGCCCACAGTTCTTTCTCTATCAGCTCTCATAAATCTGATTTCCTCCTCCGCCTGTAGCTCCCATCCCTGCTGTTCATACTCACTTCCCTTTAATTGGTTTGGCTGTTTTTGTTGCTCTGTTAGAGGGCGAGGGGGGAATGATGGAAAAAGCAACATAAAGTGACAATAAAAAACAGCTTTAATGATTCTGGTGCAGGAGAATTAAATCATATTTATTATTATTAATTATTGTTAATTATTATAGAATTAAATTATGTAGATAAGCAGATGTATATGTAAGTGATAATGCAGTTCGATTGTGATTAGCACAATCCCTAGCAACGGTCTGTTCTGCATAGCAACGGTCTGTTATCGAGAAATAGCAGACCTCGGGATGTTGGAATTGGCCAATCAGAACCAAATATTTAACAATAACCGTCGTTTTTCAACAAAATTATTTAGATTTGAGCAGATTTTAACTTTTACCAAATGAAAAAAAATTAACACATTCAAAAACAACAATAACTTTAATTCAAATCCACTAAAAGTTTAAACTGAGGCCCTTTTTCTTTGTTTTTAATGTTTCTTTATTACATTTTTCTTGTGTAAAATCTATTAATACCTACTTATATTTTTCCTCCCTCTTTTTTTTAAGAGAGAAAGATCTTTTGATCGTCTTTTTAGTGTTAAGATGCTTCAGATCTATTTTGTCCTTCCTCCTTTTGTCCTTAATTTATCAGATCCTGTCACTTTCTGAGTGTTTTCTCCTTTTAATTTAATATTTTTAAATCTCAGTCTTTATATTCTGTGTGTTTCTGTGGCTTGAAGAGATATTGATTCCTTTAACAAAATCAAAACAGTTTACTTTTAAACACAAGGAGGAGAAATAATCAAAAGATAAGAAGATAAAATAAGTACAAATGACTCCAAAAATGATGCATATTTACATTAAGTCTGGTGTAAAGGATGAGATGTAATTAATGTCTTTGTCTTCCTCAGTGCACCTATGGCTTCATCAATGAAGGAGACCAGCTGAAGGTCACCTGTCTGTCCTGCCACAAGAGTTTCTGCGCTCAGTGTAAGAAGCCTGTGAGTATAAGAACCGACACATTAGCACATTAAAGAGTCTGCACGACTTATCTTATCTCAGGAATTCAGCCTTGAACCTTCGGCTGCTCTTCACCCATGACTTCCTCTCCTCTGTGTTCAGTGGGAGCCTCAGCACCAGGATCTCTCCTGTGAGCAGTTCCAGCAGTGGAAGAGGGAGAACGATCCGGAGTACCAGAGGCAGGGCCTGGCCGGATACCTGAGAGACAACGGCATCAGTGAGGACACAAACTTTACTCACATTAACCACAAGTTTTCTGCTTTTTAGCTTCATCGCTCCACCGCTGTTTACACACGAATCAGCCACTTACTTACACTCTGAAGTAAGACGGAGAATTAGGGCCATTATTAAAAAAACACGGAGCTGGAGGAGAAGAGAAACATTCAGAGAAAACACTCAGAAATTCAGAGAATAAAGTCGTAAATTTACCAGAAAAAATGGCAAATTTTTGAGATTAAAAGTCATTTATTTGCAAGAAGCAAAAACTAGGAAAATAGTGATTATAGGAGTGTTTTTGTATGATTTTTTTTTGTAATGCAGGTGTGTTTCCTTTCAGTATCCGTCATGAGTAAATGGGTAAACGGGGAGTATAGAAACGTGTGTTTCTGCAGCAGAGGGTCGCTCAGTCTTTCTCCTCGATGAAGTCTGCTTCTTGTGTGCAGCGAGGCTAAATATGCTCCGAGCTCCGTGCCATGCACGCCTGTGTGAGCAGCAGAGCCAACAGGGCAGAGAGGAGACACAGGCGTTTTTTTTCTGGTAACGAGTTTAATCTCGGAATTTTCAAGTTTTTTCTCAGATTATTCCTCTTCTCCTCCGACTCCGTTTTGTTTTTGTTTTTGACAATGGCCCTAATTCGCCGTCTGCTATCCTTTTACACACTTGCAGGAAAAAAGGCAAACAGCGTCCCTCTTCCTGCTTTTGATTCATTTACCTTTTTCCTATTTTGTAACTGTGCAATGACATCATGTTTACATTAGGGCTGCTACTTGGGATTATTTTTGTTATCCATTTATCGACTGATTGTTTTTTTAAATCGATAAAACTTTAAATTAGAAATATTATGAAATATACAATTTCCCAGAGCTCTAAGTGTCGTCTTCATGTTGTTTTTGTTTGTCAAACTAATTTTAAATCCCAAAAAGCAGCAAATCGTTTCATTTATCAAACAGGAAGTGACATTTTTGCTTAAATGTTGCTGTTTTTTGCGTATTTAAAGACAAGAAACGCAAAGGAAATGTAAAGTTTAAGCACACGTTCTTCAGTTTTCTTTCAACCGAAGCTTTGAACTGCTGTAGTTCTAATTTACACATAAAACTTCATCTAAACCAGCCCAACACTTCTGCACACAGTCACCTTGTTCTGTAATAACAGATTCACCTGTACGTGTTGTCTTGCAGCCTGTCCTAGCTGCAGGTTCCAGTACGCTCTCACCAAAGGCGGCTGCATGCACTTCAGCTGCTCCCAGTGCAGGTACCAGTTCTGCAGCGGCTGCAACAACCCCTACCACAAGGTGAGCTGGAGATACATCAGCAGGTCGTAGTTTGTGCTCCTTTGCGTTGTTCTTACAGTGCATTACCACCTGTTTATGTGCTATACAGTTATCATGAAGTGGAGAGAGAAAGTACCCACATTTTTGCCTTCAAGGGATGTAAACTATTACAATGAAACAACTTGCCCTCTCCTGTGTATTTATTGTGTTTGTGTCGTTCTGTCTTGCAGACTGTTTGTAAGACGCCCCAGTGCGCTTACACCGGCCTACATGCCCATCACCCCAGAGACTGTCTCTTCTATCTCAGAGACTGGGAGCCGCCCAGGCTGCAGGCCCTGCTGCAGGTGGGGCCACTCTTTCTTTGGCTGTGTTTATATACTTAATTAAAAGATTTTTGAGGGGGATTTTTCACCTTTATTAGATCGTGAAGCTGAAGAGAGACAGGAAATATGGGGAGGAGAGAGTGGGGGGATGACATGCAGCAAAGGGACGAACCTGCGTTGAGGGCTGTAGCCTCTGAATATGGAGCGCCTGCTCTCCCCACTGAGCTAAACCAGCATGCCTTATACACTTAGTGTAATGTCAGCTGTATTTTTTATAGTTTTAATTTCCTGTTTGGACTTTAACATGTAAGAAATGGTGAAATATGTCGATCAAGACGACGTCCTCAATAATCTTGTTTTGTCCACAACTAAAAACAATCAGTTTGCTGTCACAGAGGAGGAAATAAATATTATTATCATATATCATATTTATAAATATTATCATGTATAATCCTATTTAAGAAGCTGGAATGAAAGAAATTTGACATTTTTTCTTTAAAAATCATCCTAACAGATTAATTAATTTTTTTTAAATAGTTTGTGATTCATTTAATAGTTGATAATCGATTAATTGTTGCAGCTCTTTCAGTTGTTCAGGTCAGATAAGGAAAAACGTGATGCAAACAAAAGAAAAGAAAAAACTTTATTGATCTTTTCTTTATTTACACAGACAATGTAAGGTCATGAAACACCTTTGCAGTATTCGATGCTTTAAATGGCTTCTTGTTTTAACTGTAACTCATCTCTGGAGGAACCAGCTGGTGTCCAAGACTGCGGTTCATCTTTTTTTAGCTTCTTCTTTGAGTTTTGTTGGTTTGTTCTAGTTGTTTTTGTGAGCCTTCAGTTAATGCTTTGGTTGTTTATTTAATAAATCTCATGTATTTGAGTGTCTTAAGGTGTTTCCTGCGGTTATTTTGGATCAATTGTGGATAGTTGTTAGCCCCATAGGGCTGCCTTAGGGTCGGCGTAACAGGCTAAGGGCCCGATCAGACGGAGCGCATTTTGAAGGCTGTAAAACGCGAGGCGCACCGCACTGCCTTTTCTGTTGAAGCCTACGGAGAAAAAAAAAGAGCGGCTCACTGCACCTTTTTTTTCTACTGTTGTTAAGGCAACCAACGAATCATTAGCTGTCATTAACCTGACCCAGTTATTGTAAACTGACAGAAGGCCCGCCTCTCCTTTCCCCGCCTTGGACAATGAGAAAAATCGCCCATGACGTCGGGCGCTTTTCTGCTTTTTAGTTGAAGTATTTTCAACTCGAGGCGCTCGGAGCGTTTCCTAAAAACCCGAGCAAAAACGCAACGCAAAAGCAGCGCACAAAAAGCGTCCCTCTCATTGAAAACAATGACAAAAAAGCCCCAGCTGCTAAAATGCGTTCTGTCTGATCGGGCCCTAATACTTTTACTTCCTGGAGAAAGTTTCCCACAAATGTATGTGGTGGCAAACCAGCAAAAATACATGTAAATTGTGATATATTTCTATGTTCTTCTGACACCACAAAAACCTTTACTGCGCTGTTTTAGCTTTAATAGTTTGTCAGACAGGAAATCTTCAATACTTCACTTCCTGTGTGCAAACGACGCTCTTGTAAACGCTAATTAAAACTTAGATTACATTTAAGACAAGAATGTTAGAGTAGAAAAGTGGACAAAAAGAAGCTGTATGAGAATAAATTATTTGAATCTTTTGTTTTTCTTTCTCTCCTCAGAAAAGCGGCGTGGAGTTCAACACAGATCCTTCAGACGGAACTCAAACTGGTAAAACGTCCTTTTGTTCAGCTGGTTTTCCTTTCCTTTCATCTAACTCATCGTGTTCAGAAAGCAAACAAACGCATACTTTAACGTTTAAAGACTTTTCCTTTGTTGTGTCAGGGTTCAAACATGTCTGTGAGACAGTTGATATTTAGTAAACTTGATTTATGATTCTGGAGCTGCTTTTCTGAATCAATACATCCATTAAAAGTGTGAATATTTCCTGTTTTATTGTCTGTTTTTAATCATTTTATTGATGCAAAAACAGAACATACCAGACTTTGCTCTCTCCTCCGTGACTCAGACGCTTGCTGCGTGATGGAGCAGAAGGATGAAGACGGTCTGCAGATCGATTCACCGTGTGGCCTCAAGACGGAGCCCGGACAGGCCGGACTCTGCGAGTGAGTGTGTGAACTCTAAAAGAGGCTTATGAAGTTGTTAAACACTGCCTGTAAACTGTCTCAAACTTGGCAGAGTGTAAGCATCCTTCAGTGGACTGTGTATATCCTCCCCCCCAAGGGCCATACCAAAGTTAGTTATTTAGTTTCCTGCAGCGTGCGAGAGTATCAAAGTAATCCTGAATATATACAAGGCTAAAAGAGACTGACTGCCTCTATAATGAAGCCTGTTGAACAAGGCCCAGGGCTCTAAAAACACAATACACAATCTCCCTTTAAGTAATCATAATCGTAAACCTCTGATTTAATCAATACTGGTGTTTGATTTAAGTGGATTTTCTTTATTTTATAGGGACTAATATCTACATTCAAAACATGACATTAAAAAAGAAAAAAATTACATTTTGCTCAGGATTTAAAAATAAAAGCACCAACATTTTGGAACGATAAATCCAGCATTAAATTTTAAATTTAGTGAGAAAACAACAAACATCAGGGACAAAAAGAGCTGCGTCCTGTTAACCGAACTGTCCCGAGTAGCGAGAAAACAAAACTGTAATTGACGAAAAGCTGGTATCAAATGTTTTCTTTACTTATTCTTTGACCAGATAGTTTTTGAGTTAAATAAAAACTGCTTAGCTCGGACAAAGAGGGATACCAGGTGCTCTCGGTAGTGTTAAACTCAGGTGAATGCCAGGTGCTCCTGAAGGATTAAAAGTAAACTGTTGAAGGAGGGAAGCCTCCGGGCTTTCTTCAGGCACACACACACCTTGTGTCTCTCCTCCTTAAACACTGCTGAGCTTTTGTAATTAAACAACATTTAACGCGTGAGAAGGTTTTCGTTTTATGAAAGATGGCAAAGAAAAACGTGTATTTTTCAGATGGAGGTTTTGAATACAGCATCGAGCTGTGATTACATGTTTTATAGAAACATATTTGTGTCCACTTTTTACTGCACTTCATTTAAAGTCTTTTTATTTCAGTGACCTCGCTCATCAGTAGGGATAGACCGATTATCAGCAGGGCCGATAATCGGCATTTTTTTTTTTTTTTTTAATCCGACGGCCGATAAGAGATCAGTTTAAAACTGGGTTATTTTGGCTCTGATGCAGCCGCGCCTCTCTGTCTGCTGTCACTACTCTGTCTCCAGCATTGTCCCACCCACAGCACTGATTGGTCACACGCAGAGCCATGGCACAGGTAACAGCCAATCAGCAGTGAGAGCTGTGCACGCAGAGTGCTCACACACACGGCGGAGAGGAGAAAAAGTTAATTTCTTGCAAATTTTATTTAAATTTGTTTCATTTACTTTATAAAACTTCAGGAAGTTATTTATTCATTTATTTAAATTTTCAGTTAACTTTATAAGAGATGCTGCTGACCCTGGGAACTCCCTGCGCTTTGTGTTTGTTTAATAAACATATGCTTAAAGGCATTTAAACAAAGTTAAGTGTTGGAGTTTGTATTATTCAAAATTTTGACGCCAACTTTTACTGCAAATGAATATCGGCTCCAAATATCGGTTATCAGCCTCCTTGACTACTAATAATCGGTATCGGTATCGGCCCTGAAAAAACCATATCGGTCTATCTCTACTCATCAGAGTTCAAAACAAATACTGCAGAATAAAAACTGCTGCTGAGGCAGAAAAGGAAGGACAGCCCTCTCTCCTGGGGATCCTAAAATGTTTCTGTCTGCTCTGACTCGTCTCTCTTGGAGGGAGGTCAAAAAACACAAACACATTCTTTCTCTGTTGGGTCATCTCTGAAGCAAGTTTAGGACACGGACTCTGTGTGGGATTCCGGTCACAGCTGTGCTTATGGATAACCTCAAGTCTCATCTAAGTCAATCTGCACATTTAAAACAAAGAACGTCTAAAAAAAAAGTCTCTTATTTTAACTTTAAAGCAGCTAAAATAACTTTTTATAACAAAAATGTGACGGTGTGAGAGATGTAGCTCGGAATGATGAACCAGCAGAGGATTATCTGCTTCATCTGCAGCTCCTCAAAGCTTGATAACAAGTTTCAGTTCATGTTTTTTTATCTGGCTGGGTATAAATTGGTGTCAATTTCAGAGGAAAAAGCGTTAAAAATCCACTGCACATTACTCGCTCAGCAGCGCGAAGCAGACAGAAACACTTAGAGACAAGCTGGAGAACATAGTGGAGCATGTAGCAGCTAAAGAGCCAGAGCCAAAAGAGAGTGAATCTTTAAATGTATAATTATTTTAATGCAGCTGCAAGCTTGCTTTATTAATTTAAGGGTGATCTTGCTGTTGCATCTTCTTTCTGCTGCCCCCTAGTGGTGAAAACATCCCAACTAGCTCCTTTTCAAGAGCAGGTTCTATAAATGTTTCTTGCTTTTAGAGAAAATCTGCCTCTTTTCCCTGAGTCTCTGACAAAGGTGTGTTTGTTCCTGCAGGAAGCACTACAAGGAGTACCTGGTGAGTCTGATAAACGGTCACTCTGTGGACCCGGCTCTGCTCTACGACGGCCAGGAGCTGACCCGGGCCTGCGAGAGGTACCAGGTGGACAATCAGAGGGGAGAGAACGAGGAGGATATCGCTTACCACGCCCGACTGCTCGTGGTGAGAGACGTATATCATTCATTTAATTATGAACAACATGACAATCATTCATGGTTTTCTTTATTGCAAATGTTGAATAACTTGTCGTCTGTGTTCGTCACCCTCACAGAAACTGATGGAGGTCCCTCTTGGAGAAAAAGTTCCTCGAAACAAATAAAGGTTCTTTAACAGAACGTCACCAGCATGACCTGAAGAACGATCAGAGTTGATTAAAGCGGGATGTTCACGACACACAAGACTTTCCTCCTGACTCAAAGAAAGCAAAGAAATTCTTGCTTTGTATCGGTGAACTTTTAAATTCCTCGTTCATGTTAATGATAAACCGATAATGACAGGATGTAGCTGTCGACTTGTTCCTCTGATTTTCATCCCATTTTTAAACGTTAGAACTTTATCTTCTCTCGTCAGGTCACACAGAATCATAAACCTTCAGGAGGAACTTACACGTGGGATGAAGTTGAATCTTATTTTTTGCACTTGGAAGCAGAAAAGTTTGTTAAAAATGTCTCAGAATGAAGATATATTGTGCAAAAAGATATAAATACACATTCTCATTATCTATGTGGTAAAAAGGTTTATTTTGTCAAAGATTGTTTAGATGCTGTCAGGGTTTTTGATTTATATATGATGTATGAATCAAAGTCAATAAAAACATTCTATGATTATTATGTGGACTGATTCTTGTATCTCACTTAACACATTATAAAGAGGAATAAAGGTACATAAGAAGATTTCTTTTATGTATTTAAAGTCTAATACAATTGAGAGTGAAATGAAAGTCCTCTGCATCTTATTTGCAGACTGGATATTAGATAGAAAACACTGTCACGCTAAGCTCCACCTTCCTCCCTGAAATCAGCTTTTATGAAAAAAATTCTTAAGGAAACCTCTTAATTTAGATTAATTTCACACAACCTTCCCTTTAAGATGTCCCTTTTATTTTTGTCCTGGGTGGATTATGTAGCAATAAGGAGTTACATCAGCTGTTTTACTGACAGGAAAACCTTATTAGGAAATATTAGAAGGCAAAAAAAAAAATGTGGGGACTTAAATTAGATTTTCTCAATGACTGCATGTAAAAGTTTAGATAAGTAAAAGTGTATTTTTCATAAACAGAATGTAAAATCCTTTAAATATTAGAGCTTACTGAAATAAATCTTTGATAAATACATTAATTTTATGTCCTGACAACAAGTTACAGCCCTAAAACTTCCAGAAGATACATTAACTCTAAGTACATTAACTCAAGTGCTGTACTTAACTACAATTTATAATTAACTGAAGTATTTCAGTTTTATGCTACTTTATAATAAAGTACTAGACTTCTCACTGGACAAGTTTAGGCAGATTCAGAGTAATAATATGATACAAATTATAATCTACAAACAAATAAAAAATAGTATGATTACACCAATACAATTTTATTGAGCCCCAGAACTACACAGCAGGATATAAATAATGTTAAATTACAGATCCACAAAAACCCACAACATATTAATACATAAATAATTACAATCCAGAAATAAAAACTCATTTTAAGTATAATTTGATGCTCTTCCTTTTTAACTTTTACCTTTAAAAGCACAAACGTTAACGATAACAGTTTTTAGTCCCTGTAGTATTGCATTTTTTTAATTGAGTAAAACATTGAGGCACTTCTTCCACCACGGGAAGACTTTAATAGTTTATTACTTTTATAATTTACTTGTAAAATCATTAATTTATAATAATGTTTACGATTTAAGGTATGACATTATTTATAAATAATCCTAAAAGGGATATTAAGACGTTTATGTAAAGAGAAAAGAGTCTAAAATACTGTTTTTGTCGTGTAGATGTAATGTCTGTCCGCTGTCGCCCCCTGGCGGCCGACACACAGAACGTTTCTCTAAAGTCACGTGACTTCGGGGAAAAGGAGCGTCTGCTGTGAGCTTGCACAGTCCACACCACAGAGCTTAACACACAGTGAAGAGTCTGCAAGCATCGCGGAGGAAACGCAACTGAGGTAAACGAAACTTAATTCTGCTTCCTTAATTTAACACCTTTAGCGTCTATATTTGTTGTATCTATAATAATCGCTTACAGGTGAAGCTACGAGGAGCTTCTGATTTTTGTTCCTGTACCAGACTCCATTTAAAAAAGTGTTGATTTAAAATGTTAGTTTATGCTTGTTTGATGTTTCGGCTTAAACTTAAACTGCTAACACGAGTCTTCAGATGATATTAGCATTAAAATAAGTCTGTGTTTAATCTATTACGCCTTTTTATTTACCTGTTATTGTTGTTTTTATAACGTACTTATAAAAAAATAAAGTGTGTTAAAGTCTCGGGGGCGGGACATGTTGAGACGAGCATGTAATGGTGGTTGTTTGTTGTTTTTTGTTTGTGTCAGTCCGTGTTTCTGTTGTGTTTTTAGTTTTTAAAGAGTTATGACGGGGGGGAGAATGCGCTCCACTCGCAGACTGCGCTCCTGGATCGTCGAACAGGTGTGTGTATGTGTTAAAACGGTGTGTGCGCGGCAGAGAGCGGGGGTGAGGGAGGGAGTGAGGATGGCAGAAAGGGAGGGGGGAGAAGGAAAGGGAAACAGAGAGAGAGAGAAGGGACTCCAGTGAGATTTAATAAACAAATTACTGTACATTAGTGATGCTGGAAGTAATCAGACCCTTTAATTATGGAAAAGTACTTACATTAAGGTAAGATACTACTATAGGACTCGAGAAAATGTACTACAGTCTGGAAAACTTAAAAATAATTTATGATTAAAGAATTTAAATTTCTAGCTTTGTGTTTCAGTAACTAGAAGAAAAGTGACCAGGGGTTTAAAACAACTTAAACTGTTGGTACCTTTTCATTTTAAAGATTTGAATCCCCCATTTCTATCTTTCAAAAATACTAATAATAATTCAAAGTGAAAGCAGCAAATACTCAGGTTTGAGAGACGTATAAACCAGGGATTTTAATCATAGAGAGATTATTATAATTACCGATTGTTAAATTTAAAGCTGAATGTAGACTGAGGATGAGGAGATTTGACTAGTGTCAGCTCTGAACCGTTTCTGTAAAGTAAAAGGACATTTAAGTAAATCTTTAGTGAGTATAAAGTTAAACTGAGTTGTTTTGTTTGTTTCGGCTGCTGCAGGTGAACAGTGGGAAATACTCGGGGCTGATGTGGGACGACGATGCCAAAACTATGTTCCGCATCCCGTGGAAACACGCCGGGAAGCAGGACTTCCGTAAAGACGAGGACGCCGCTATTTTTAAGGTCTGAACTTGCTTACATAACTCCCAAAAGACGACGCACAAGCTAACACAATAACCCTCTGACCTAACATCTCTGCTCCCCTCAGGCGTGGGCGGAGTTCAAAGGTAAGCTCACAGAAGGGGATCTAGACAACCCGGCGTCCTGGAAGACCCGCCTGCGCTGCGCCCTCAACAAGAGTCCGGAGTTTAAGGAGGTGATGGAGCGAGCCCAGCTGGACATCTCAGAGCCCTACAAGGTGTACCGCCTGGTCCCCATCAGCGAGCAGGGTGAGAGTCACACACATTCACCCCACACACACACACACACACATTTTGGATTTAAAGATGGCCGACTTCCTGCTTCATTAGGGATAAAGATGAAGCTTTCTAAAAGTCAGAGAATTAAAACTGCAGTAGGTGACATTATTAAAACTAACAGCTGTGGTTGTTGTCACCTTTTTACCGGTGTGTCTGCCATATTGTATATCTGGCTTCTTCAGTTGCCGTGGTTACTAGCCTGCGCGCACATGACAGCCTCCTCTGCGGGGAGGGCTTTGGAGGCAGGACTGAGCGCCTTGGAGAGACGGGGAGGGACCTGGAGGTTGTAATCTTTCAAATTTTGAAACAAAGTCCGCTCTCTTCTCCATCTTACCGCCTGCAGCTTTGAATATTTGAGACGTGGTGAATAAAGATAGTTTGTAGTCTGTCGCTTGATGTGATCCTACAGACTCACCCAGTGTTCCTAAAACATCATGCTTCTAAATTCAACTGGAAAAAAACAGAATTTTGAAGCCATGGAAGCCCAAACAACAACGTTAAAGAGGAGGAGTAAAGTATCGTGATGTGTTCAAGAGCTGACAGAAAAGTCTGTGACTTACAAACTCTGGAAAACCATTGCAGAATGCGTTTATTAGTTCAAGCTGTCACATATTAGCAGTGTTGGCTAACGTTCATTTTAAAAGTAAGTTGTTACGTTCCTGCGTTACCTCCTGAGAAAAGTAACACGTTAGATTACTTTACCAAAAATTAAACCTCCTTTGCGACTTGTTACACGTGTGTTATATCGTCAGGACGGCGTGTCGCCTGCTGTACGTCTACCTTTGAATCTATCGGCTCTACCGTCGTTGCATTCCCTCGTTTTCGGCCCATAATCTGTAACTCTGCAGCCTGATAACAGGAATGACAGACACAGCATAACAGCTCTTTATGATGCTAACAGTCTGACAGTGAAATGGGCAGAGACATACAGTATTAGACACAGCTGTTTCCATGACAACAATACAACACAGGCTCTTAGTCCCACCAGGGTTGTGGAGCTGTGTTTAGATGCAGATGCTTCTTTACATGACAAGCTCCAGACACAGCTTACATTTCACCGTCACGTTGTTCTCGTGCCTTTCACCCAAACATTCAGAATAATGTGAATATTTCCACAAAGTAAACGCTGTCCTCTCTGACAGCTCGCTAGCTGGATTAGCTAGTTACGCATGCGCGCTGACACAGCTGTGTTTACCTTCTGGTGGGGCGCAGCGACCTGCCAAGAAGGAGGAGAGAAACAGAAACAGAGCTTTGGGGAGTTTCTGTTTTTGTGGCGACAAACGGAAAAGAGAAATACCTGATTTATTTTCCAGTAACAGATTACTGTTCATGAAAAAGAAACTAAATAACGGATTACTTGTGTTACGCTCAGCACTGGTTATTAACGGCTTACATAGACGTGAAACTCCTCTTTTTCCAGCACTGTAAAGACACAAACAGGTCATTACATAAGCTAACAAGCTAACAGGCTAACAGGTACAGGACTTTCTCAGAGAGGAACAACCTACATTTCAAAATAAAAGACTTCTTTGGGTGTGGTGCAAACGTCTCTAGTAGATCCTACGGCCATACGTGAGTCCTCAGTTTGTGTTCGGTGCAGTCATCACGAGGAGAGACTTGTTGTTGCATGTCGCCTTCTTGTTGTTAACACTGTGGTTTCATGATGAGTTGTTTGGTTAAAACTTGGGTTGAAGTGTAAAGTGAATATTTGCTCAACCGCTGATATCAAGAGTTCTTCTTTGATCATCATCGCTGCTCAAACATTTAACATTCAGTGTGTCAACATGTCAGCGCTTAAAAAGCAGCTGTTTTTATTTCCTGTGTTTGGGCTGAACGGCGAGAGGCGGCTGCTTCCGTTTTTATATCATTTTATCTGATTTGAGCGGGAGGCCAGGGACCGTCTGAAATACTCTGATAACAGCGCCAGCGAGAGAGTGTAAAATGTGATATTAATGTGCCAACATTTAAAGCTTTATCTGCAACGTCTGTAAGAAAAGTTTAAGCTTGCAGGAAAAAGTGTTTCAGTTTGTCGTCCTATAAAAAAGCTTCATGTGAGACTCGAGTACGACTGATAGTTCTCAGGGTTGAATTCATTAGAAAAATATTGATTCATATTTCTTTTAATATGCCAAAATATACCCAAGAAATGCACAATTTAAACTATTACTGCATTTAATGAGACAAAACTCCAAAAATGTGACGTTTGTTATCGTTTGGATTGATTAATTTGGACATGAAAAATATACAAATTCATGACAAAAGAAAAAGGAAATCATCTGAGCTCATTCCCACGAAAAAAGAGCAAACATATCTGAGATTACGGCGCAGATTTGCCCCCAAAAAACTTTAATATCAACATTTAAATTAATAAATGATCTAAATAAATGCCAAAGAAAAACTCCCTGAGATTAAAGTGTCATATTTGCAAGGGAAACGTTTATATAAAGGCTATCGTCTTGGATTAAAGTTGATAACTTCACAATCATATTGTCCCACCAGGTTTGCTTCATCTCGGAGCAGCGACGAGTGCAGCGGGCCAGCCGCTCGAAGGGCCAGAAGCGTCTGACACGACCGTCTTTGCTATTTTTACTCTACAGTTATCAATCAGAACCTGAAACTACTTTAGTTACTCTCAGGAATTTTACCCGGACCGACCCGTCGCTGTCTGGTGTAAAACATCGGATTAAAAGTTACACAACGTGACTTTACAAACCTCTCCAGCTTGTTTTGCAGTGAACTTTCCTCCCCGTCACTCCCCATCTGCTATCACACATCTAACCGTCCACTCTCCTCTCAAACAACAGCTCCGTCTCTTCCTTGAGCTTTTATTCTCAGTGAATTTAACCAGCATGTTTTCAGCTTTGACCCTTGACCTCCTCGCCTGCTGGTTCCTTCTGTTTCTGAACTTAGATTTTTCTGCTCATTTTAAAACAGAAACTAAACACCTGAAATCTCAGCTGACCTTCAGCCTGGCTGATATCAGCGAGGACGTTTTGCTCTCTGCTCCAGTTATTTTGCATTTTGAATCATCTACCGCATATTTAGTGACGTCGTCGAGTCCTTTCGTTAAACGTGTCCACGCTCTGCCTGTAAAGGCAGTTTCATTGCTGACTTACATAAGGCTCTTTGCATTGTTTGTGTGTTTAAAGCTGCTGAACAAATAGCCCTGCCTTAGTGTTCATGGTGACACACTGAGACACGACCAAAGTACAAGTCTGACACAGTCTCCTGCTGTTCATTTGCTGCAATTATTGTGCCATTAAAGATAAGAGAAAAACATCCGACACAGCTGTTTTCAACGAGGTGTTTTCAGAATAGGGTCAGCGTTAAAAAGAGACTTATCTTCACTGAAACAAGTGAAACAATCAGTGAAAACCATGGGATTAAAAGGCAGTCAAAGCTTCATGTTGCTTTTGGCTGAGTCGGCCGAGCTGTGAGCCGACACTGGAGCGAAAAAGTTCAGCCAACATCAACGTTACAACCGGGATGAGTTCCATGTAGTGGCAGAAGTCAGAGATGAAAGCAGCACTGTAGTGGCAGAGCTCAAAACTGAACAAAGATGACTCTGTTTGTTCGGCGTGTGCGTCCAATAAAGTTTATAGAGTCCCTTCTCTCTCGTGTGTTCAGGCATGGTGGTTCCTGAGAAGAAATGCAAAGTCAAAGCCACCAAGAGGTCAAAGAGGAGGAGGAGGAGGAGCAGCAGCAGCAGCAGCAGCAGCGAATCGGAGAGCGACGACGGCGGCCGGGTGAAGAAGATCAAGACGGAAGAGGTCACCTCGCAGCTGGTGAGTCGGGTTGTCCGAAAGTGAGGACTAAACATGGGATTGATTTGAGCCTCGAGGCCACACGTCAGTCTGTTCCCCACTCAGAGTGAAACAGTGAGAACGAAGTTCTGTCGGAAGTAGAATTTGAGGTTATTTGCTTCCGCTTTGAACGAACAGGAAGTGAGACAACATGTTAATTAAATGCACAGAATCGTTTACATTTTGGAGATGGTTTTGGAGCTGTGTGATCCCCATCACAAGGTTGCTTTAAACACCATTTTTGTAGTTTTTGTTTGTTGCAAATTTATGAGTTTAGTCTCTGAATTTTCAAGTATTTTCTCTGATTGTTTCTCTTCTCCTCCGGCACCTTTTTGTTTTACTTTATTTCCCACAAAAAGTTTAAACAGAAAGCTCAAAAATCGTCATGCACGCTGTTCCGACTATAATTATTACTTGGAATCAGAGATGAGTTCATTTTTTAAATGTTTTCCTTGTTGAAGTCATTTTTAAAAGACTTAAATCAGTAATTGTTTGTGGTATAATTTGCTCGTTCAGCACACCGTTTAATGGGTGGTGGAGCTAAATTAAAAGTCTGAAATCGTTCAGATTCATCCTGTAAAGAACATCAATTTAATGTCAGTTAAATATTCATCCCTTTAAACCTGCAGCCTTAAAGCTTCACTCCTGCGAGGCTTCCTCACTCTGAATAAATGCTGACTCTCACTCGGGCGGTGAGATAAACATCTTCTTCTTTGTGCTCCTCAGTGTGTCGACGAGCCTCTGCAGCGGGCCCAGATCAACATCCTGACAGACGAACCCGCCCAGCACACCATCATCATACAGAGAGAGGGTGAGCTCACTGCATCATTACACAGCGGCCACAGTGGAGGGCACTTAGAGGGGTAATTGAGTCAATCGATACAAGGGAGGAGTCTGATGTGTGAAGCTGCTGACTTACAGGGGGAAAATTAATGGGAGTTTTTAGTGAATTAGGAACCTGGGATGAGTGTGTGATAGATTGTTTGTCTTGTAGACGTCGATGTGATACACTTGTTTATTTTTAACCGTCAAATTTGAGCTAAAACTCCCGTACAACATTTATTAAGCTGCAGTCTAACTCAAATTCAAGTTTTCTCCGTCACCTTCTTTGGAAGGAAGATCTGGGGAATGTCTTCTTCTTAGTCAGGAACGCAAGCTTCAAATCCACGACCGGGAAGAGTTCAAGGGTCCTTTTTACATCTGAGCTTCTGTATGGAAAGATTTGGCTTGTGGAGGAGGAGCTGTGAAAGCAGAGATGCAACATGATGCAACATTATTTCTCGTACTCTGTGTAAAACTGAAACTCGCCAACAGACAGATCAGGAAATCTTATTGCATCAAGCGTGCGGCTTCAGAAATCAGGCCGGGGGTTGGAGGGAAGCGTAATGTAATGTGTTACTGAGCTGCTGCTTGTATGTAAGACAAAAACAGATTATCAAGGTGCTGGTTTAGCTCAGCTGGTGGAGCAGGCGCCCCGTGTACAGAGGCTACAGCCCCTGACGCACTGATGGCAGGTTTGACCCCCTGTCTGTCTCTCTTCAGCTGTCCATTAAATAAAGTCAAATCTGTAAAAAAAAGCACAACCAGGTTATTAGAGTTCATATCAACTCGACCTGACTCCTCCAGTGTGTGCAAACAGACCACACTTTGAGGGAACCGCCTCGTGCTGATTGAACCACTGACGGCTGATTTACCACTTTTCTTCCTCTGTGTGTCTCCGCAGAGGTCGACGAGATCAGGCTGGACATGCGGATCGAGGAGAGCTTCTCTGCTCCAACTGGAGGTAACTATGAAACCAATGTGCAGCCGGGCTTTATTTAGCATCCTATCGCACGTTACTGGTCTTTATTTAGATTTCTCCACTGCAGGAAAGCTGGCTCGTTGCAAACTTGTGCCAACAACATTTAGTTGATGTGAGTTTTTAGGCGTGGTTATCTGATCTTAAAATATGTAAACACTGAGACACACACACACACACACACACACACACGCTGCAGCTCGGCTTTTAATGGCTTTTAATAATCTGGTTTCCGGGCAATGTGTGATGTCATGATCGTGTGTCCCAGTCCTCATTTTTATACAGTTCTTAAAACCACACAGACTCACGCGCTGCACGCCTGACGCCATTAAAGTCCGTGAGTGTTCAGTGCTTTGGCTTTAGGGTGGAGTTTGGGATTGGGCCTTAGTCTTGGCACCATCTAGTGGACTGAAGAGGCAACTGTTTTTATCATTCTAATCCTAAAAAGTTTAATTTTCTGTGCAATATAACCCTGATGCACGATATTATCTTCAGTTATCGGCAGTCATTTTTCTGCCGTTAAAACAACGCTTTAATTCTGCCTGAATGCTCGATGATTCCCTGAAACAGCTGGATGTGATGCTACATTAACTCGGCGCGAGTGTGCGCACACACTGCCTGCAACACGCCTCTTGTCAGGCGTGAAGAAGGGCGCAAGATGTCTGCGGTGTTGCAGCGAGGTAGATTTTGTTTTGCCCTCGTTGTGGCTGTTGTCTGGATCGTCCACTACAGGGGAGGAAAAAAAACGTGCCTAATGTATCGGCGTCGAAATCGGCACAAAGGGTTGAAAATATCTGCATATCGGCAAAAGATCCAATATCGTGCATCCGTAATGACTGCTATACTTACAGACTGATACTTGGTTCCTGTGTATTAATATAGTACCACTCCAAATCTCAGGATATCGTCCTGTATTGATTTTTTCCTACCCCTCGACACCTGATCAATCTGACGGCTCATGTTTTATAGGGATGGGTCATGAATTAGAATATTTGAATTGTCATTCAGGGACGTTGGAACTATTTCCTGGGAGGGGGTGATGTGTTAAATGCATCAATCTGGCCTGGATGTGCTCTTAACAACAAGTGAAATCCTCTGACAAATAGCCTAAACTGTGCACACTTTCACTGCACGATCAACTGTATGCACACGCTGTCACGCGCATCTCACACTCCCATAAGTGCTCTATTATCTTCTGTGCCTTCTGCCTGCGAAGTGAGCCGTCAGGTGTGCGTGCGGTTTGTGTAACTCGAGCCAGGATAACTGCTACAACGGTTGCGTCGCTATTTGTGGCTCTGATTGAAGCACAAAGAGACTCTTTTGTCTGTCGCGTTGCTGCAGATGAACTGAGAGTTCAAGACTTATTTCCATTGCAAATATCTCTGAGGATGACAGACATCTGCTGTTTGACTAGCTTTGGTTACTCGTGCTGTAACCCCTCCCCTCTCTGTGTTTGTCTCTCCAGTCCAGGACTCCTTCAACGTGGTGGTTCATTATTTAGGACAGGAGGTTCTCAAACGTCAGATCCAGGGCCCTGATGCCAGGATAACGTACCTGCCTTCCTCTCCGGCTCCCCCGACACCGGCCGTCATGAAAGGCCGGTTTCCGCGCATCCCGCTGCCGGAGCCGCCCTCCTCGCTGCAGGCGGGCCCGGAGCTGCAGGCCCTGTTCACCCTGCTGCCCTTCATGGAGAAAGGGGTGGTGCTGACATCAACGCCGCAGGGAGTGTATGGCAAACGCTTCTGCCAGGGGCGGGTCTTCTGGACGGGGCCGCACACGACCACGCCGGGGCTGCACAAGATGGAGAGGAACACGGAGCCGGTGCTGCTCTTCAGTAAAGACGCATTCAAGCAACGTGAGTGTGACCAAAGACACGAGACGTGTCTGTGGCTCTGCTGACACCAAACAGTAACAAGACATTACTTCATGTGACCAGACGTGTGCGACTTTAAAACGGTGAAAATAAGTAGAGACAGGTCTCAGTTACGCCGGCTTTAATAGCAGCCGGAGGAGAAGAGAAATATTCAGAGAAACAACTCAAAAATTCTGAGATTAATCTCATAAATTTGCTAGTTTTCAGGCAAATTTGGGACTTTTATGTCAAAATTTTGGAGGTTTTTGTTGTTGTTTTTCACAATGGCTCTAATACGCCGTCGTACTTCCTGCACTTTGAACAGTGGAGGTTTCCTGTTTACCGTCATAGTGCAGTGATGGAAAGTAACGAAGAACATTTACTCAAGTACAAGTTTTCTACTTAACTTGAGTATTTCTATTTGATGCTCCATTTCTCTTCTACTTTCTATTAACCTGGACAAAGCCGCTGTCAGTCACAGCTGGTGTTCTCTGTAATCGATAGGAGAAATAATATTTGAAATTGGGCCATAGCTGTGGAGAAAGTCGTACAAACAGCTCGTGGTTTCGCCCATTCTACATTCCTACAACACCCAGCGTGCATTGCTCCCCTCCCTCTGAAAGGAACGGCCCAGCGAGAGACGCTGGAGTGAAGTACTACCGTTTCTCTGCAGGCAGCCGCTCAGAGCCGGACAGAATCTGAAACACGACGAGAACATACCGGTGGATCGTCTAAAACATCTTCAGGTCTGCAGTCGACTTTTCAAACATGACGATTCTGAACGAGACGTGACATCGGAGGCGGCGTCCTAGATTGAGGAAGTGTAGTTCAGCGAGCTCTCTGGCCTCCGCCAGATGACGTGTTTTATGTCGTCTGGCGGAGGTTTTCCAGGGCCGGTTGGAGAAGCGGATAGCGTCCTCCAAAGGCACAGAGCGAAATAGCCATAATGGCATTAGCTCCTCATGATAGCATGAGAGGACTGAGGTTGAAAATCGGCGAACTGGCCCTTTAAGTCAACAGATTATAGTTCTTCATACCTGAACTGTTTAGTGTCGACCATGGAGCGTTCTTCCACCACTGTTCATTTAGAAAACGGTCACAAGCTAAAAAGGATTGAAAACGACTTCTAAATTTTAAAGCTTCAACTGTCTGCTTTTATTTTGAAAGATAAAATTACACAGGAAGTACACAGCTGTCACAGTAAGAGTCTAGGTGGCTTACATCAACCCTAAACCAGGTTATTTGTGACCTGATTTCTACCTGATTGCACCTTTTCCAAGCTGGGTTCAACTTCAACTGAAACAATTATTAATTTATTATTTGACTGATTATTTGAATATTGATTGACAGCTATTTGATGAGTCATGACAGATTTTACATCGTGTAGGTCCTAGCGTTCTTGTGTTTTGGGGGATTTGGTTGGTAAAATTAAAGGAAGAGGCCGATTTAAATTGTGAGTTTGGGAAATTGAGATGGTAATTGTCTCTGGCATTACTCAGAAAATAATCAGAGCAAGCTGTGGTAGTTGTTTTGACAATGCATCCCCCGGGACGAGCTGGTGAATGTAGCTAAGCAGCGGGACGTCTGGGTCACCTGGCTTAGCCTGCTGCCACCGCGACCCGACCCCGGATAAGCGGGAGGAAATGGACGGATATAAACTAAAAGTTGTTTTAAATGAATGCTGTGAAATCTGAATTGATTGTGTCTTTTTTTTCCTTCATAATCAGAACTGGACGACTTTCGTCTAAACGGCGGTGAGCCTCCTCAGTGCGGCGTCACTCTGTGCTTCGGAGAAGAGCTGAGTAACACCGAAGACCCGTCCAGAAAACTCATCATAGTTCAGGTGAATGTGCGTAAAAATCTCTCTGTACATGAGCACTTGGACGTCACACATGCAACACTGCAGTAACTGTTTATTGCCATTAAGTGGCGCCCAAGAGAACGAAACTGAGACCTTAGAGATTACAACTTACAACTACATCTATTGCTGTTAATTTATTAGTGATTGATCCAAAACGTTCCAACTGGCATTGTGCAGAGAACCTTCGAAGAACTAAAGCTTCAGGTTACAGTCCTCAACATGAACAATAATAACACCTTTACCTCCTGTTTCGCCTCCTGTCCTCTGCAGATCACGTTACCCTGGGCCGAGCAGCAGGTCCAGTCTCAGTCCATCTTCAACTCCATCAGCTTCCTCCAGTCTCTGGCCAGTCAGTCTCCGCTGGGAGAGGTCACTCTCAACCTGGTCTCGCTGCCCTCGCCGACGCCCGAGACCCTCACCTGCGGGTCCGTCTGAGCACTTTGTTTCAAAATAAGAGACTTTTCCACCCACTTCCAACCCGTTGGCACCAAATAAGAGTAAACAGAGCTGAGCGTCGTGTCACCAAGTAAATGCACCGTCTAAGAGTCTTATGATCAAATTAAGAGCACTGATTAATTGCAAAATAAAAGCCCCTAATTCTCCTGTTTTTAATCGCTCAGCACTAGCAGACGGCTCACCACAAATCATATCAAACAGCAAACTGAAATATTGGACTTTGGCAGTCGTGTTCTGTGAGTGAATTAATCGGTGTACTGAAAACACTAAATGTATTCCAACACTGAGCGTCGGCTTCAGAGCTGCCACGTTTCGACAGACGCAGCAGATATTTGGATGTTTCTGTCGTATTTCTACACGAAAAGACGAACCACGCTCTGGTTCCAGCCTCTAAAATGTGATTATCTGCAGTTAGTCTTTGTCACAGTCAGAAAAGCAAAATTTCATGCAATTTTTTTCACTGTTTTGTAACATTTTATAGACGATTATTAGATTATTAGCTCCAGAAATAATTACTAGCAGCTTTAGTCTTCCTCTGGAAATCTGATCGTGTCTGCAGAGCTGGCTGGACAGGAGAGCTCTCTGCTTAGTAAAACCATAACATCTTTGCCTTTTTCCTTGTGAATAACTGGATCATTTAGGGGGATGTAGGCCGTAGGAAGCATCCAAATGAAACAACTGGCTCTGTGGTTTACACATACGGCATCACGCCTCTGATGCCGGCTCAGAGGCGGAACGACTTCACCATTCAGCCTCCGTGCACTTTACAGAACGTTAACAGAGGCGTAATAATCCTAAAGGAACGTGGTGGGTTAACCTGGTTTCAATCTGTGAACCTGCGACCTGTAACAGAGGTCGCAGATACATTAGACGTTGTTTTAAGGGGTAAAAAGCTAGAAAGGTTTGCAGCCTGTCCTTTGCACTGATGAAAGTGGTGTTCATGTTGCACCCTGATAGGATTGTCCGGTTTGATGCAATTATAAATAAAAGGGAAACACACCATTATAAAAGTAGGAGCTGTTCAGAGCAGCAGTTTAAGTTGTTTCTACAGTAATTTACACCACTTTTTTAACCTCGGCTCAAATCAAACTCTAAAGTAGTCCGTATCTAGTTTGTCGTTGTCGTGTTGTTGTGAAAGTCAACCCCACTTCTGACTCTGCTTTTGACATTTTAAATGTTTCACTGTTAAACTCGTCGTCTCAGATGTGAAAGGCGAGTACAAACATCTCACCTTTTGGTACAGAAATCCTGCAGTAAAAACACCTGCTGATGCTGTCGGAGGTGAAACGTCCCCATCAGATGTTTTTGTGGGGAAAACAGCAGTTTTTAGACGTTTCCTCTTGACCGATTGAGCGTGCGATAAATGTGCCAGGAAGTCAGGCGGTGCTACGAAAAAGGCAGCTACACAAGCAAGTTATGTTAATACTCACATAGCAGTGTGTTTCAGATTTACAAGGCAGTCTGAGCATTTAAATGCAGCATATGGAGGTACAAAGTAGCACGTTTAATGCCTGTTTTTTGGTGCATCTGTCGCAGGACGCTCTAAATTCAAGAGGTGATGTTTTACTTCCGCCCCCTCATTCAGCACCGATAAGCAGTGTAAAAACACTTGAAACACTAAAGTGTAGTTGTTTGCAGCTGTAAGTGGATTTTAAATGTTGGATTTTAAAATGCATCTTCGTATAATACCTGTTAAATGTTTCAGTACTGCCTTTAAGTGCTGAACAGGGGCGGTCAAAGTAAAAGGCGATAACTGTGTTTTCACCACCAAACATTTTGAGCTTGAACGAATGAGTTCTTACTGCAGGAGTTTTGTATTATAAAAGGCTTCCTGTTGTTTTGTTAACCCCTTATAGCTTGATGAACATATTGTTAACTATAATACAGCAATGCAAGGAAAAAGGGGACCAGAAATCACACTTTTTTCATTTAATTCAACAGGGTGTTGGGCTGAGCCACAAGGCACACTCTGAGGGGGGAGGGAGGGGGAGGTGGGAGACAGCAGAGATTTACCAAACTGTAAATATTTTGTTATTTATGCATGTCTGTTATGTCCATGTTCAGTCAACTAAATGCATTAAAGTGAACATATTCCTAAACTCTGTGTGGCTGTGTTAGCTTAGAAACATTACATGACGGTGATGTCGGGTCAGAACATTAATGAATCTAGTACAAATTGACGCCGCTCCTGCGTCTACATGCTCCCGTTGGCCGGCGAGGCGAGCTCTGCTATCTTGGTGTTCAGTTTCTGATTGGTCCAGTCCTTTGTTATGTCGTCCAAGTGGCTGTCAAAATCCACCAGCAGCGCGTGGTCACCAGAGTCCAGCATCTGGCCGGCTATCTCCCGGGTCTCCTCCCACTGTCGCAGCATTATCCTGAGCCGAGAGAGAAAGAGGTTACTGTTGACGTGAGGTAGTGCTGGCGTTAATGTAGGGGCAGAGTCAGTTCATGGTTAACGCAGGGATTAAGATGAAGTTAACCGTCCGTCAGCCAGGAAAATCAAGAGTTACAACCGGAGCCAACTGTGGACGTCACACATGCGACACTGTCTGGATATCTGGGACGTGCGCTCTGGCAATAACTGTTTATCACCATAGGTGCCGCCAAAGAGAACGAAACAGAGATCTTTGACATCACAACTTTTGAAAATTGAAATGGTACTTGTCACTGGCTTTAACGTTTCATTTTAACATTAACATGCACCCCATATACAGAGGCAAACTGCTCACTGCATCAGCCCCAGGTTCCACTCCAACCCTCGGCCCTTTGGTGCATCACCCCCACTCTTTCCTCCCCATGTTTTCTGTAACTCTTCACCGTCCTTTGGAATAAAGGCAAAGGCCAAAAGAATTGTGTTTATGAAGAAGAAGGAGGGGTAGAGTCGGGGTAAACGTAGCGCAAGGGTTGATGTTAACGAAGGCGGTAAGTCGGTGTGAACGGGGGAAGTGTTAACTACGGGAAGAAGAAAAGTAAGTGTAAAGTCAGTGTGTAGGTAGGGGTAGAGTCCTTGTCCATTTAATGACACAGGAAACAAACGAGCACTACATCCCTCTGGTGTTTAACACCAGGAGACGACAGGCAGCAGGTAGACATCCCTGCTCTTGTTATTCTCTATTTTTAAGGGCTTACTTTCAGGAATTTCCCCCTTGTTTTTTGTAGTCTAGTGTTTCTTACGTGTGGATGCACTTGACCTTTTGACCTAACAGTGACTAATAGAGACACTGGAATTTGGAATTTCTCTTACGTGTGTTTGTCTTTGAGCGTCCATCTTGAATCTTTGCGCTCGTACATCACGATGGGAGGAACCCGATACTCTGGAGACATCTTACCGCCATCGAGCTGTGGAGCAGAGAGAAACAATAATCACTTTGATTAGACGAAAAGCAAAAATCATCTGTTTATTCATTGATTAAATATAAAAACTGACAAATTCAAAATGATATATCTTAAAAATGCAACCTAATAAAATTGTTAATTTTGGTGATATTAAAAAGGGAAATGCAAGAGTATCTTACAAATATTAAACTGATTGATCACTGTGTTGATTCAGCACTAGGGGGCAGTAAAAACAATACAGCATCAGTTATTCTTACCATTAACAAAACTGCGTTGTCAAACTGCTCAGCAATCTTATCGGCTATCTTCATTGCCACCGGTGTCGGGCTGTCGGGTTCAGAAGATGAAGAAAGATTCAACAAAAAGTTGTGTTTATTGCGTAAAGACAGAAAAGTTTTAGGAAACATCTTAAACATCTAATAATGTTCTGGTTTAACTGGTGTGAGGAGACGTTTCGAACTCACCTACTATCTGATGCGCAGGCGTTGGCCTGATAGTAACCCACTATCCTCTGCTGAGTCTGTGAACACCACACATCCACCTGAAACAAGAGAACAGGCCGTCGTTCAAAGACTTGGTATGCTGATGGCTGACAAGTCACTCTCCACAGCCCAGGGAAGCTTTCTTTGCAGTCGGCACAAGGTACAGGCAAAAAGGCCTTTTCTTTCTTGTTTGCAAACAGTCTATAAGTGAATCAGTCCCTCTCAATTTAGGCTGAAGTTAAGGCAGATATAGCTCAGTGTCTGGGGCTTTTTAATGCAGAAAACAGCAGGGTTTTCTACTGAAACAGATACCTTCAGGTGTGTTTCTTTTTGTGCTCGTCAGCTCTAAAATGCCAAAATTCAAAAAGTTACCATTTCCACTTTTATAAGATAAGATGAGATAATCCTTTATTCGTGCCACAACGGGGACATTTACAGTGTTACAGCAGCAAAGTGGATACTGCAACATTACAATAAAGGGCATATAAAATTAGTAAGTAAATCAGTGTATCCTAAAGAAGTATTGCACCTGTTGAGAAGTGAAGTGATACTGCACAACAGTTAATAAAAATAAGTATTTTTATATTCATAACCATCACAGCCTGTAGTGACACAGCCTCTCACATGAAGAGCATTTAGGTTTAAGACTGTTAGACTGTGAAAGAACTATTTGAAGATGTCACTTTGGGCTCTTGGAAATAATGATGAGCTTTTATTAAATTTATTTTACATTTTATATGGACAAAAAGTTTAATAAATTACTGGTAAATCATTTAAATAACCTGCAGATTAACCACTGATGAAAGGTGAAAGATAACCGAGTTGCAGCCCTATTGCAGATATTTTCTCTGCAAAAAGGACATGTCATAGTTACAACTGTGCAGCTATGCATGCTAAAAATCCTTTAGGGGTTTTATCCTTTTTAAGAAAAACTACATGCTTTGCTCTGTGACTCAAATGTGATGGTCATACAAGAGAGGCATGAATTTGGGATTACCCATACCAGCAGCTAGTTGTAGCTTCTAATTTAGACTATAACTTTGTTTCAACAAACAGTGAGGACACCTAACTTTGCACTACAGCCATCAGCAGCAGTCCTACCTGTGTGAGGGCCAGCTGAGTGATGGGAGCCAGGGACAGGTGGGAGTGAAGCAGCGGTACACAGTCCGTCACACACACAGCCCCGCCCGCCGACGAGGACGACAACAGCAGCCCGTTGATGCTGCACCTCGGGAACAGACAGGAGTGAAGGTACATCTTCACATATGCCCGACAGGACAGCTCCACCTCGCCCATGATGACCACTGGGAAGCAGACAAAGCAACTAAAACTGACGTCCAGGCATAGGTTAAATGTACTAAAGGATCACATAAGAACGATAATGACGGTTTTCCCAAACAGATTTAAGTAGTCGTATTTCGTAACACAAGTTTTACAAAAAAAAAATCAGTAGAAAATGATGTTTTCTCACTGATTGTAACTAGCTTAATTAACCAGTTCGCCGACTGTTGTTTCTGCAATATATATTAGCATTAGCATACTAGCAAACCAGGCAGAGTTGAATGAAGACTCACCTGAAGATAGATTTTATACAGTAAGCGTAGCTTCAACAAACAGATAAGTATTTTCTGGCACTTAAATCTATCAATTCATCTAGATTTTGAACTGTTTTAAGGTTTCAGAGAGGCTGTAACGGCTAACTGTTTCATCTGACAGCTCATATAACGCGTCTGAAAGGCTGCATGTGGCCACGCCCATAAACCTTATATGTAATAATCTGATTGGCCGAGACCTCAATCTCTTGTAATCCAATTGGTGCAGGAATGTGACAATTTTTTTTCATTCTTCTTCGGCTGCTGTATAATACGTAAATGTTACAACAGTCCTCCCCCTAGTGGAGAGGGTGTAGCCTGTAATATTGTCTGCTGATAGCGGAAGCAAATAGAAAATAAAATAAATTATATTGATAAAAAATCCTTATGGGTGGTTTTTATGAGAGAACTAGCACTGTACTGCAAATAAGTAAAGAATATGAAAAAGAAAAATGCAAAAAACAATATTGGTGCCTTAAAGTTAGAAGAGACCACTTAGCTATCTTATTTTATTTTTGTTTATTTATTTTTTTGACAAGGTTACAATTTTGTTTCCATTGCGTTCTCCGTTTTCGAAACAGACTACTACCGATGTTGTTTCACTTGCCATATATTGTTGTACAATTTATATTTCAATTAAAAAACTGTTAAAGCAACAGTAACATAAAAAAAGACCAGTAAGACTTGTCTCAATTAATGAGAAACCATTAAAGATGTTAAGCACACCTGAAAAAATCTAAGCATAATTTTTATAAAGTATTTGACATTTCACATTGGCACAATTATGGAGTTGTGTACACAGACTTGACAGATTTCCTTAAGGAAAATTAAGACATTTTTAAAGTTACTAAAAAGGAAAAACTGGATTTACATTATATGAATTAGAGAAAAACTGAATACCTTGACCATTGTTTCCATCAGATGGTGCTGTCGAGTTAAATATGGCATCATGTTGCCAACGTCAACCTATTACAACTGAGAAAATTCAAAATATTTCAGCAAGTTGATTTATAGAAGTTGCACAAAAAATAAATAAAAGAGTCATGAAAGCAACCTTTGGTCCAAGATTGACTTAAGAGGGTCCCTGAATTTTTTCTGAGAATGGGAAAACTAAAGCAGGTTTGAAGCAGTAGAGTTCTTGACTCTATTCCTCATTTAATTAAATTGCATTTTAGCTTGTCAGGATTACACAAGTTATTTGAAAACAAAGCCAAAACTTGCTGAAACATGGCACTTTAAAATCCTGTTTAGGTGCATGGCATTGGAGCAGTCAGTTTTGCTTTATTAATGTATGCAACCCATATCACCTGAGCAGGCTACACTATCCCAACATTTAGATACAAGGGCATTATTGAATGCATGTTTTTAAACAATGCAAAACTTTGAAACTATGGAGAAATACATTTGTTGCCCTATTGCAGAAATTACACTTGTAGAATTGAAGTAAGAATAAACCAACCTCAAGATACTGTTGGCAAAAAGTGTAACAGAAGTCAAGAAACATCAAGACATTATAGAATACAAGGTTTTTTTATTCAATGACAAGTCAAAATGATTCAGTTGAAAGCAGTCTTTGAAGCATCTTCAGTGTTGTAGTGCCTAAAACAAAGATAAATGATTAGGTATGTTCATCATCATTTTAAACTTTCCATTAATTTGAATATAATGCATACCCGGACCATCGTTCCTCTCCATTACCGATGAAATCATTACTCCCGTACCTTGAAGAAATTGAAGTTGGCCAAATTAGTACAGATTCTGTTGATTTACCAACAAGTGCCAGGAGTCAAATCTTACCCATCTGATTCAATTTGGGAACTGATATCTTGGGTAGAAGTTGGATAACCATTGTAGACTGACTGCTGAGGAACCTGCTTGGATGGAAAGATTGGTTGCTGGGGAAGCTGGGGCTGCTGGGGCTGCTGAGGAACCTGAGGCTGCTGGGGCACCTGCTTGGGTGGGAAGACAGGCTGCTGGGGCTGCTGAGGAACCTGAGGCTGCTGAGGCACCTGCTTAGGTGGAAAGATTGGTTGCTGGGGAAGCTGGGGCTGCTGGGGTACCTGCTTAGGTGGGAAGACAGGCTGCTGGGGCTGCTGAGGAACCTGAGGCTGCTGAGTCACCTGCTTAGGTGGAAAGATTGGTTGCTGGGGAAGCTGGGGCTGCTGGGGCACCTGCTTGGGTGGGAAGACAGGCTGCTGGGGCTGCTGAGGAACCTGAGGCTGCTGAGGCACCTGCTTGGGTGGGAAGACAGGCTGCTGGGGCTGCTGAGGAACCTGCTTAGGTGGAAAGATTGGTTGCTGGGGAAGCTGGGGCTGCTGGGGTACCTGCTTAGGTGGGAAGACAGGCTGCTGAGGAACCTGGGGCTGCTGGGGCACCTGCTTGGGTGGAAAGACTGGCTGCTGAGGAACCTGGGGCTGCTGGTGAACCTGCTTGGGTGGGAGGACTGGTTGCTGGGGAACCTGGGGCTGCTGGGGCACCTGCTTAGGTGGGAAGACTGGCTGCTGGGGCTGCTGAGGAACCTGAGGCTGCTGAGGCACCTGCTTGGGTGGGAAGACTGGTTGCTGGGGGACCTGCTTAGGTGGGAAGACTGGCTGCTGAGGAACCTGCTTGGGTGGGAGGACTGGCTGCTGGGGCACCTGCTTAGGTGGGAAGACAGGCTGCTGAGGAACCTGGGGCTGCTGGGGCACCTGCTTAGGTGGGAAGACAGGCTGCTGAGGAACCTGGGGCTGCTGGGGCACCTGCTTAGGTGGGAAGACAGGCTGCTGGGGCTGCTGAGGAACCTGAGGCTGCTGAGGCACCTGCTTGGGTGGGAAGACTGGCTGCTGGGGAAGCTGGGGCCGCTGCTTGGGTGGGAAGACAGGCTGCTGAGGAAGCTGGGGCCGCTGCTTGGGTGGGAAGACTGGCTGCTGGGGAAGCTGGGGCCATTGCTTGGGTGGGAAGAAAGGCTTTTTGGGTTGGTAACGAGGCACCTTAAGCTGCTGCTTGGATGGGAAGACTGGCTGCTGGGGCTGCTGGGGAAGCTGGGGCCGCTGCTTGGGCGGGAAGACTGGCTGCTGGGGCTGCTGCTTGGGTGGGAAGACTGGCTGCTGGGGAAGCTGGGGCCGCTGCTTGGGTAGCTGGGGCCGCTGTTTGGGTGGGAAGACAGGCTTTTTGGGTTGCTGGGGAATCTGAGGCTGCTGGGGCACCTGCTTGGGTGGGAAGACAGGCTGCTGGGGAACCTGAGGCCACTGGGGCCACTGCTTGGGTAGGAAGACAGGCATTTTGGTTTGCTGGGGTTGGTAACTAGGCACCTTAGGCTGCTGGGGCCGCTGCTTGGGTAGGAAGACAGGCATTTTGGTTTGCTGGGGTTGGTAACTAGGCACCTTAGGCTGCTGGGGAAGCTGGGGCCGCTGCTTGGGTGGGAAGACAGGCTGCTGGGGAACCTGAGGCTGCTGGGGCTGCTGCTTGGGTGGGAAGACAGGCTTTTTGGTTTGCTGGGGTTGGTAACTAGGCACCTTAGGCTGCTGTGGAAGCTGGGCCCATTGCTTGGGTGGGAAGACAGGCTTTTTGGGTTGCTGGGGCCACTGGGGCCGCTGCTTGGGTGGAAAGACTGGCTGCTGGGGAAGCTGGGGCCGCTGCTTGGGTGGAAAGACTGGCTGCTGGGGAAGCTGGGGCCGCTGCTTGGGTGGAAAGACTGGCTGCTGGGGAAGCTGGGGCCGCTGCTTGGGTGGAAAGACTGGCTGCTGGGGAAGCTGGGGCCGCTGCTTGGGTGGAAAGACTGGCTGCTGGGGAAGCTGGGGCCGCTGCTTGGGTGGAAAGACTGGCTGCTGGGGAAGCTGGGGCCGCTGCTTGGGTGGAAAGACTGGCTGCTGGGGAAGCTGGGGCCGCTGCTTGGGTGGAAAGACTGGCTGCTGGGGAAGCTGGGCCCATTGCTTGGGTGGGAAGACTGGCTGCTGGGGAACCTGAGGCTGCTGGGGCACCTGCTTGGGTGGGAAGACAGGCTGCTGGGGAACCTGAGGCTGCTGGGGCACCTGCTTGGGTGGGAAGACTGGCTGCTGGGGAAGCTGGGGAAGCTGCTTGGGTGGGAAGACAGGCTGCTGAGGAACCTGAGGCTGCTGGGGCACCTGCTTGGGTGGCAAGACTGGCTGCTGGGGAAGCTGGGGCCATTGTCTGCTTGGGAAGACAGGCTGCTGGGGAACCTGAGGCTGCTGGGGCACCTGCTTGGGTGGGAAGACTGGCTGCTGGGGAAGCTGGGGAAGCTGGGGAAGCTGCTTGGGTGGGAAGACAGGCTGCTGAGGAACCTGAGGCTGCTGGGGCACCTGCTTGGGTGGCAAGACTGGCTGCTGGGGAAGCTGGGGCCATTGCCTGCTTGGGAAGACAGGCTGCTGGGGAACCTGAGGCTGCTGGGGCACCTGCTTCGGTGGAAAGACAGGCTGCTGAGGAACCTGAGGCTGCTGGGGAACCTGCTTGGGTGGGAAGACTGGCTGCTGGGGAAGCTGGGGCCATTGCCTGCTTGGGAAGACAGGCTGCTGGGGAACCTGCTTGGGTGGGAAGACTGGCTGCTGAGGAACCTGAGGCTGCTGGGGAACCTGCTTGGGTGGGAAGACTGGCTGCTGGGGAACCTGAGGCTGCTGGGGCACCTGCTTGGGTGGGAAGACTGGCTGCTGGGGAACCTGAGGCTGCTGGGGCACCTGCTTGGGTGGGAAGACTGGCTGCTGGGGAACCTGAGGCTGCTGGGGCACCTGCTTGGGTGGGAAGACTGGCTGCTGGGGCAGGTAGCTAAGCTTCTGAGGAACCTGCTGCACATGCTGCTGGGGCAGATAGCTAGGCTGCTGGGGCACCTGTGGTTGTTGTGGCACCTGTGGTTTCTGGTAGGTAGGTACTTGAAGCTGCTGGGGCTGATATGCAGTCTCTGCTACCTGTGTTAGAAGAAAGTTAATGTATACTTAAAATCTGGCAACAAGTCTTTTCATTGCCGTTTCAGCATTATGCTGGTATTTTAGATAGTGTATTGCAGCTACTTGCCTCATTTGCATTTGATGTTGAAGCATCACCACCAAGTGTCCCAGTGCTTCTTGAAAACACATCTCCAGTATTAGAGCTACTTGAATGCGGCTCATAGACTGCCACTGCAACATCGTCTCCATACGTCTTAGTAGACCCAGTACTGAAAGCTGTTGAGCAAACACTTTAGTAAACTTACAACTAACTAAAAGGTTTCACAAATTGACTGAACTTACCACTTGCTTGATGGCATCCCACGGCTAGCAAGGAAAAGAGCAACCATCTACACAAGAAACCCAAGTTACTACATGTTTTATACAAGTTACACAATTGAAGAGAAATACAAATTTACTTACTTTAATAGAAACCCCATGGTTCCAGCCTCAGTTGTAGGCCAGTGAAGCAGCAAGCTCAGTCACTTCTGTCAGCTCCTACCAAATCACAAATCTGAACCAGTCTGAGACCAGAAAGTAGCTGCTAGGATACTGGAGCTCTTTTTAAGCTTCCTCCTCTTACCTTGCTGATTAACTGGACACAGGTGTGAGTGGTTGAGGCCAGGTGTGGCTAATTATCCATCAGTTAAACTGCAAAATAAGAACTAGAAAATGCTAGTTGAGAGGCTTTTAGTTGCATGTTATTGCTTGAACATGGGAGTAGGTGAACCCTTTTATACTATACAACAACTATTCAACAGCCAACAAAGCAGACATTTGATTAAAGTAGGAAAGAGTCCAAATATCTGGTCTGTTTTCAGCCACTTCATATAACATGGTGGATTTTGAGTTCATGATTTTAACCAAACTTAGAATCTGCTTGACTAGTTTTGTGTCTCACATCTGGGTTATTTTTCACTGTTAAACTGTTAAAGAGATAAGAATTAAAATATAAAAATACCTCAAAAATTTGATTCACTAAGGCTTTAATTTCATGTTTATATTTGGTGGATATTTTATGCATCAAACAGAGAAAGGTTCAATATAATAACAACAAATTCTAAGTTTAGAAAACTATATTTTTGAATGTAACTCTTGTGTGCAGTTAAATTAAATAGAAAGAAAAGTAGCCTTTAATAATTGACAGAGGATAATTTCAGCAGCACAGGACATAAGCCCAGATAGATTAAGAAAATGATTAAAATATATATATAGAGAGAGGTATATAACATTAAATTAAGAACATAGGTGAAAAAATATAAGAAAATTATAACTAAGAAAAACATTTGTGCTTTAAAAGGTAACAGCAAAGTCAACAGTCTGATTTGATACATCATTTGAATGTTGAATATAGTGTACTAAAACAGTGTAACATATTAACATTATGTAGTATTTATACAATATGGATAATTAAATGTAAAATAAAATAAATACAAAATTAACAAACTATTTTTATTTAAATACAAATATTTTCTAGATATTTTTTTTATTTACGAACGGCAATTTCTGAACACACAAAAAATTATTTAAAAAAAGCTTTTCCAAATATATATAGAGCCGGTAAGTTTTTAGTATTACCATCAGAAGAACTACATTTCCCATCAGCAACCACATTACACAACGCCTTCACTACTTCCTGGAATCATGTTTCAAAATAAGAGCATTTCTCTTCGTTGTCTGCTACGAGATGGCCCAAAAACCCTAGCGCCGGCTCTTATTTTGAAATCAAGGTCAATTCTCCGTGTTTCGTCGATCTCTGGCGGAGCCACCAATTCCCTACGACCGGGGGAGGGCAATAACCGTATTACCGGTAGGCTTTAAGCAGGTACAGTCCGCCACCATGAGGCTCCGTTTAGCCGGAGCCGTGCTGCTGTTGGCGGCCGCCTACTACGTCTACCTGCCGCTACCGAAGGGCGTTTGCGAGCCATGGAAGCTGATGCTGCTGGACGCGCTGTTCCGGAGCTTCATGAAGGCGGTGAGAGCAGGAGGATGCACTGACGGGTGGAGAGCGTAGGAGGACAGGTTGATGTGGAAATACAGGAGCTGTCAGGGTTAGATAAATAAATAAAATTAGGGGGGAAAAACAAATAAGTATTTGTAGCAAAGAGTCGTAGCAGAATTTAAATAGTGTTAAAGAAATAAGATAATGCATAAACAATGACATAAAAGGATAGGTCACATGTAGTAGCACATAGTTATAAAGATATTAGCTTAGCATATATATTTATTACAAGAACAAATAAGAGAATATATAATTTAGTATTGTGAATAAGAACAGAATAGATGAAATGATTACATTAATTATAATAAATAACAGATCGCAGTAAACTCAACAGATTTTTAAAAAGTGTTGAAATGCAGAATAAAACAGCCTAAATATAATACTATATAATGTACCATACTGGTGGCTATCACTGTAGATAAGAGTGTAATAATACAGAATAGACTTAAGCAGAATACTACAAACTATACCAAACTGTATCATACTATTGTAGATGTGGGTCGAATAGAATTGAATGAAATAGAACATTATACTGAAACATACATGCATATCCAAAAGCAGAGGCACGTTCAGAAGAATAGAACAGAATAAAATACAATACAGTATGCTGTTATACATAATATTTTATATTGCATTAAACTGTATTATACTGAAGTATATTTGAGTAGAATTAATAGTACATTAGAGTTTAGTAGGAAAGAACAGAGTAGACTTCCTATGTATATCATGCCATAGTACAATTGAGAAGAATGGTAAAGATTACTATATAACATACTTCACTATACTGGAATAAAGCAGATTAGATTTAAGAAGATTACCTCAAACTTTACCAAACTGTAATGTATTATAGAACAGTAGAAAGAGTAGTAGAGAAAATAATACTCTTTACTTTAACATACTACTACATTCAATAAGAATAGAATATAATTGAATAAGCAGAATACTAAGAACTATACCAAACGTTATCATACTAGAACAGTTGAGTGCAACAGAATACTTTATATTCTATTATACTACAGTTAGTTCCGGCCAAGTACTCTGATTGGACGAGAGGCATTCCATGAGTGCTGATATAGAGAACAACATCACTGGGACTTTTCACTCTGTGTATCACTCCGCCTCAGCCAGGTGTTCTGAATACTGTAAATCGACGGTACAGCAGACCGTGTATGTTTAGATGTCTCGATGATTAATGAAAACAAAACGGTTGATCTGTGGTAACCTGCAGTGCAGGAGAATGTTTGGGTTGCTTAGCAACAACAGTCCAGTTTCTGTTGTTTTTTGTTACTTTTTACTTGTATTTGCCGCTTGTGTAACTGTTGTATAAAAACAATATCACACTCGAGGTCGTCATGGTGACAATACAAAACTATATTATACCATAGATCAGACTAAGGCTGGGAATTGCACAATATAGCACATCAGACGAGAATAGAAGTAGATAGAACAGAATAATATACACCTTACCTACTATACTACAAATAACAAAAAGGAGCAGAATAGAGTTTTATTATTTAAATGTATAATGATGTATTTTAATTTCCAACTCATTTAACTAAATTGCATCAAATATTTATATATTTTTGTTTGGTTTTGAGTTATTTTAAAGGATTAAGCTTTCCTTTCTTGGTGGAGAAAATTCTCCTTCTTTGAAATCAAAAACTAAGAATGGATAATCCCAAACATTTTTTTCCGGAGCTCTTGGCGGGATCAGTCTTCCCAGTAAAGGGAAGTAAGGACACACTCAGGTAGATTTAAACTGGACAGAAGAGAATGGACAAATTAAAAGGACGGATGCTCTTATAGCAACGTGATACCAGGAAGAATGCAATATGCAAATGACCTCTGACCCTTTTGTAACCTGCACCTGTGTGACACAGTATCTGCCTTGTTGAGCACACGTGACTGAGCTGCTGCAACACTGCTCTTAACATAAGCTGCTGACCAGCTCACGGTGGCAGTTCACACACCTCGCTCTTATAAAATGTGTCATTGCAGTGCAACAGGTTTTCACTCTCTCTCTGCGTTAGACGGGTTTTTCACGCCTGGCTCTTTCTGTAGCTGCAGCTGTTATGAGGATGTTTCTGCCCCACCTTTTTCCACTGTTGTTTCAGTCGACACAGGCTGCAGAGACACGTCACCCCTGATTTACTATCAGGAAGATTTAGGGTGAAATCAGTGGTGGAAAGTGACCGAGTAGTTCTCAAATACTACTTAAAAAATTGGGTACATTTTAGCCACTTTATGCTGCTTTTCCTTTGTGATTCCTTTATATTTTTCTGTAGGGAGCATCTTAAATGATTAAATCTTTAACATGAAAAAGTGAGAAAGAAAATGTTTTATCAAACTTATCTATGAAAGCAAAAGGGAGGGAGAGACAAGTTATTTGTGCTTTAAATCTAAATTTGTAATTATATATTTTGATTTCATGTTCCTTTATGCTTCTATAGCCCCACTTTTTACTCCACTTCTTTTGATAACTTAAGTTACTTCACAATTCAGTGTTCTGTATTCTGCTTAATGGCTTCTTTCTTTTTGTGCTTCTTTGTTTTCTGAGTAAAAATCTAAATGCAGGACTTTAACATTTTGATAAAACAAATCCTTAATCATTAAACATTTCCTTCAATTGTTTGACACCCTGAGGACTTCCTTTCTATCATTAAAGTTTTGACTTGTGTGCTTTACGCTACCTGTGTCCTCACAGGTAGAAAACTCTGACCCTGTAATCATGTGTTTTTTTATTTCCAGAGTGACGTGGCTCACGCGCTGGGTGTGTGTCACCGGCTCCACCTGTTGAACCAGGTGGTGTCGTGGTTGGAGGTGATAGAGGCTCGGTCCAGCCCCACCTTGTACGTGACTGACTCCACCCTGGACGGTGTGCCGACCCGGGTCTTCCAGCCGAAGGGGGGGAGGCCGCTGAAGAGGGGGATCATATATTTCCACGGGGGAGGATGGGCACTCGGCAGCGGACGTGAGTGAAGATTGACTTTAATGTTTCTTCATTTGTTGTCACATTTTAATATAAAAGTCAAGTTGCTAGATACGGAAGCCCTAAGCGGACATGCATCCAAACATTTGATTTCCCGTGATAACGAGTCATTTCTGGTTGTTTTCTCGAGATCTCGACTTATTGACTCATTTTTGATTCACTTGCACCACTGTAACGTCAGATGATCATAACTCGCATCTCCAGAGCTGCAAAAGCACAAAACAGACATAGAAACTTAACTGACCTCATCAGTGTGGCCGCTTCACGTGGCCTCTTCACGTTAGCCGCTAACTAGCCGTGACCTTCCTGTTTCAGGCTTCTCTTGAACTTCTGCACTGTTGCATGTCTTTAAAAATATTTAACCTAATTTTACGCATGAATGTATTCTGTTTTCATCTTTACTTTTTCTCTTATGTTCACTAATATCATCAACAGATTATAAACTATGTTCCATCTTATTACAATCATGGCTTTATACGCCCGTCCTCATCTTCAGTCTGTCTTTTTACCTGTGAAGCACTTGGTGCATGAGATTTCATAAGTGTAAAGCACTCTGAGCTTTTTGTATGAAAGCTGATAAACAAAAAGTTTTATTAACATTATTATTATTATTGTAACATGTTGTGTTTACATACATCTTCCCCGTTCACAGGGATGCGTTCATACGATCTTCTCTGTCGGAAGATGGCCGAGGAGCTGGACTCTGTCGTCATGTCTGTCGAGTGAGTTCTGTCAGCTTACAGCTAGTTTATATAATAAGTCAGAAATGTTGAAAGTTATGAATTAGCTGTTGACATTTTACTGATGATCTTCTGGAGATAATTCAGAAAACAAAGACAAAAAGCTACGTCTAACCTGGACGTGTTTTCTTCATTACTTCCAATGTGATAAAAGCCAATATTCCAAGAAATGTTTGTTGGAAAACATTTGGATCAGACTCTTCCTGAAGGTGGTTCATTATTTATTTTACTTTTCTTTGAACAAGTTCAGAATTAATGTTTGCAAACAAGAAGAAAGCTGACTCATGGAGTTTTGAACGATCGAGGCCATTAGATGATGCTTAAAGCTACTTAAAAACAGTACGCAGAAGAAGAAGAGAATCGATGTTGAAAAATTAAAATGTAATTATATCACAGTCCAGATTATTTAGATTGAGTCCATTTTATTATATAAAGCATAATCTGCATAATCTATAATTTAAATTAGAACTAATTTAAAGAGTTCCTTTAAAACAAACGTGAATTTCAGTCAAAACGAGTAAAAACGGAACATTTTCTTCTGCTGCGAAACACCCACACCGCTCTGCCTTTTCTTCATGTGTCACAGCGTTATGTAACAGAAATAATTTTTATCTTCCTATGATGTCCTGTTGCCATAGTTACCGCCTTGCTCCAGAGGCGGTGTTCCCGGATCAGTACCACGATGCGCTGGCAGCGTCGCGGGCCTTCCTGTCCCCTCAGGTCCTGGAGCGTTACGGCATCGACCCAAAGAGGGTGTGTGTGTCAGGGGACAGCGCCGGGGGGAACCTGGCTGCTGCTGTGGCACAGGAGGTACGAAAATACACGCACACACACACACACACAAGACTCACTACTTGTTATGACAGCAGTTTTATGCACAAAAAAATGGCATCTAGTAGCATAAAAAATGATTACTTGGTTGTACTTTGGTGGGTTGGTGTCCTCATTTGGTCTCCATTGTGCACAGAAAAAAGCTTCTTGAACGATGAACACCAGGGGTCCTTAGAGACTCATTTTTAGTCATCCACAGCCTGCCTGGTTATGTTTGTTTGTTGCTCTTTGTACAGTGACGCAGCTGAAAAACAAAAGTGCAGAAATTCAACTGACAAAATCTGGATCCTTTACTTTAAGGGGGCCTTAAACCCTGAAAAGGGGTGTTAATGGGAGAAATAATCAATAAATGTAACGACCTGCAGCATTAGAAACATTTCCTGTGGCTCCTGAGGAGTAAAAAACACACTGTGGTGCACAATTTGTCGAATTAAAAAGAAAGAAAACAAACATTTATCATGAGAATCATGTAGAAGATGCTGTGATCACCTACATTCACAAACACAAAGGGGTTTTAAAGGTATTAAATGTATTAAATATTGACCAAAAATGATCTGCAATCAGCTCTTTCTGTTTAAAACTAACTAGAGTCGTTATTGACCTTTGACCTTAAGCCTGTCTGTGTCCACAGCTCAGCTCAGATGACAGTCTGACAGTGAAGTTTAAGGCCCAGGCGCTGGTCTACCCCGTGCTGCAGGCGCTCGACTTCTACACCCCGTCCTACCAGCAGAACCAGGCCGTGCCCATCCTCTACAGGCCCTACATGGCTCGCTTCTGGCTGGAGTACCTGGGCGCCGACCGCTCCCTGGAGCAGCTCCTGCTCGCCAACAACCACAGCTCCCTGGACCAGCCGGTTATCAGCGCCAGCACCCGCTCCAGGCTGGACTGGACTGCTTTGCTCCCGGCTGATCGCAGGAAAAACTTCCGGCCAGTTTTGAAAGAAACGGGGTCGCCAGCCGTGATGGGCAAAGTACCGGGGCTGATGGACGTGAGGGCAGCGCCACTGCTAGCAGAGCAGGGGGTTCTGGGTAGAACGCCTAAAGCATACGTAATGACCTGTGAGTTTGACGTGCTGAGGGATGACGGGTTGATGTACGTCAGGCGCCTGCAGGACGCTGGAGTCACGGTGTTCAGCGATCACTACGAGGACGGCTTTCATGGCTGCATGGTGTTTGCGTTCCTGCCCATGATGTCTTGTGTTGGCCAGAGGAGCATGGACAACTACATCCGCTGGCTGGACCAGAATCTGTAGACAATCAAAGCGCGGCTGATCCTCTTTGTTCGTGGAACCAAAGAAGTCCTGGAGCACAAAGTCTGGTACTTCAGAGAGCTCCTAGTTGGATCAGCACAGAGGAGAAGTGTCTTTGGTTATCACAAATGAACTCCATGTGACGACTGGTTAAAATCAGACCTGTGATGTGAGGTCAATAGGTTTAATATACTGTGTCCACGTGTCCTCAGCTGCTGGGAAAAGGATTATCTGCATATTGTGTAAGATTTAAAGACATATAATCAACAAATCCAAATCCCAGGCTCAGGATGTTCTTGCTTCTACCTACAAGCCGACTCTGTTTCTGGTCAGACCGGCCTGTGCAGCTGGAGCATTAATAGTTATCTCCACTAGGGGGCAAATCAGGGCCGGATCATCCAGAAAAGCTTCCTCAGAGAATTGCCTACTTTGCAGAAAGTAAACAAAACATGGCAATTTGATCACAAAGCGTCCTCACTGAAACCAAAACCTTTCCAATCAAATGTAACCAAAGAAAGTGACGCTTTCACACTCGAGTCAAAGACAAATGGCTTTGGGCTCATTATTTCTAGGAGAAACAAAATCAAGGAGTTTATTCAAGGCCTGTGCAAAATAAAACATGATTCAAACTCGTGTAGAGCCCGACTGACGCCGATTTTAGAGGGGAAATTTACCAACATGGCAGCTGACGTAGTGAATTAATGAGAAGGAATGGAAATAGAGCTTTTCTACGTGGATGGATGCACCGATTTTGCGCCGATATGACCGAGCAAGGATACTCAGAAAGCTGCTTTCCTTCATTCTGAAGCATTAAGTGTGTTATGGAGCACACCATCTGCTCCGCTGTGCAGACACTGCTGAAAGCATGGAGGTGGCTTAAATTTCTAAATCATTCCCAACATTGACTTTTGCATTATATGTTCTGTAAAACAAGTTTACACGTTGGTAAACATAAACAAAGATACAGATATATCTGTAATACGCCCATATCGGCCACCAGGTAATATCGGCCCTCCTATATATGTCAGTCGGGCTCAAGACTTTACACGTCCTTACAGCTGACTTCAGTAAGGGATGATGTTGACATTTTCTTTTCCATTCCCCGTCTTTAAACACTGGCATATCTGTGTTCTGTTTACTGTCTACTTCGTGTGCCGTCTTCAGGTGTGTAGCTCTCTCGTAGGTTTTGCGTCTCTTAACTCTTCCGCCTCTTTTATGTTTTTCCCCTCTGTAAACAGACCGGCGTCAAATTTACCGGACTTCTTTTGGCGGATTGATATGATTACAGTCAGTCCTCAAGATTGTGTGATTAGAGCTGCATCCCTAGCAACGGTCTGTTCTCCATAACAACAGTCTGTTATCGAGAAATAACAGACCTCGGAATGCCGTAATTAACCAATCAGAATCAGGTATTTAACACAGCCAACTATTTCAGTACAACGTCAGCATGGTGTCAGCGTCACAATCTGGTGCAAAGCAGTGTTTCTTTTAAAATGATGAGCCTTGAGTTCTCACAGACTCCTAATCTGAGGTCAAAGTAACTCTTTTATTGTTTTATGTTGCACTGAGACACTGAAAAAGCCTCAACACACACACACACACACACACACACACACACACACACACACACAAAAAACAAGTCAAGGTTGCAGTGTGTATGTGTGTGTGGAAAAACTATGCCAGAGTTCACATCTGTGTATATTCACTGGATTGTGCAATATTGTGTGTTTGACAGCATCCGTCACTCTCTGTAACTTCACCCTCTGATGACCACTGGACACGCACGGCCAAATGCAATGATGATGATGATGATAGCTGTGAAGAAACTTGCGATTATTACTGTACCGCCGCGAGAGGAGGCGTCCCAAAAGGACTCTCATGTTTCCCTCCCCCGACCGCTGCTGGCCCAAAACTAATATAATGAACCGACGACAGCGAGCGTCAGACTGACTCGGTTTTGGCTTTCGGCCCTGGAGAGGCGGCGAGCCAAGAGCGCTGCAGAAACACTGAGCTGAGTGTGGTCATTGCAGGGCGTCGAGGTAAAACACTGGCTATCAGGAGACTTTCTTCTTCTCTTCAGAGGAAATTATTCCAGACAGTTTTTATGAAGTCCATTTGACACGTTTTTGTGCGCTTTGTAGATAAAAAATGTTTGATATGCACATGTAGTTCATAAATAATTTATAAATAAGAAACCATGGAGTTAAAGACTGTAGAGGAAGACTTCTGAATGTTTCTGTGTGAAAAGATGCATTAAATAGTTTCTATTGTATAAATAAGGTTTTAATTTACGTCGGATTATACAACAGGTTGTTTCAGCCAAGACAATATCCCAAAGCGGCCCCAGATGTACCCCTGCAGCGCCAGTAAATCCTAAAGTAGCTGTTTTTATTGGCTCCTGGGACATGCCTAGCGGTGTGTAGGGAGCAGGATTACAATGTTTTCTCTATGTCACTGTTTTTCCCCGTGCACGGTTTGAGTGTCATCATGTGTCTAAGCGTGTGTCCTTACATTCCTGGACCATGTTTGAGTGTGATTGCAAGGACAAGAGGCGCGGCAGCACCTGCAGAGGGCGAGCTCTGGCGGCCATATTGGAGGTCGTCAGCTTTTTATAGAGAATTTAAAGTAGAGATAAAAGCAGAGGATTTGCTTTATCATGTACGCTAAATTTAATATGTTTGGTAAAGATATTTTAGCCGATTCAGAAAAACCCCAAACCGTTCGTGATCTGATATCTTGCTGATATGTATATTTGTAAAAATATACAATCTAAACGCCGCAAGTGGAGTTTTGTTTTATTTCTTTTTGCTCTTACAGAAAAATAAATCTCTTAAAGGAAATGTGAATCAATCAAGACAGATGCCTAAACTTAAAATCCTCTGAGATGTGATTATTTTCTGCTCTTCCTCTGTTTTAAAATAAATGTACATTTAATATCTTTTGGTTTTGGATCGTCAGCTAAAACATTTGAAGACGTCTCGTGGACTCTTTGATGATTTTTTAACAGACTTTTTTCCTTTTTTCTGACACTAATTACACCAAAAAATGTATGTACTTAAAAATAATCAGAAGCTTATTGATGAAGAAAATAATTGATGAGAAACAATGTCACCCAAAATTCTATGTAGTAGCTGTTCTGGAGCTTTTGATCACATGATATGATCTTCAATTCAATATTTATTTTCCTTAATTCATTTGTTTTTTAAGATTATTTTTTGCCTTTATTGAAAGGAGACAGGAAATAAGGGGAGAAGAGCGCGAGCGAAGACATGCAGCAAAGGGCCGAGGGCGGGAGTCGCGCCTGCCATCTCTGCATCTGCGTGAGGGCCGCCCCCTCTGTATGTGGAGCGCCTGCTCTACAGACGGAGCTCAACCGGCGCCCCCAGACTTTACGCTAAAATTACTGACAGTTCCTGCCCTTCATCCCACATGTGAGACCATTTCACGTTAAAAAAATCCCATTATAGAGACAAAAGTGGCTTTCAAAGACTCGCATGTAAACTATAACACTTAACATGTTTTTTCACAGTGTACAACACTTTTTGTGTTGATGAAATAAGAAAGCTGCCGTGCGAATAACATTGGGATTTTGTTCTGCCAGTTTTTAGTGTTATTTTCGGGCTTATAATTTGTGTTGCTTTCTTGACGTCTCTGTTTTCATGTAAAATACAACCTGTCATGCAGTCAAGTTTGATCAGTTCATCGTCTGACCTCCAAAACGCCTCCAGATGTGTTTGTTTCTCGCTTTGAGGCGCAGCTGCAGAAAACTCAGAGACGCAGTAAATTTCTCCGTGTTCAACTGTTTTACCGTCGCAGGGTTTCACGATTAAATCTACGTTTTTCAGTTTGTCCGCTACTTTATCCGTACAATATTTCAAGTGTTCACAATTTACTGCTGTGATTTATTTATGAAAAAATGATTGATGATTTGGTTTCTTGTTTTGCGTAAATTCACCACAAATTTCTATTTAAGGAAATAAACTGCTAATAAAAGTGTAATTTGTTGCAAAATAAAATAATCTACTGTTTGTTATTATCTATAAGGTTATGTATTAGTTATTACATATCATGTCAGTTTTAAATTCTACTGTTTCACATTTTTAATAGCCTATACAATATATTTAATTATAAAATCAATAACACAGTGTTTCCTTTAAAAATGTACATGTTAATTACAGGTAGATTTGTTTAGCTTTGTGCTTTAAAAGTTATTCTCATTAAATAACAGATTATCATGTAATTATTGATAATAACTCGGTCATCATATTAAGTATTTAATTTAGCACTGGTAGCTTATTAGTTATGAAATTACAGTTAATTTAATGATACATTATAATAATTAGTTGTATGAAATTTATAATTATTATAAAGTAATTCAATCATTATTTTTAATTATTAATTTTGGATTGATTAGGTTTGAATATGTTTACACATAATACAAATATAGCAATTTAATTTAAAAGCATTTATTAGTTGTTAGAATAAATATTTGCAGCGAGAAAAAGGCTGTGAGTTATCAAAGGTATGAATTCTTATTTATGATTATTGGCTTCCATCTGTAACAAATAAAAAAGGATTTGTCTGATCAAAAATACTGTTATAAAATAATAAATAAATAATAATTTAATAAATTATGGGTAATTCAGAAATATTTTGAAATTTTGCCTCTTAATAAAAAGTTGCAGTTTCATAAAAACAATGTAGTTATTGTACATTTAAAAAAGGATTATTTCTTTAAAAATATATAAGTATTAGTAATTAAATTAAAATAGTTACTTGGCTGTTAATTCCTGCTGGTATTGGAACTAGAGTTTTGTTTGTGTCCGCTTACATTTTAAAAGTCTGACACAGGAGATGGCGCCAGATCCCCCTCCCGGACAGCAGCCTTGTGTCTTTAAATCAGCTGATGTAAATATGCGTAGATTTCATTTATCACATTATGAGTCTGTTATTCCATTTCTTCTTTTATTTTTGAGCATTATAACATTTTCTAGCTTTTCTATGATTTACACACAAATTCTTCTTCAATCACTGGATTTAGCGTTTGATCCATGCCTGTGATCTGACATCCTGTGATATTTCAGAGGAATAAAAAAAACAGAGTGTAATAAATCAGCCAAACATTCCCCATCTGTCATTGTGATAAAAATGTTTCACCATCGGCGTGGTTTCCTCACCTCTGATTGGATATCAAAGAAACAGCTTTCTGCGTCTGTCCTTGCTTCACTTTCTTTTCTCTTCCTCGCATAAACACGAGTCCTTCAAGTCAAAGCCTGCAGAGAAACAGAAACCCGTCAGATGTTTGCGTGACAGAGTGTAACATGCCTGTCAGGTCATGTGATCAGAGGTGAGCAGGTGTCTCCTGACAGACAGGTCTGTTTGTTTGTTTGTTTGTTTGTTTGTTTGTTTTTGAGGCATTGGCAACCAAAGCTGCATCCGGAGCGCCACAGGGCAGTGTTTAAGTTCTCAGAACTAACATTTGATTTGTGTGCCCATCAGGTCCTGATTACCAAAACTGTATTAGTTCTGCGTGTGCCTGAATGGAACTGAACTGAAGCTGCTGCCAAACAGGCTGCATGACTTATGAATATTCTCTCAGCCATTGTTTTAACCTTAACCACCTATTCCCATTTAGTCACAACAGATCAGCGTGTTCTCACACCAGGCAATATGACCGCAGATCCCAGGAAAAATTTCACCGTAATCACACAGCAGCCAAATTTCTAATCCAGGCTGTATGTCGTTTAAATGCAGGGAACCTGACAATCGTTATCATTTCAGCACTTCTCAGTAAATGAGCCAATAAACAGACAATTTTAATCTTAAGGAAATCTCTCATATTTCAAAGTTTAACAACACACTTATATAACTTATTAGCTGCCTTTGGACACGGCTAATGCTAGCATTGGAGCACTTCCTAGATAACATTAGGCTAAGTCAGCTAAAAGTATGTTAGCTAGTTATTTTTTCCAAGTTAACGTTGTGTTAGCAAAGAATTTAAGCCTTTACTATTTAATTATGTAAAACTGCCAAACTGTAATATTAGCTTTAAGCCACTTTGTAGCTAACTGGAATATTATCTAGTTTGTGGCATTGAAGCACGTCCTAGACAGCATTCCGCTAGCTAACATTACATTAGCTTGCAAGCATGCAAACAGTAATATTAGCTTTAGCCACTTCCTAGCTCACGGTAACATTATATTTAGTGGCATTTAACACTTTCTAGACAGCATTACATGAGCTTAAATTACATTAGATAAGAGTATGTTAACTTGATATTTGTACTATGCTAACATTATGTACCAAATGGTAATGTTTGTTTCAGCTACTACCTAGCAAACAGTGATATTGTCAAGTTAGCAGCATGGAAGCACATCCTAGACTAAGACTCCTTCCTAGATTAAGTTAGCTAATAGCTAATAATAATTACACTTGCTTGTAAGTACATTAACTAGTTTTTTGTTGCATGCTAACATGATTTACCAAACTGTATTATTAGCTTTCAGCCACTTTCTAGGTAACGTTTATATTATCGAGTTAGTCGCATTGAAGCACTTACTAAATAACATTATGCTAGCTAACATTATGTGAGTCAGTAAGCAGTTATTTGTTCCAATTAATACTATGTTAGCTAGGAAATTAAGCCTTTTACATCGTAGCATGTAAAACTATAAAGCAGTAATATTAGCTTTCAGCCCTTTCCTAGCTAACAGTAATATTATGTAATTAGTGGCAGTAAAACATTACATTACTGTCGCTAACATTACGTGAGCGGGTAAGTACATTAACTAGTTATTTGTTCCAAGTTCATATTATGGCTGCTAATTTAAGTCTTTACTGCTGTATCATGTAGACCTGCCGAATGGTGATATTAGCTGTAAGCCACTTAATGATGTGTGATATTATCTAGTTAGTGGCACTGAAGCATTTCCTAGACAAGACTTTAGCTAAAATTACTTTGGAGGGAAAGTACGTTAACGAGTCAAGCCTCAGTTAAGCCTTACCTTTTGTAGTATGTAAAACTTTGAACGGCAATAAGCTTTCAGCCGCTGACTAGGTAACGGTAATATCATCTAGTTAGCTGCATTAAAGCACTTTCTAGATAACATTACCTTTGTGAGAAATGAAAACAATTGAGTTAATTTACTTAATTACATCCCTCCACTGATATTGTATTATCTAAGATTTTTAATAGATGATCAAGAAACAAAAAGAAGGCAGTTAGCAGACTAAGAAATGCTTGATTTTCAGTGTGCTGTTTTCCATAAATGCAATGCATTATATAAAGGAAATGGAGGAACTGCTCACAGCTGCAGGAAATTAAAGTAAATTGGTGACTTTGCAGGACAGAAAGATCCAGGAAAACAGAAATATGTAGCCTATTATATTTTGGGGAAAACGTCTCGCTCTCTTTATGAAGGCAGTTATAAAACAGTACAGTCATGTTTAGTTATTGTGTTCTAATTACCAAGAGGATCAATTGCAAAATCGATTAAGAATAATGTGAGCATGTAATGTAAAACTGAAAGTGTTAAAAGTCATGCAACATTACCACACAATAAAACATTTAACAAGTTGTTTGCACTGTGCACACATAATTGTTTCTTATAACAATGACCTTTATATTGTTCTTCCTTTAACCAAGTTTGTTATATTGCCTTAGCTTAACCAAACCCAGACAAGATCCGAACACTCAATGACAAACATTTGTCTTTTAATTTCAAGGACTTTTTGGCCCCATAAGAAAAACAAAAAAAATCAAGAAACAGAAATAGAAAAGCAATTTATGAAAGTAAAACAACAACAGTCAAAAACAACAACAAGACTTTACAGAAGGAAGAGATGCAGTCTGAAGGACCACACAAACAATCTTCTTGAACTCAAAGATAACAATAACCCAAATCGAAGCAATTAGCTGAAACAGATTTGCCGAACTAATCAGAAAATTGAAAGGAACATTAATTGACGAATATTTCCATAATTAATTAATAGTTTTAGTCAGTAAACAATCCTTTTCAAGCTAAAGGTACAAATATTTTTTAGTGACAGTCTCTTAAAAGGTTTAAACCACGGAATAGTTGCTGTTTGACTGTGCCATGATGTATCATTTAAACAGGTCCATTTCAAACCCATTATCAGCAAAGTTTATGAAACACATTACACTATTTCAAATTTAGATTTATACTGACATATAATTATTGGTTGCAGCTGTCGAAGTGATAGCAAAAATGCTATATTGACTACATTTTTATCATTTAACTTATTTTAAAGCCGTACCTTTGGTCAATAAACACCTAATCTCGGATCCCATCGGCTATAATCTGAGACAATATAGCCTCCGGGTTATTACAGAAAGAGAACCCGTTTTCTTTCTTTCTTTCTTTCTTTCTTTCTCGATTTACTTGTTATTAACGGGTCTTACCTTTGCCGAAATTTCATCATCACGATGCAGATTTGTAAGAAGTAAAACTTCAAGCTTTGTCAGGTCTGTCCTCAAGAGGAGAAGAAAACGTTTAAAATGCTCGTTTGTTGAACGGAGGTCGGATCGACCCTGATGCATTCGAGGAAGTCGGGAAATCTGAACGCTGAACGGCTTTCGTGACACAGCGTCAAGGGAATTCATCTCAAGTTGAATTTTAGATCTAGAACGGATTGTTAGCTGAACTTGCTGCAGATGTCTGTTTATAGAGATTAAGAAGAAGCTGAATCATCGTCAGATCACGCTGATGGGAGCAGGGATGGCATTATAGCGGATTACGTTCCGCCTGCTTTTGCTCCCCTAACGGACTGTTTTTCCTACATACGCAGCCAACTGATACGTGATTGGTCAATATTCCTCGGATTACAAGCTAAACGTAAACCAGAAGACTTGCCTTGCTGGAAATCCACATCCCTGCCTACATATTCTAGACTATTCTACTATGTAGAATCTGTAAATAGAGATTAATAAGCACCAGACAAAACATATTAAAGGTGTCGCATGCAGCGAGATGTGTCCACTGTACTTGATGGCTATTCAAAATGACAGGATATAATGTATGTGGAGTGCTGGGGGAGGTTTTGAGGTCAATAAATCATATTTTGCCCCAGGGCCCTGTTTCAGCGAGATCCATCCCTGCCTGTGGGTCTCTTAGCAGACATTTCCACTCGGCCAAGAGGGGAAAAAACACACATCTCCATGCAGCTTTTTACTGTTCTCACTGATTAAAAATAACACCAGGTAAGACTGGGACACTCGTGGGAAGATGACAATGATGAGACTATCTTAGCTGCAGTGTGAACATATATATAGTGTATGTAGTCTGTGTGTGACCCCATGGAGGCCTGACGCTTCCTCCCCCGGCCCCCCCGGTGCTGCTCGTTAATCACTGGGTGCCGAGATGATCATTTCTAAGAAAAACAGAGGCGCCGGGAGCGAGAACAAACCGGTGAGAATGTGAAAGGAAAGCCGGAGCGGCGGGGAATTCATGAGGGAGAATGTTATCGCTGCGACTAAAGGTCATATTGTTCACTTCTTCCTGACAGGCAGAGAGAGAGAAGGGAGTGTAAGGCAATTTGGAAAGAGGTGGAAGGGAGGGCGAGTGAGGGTGAGACTGCAAAATGGCAGAGAGAGAGGGAGGACAGAGAAAGATTGGTAAGGAGGAAGACAAAACCACAGAGTGGGCCTCAAGTTCCACAAGGACACATTCTGTACACACATGCAAAGACATGGACACAAAACCACACACACCTACTAACATGACCAAAAGTATGTGGACAGCTGAACATTACAGTCATGTCTTATTGTTGAACATGTGGCTCCAAAACAATTTTCACTGTTAAGTGAAAAGGGCTGGAAAATGAAGCCGATGCAGAAGAGCCAAAAGCTGCAGTTCCTCGAGTGGCCACTAGAGGCCGAGCCCAAAAGTGAGTCAATCCCCATTAGGCCCCATGTTAACATGTTGGACTTTCCAGCCGAATAAAACATGTTTACAGCTTGGTAGAAAAAAGGGTTTGATCTCTATTCCTCATTTCTTTATTCATGACAAGTGTACAGGGGCGAATTTATATAAGTCAACCCACTGAGATTATATTAATGCTTAAAGTTAGGCATAATTAGGGGCGTGGCCGACTTGATTGATACAGGAACTGATAGCTGTCTGCTAGGTGTCACCTCAGCTAAATTTCAGTCACTGTCCTTGACATCTTGCCCGTGTTTATGCTTCTTTTTTAATGACTTTTTCATGCAAATATCAGACAAATAATATGGCTCGCTGTGCATTGTTACATGCCGTAGTGTTGTGTTTTCTGTGTGTGTCTCTCTCCTGTGTGCTCCTCAGGTGCTGCTCTCCCTTCACTGCAGGTGATTAAGCTCACCTGTTTCTAATTCAGGAATCAGGAGAGAGTATAAAGAGCAGCAGAGAGGAGACAGCCAGTGCCAGTTCACCATTCGGCTGTGTACGTGTCAGACGTCTTCGTGCTTACTCCTTCAGTGGAAGGAAGGTGTTTTTGTTCGAGGCTTTAGTGGTTTGTAGTCTTTTGTCTTATAGAACAGCTTACTTTATGTTTAGAAAGAAGCGCGCTTTGTGTTCCATTTCTGCTCAGTTTGTAAACAAATTCCTTTAACTTTGCCTATACTTTGTTCATCCCTTCTTTTTCCTGGGTTTAAATCTATTGTTACTCCCCTCATCCCCTAGCCAAGGCAGGGGGACGTAACAACATTGAATTGCACTAACTGTCTGTCCAAGGAGTGTGTGCTCCAATTTTCAGTGGGTAAACTTTCTTTCACTAACTAGCTTCTCTTTGGCATTTAAAAAACCCTTGATCTTTATCAACTCCACCCTCTTGTCCAAATATGGTCACTTCCGGGCCCCCAAAGCAAGATGGCAACAGACAAACTTAAAGCTTCAAATTGGCAACCGATGGGTGATGTCACGTTGGCTACGTCCATTTTTTATACAGTCTACAGTCTATGGTGCTGCTGTAACAAGTCAGGGGCTGCAGGGATTTACTCCAGTCAGCCAAGGCAGTGGTGTTTAACGCTGGTGTTGGAGGGTAAGGTGTTGGTTGTAGGTCAGGATTCTCTTCACGTCTACAACACTAAACTGTTTGAGCTTAATGGAGCTGCCAGTGTACGCGGGGGTTATGTCATGTTGCAGCAAAATTTGAGAAAAAGTTTCACAAAGTTGGACTCTTGTCTAAAAAAGATGATGTAGGATTAAAGACCTCAGAGTCTAGTCCCAAATTTAGACATTTTGCATCCTCCTCTCTTGTGGAGAGCAGCTCACTCCTTTGGCACGGCACGTTCACACATCTGGAAGTTTGAAGTAGAAAACATTTATGAAGCACTCCAGAACCCTGAAGCTGAGCTTTTATGAACTAGATGTCATCTGCAGAACCGTCAACGTTTGTTTTATAGGAATAGCAGTCCTTTAAGACCTACATCGAAGGGCTCACAAACACAGCATTGTGTTACACAGCCAAAACCAACAGGGGGTACCAGCACATCTCAGTCCAAGATCAAACGAAACCATATCAAATCCAGGGAAACCAGAGCGTAGGGGTTGTTAGGTATGCTACTTCAAGACCAGGAACTGCTAAATCACTTGCACACATTTGTTTTTGTTCAGCTATGACACCACAAAGGAAACGCATTTCAAACTCAAACCACGAAAAACCGTCATTTGGTGTGTATTTTGATTTTATAGTTTGACTTATGTCCCATCTGTTAACATGGAGGAGGCGGGCTTTATGACCTATACTGCAGCCAGCCAGCAGGGGGCGATAGAGAGGGTTTGGCTTCACTTTTAGGGAGCTGTCATGTCGGCCATCTTTTAATACAGTCTATGGTACAAAGCAGTGGATCGGGACCCAAAATTGGGTCGCGGAGCTGTTTTCAGTGGATGTGTGCTTGAAAAAAAATAAGTTGTGGCAAAAAGTCGATGCTGCGCTGGGTTTTCTAAGATGTGCATGCAGTAGCAGTGTAGTTTATTCACACTTGGGTGATCCCAGCTACATTTACATTATTGAAACTTGATGAGTCCTACAGTAGTTGCATTTATGTTTAGGTGCTTTATGAGGCAATAGCTCCAATTTTCAGTGGGTAAACTTTCTTTCATTAACTAGCTTCTCTTTGGCATTTAAAAGACCCTTGATCTTTATCAACTCCACCCTCTTGTCCAAATATGGTCACTTCCGGCCCCCAAAACAAGATGGCAACAGACAAACTTAAAGCTTCAAATTGGCTATTATACTGTTGTGTTTTGTGAAGTTGATCCAATGACTTTTGACCATGTTGTGTGGTAGATAAAAGCCACACAAACACATAATTGCACTGACACAAATATACACATACTATACACTTTGACACTAAACAGGAACTACTTGGACATGGAAACAAACACACATTTAACACACATACACATCTTAGTAATTGTATCTGGAAGGGTCTCTCTCTCTCTCTCTCTCTCTCTCTCTCTCGGGAGTGGTGGCCCCCTCGATTGCCTGCTTCTCTCTTGACTTCTGATTCCTGAAATGAAATGAAGCAGTGAGCAGCCTCAGCCATTACGCCTTCACACCCACCACACACACATAAGTGTGTGTGTATGTGTGTAGGAACATGCAGGACACACACACACGCACACACGCACACACGCACACACGTCAACATGAAAGAAAACAAAACCTGACAAAAGTTAGTTGGAGCCAAAAAACTGTTTGGAAAGTCCCCAAAAAGTTTCCTGATTGCTCATTGGTTGGCTCTGGGGTTTCTGATTGCCCATTGGCTGAGTCATTTGTCCCGCCTCTCCCTTCCCGATGTGTGTGTGTGTGTGTGCCAGATATAAGTGATATTGTTCAGCTCTGGGTGCTCTGGGGGCCATGTTCTTTCTAATGGGAGGGATAAATTAATGCAGCGTGTGTGTGTGAGGGGGGTGTTTACCTTGGCAGGCAGTCTGACAGAGCGAGAGAAAGATTCAAAGTGTGTTATGTTTTAGGTATTGTTTTAATAGGTAATGCCTATGTTTACATTAATAATCCTCTATTTCCACAGACATTAAATTATGACTGTTTTTTTTCCACATACCTGCTCTGACCTCACGTAACCTCACAAAAACCAAACATTCAGATTACCTTGTAAGGACCTACTCTTTGTCTCAGGATCAGTGGAGTGAGTCTCTTTTGACCGAACACACAGATAAACACACACTCTTATCTGCTTTCAGCACGATGAAGTTCTTATTTATCGCCTCATTAGTTTTACTGCTTTAGTCATCAGGACATCAAGTGTTTCTGCCAGTTCAGTTCATTCAGATGGAGAGTTTTGGATCTTACAGAGTCCACTCGCCTGCCAGTGCTCACCAACATACCGATCATTTAACGAGGTCATAAACTCGGCTTAAGGAATACAACAGCACTAATTTCATTGAACACAGCACTTGTTTATTGCAGCATGCACATGTCCCCAAAAGAATCCAATTTTTTAGCCAGCTCATAACACTTGAAGTGGGTGACGAGCAGTTCTGCAAACATGTTGTCAACAAAGCAAGACGTGGAGTTTCTTTTAAGTGTTATTCTGAGAAATAAACAGTTAAATGTTTTGCACCATGGTAACATTACTTTACACTGTGATCTGTTTGTCCATGCAGACAAAGGACTGTGATCAAGAAGGACTAGATACACATCCTTAGTATTCATATGCATTAAATGTGGCGCACATTTTAACCTAATTTTCTAAAAACTAGAAGCTGAAAATGTGAATTAACACATGTTTTCATTACAGATTTCAAGGTAACCTTTAGCATCTGCTTCAGCATTTCCTCTGGTGTCTAAATATATGAAGAATTCGAGTCCAAGACAAATTTTCCTACGAGGACAATCAAGCATATCTTACTGTCTGTTTTAAGGTGCCCTTTAGTTTCTGTTTAAAGGTACCAGGTAGTGTTTTTTTATGTACCCATTAGCAGCTGTTTCAGGTTACCCAGGTCTGTTGGGAGGTATCTTTTAGGTCTTAAGATGCCCTTTAGCTTCCCCTTTAAGTTACCCTTTAGCATCTGTTTTAAGGTATCCTTCAGGCTTTAAGACACTCTTTAGCTTCTGCTTAAAGGTACCTGGTATCCTCTGTTCAAAGGTACCCTTTAGTGTCTATTCTAAGGTACCATGTAGTGCCTATTTCAAGGTGCCCTTTAGGTTCAGTTTAGGTACCAGGTAGCCCCTGTTTTTCTGTACACATTAGCAGCAGTTTTAGGGTGCCCTTAAGTATTTTTTAGGTAACCATCATAAAACCTTTAGGTTTTATGATGCCCTTTAGCTTCTGTTTTAAGGTACCAGGTAGCCTCTGATCAAGTGTACCCTTAAGTGTCCGTTTTAAGGTACCAGTTATTGTCTCTTTCAGTTATTATTACTAGAGTATCTTCCAATGGACCCTTTAGTTTCTGGGTCAGGATACCATTTAGTACAAAGCATCCGTCTTCCTGTCCAACATGTGGTTAACGGCCTGCTTGGTTCGGTTTATGCAAAAAATAAAATAAATTAAATTACATTGTCAGATTAAGAACACTCATGATTTGGGTTATAATAATAATTCAACACTGATTTTTGTTTACAGGGGATTGAAACCCCGGTCTGCTTTGGTTTAAGTCTGCATTGTTTCACCCTTCCATCACCTCCGACCACCACCCCAGATCGACTGTCTGACTTTCCACCAGAGAAGCTGCTCTCAGTTTCTAAAGATGCGGCAGATGGGTCCAAATGTTTTCATGATTATGTGGGTTATATTCAAATTGTAGTGCATTTAAAATCGAGTAAAATAAAAGGGGAAGAGTGATGGAATAAATATGATATGTCATAAAAATTACAGGACAGAGCCAGCAGAGAGAAACAAAGGCAGAGGCAGAGGGACACAATGAGAGCGAGGGAGCGGAGGAATGAGGGAGTGGAAGACAAAGTTTGGAAAGCGACTGAGGAGCGAGGGAGTCGACTTTGCGGGGGAGTCGGTCAGTTCTCGTCAGAGTATCCCTGTCAAAACTTGGCCGCCGTTCAGAAACACACTCAGAGTGTGTGGCTGAGTTTGTATTAATGACAACGTGGGGACTACAATCCTTTCACATTATGAGGACTGAGATGCCAAACGTGGACAAAGAGCTCGTCCGCAGGAGATTTATTCGAGGTTTTAAGGCTCGTTTTAGTCGTTAAGGTCGATGTAAGTCTCCAGGGAATGACTGCGAGTCGATGAAGAGACAAAATCAAGTCTGTGTGTGAAAGGAAAATATTTATGTCTCTCTCCAGCTTGTACTCAGGATGCTCTCATAAAAGATGTTGACCTCAACATGCTCTTTGTGCTCACACACACACTCACACAGTTGTACAGTGTGTTACCCCCAGCAGGCCCGCAGCGGTGGAGAACAGTGAAACCTAAGCGGAGAGCGTCTCCCGTGGGGGCAGCGGTGGGGCTTAGGAACCAGATTGAGGCCAGATGTTGCAGATGCAGGAACGAGCAGACAGGACCAGGATCCATTTATAGGCTCAGCCCGCCTCACTGCACAGAAATGCACTGATAACAACACGGCTCAAGTCTTTATTTCTGTTTGAGTTAGACCGAGCCATCCTTTGGCTCGTGAATCAGCTCGTACGGCTTTTGGATGTTGGTGTTCGGTCGGTTTAAAGTTGTAAGAAGTTGACATTTGGATTTCACTAGAGAGCAGCGACATAACCGGTTACAATGGGAAAAAGAAGCCGACATTTTAACGGTATGAATGAGAATGTATCCTTTTTGCTTTCAGACTTTCTTTCCTGCAGGTATGATGTTTATTCTGTGTTACCTACAAACAGTACAGATTGAGGATATAACACACAGCTTTAACCACTGAAACAGATCTCCAATATCCTCCTTCCAACCCGCCACAGAGAGCCAAACTGCTGACTTTACTGTTCCAAACATGACGTGTCAGAGAGGTCTTTTGCTGGGAAAAACCCTTTGGCACACAGAAGAGATGCGCCTTTATTTTACATTTGTCATTAAGAAGAAGACAGAGTAGTAATGGACGCCACCAGGGCTGAACAGGCAAAGAAAAGAGCACAAATATGTTCAGAAACTCTAATTTTATCTGTAACAATTAAACAATAACAAATATAACATGGGGACGAGGAAAAGATGAATTGTCATTAGCTTTGATTAAAAGTAGAAGTCTGAAAATACTGAACCAATAAAAAGCACTGTCAGATACTAAAAGAGATGTATTGAGATGTTCCTCTTAAACCAGCAGCACGCAGTGATTTATGAGCCGTCTCTGGCCTGGGAACAATGGAACAGATATGCTGCACCATCATATTTCACTGTTACGCCACAACTGCACTCAAGAACATAGTTTATAAGATAATAAATAAAGCTGTGCAGTGACCATTAGGCAACAAAGGCATCGCCATAATGATGAAATGTAAGAATTGCCCAAGAAGAGAAACATCACGTCACGTCAGACGTTGGCTGACATCGATGTATCCTCCAGGAGCAACAGTGAACATGTGGGGAATCAGGTGTAGCCAGTGTTAGCGACAAACGACCTCCAGCCAAGCCCTCCTTCTCCGTGCGCTGCATTGTTTACAGTCCAGTTAGCAGCTCGAGCAGCGACCGTGTGTTCAGATCAAAGTGAAGTGAAATTCTCCCTCCAGATACGTCTGCTAAATAAACGCAGTCATCTCTCGGTTCGTCCCATCCCCCGGGGGAGCGCCCGTTCATCTGTCTGTGCTGAGTCTCAGTCTCACTGTAAACAGGAAGTTACACAGAGGCTGCACTCTGGCTTACTGCAGCGGGATGAAGCCCAAACAGATTTTCTTGTGATTGACTTTCATTAACGGCAGGACCGTATCCTGAGATGCATTGGGCGCCAATTAAAATGAAATGGCGGACTTTTACGCGGCCGAGGAATACACTTTAAAATGTTAAAGTTTTTGGTTTCAACTAAATCAAATAGCTGCGTTACACATGTTTAAGAAAACGAAAGGGCCCTTGAAACAAATTATCTTTAAAATAATAAGTTAACTTACTCGACGTTAGTAATGCTAGCTAGTTAGCCCGCTAGGCGTCAGGAGCAGCGTTTGGTGACCAGGGCAGACCAGACCGTTTCACTTCAGGTCGGCTTTAACGGTCTACGCAGGCTATGAGCATCCTCCGTGGACCGCCTCCTTCGAAGGCTGCAGCCCGTGGATTGGGACACAGCTATCCTGCTCAGGGTCGTGGGGGGGGCTGGACTCTATCCCAGCTGTCATTGGGTGAGAGGCAGGACTGACACAGAGACAGAGAGACAACACCTTTCACACCTACGGACAATCTAGAGTCACCAGTGAACCTAACGAGCATGTCTTTGGACTGTGGGAGGAAGCCGGAGTACCCGGAGGGGACCCACGCATGCACGGGGAGAACATGCAGACTCCACACAGAAAGGCCCACTATGTCTGACCAGGATTCGTACCAGGGACCTTCTAGCTGGCAGGACTCAGCGCTAACCACTGCACCACCGTACAGCCCCAACTTTGTCATGTTCCAAATTAAAATGGATCTCATCGGTTGTATTTATTGTATCATCACTATGAATATAAAACAAGCTTTGAGAGCTTTACTGTAAAACTCCGAACAAGCGTCAGGTGCAGCTGATGACAGGCAGGTGAAAACTTTTCACTTCATCCAACAGAAAGTGTTTTGCACCTTAAAGGAACTACGCACGTTAGTTTTGATAATTAAATGATAAAGAGCCAATTAAACCTTTTGGTTTTACTCTGCAAAATGTGGAAAAGTTTAATGCGGCTCAGTGGATGACATTTCACTCTATGGCAATGTTAATACATATAATATCATGACACAGCAAACGTTTTTGAACAAAACAACCAGATGAGAAAACAGTTTTCCACCAATTCAGCCAATTAAACGAGCCAATAAAGACATGTCATCACGGTGACACAAAAACGTTAAAGGGATGATTTATAACAGAAGATACCAAAACAAGAGAGACGAGGCTGTAAAATATACAAAAATTGACAGATTTGTTTCGTTTTTCGTCACACAGCAGGACGCTGTCTTTTGATATACGACCTGAGCCGTTCATTTAAATCATACTCACATTAAGCGCCAGAAGAGAACAGCTCACTTTAGCGTCACGATGCCGTTTTGGAATTTCCCACCTTATCCGGGGGTTAAAGGTCAATGATGTGAAACAATGCGAGAAATGAAAAACAAATGTTTCTGTCTCTCTTGCCGACCTCATCGACTAACCTCAGATTTCCCTCCGACGCACTTTATCTGTCAACATGATGGCAACGATGTTGAGAGAAATACAACATCATGTTTTTGTTCGGTAGCCTGATAAAGACGAGAGGCCTTCAGCTTCCAGGAATCTCACATCATCCTCAGATATCTGTCCAGGGAGATCAAATCTTTTTCCAGCACCAGTAAATTCAAAACATGGACACAAAGATCTTTGTGTCCTTGAAGTAAATTTCTGGGCTCACGATAGAAGCATGATGGATGTACAGTTAGAGATTAGATACAATGTGGAGAGTTCTGGTTTCTAAACTAAACTTAAGTAAACTAAAAAAGGGGGAAGAAATCTCAGGGACGTCTGAAAAGTGTTTAATCTTTGCTACGTGTGTTTTAAATCAGCTAACAGGGGCGAATAAGTCTGATAGAGCAAAGCCTTTCGAGTAAATCTGAATTTATGGATTCCCTGTGAATAATACATCAACCTAAATCTGCTGTTCAGCGATGCTAAATATCTGATTCAGCATCACGGAGATTTAATATAAGAGATGAAAACTTCAGTTAAAGCTCCTGTGAGGAACTTTGTGTTGGTTTTGGCGCCCCCTGTGGACAAAGCCGTCCCTCTTCTCTCGTTGCTGATTTTGTCCTGTTCATGCGTAAGTGGTGTTTTTTAACTACAAATTTGCACCAATGAAACAAGCATGTTGTGTCCATTACTCCACGTTAGCTTTGGACCAATAGAAACTGACATGATTGTGACACATCACGTCAATCTGTCATTAATCACTCATCACTCAGGTCACAATTAATTGTTCCTGCGGCTGCTTAGCATGGCTTATTAGCCAGCTAGCTAGCTGGCGAGCATGGAGAACTATCTGAATCAGTCCACACTGTCACGTGATGCTAAGCCCAAACTAGCTAAACTGAGAAAATATGAAGACAGGTGTATAGAGTTTAGTTTCACTGAGAACAGTGACGGGAGACCAAAATGCATCACGTGTCTTCAGGTGCTAGTGAGCGAAGCTGCCAGCCAAGCTAAAGCGACATCTGATTACAAATATAAGGACAGAACAACTGACGAAAGAGTGGAGAATACGCCCCGCAGAAAACACAGACGACACACCTGGCCACAACTTCAGAAAGCACAGAAGGCTTCTTATTTGGTGGCTCAATATATTGCTAAAGCTAAGAAGCCACACACAATTGCACAGTAGCTCGTACTTCCAGCGGCGGTTGAAATGTGTGTTATGCTTGGGACAGAGAAAAAACGTACAATACATACAGATCCAAAGGCATCGAAGAGTCTAAATGGTTGCAAGCTTATGCGTAATTGGTGTTACGATTATGATTATGAGGGGGTTCTTGGAAATTGTTCTCCCTGAAAAGGGGAATTTAAGAACCCCTGACAGAGTTATCAGAATTAATTTCAGTCTGTTTCATAACCAGCGAAAAACTCCTCACAGGAGCTTTAAGAGTTTTTACTCTATAAAACTGTGATAAAAGTCACATACATGCCCAAATCCAGCCTCTGTGCCTCTCTGTGCACGTGTAGAACATTTTTTCTGATCTCACTGATGTAAAACCTGTTTTTCTCACAGTACAGCTCCGTGCAGAGATCTACAGCAAAGATACGCGCGTGCACAATAAACCAAAAGGCTATCTGTGTTTTTCCAGCGCAGAAATGAAACAATAATCTCTCCTGGAGAAATTCAAAGAGGGAAAGGGCTCTTGTTCTCCGGGCCGGCCCCGCCTCCTCCTGCCTGCGCAGGACGGGGAGGGTAGAAGTGGAAGAGGCAGCACTCTGCCATTGTTCTTGTCCTGGAAGTCTGGGAACGGGACGGGACGGCGCTGGTCGGGTACCGGACTGCGGGTCTGTCGTTATGACGGGCTCCGGTCCGAAGCTCGGCGTGCTGCTGCTGCTGGCGGTTCTGCTGCAGACTGTGGTCGTCACCATCACCGTGCTGCACTTCACCACGGCTCTCAACTCGGTAAGGAGGAAGAGGGGAAAAGTTCGGATTTGGCAAACCGGAGACGCGCGGAGACTTTTACGCATCAGCGCTCATTACGCACCGCGAGGTTTAACGCAGCAACACGAGAAACAGACTTTTTTGTTGACTTTGAAAACTTGACTTTTATTTCTGCAGAATTCAGAGCGTCTCTTAGTGTTGATGGTTATTCAGGGAGACTTTTTGAACTCGTTTTTATGCGCTCTGATTCTGTTGCTTCGCTCCACAGCACACGTCTAATTCTTATGTGTCTTTGCACAATTAATTTCTGCTTTAATTGTTAAACAGTTCAGTTCTGCACAGAACAGCTTCATGCATTTATACACACTCTCCTTGTTACAGAGGACAAGGAAGTAAAGCGCTCTGGCAGCAGCAGCAGAGGTGGACTGGAGCTATTTTATGATTAGCTGTGATTATCAGGAAGAGTTTTCACAGAGCTGCGTGTGTGTGTGTGTGTGTGTGTGTGTGTGTGTTGGACTCACTCTGCTTGTTTTGGTGAAGCCAGAGTCCTTTGGTAACCTGGATTCAGGCCAGAACTCCTCTCAGTCTGTGTTTACAGGAGTGAATCATTAAAGCAGCAGTATGTGCGGAAATGAAACCTAAACAGATAAAAAGAGAGGGTGGACACGAGCCAGGAAATATGTTGACTCAGGAGAAACTTTAAGGCAGAGATTGTGTAAAAGTTTTATGCCTTGTTTCCCCCTTAACATTAAGTTCATCTACTTTATGTAAGAAGTTATCATGAAGTCTGACAATATGGTGAAATGTCAGTGGCAGACAAACAATAGAGGGACGAGGAATACCTTCTCAGGGTGTGATTGACGGGAAATGAAAAGAGACGTTCCTTCTAATGGTTTGATTCTCTCCGTGCAGATGAAGGAGACGTTTGCCAGGAGCAGCGTTTCCTGCCTGACGGGCGCCGACCTGCAGAGCGTCACGGCCGTACGGGGGGACCCGTGCTGGCAGGTCACCCAGCAGCTCCACCTGCTCATAGAGAAGGTAAATAACCAAACACAACCACAAACACCTTCTCAAAAGTCTGCACCTGACTGCGATTCTCTCTTTGAAGCGTGACGTCACTGCCTCACAGCTCACAGTGACCTCCACACATCAGTATTTGTCGATCACTATTAATGACTCATTGATTATTTGGCCAGCTGCTGACATTTTTGGCATTCAGAGAGCAATTTTCTCCCCCCGGCCTGCTGTGGATCAAAAACTCCCCACCCACTGGAGCTCGGAGACATTACTAATCCCCCCACACTTCATCTGCACAGGCCAGCAGAGCTGTTATTAATAATCGGGGGTCTCTCGTGTTATCTGACTGTTATCAGAGTTCAGCACAAGTTTCCTCATTAAATACCAACGCTTATTTGTTGACGACGCTCGCTTTTTGGAGACATTTCAGAAATCAAACCGCTCTTCCTTTCAGTGAGACAAATATTTAGCCATGAGTAAAGTGGAGGTTTAACAAACCAATCAACAGATTAATCAGGGATATAAGAACATTTTGATTCAGTGTCATATTCTGATTCTGCATTCATTCACAAAAACACTGAATCGATTCTTAAATTGAAGTTTAAATGCAAAGATTTTAATTCATGATTTTATTATGTTTGCTATTAAAGGAAAATGTTTATTCTAGTAGAGTAGTGTGATAATCTTAGATGGAACAGGAAGTAGCTTGCATAAAAAAGCTGTTTAAAGATATAATCTCATGTAAATAAATGTCTGTTAAGGTTAATGGTGACAAAAATCACAAGCAGCGCCCAGTTAGTGACGCATTCTCCATCAGCCAGCAGTGGTTGGTCTGCCAGAGAGGGTAGGCGGAGCTAAGCGGCTGCTTTCCCGGAAAAAGAACTTCGAGATTATCACTTCAACTTAGATTTAGTGCACATGGTGTTGTGTTTCTCTCATGTAAGAACCTTCCTCAAATTAGATTTAGAAAGTTGCAATATGGCTGCAAGATTAGCTCTGTTGCCTCACAGCTGGAAGGTTCCTGGTTTGAATCCCGGTTCAGGACGTAGTGGGCCTTTCTGAGTGGAGTCTGCATGTTCTCCCCGTGCATGTGTGGGTCCCCTCCGGGTACTCCGGCTTCCTCCCACAGTCTGAAGACATGCTCGTTAGGTTCACTGGTGACTCTAGATTGCCCCTGTGAATGAGTGTGAGCGTGAAAGGTTGTCTGTCTCTGCGTCAGCCCTGTGATTGACAGGTGTAACTCTGCCCCAGCCCCCCGCAACCCTGAACAGGATAGGCAGTAAAGATAATAGATGCATGTATATTCGCAATATATAATAATATAATTAATCGTAATCGACGTATCATGATAAATATTGTAACAAATTCTTGCCAACAAACAGCCCTAAAATAATTCTCGATTTAAGAAGTTTAAGCAAAAAGGTAAAAAAAATCAGTTTCGAGCTCTGCTGTGAGATTTTAAGACGTCTTACAGACAAAATGATTCACTGATTTATGGAAAAACAGATTCTGAACATAACAGTGATAACAATGAGTCAATGCAGCAACAACACATCAACAAACCTACCAGTTTGTTTCCTTTATAATAAAACTAGCAAGAGAGCCAAATGTGGATTCATCCGCTGCAGAAGATAGTTCCTAAAAATGCATCATATCCTCCTGTTTGTTTTATGTTAGGCACATGCTGAGCCTGTTTTAAAAATGAGACTCAGACGGGACGTTAAAAAGATCAAGAGACGCATTTTAAATCTTTCCACAGTTTGTTTCTCTTTAAAGCAAAAGAAGAGAACAACATCAGAGACTAGCAAGGACATGAAGTGCTTCTAAGTGCATTACAGCGAATAAAGCACACAGTCCTTCTGAATATTATCATCATTAGAGGATTTCTGAGCTCTGAACATTAGCAGGAGCAGAGAAATGCTGAAATGATCCAAATGACTGTCTGCAGACGCACAATGAGCTCCTTCATAGCCGGAGATGTGATGTGATCCTGTGTGGTTTAATCAGCACAGGAATGTGTTCACCTGCCCGCCTCTCATACCCGCACACACACATATTCAGACACACACACACACACACGCACAGAGAGAGAGAAGTGATTCCTCCTTCTTTACTTTCTCTTTGTGTTGGTTTATGTTCTCTTCTTCCTCCGCCTCTGCTGCTCGGTTAAATATAGTTCAGAACACAAACATGACGCCAGGACAGTTTGACCCAGAAGATCACGTCATGTTTTTGACTCAGAGAAAATTCAGCTCAAAGTAAAAGATCAGACTTTGGCCTAAAAGTAGGAAGCAGTGAGTTTGTTTACGGTGGTTCTGTTGAGGAACAGTCCTGTGTCGACCCGTTAACCACTCTGAACTTTGTTGGTCCAACTAATGACTGTCAATGACGGGAACAGAACGCTGCAGGAGCCCCATTTGTCAACAGAGCTGTCAATCATGAGGCCACACCCCCTTTTTATAGCATCAAATAACTAATTAAAAGTAAACTTGTCAGAAAAATGAACACTTGGACATAAATCAGCATGATAAGAACTAACTATAATGTTTGAGAAAAATGTATTTGACGTGTATTTTGATTTTATAGTTTGACTCATGTCTCATCTGTTAACATGGAGGAGGCGGGGCTTATGAGCTATACTGCAGCCAGCCTGCAGGGGGCGACAGAGAGGGTTTGGCTTCACTTTGAGGGAGCTGTCATGTCGTCCATCTTTTTACAGAGTCTCTGGGTTTTACGAACAAAGTAACAAACACCCACAATGGAAAAAACAAGGTGTATTAGTCCTGCTCCTCTGACACGTCAGTGAGGCTCTGAATTAAACCTGCAGGTTTCCAGAGAACATCTCTTTCTTAGAGACATTTAGGGGCTCGTTCGGCCATTAATTCTTCCTGCTGACTGAATGTTGGTAAATGTGGCTTTTAAATCAGTTGTTTTCTTTGTTGTTATTGCTGAAGAAATGATTTTAAAGGGGAAGTCATTAACCTTTGCCTCCTCGTCTGGCAACCAAAAGAAAATGCATCAGAGCTGGTGACAGTTTTCTCCTCCGACACATTAAATTCATTATAACAATATTTAATGTTGTGGAAAACATCCCCTTTAATGTAACAACGTGTCCTCTTCTCTCTTCTCTGATGCTTTCCAAAATGTTTTCCACGTTTTCCCAATTTATTTTAGGTTTCTGGAAACAAACAGAAATAAACACCCAGAATTCACTCCAGCATAGAGAATGGTTTTCATCAGTTTGGCAGCGTAGTGCGTCTTTGTGCACCGAATCTTTCGGGTAAAGGAACGTAAGACACGAGGAAGAGAAAAAGAGAGGAGAGGAGAGGGGTCGATTACCAGGACATGAAGGCTTCTTTTCATTCACCGGGGCAAACTTCCTGGTCCTGATGTCAGCAGGATTTCAGGGTTAACGTCTGCTGGGTCGACCTGTGATGCAACCTGATGGCTCTTCTTTGCCGAGTTTTTTTATTTGTCTGGAATCATTTTGGGTGTTTTGACGGAAGCTCAGATCCCTTTCTGAGAACATAATCCTGCCTTTAATGCGTCTTATCAAAGTATTATTTGGCTGATATCGCTCATGCATTCTTTGATAAATGTTCTCTGCTGTTCCCCCTGCAGTCTCTGTCCCAGCGCTACCAGAGGCAGATTTCCTCGGCAGTCAGAGGTAAGAAAACACAACACGTGACCATGGGAAGGATATTTTAAAAATACTTCCTATTGTTACTTATAAAGACAAAGAAACTATTTTACACGTCTTTTCCACAATAAAACGTGATAACTCCAGACTGTGCAGAACTCAGCTGCCGGGCTTTAACACAGAATCTGAAAACATGATCACATCGCTGCTCTTTTAGCATCTTTCTACACCTTCCTAGTTTGTTTTAGACAACATTTGAAGACTTATTTTATACAGACAAATTACTGTAAGATCCTCGGGCAGAGGAGAAAAGGCGACAGAGAGTTTGCAGTCAGGGCCTTGAGGGTCTACCCGAGGATACCCACTCAGCCGAGGCGGTGATCTCCTTTAAGTCCCCTCTTAGAACGTACTTTGAGCATAAAGCTTTTTCCTTATCCTTTTATTTCCTATAGAAATATTCTTTCTTTACCGTTCCTTCCTAAACTTTACTGGTGTCTGTTTTCTGTTAAAAACGGATGATGGCTTGTCTTTGGTATTTTGCTCTCTTTGTGATGGAAGTTTCATTCAAAGACGTGTAAAAATTCATTATGATCGGTGTGTTATATTGTTCATGGTCACATTTCTTATATTATTTTATTCCCCCTCTGTTAGATGAGGTGTCTCGGGTGCTGCCCTCACTTGTGATGGTGGACAGGGCTTCACCTCGCCCTAAAGTTGCAGCCCATGTCACCGGCAGCTTTGTACCCAAACTGGAGCAAGAGGGAGGAGGTGAATCCTGCAGAAATCTGATCACAATAACGTCTGATTAAAGCAACATGCACCAGAGAACATTTAGACTTTTGTTGATCTAACTCAGTGTGACTAATGGACGCTAACATGCCTGTTAATTTTTTATTATTCGTCATTTCCTTTTTACATTGAAATGTGGTTTAACAACAGGCCCTCACCTCTTCTGATGTGATTATAATTCTGGTTTTGGGTCCGTTTGTTTGTTTGGCTCAGCTCCGGTCTCCGCTGGCCGTCGGGTTCAGGGCCAGAAGATTTCGTGGTGGGAGGGGCGGAAGGGGCTGGCCTTCCTCCAGGACGTCCAGCTGGTGGACGGGGAGCTGGTGGTGCCGCAGCCCGGCCTCTACTACGTCTACGCCCAGACCTACTTCAGACACACCCACTCCCTGGAGGAGGAGGGTGAGGAGGGCGAGGAGGCGGAGGACAGAGGGAAGCCGCTGCTGCAGTACGTCTATAAAAAGGTAAATATCGTTTTCACACTTGTCTCTCGTTTCTCGGGTTGATTTAACCCGGGTATTCTTCATATTTTTTAAATGATTATTTTGACTCATCAGCTGCTGCTTTATGATGGATTTCCTTTCACTGACCTCTACTTGAGTTATTTTAAACTTATTTTAATCAGTGGAGATTTACCTAAGTAAAAGTGCTAAAATTATACGGTAAAAACTCATGCTTATAAAATATGCTAAGTATTATCCAGCGAATGTAGGTCAAGTATGTAATGTAGAAAAATGTCCCTGTGACTGTCCTGCCTTTATATACTCCATCATTTCATTATTATTACTTGTGTTCTAATGTAAAGCAGCATTTGACTGTTGTAGTTGCTTAAGATTGAGCTTGTTTTGGACTATTTGCACTATTTACCTGCGGCTAATGATTATTTTTATTACGGATTAATCTGCTGTTGTTTTCTCAAATAATCAATCGATTGTTTGGCTTGTAAAAATGCTGTAAAAAGTGAGAAATGTTCCCACAATGTTTTTTAAAACAAACAGTCTTAACCTCTAAATTATGACAGAAGCATCACAATTACTATAAAAACTAAAAAGAAAAGGCAGCAAAGTTTGTGGAGTCGAAGTATAAATTCACATAAAATTTTAACAGTAAAGTGCGAGTAAATTGAGTCTCGGGTTGAAAGTAGAGAGACAGACGGGAGTGGTGTGGAGGCCTTGAGGGGCAGTGCGTGCAACACAAGTCGCATCTGCAAAGCATTTTGTTGCATTATAATTGCTGACAGAGTGTCCAACAAATGAAATCTGTTCCTTTACAAGACAATCACCCAGATTTAACTGAACAGCATGTGTCACTGAAGAAATCTGTGGCAGCTGTAAATTAAATCAGGCTTTAGGGTGAGATGTATCAGCCAAACAATACCGATATGGCTGAGAAAGAAAGAAGGTTCAACCATCAGATCCATCCATCATCTATACCACTTATCCTGGTCAGGGTCGCGGGGGGCTGGAGCCGATCCCGGCTGTGATTGGGCGAGAGGCGGGGTTAAACATGGACTAATCACCAGTCAGTCACAGGGCTGACACATAGAGACAGACGACCTTTCACACCTACGGGCAATTTAGAGTCCCCAATGAACCTATCGAGCATGTCATTGGACTGTGGGAGGAAGCCGGAGTACCTGGAGGGAACCAACGCATGCACGGGGAGAACATGCAGACTCCACACAGACAGGCCCACTACGTCTGAACCAGAAACCTTCTAGCTGTGCAGCGTTAGCGTTAAGCACTGCACCAGCGTGCAGCCACAGAAATAAGTGTCGAACGAAGGAGGATTTTTATTGGATTCAATGTAATGTTATGTTTGTTGTTTTAAGGCATAAAAGTTCCTTAAGTTGATGCAAGAGGTTTTTCACTGATGTGTCCAGTAAACTAATATGTTAAAAGAGTTGCTAATTCTTGTGGACGCGATGTCAATGTTCCATGTCCTGTGCTTTGAACGATCACAGATGGGCCACAGATGTGTGCCTTCAAGGAATCACAAGGAACTTCTCAGATCAAGTTTCCATTAAGAAACTTTAGGACTTGTTAACTTGTCCAAATTGTCCCAATATTGACAAACGCTCGTCGTTCAGATCCATCTTTTAACGGGTGTGATACATGTTGAATCTGAAAAGTCATGCCTCGCTTGTTGGCTGCATCCTAAGTAACTTAGACGATTGTTTTACATTACCAAATATCTCCAATATCATGTGTGCTGCTGTAATAGTAAAGGAATTTATATGTAGATCACGACCCCCTGAGCTGTGGTCCTAATTAAGAAACAAACATTATCATAATTAAAAGGGTTAAAGGACATTATTTTCATATCATTGTTGGGGGTGTATGGAGTCTGTGGGAGCTGGTGCATGGTCTGTATTAGTTTGTTAAACGGCCTGAAAGCTGTAAATTCCAACCTTCTTACGAACAACAAACGCCTGAACATTAACGCCTCGCTCTGCCCACAACACGTCACATCTCCACACCCTCTCACCCACCTCTCCCTCTCCCGCCAGGTGAGCTCCTACCCGGTTCCCATCCTGCTGATGAAGACGAGCCGGACCTCCTGCTGGTCCCGGGGCTCCCAGTTTTCTCTGCACTCCGCCCACCAGGGGGGGCTGTTCCCGCTGAGCACCGGAGACCGCCTGTTTGTCACTGTGACAAACGCGTCTGCTGTGGACATGGACGAGAAGAGCAGCTTCTTCGGGGCCTTTCTCATCAGCTAGACATCCAGATGCAGGACTTGTGACTCGACTGGACTCGAATGTGTCCGGTCAAACTTTGTTGCAACCTCGAGACTTCTTCTACTAACGAGGCCAGAAGAGGAAAAACAATCAGGAACACAATCCAAAGGAATTTCTAAAACCTGGTTTCACTGGTGAAGAAAGAACTCTGTACAGATTCTTAATCTAATCAAACACAAGAGACATTTGTTTTTCAGTGCATCAAAGTGATTGCGACAGTTGTACAAACATCTCTTTAAAAGGCAGAAGTAGAAGCTCTAGGGTAAATTTAAGTGGTTAGAAGTAGAGTCCTGAATCATTAAAAACAAATGGTAATAGTTTCGACAGGTTAGCTAACATGCTAAAAAGTTTAATTGCAATGTGTTTTGCCTGGTTGTTTGTCTCTGTGTTCACCATTCCTGCAATTTTTTGACCATGTTTGCCAACTTTTACCGTTTTTTTATTTGTTACGCAGTTAAAAATGAAAACGTGAAACCTTAAGGTGGACTATCAGGCTATACTTGAGGTCAGTATGGTCGCAGGTTTAGCTACGTTGTGTAATAAACTGGTAGCACTGTGCTAACCTAGTGATAATAGACCATAACTGGACCATCTTTTAACTCTCAAATTCACAAAGAGCCAACATAAGTTCCCCTCAGGAGGACCTGTTTCTTCATTTTAAGCTCAGATACACCTTTGACTGATTTATAGGCTACAGCTTTGGCAGGTTGCCGTCGCCAGCTTGTCTTTATGGAGCCCGAGGGAGCCATATTTGGATGAGAGAGTGGAGCTGGAGGGGAGTGAAGGGTTAGTAAATCTTATCAGCCAATGCTAGCTTGGTCAGCAAGGTCCAGCTGTGGCTCAGTGGAGGAGTCGGTTGTCTCCCAGTCTGAAGGTTGGCGGTTTGATCCCCAGCTGTTAGTTGTGTCCCGGTCCAGGGGCTGAATCCTTTGAAGGACGTATTTGAAGTCTGTCGAAGGCTGTCCCATTTTGAAGGCTCCTATGCGGCTGACAAATGCATCCTCCTTTTCCAGGGACGTGAAGGATCCAGTGTGTGCATCCTTTGCAGCCCAATGTATCCCGAGATTCAACGTGGTTTCAAAGTCTTTGGTTTTAACTCAATCGAATAGCTCGAGATACAAATGTAAAAAAAACAACGTACGCCCTCCTTCGAAGGATGCAGCCTGTGGATTGTGGCACAGCTGTTGAAGTGTCCTTGGGCAAGACACTGAACCTCAAATTGCTCCAAAGGTTCAGCCATCAGCATATAAATGACTAAAATCCTGATTGCAGATTGACACTTTGCATAGAAGCCTCTGCCATCAGAGTGTGAAAGGGTGAATGTGACATATATCGTGTAAAAGCGCTTTGAGTGGTCTGAAGAAGACTAGAGAAGTGCTATATCAGTGCAGTCCATTAACCATTCATGGTCACTGTGATGCTGATTCCTGTGCTGACTTTGGATCGCCAAATTACCCTTTAAACAAAAGCTATCACCCAAAAACAGAACAGCTGATTCCTCCGAGTTTATTTTAGTACAACTGAACTCAAGACATTTCTTAGGTCGGTTGTCAATCTTGGGGTAGCCATGCCCTAAAAGACACCATGTTTTATCGTCTATTTGACTTATAAATAATTTACAAAATGGAACATCATGTTGTGTTAAAGAAGACTTAAAACTAGAGACTTAGACCATAAGGGAATAAATCAAGTAACCACGTTTTGTGGTCGCCCCCTGCTGGCCATTAAAAGAATGCAGGTGTAAGGCACTTCTGCATTGGCTTCACTTTTCCCAGAGGTTCAGTCATGCAAACCTGTTGAGTAGCAGTTAAGCCCTTTGTATACATTAAACAAACTGATGATTAATTACTGAAAAACAGGAAGAATTGTTGAACAAAACTATTTGTTGTTCACCTGAGTCTCTTGTATAAATGTAAGGTGTCTCTCTGGATCTGCGTTTGTGCAAAGGTGTAAATATTGTTTGATTCTTTATGCGTTTGTTTTTCTAATGAGCCTGGGGTCTGAATTAAGAAGACTCTCTCCCACTTTTAAATTTCCCTCAGTTCAATTTCCCTTTTAAAAGTTAGCAGAGTTGTTGCTCAAGGTGTAACACCATCACCTCTGTACTGCGTTTATGTTGGCTGCAGCTCCACAGTCTCTCCTTCAGCATCATGTTTTCCAAATGGTGCATTAAACGCTCCCTGATGGTTGATGCTCTGGGCATTCATGTCATGTTGGATTAACTGCAGATTGAAAACATCTGAAGCACATCAGTGTTCATTAGCAGACATGGGGGGTTATTTTGGGACACATAGCACCCAAATTAGCAGATATATTTGTGTGAAGGAAACGGATTGTTGATTTAGGATTTTAAAAAGTCCTTCACTCAAGGCTCTCCTGGCCTTCATCAGCTGATGGAGTTAAAAGATAAGACCTCACATTCAACTAGCTGTTATGGTGTGAGTAGGGTGTCAAATTTAGGTCATGTGATCATAACTGAGCAACTACCAACAGCTGATGAAAGCCATGTGGGAGATGTGGCTGAAAGCACGTGAAGAATCAAACTCAATTTCCAAGACGTCGTCAGTAATGAGCTCAAAAGTTTCCAACAGGACTTGAATGCAGCATTCAATAGTGTAAATAAACAATCTCCCCTTTTCTCCTTAATTTCTTGTTTTGCTATGAATGTTTAGACTTTTTTAAATAGTTCTCTTATGTTGATACCAAGAAATATCACTGCTATGTGCAAGATGTACACTCCAGGACCAAACATGTTAAATTTGAGGCATTTAGGCCACATTTGTGCTCCTTGCTATGAAAGTACAGACATAAATCTGTGGTTCTGCGTCGACTTATCGGGAAGCGGGATGTAAATGCAGTCAGTACCTTATGTTCGGCCTCCATATGGAAGAAATTGACAACCACAGTTCATCTTCGAAACCTTGAAACACCTGAAAGGCACCAAAAAAAGGACACATTTGAATTGTCTACCTGATACATGAAAACGCAATGTGAATGTAAATAAACAGGTGGTTTTGTCTGTAAATATGTGAAATAAAGACACTGAAAAAGGAGTTTGGATTGCCATTACTGCTGCATTCATATGTTGCTTTTTACTGCTACCTCTTTATATACTCTTGGGTAGTTCAGTCATGTTGCTTCTCTGTCCTGTGCAAACTATTTCTCTAATAAGAACATTTATTTAGTTTATTTAGCTAAACAAATATGAGATTTTCCTCAACACAAAAAGAATGCTTAGGCCTTCAAATCACGTCATCCATCCATGCATGTTTTTCAGGACAAGAGTTTGACATACTGTAATCTGAGAAGTGATAAAAAGCCGTCAGAAAACATGAGTAAAAAGTATAATTTACATACCTTTACTTAGAGTAGGAATCTCAGACATGACGATGAGGAAAGACAGTTGAAAATATCCAAAATCAGCTTCAGTTTTCGCAAGTTAACACAGATGTACACTGTCGATTATTTTGGCAGTCATTTCATTTCTTTCAGCTGTCATTAAAAATAAAATATATAGTTATCAGAATAAAAACAGCTTGCTCAACAGAAGTAGATTTTGCCATTTCTAGGGGTATTCTGCCCCCTGCTGGTTCGCATTAAAAGCTGCTAAATTAAGCCCAATGCCGCCCTCTAGTGCCCACTTTCAGCAGTGCAGGACAAAGAAAAAAGATCACAGCAAGAGGGAGACAAATAACCACACAACACTTAGTAAGATTTTGATTTTCTTTCTTTTTGTGGAAATATGTTACAGTTATATTACAGGTATTTAAATGCCCCGAGGGAGAACAAAAACTGTTTGGAGACACCAGAAACTAACACTAAGAAGGAGACAGCAACAGAACTGAGACAGAGAAAAGTCCAGACTGGAATCAACAGACTCGACAGGCAGAGAGAGAGAGAGAGAGAGAGAGAGAGGGCGGGCAGAACTGACGCCCAACACGTAACCTATGTTAGGAGACGTCCAATAAATACTGCGAATGTTGTTAACACGACTTCTTAAAAACAAAAACGAGCAGAACAGATAGACGAGGAACGGGTGTGCTCTCCTTCTTGAGTCCTTTGTGGTGTTTAGCAGCATGTGTGTAGCTTCCAGAAACCGAAACACTTGTGAAAAACAACGTGCGGGGCCTGCAGTCAACCAGAGCTTTTAACACAAGCAAGAACAGACTAGAAATGTGGTGTTTGAAGCTGTGTGTGGCCAGTGTGAAAGGGTGGGGAAAGTGCTTAATACAAGAACACACGAATGATTGAACGGGTTAAACAGCGAACGAGGGAGAGAAGTGTTGTCTTCCACCAGCCATGACGCTCGGTTAACTGATTTAAGTTCACAATAACATCTAAGTTTTGGTGTCTGACAGTGGAGTATAAACATTCAACAGGCAGATTTGAAACATACATTTGGCTGGTGGTAAATTCACATCCCGGTTCTTTCAGTCATAAAAAGTTGCATTGTTGTAAATGTTTATGACCTTTAGAAGTTATTGTTCAGACTGTTGTTTTTGATAGTCATCTACTTCAAAGTTCTAGTAGTCAAAATACAATCTACCCGTTACCTGTGTGAAAATATTCTGGTTGAATGCAGGTCTGCCCCTGCACCGGCTTCCATTGGTTTTTAATGTAACTTATAAAATATCTCATAAAATGTCTTCTTAAATGGAAACTGATGAGTCCACGTACAAAAAGTTCTTTCTTTATATAAATTACACCAGTCTCTGAGGATGATAATGATGTCTCCGCTCCTGCTTATAAAGTTCATCTCCAAACCGAGCTCTTCCCCTCATACATACACACTCACATGCACGCACACATACACACACTGAGGCTACACAACATGCTCTACATATTACCCATAGTAGAGAAGAAAGAAATGAAACTCTATCCCCACTGAAATGAAATCTCTGCACATACAGTAACGCTACATCTCCTCCTCTTTCTTCTTCACTTCCACGCTGCATCTGTTTGCAAGACCACAAGCATGGTGCAGTTTCGGGTGATGATCAGAGGGCGACACCTCAGCTTCAGCTGGTGACCCTCACCATCGCCTGTCACTGTAGCTGCCTTTGTTCTGGCTCCGCCCCCGCAAGTCCCTGGCACGCCCTGATCGATAACGCCCAGCTGGCGGGGTGGGGGAATGTGCGTAACGACTGGCTTCAGCAGTCAAACCGCATCTCCAGTGAATCGTCGAAGCCCCGGTTGTCGTGCCCGGCCCCCGAGAGGAAGGCGGCCGTGACGGGGGCCCCTGTAGCTGTGGTGACGTTAAGAAGGGTGCTGCCGGGGGAGCTGGTGGTCGGACTACGCAGGGCCGCCGCGGTGATACTGGTGAGATTGATGCCCAGCGTGAGACGAGTCTGTTCCAGAGCTTTCTCCGGCACGGCGAAGGCCTCCAGCTTCTTCTCTCCGTTGGCCATGTAGGAATTCTGGCAGCCGCGGCAGATACAATCCAGACACGCCTAAGACAGACAACTATGATTAATAACAATGTGATGGAATAAATACTGATGAAAAGATTATTTTAACACTTTACCATGACAGAAATGTGCAACAGATTTAAGCTCCGGATTGAACTGACAACTCAGATTACTCCAAAACAGACCAGAAGTTGTCTGCTAATGAAGACTGTGTGATTCGACTGAAAGCTCCAGACTAGTGAGTTAAAAGTGCAAACAACCTCAAAGACCCACAAATTCTACTTTGTTATTTTACCTGCTGATAATACCAATACTAACACTGCATACATGAATCTATAGACTGTTTCACTAACCATGAAATAAATTCAATTTTTTATAAACCATCTCATTGTTTAAGTTGAGTATTTATCTGCAAAACTGTGTGTGTGTGTGTGTGTGTGTGTGTGTGTGTGTGTGTGTGTGTGTGTGTGAGGTTGCCAAATATAATAAACACTATGAAAGAGTGCTGTGGTTAAAACATTGGGAAACACTTCTGTAGAAGTCTAACTTCCCCAATACCAAGAGATCTTTTTGTCACCAATATGTCACATGGCACATGCAGGACTACAAGGACACATAATAGTCATAAAACTACAGTGCAATGTAAACAAACGCAAGAAATCAGTTGGAAGTAACGACGCCCCAGGTGGAAATTCAGCTCATATAAAAGTATCTGTGTTCGGAGGCCTTTAAATATATATTATTCCAAACAACGCTTTTGCAACAACACTAAATAACACAGCAGCTTCAGTGTTGTTCTCACCTTGCGGTTGGAGTAGCAGGGACAGCGCTGCCCCCTACAGGTCAACACTGAGGGGTTCTGTGTGGCTCTGCCGCACTTGCAGCCCTTCTTCTCCACAGGCTTCTTGTACAGTGGCTTTGAGGGGCTGGGTGGGTGTGTCAGTGGATGGGCGTGGGGGTGAGGGAGGACTCTGTCACGGGGTTGTGTGCGGGGCTTGGGGGCCCCTTGCCTGGCCTTGGTGTAGGCCTTCTTAGGGCCCCCGTGGTGTTCAACAGTCTTTTTCAGTGCCTTGTTGGTGACTAGCACAGTCTTGCCCACCTTTGGGGGTCCACCATTAGGCACCGGGGCCAGGTGTGGGTGAGGTGTGGCTGCAGGGAACTTAGGCTCCTGTTTGGTGGTGGCACCAGGGTTTGGGTGGTGGGGCGAGCTGTTGGCACCGAGCGGAGGCCCTCGTAAGAGGGTGGAGATGGGGAGGGGCTGCACCTTCTCGCTGTCACTTTCTGAGCGGGAGCGTTTGCGGTGGTAACGCGGGGGGACATGGGGGATGACTGTGGAGGGCTGAGGGGGAGGATGCATAGAGGGCTGTTGGTGAGGGTGGAGGGGGCGGGGGCTATTCTCTGGGGGGAGGGAGGGGATAAGGCGGGAGGAGTCAGGGCCTGATGGGCAGTGAGGCCCATTGAGGCTGGACTGATGTACAGAGACGGGGCAGTCTGGCTGGGAGTTGGGCTCAGGCTCAGGGTCAGTGTCCGTCTCAAGAGTTCTGAGCACCTCCTCAACACTCAACAACAACGGCCCCCCGCCATGTTTCAGGTCATCCCCGAAAGTACTGATGTCACAAAGCCCCGCCTCCCCAGCCCCGGTGACGCTCACACACACCGGGATCTCTTCCGAAAAGCTCTCCTGCTTTGCAACACCTCCCCCTGTTTCTATGGTGATGGGCTGCAGAGAGTCCGAACTGACCAGGCCGTTACAGTCATGCAGCCCGTTGACACTGACTGGGCTCAGCTCTTCCCCCTTTATGTCCTTCGTGGGTGGAGCCTCATCAGGCTGCACAAACTCAGAGGTGGAGGCCGTCTGTGACAGTCCGACTGAATCTGAAACGTCCTCAGCCTCTGGCTCGCTCTCGGCCAATATCAGGCCCTCATTGAGGATGGCCTGGAGGTCCGGCGAGTCACTGGCGGCGCTGGCTATGTGCGGGGCGAGCGGCGACTGGGTGATGTAGAGACAAAGCTTCCTGTAACAGTGAACAAGCAAGGAGAGCTGCCTGTTTTCCTCAAAGCGGGAATAGTCCTTACACCAACTACAGGATGGCTTCAGCTGCATCCTCTGACCTTTACAGCCTCGACAGACATAATGCTGACATGACGAGTCTGTGGGAGCGATGGGGTCCTGCAGCAGGTTACCTTAAGATGAGAGGAGCAAATATAGTAAATAATGCCATTTTATAATGTATTCCACCAAACAATGTTCTGGCATTCAGTGGCCCTGGCTTTATAGTTGACTGTATAAGAAGGATTTACAAATAATTGCTTCCTCATTTGCTGTGTTTCAACAGCTTCCTACTCTGATATCTGTAAACCTGAGTGCTGTCTGGAAACGTGCCAGACTGGATGAAAACCGCTCTTTGAGAGGGGCTTCCTTAGCAACGCTGGTCGTGAGGGAGTGCAGCTGCAGATAGCAAAAGGATGAAGGTGCATTCATGAATACAACCGATCTCATACACTTTGCACAGCCTGTGTGATAAATCCCACGTAACTGCAGGAAGTCTATCTGTAACACGACGCATGCACTGCTTGCATATTGACCTATTATTTACGCAGAGGAGGCGGAGGAGCAATCAATATCTGTGAGTTTAATGAAGCCGCTCTTCTTTTCAATATTCCTGCAATCACAGCAAAACAAATAATCTCCTTTACCCCAGGAGAAATTCCTATTACAGGGGACGGTATATCCACTCACTGTAGCTAACAGAGAGTTGCTGCATAATGCATGAGCAGTGAAAACCGTGCATTAAACACAGCACCAAAATAAATCAGAGATGAGGTTTGTTTAAAACCTAACGACTACACTAACCACAGAATGCTCACTTTTCTTTACGCTTGTCCTTTTTACCTTGTAAAATTACAGAAATTATATTTAAAGTTGTGTCTGCAAAGCTCTCCCTCTATTTACCTGCTTTTTTAAATCAATATATTTTACTTAGTTCAGTATTTAGGGATGTGCAGGCTGAGAAAGCTGAAGTGCATCAAATCCAGTATGTGGAAGGACTGTTATTCAACACGATAAACAGAGAAACGCCCCAATGCTGCCAAAAAGCACACAGAGGGGGGTGTGTCATGATGGGTGTCGCTGTGAATTATGATGCGTTCACTGCGCTTTGGAAACTGTGCTCGTCCAAACTGATTTTCTCAGCTCTCCTGTTTTTTTCACTTGAAACGAAGAAGTATCCAGATATTTTGCAAACAGCAACGTGTACACTTTTGCTGTCCAGTGTAATTTTCCCAGATTTAACATTTTATTTTCTCTCTGTTATTTTTTTCGTAAAGTTTTTAAATACAACGTCATTATACTTCTATTTTCCTGACATATTTCATTTTAAGAAAAACGATATTTTAACCATTATTTTGACGAGTACATATTTATGAGCTTCATTTGAAAAGAGTCGGAACATTAGTTTCATCGCAACATAATCCTGATTATTTAAGAACATCCTCACAGATTTTGCTTCATGAATATTAATACATGTTGAGAAAATATAACCACAATGTAAATGTACTGGAGTAAATGTACAATATTTACCGACAAAAACGTGGCGTTGAAGTTAAGGGTTTCACGAAGTGAAAACACGTGCCTTTAAAATGTAATTCAGTTCTGAAATTCTGAAATATGACGGTTTACTTCCCATTGTCGATTCTGACATTTCCTATGTCCGAATGTACCTGAAAGCAGCATTGTTTAAAGGTTCGCTCCCACTGAGAGCACAGCTGACAACAACGCACGTTACCAAACACCTCTCCTTAATACTCCATTACACAGGTACACAGTCACATTAAATAAAAACAATGAAATCCACTCACCACAGACCAAGCAGGACAGGGACTGGCGGAAAAACGGCAGAAGCTTGCAGAGCTCCGCGAGGGCCCTGGGGTCTCGGGGGTCGCACTGCAGCACCGAACGGCTCGCGGACACGTAAAGAGAGGTCGCATTCACCGGGTTCATCTCAGCTGCCTGTCCCGGGGCTCCAGTCCGGTCCGGTCCGTTATGATGTATTAATACTTTAAAACACCCAAGTCACACAAAAACTCAAACAAACCGATGGAGGCAGCGGTAGAGCAGGTAGTCCCGAGGTAAAATTAGCGTTTTTGTCAATTGAGTCTGGTGGCTTTGAAGAGAGCATAGATGGATAAAATCGGTAAATCCCACATATATAGCAGTCTGCGAAGGGAGCAATCCAGGTTACTCATTCCAAGTCACATCCAATCCATCCTCAATGTGATGTCCCAGCTCTAAAAGTACTGCTGCTTTGTATATGAAAGATTATAAGTGCATTCACAGGGAAGCAAAGCATGCATTTAAACGTCGGTTCGGTTTGTTGCCATACAGTCCGTGAGTTATGATTAGACAACGCATTTCATCACAAAGTGCTCCAGTTTGCAATGATTTCCCTCGGATAAATCCACAGTCCACATGCATGCTTGTCCCGGGTTTTCACGTCGTCAGGAGCTGGTAGCATACAATGCATGTATTATCTCACACCGAGGGTTCAGTGCAGTGCAGCCACAGCAGGCTCGTTATGGTTGTGTTATTGTTCGCGGAGATTCAAGGCGGCTCGAAAACAAAACAGGCCGCCCCGGCTCAAAAAGGTCCTCTTTGGAGGAAAACGCAAACAGCTGCACGTCGATAGGAAGGGGAATCAGTGATGAAGCTGCTGCGCTTAATAAAACAAAAACAATTTCGAAGCTACGACGCTTCTGATAGTGTAAATAAAAATAAGCCAGCGGAAGCACCGGGCTCTGGTGACAGTGCTAGCCGCCTGGGCTGCACCGGGAAGCCGGCTTGAAAAGCAGGCCGCGTCCCACTCCACGGGATTAGCGGGACTCTTTCGTTCTCGCTGCTTGCCTCGGTGGGAGAGTAGAGGGAAAACCGAGGGTTTAGTCGAAATTATGTCTCCCTGCAGCTTTTGGTAGACCCCCAGAGTGTCAGCAAAGACCGAAAGTGAATTAAATCCCTGTTTGTGTATCTTGCTATCGTTAGCCGCGGAGTATTCCTCATACCTCCTGTCGTTTTTCCACACACAAACAAGGGGGCGCTGTTGTCAAGATCTCGCGAGAACATACGTTACGCGGTTGATTTAAAAAACGAGTTTTCTTCAATCGCGATTTAGGGGTCTCACAACAAGTGAAAATACTTGTCAAATTATCAATGTTTGACAAATGCACCAACACACTTCTAAATCACTTGATAAATAATTAGTTACACAACTCATTAAGTCCCACCATGCTTTGTTCTTTATGTTATTTCCAAAGTCAAATGTTTCTGAATCTTATTTAACAAATACCATATAGGATCACCATAGTATTATGCCATATACTATATATTATTTTTTTGTCTGTTTTGGTCATACAAGACATGGGGTATAATTAAGGACTTTTGTATGTTACATAGGCATGAAGTCATTCATAATCTTGTAAAAACAATGTCTTTGAAATTATTGTAAGTCAAAGCTGTACTCCCATTTTTGTACTGGTGTTTCACAGTGTGTCATACTGTCACATAATCCCCAGGCAGAGCTTTCTACACTGGGTGGAATGGTATCCTTCATGAATCATAAGAAGAAGTTAGAAGCATTTTGATGATGAAATAAAAAGAGAAAACGATTTCCCCACAGTTAGTTTCACAACTGTAGGGTCAGTGAAATGTTGTAGTAAGGGGAGTTACACATTGCTTTTAAACCATGCTGGTTAAAGCAGTTTAAAGCCATAACACAGTTATTAACTAAGCAATATCTCTTCATTCATCAAGTTAGTGTGAATTAATTGATAAGAAAAACACAGAAATTGTGAACAAGCAACAAAGTTTTTTATAAACAATCTTATTTTAAAGTATCCGGACATGATGGAAGCAGGGTAACTCAGTTGTTACTACCATCAGGTGACGCAGACTGTTCATGTTACTTATGGTTATTATTTCTTCAGATAATTAACATAAAATGAAATAAACACTTAATTTAAATACAAAGTAGTACTTTAGTAAAAATATGTAAATATAATAAGGAAATGTAAAAAAGTAAACATATTCAATGCAGAAAATTGTCCACTACTATTATTACTATTGCTTTAACATCTTTAGATTATTATTATTACTCATGTATTCATGTAAAAACAGGATTTTACTGTTGTAGTTGGTGGAATTAATTTTATACAGGACTGCAACTAATTATTTCTATTATGGATGAACGGGCTGATTATGTTCTCCATTAATTGATTGATTGTAAAATTTCTGAATATAGAGAGAAATGCCGTCGTTACAGATTTCTCCTGGATTTACACATTGCTTGAAACGTCACAACTCAACTATAAAAGGTCTGATTGTTTCTAGGCATTTTAAGGCTAAAATGTTACATATTATACCTTTAAATAGTTAAATTGTTTCAGCTGCAATTGTACATTTGTATATATTTTATGTGCAAACTAGACACTCTCAAATGGCTGTAGTGGAGTAAAATAGTCCCATCTGAGATGTAGTGAACTAGAAGTATAAACTGGTGTAAGATTTAAATACTCGAGTATAAGTGCCTTAAATTTGTACGCAAGGACACCACTTGAGCAAATATACTTGGTTAAATTGTATTAGTATTTGGAGTGTAATTCTGGTGGAGAATAAAGGTCCTCTGATTTGAAATAACTTTTAATATACCCTTCTCAAAAATACAGCCAAATTTTGGCTAAAGAAATAAGAATCAGCCTTACGAAACAAACATGTCCGTTCACGTAATGTAAGGTAGAATGTAAACTCATCCTCATATCATTAGAAATCCCCCAAATATTTAAAAATATGACAGAGGACATGATCTTAGTAGCTAAAATCCTGTTGAGTCTGTGTGTTTGCATGTGTGGTGATAACATAGTGCAGTTTAAAGATAGGGCAGTTACAGGTGGAAACTGTGAGGTGCTGTCTGTGTAGGAAGAAGCGTGAACAAAAGAGGAAGATAATTCATCATGGACGATTTCTGTTTATCAGTAAAACATGGCCACTCACCCACAGAGACTGACAGAAAGGAAAGGTGATCAATACACTACTCATTGCCGTCATGACCTTAGTTCTTCCTCTTTTTCTCTGTCTTTAACATGTAATTACCCCGGTCACACATGGAGACTGTTAGACGCTGCTGACCAGCAGAGATTTTCCACTGTGACGGTTATGTTCAGGATTATAATAGTTCACATTTGGAGTTATTTTTACTGCAAGCTCAAGTCATTAATCATTTCCTTGCCTGGCTGATATCAGTCAGCAACTTTTTTGATGACAGATCAAATGTTTCAAAAGTCATTTTTCAAGGAAGACCTCAACAATTCTCTGGTATCATGTTTCTGGAAAAGAGGATATTCTGATTTCTTTGACTATATTTAAGGTTTGGCTGCTGGACAGACAAATCAAGCAGGCTGAAGATATCTGTGTGGACTTGGAGCAACTATAAACAATCCAGCACGTGAATTGATAATGAAATTAGTTGTAAGATCCATCTGTATACTCAGTGTTAATCTACATTTTAAAAAGGTGCTAATAACCTTGTTTCATATGATTACACTTTAGTGGATTTATTGGAGATTTAATTAGTAGTAAAGTCTTTGAAAACTGTCCGTTAAGAAATAAAGGAAATATCTGGACGCACAAAATTTCCAACACTATCCACTGTCCTAAAAAAAAGACATAAATGTGATCTGACAAGAACTTTAAATAAGAATACACAGTAGTTGTATTTCAAGCCTATGATTATTTTTCAGATGTTGTAGCAGCACAAAAGGTTTTTTAAATGTACAGTGTGTTACAGATTCATTAAAATGTTATTAAATAATGTAAAGCTCAATTAAAGATCTCATCAAAGGATAAGCACTTGAGTGAAAACCCTGAAATCTTGAGTGCAATTTAAAATCAAATAATGTGGGTTCAAATGATGAGCAGTGGTACAAATGTAATGTGACATCTGGACTAATAAAACAAGGATTTGATCTGGTAAAAACCTGTGCTTTTGTATTTTTTATTTCATGTATTTATTTTCCTGTTTTTGAAGCCTCCTTTTGTTTTAGTCATGTTCATCCCTTTTCTCTCACACTGTCTCTGTACCTTGTAAATGAGGTTTCTCTGTGTTTAAAATCAATCTGTAAAAATGGTTAAATATATATATAAAAAAAAGACAAAGGTTTCGCAGTTCTGTTGCTGCTGTGCTTTGATCGTCATAGCGCTGACATATTTTAAACCCACATTTGCAGATAACGGCTGTGAGAAGTGGAAAAAAAACTAATTGGTACATTTCGCATGCAGCCGCATTCCTGTTAAGTGAGTAATTCCTCTTTCAGGGTTTCCAGCAGTGTCTCACGCTACTATGACTATGTTATTTATAGCTTGATGTGGTAACAGTGGATTCTACGAATAGTTGGACTCTCCATCAATGAGAGTTATTCTTAGCGTCTCTCTGACCAGGTCAGTGAGGGAGATTCCTCTTTAAATGAAGTAATCTTGGTCATTGGCTTTTACAATGAGGTCATTAAAGCCTTCATTAGAAAACATGGCTGTCATATCTTTTCTTCTTCCTCTTCTTTTTCTAAAATTACATACTTTTTATATGCTATATACATTTCAATTTATTCTACTACGCTATTGTTATAGTTATAGTTGAAATAGAAAACACACTTGAACATAAACTTGTTAAGGTCATTGTTCTTCTGCAGATTGTTCCCTTTAACGCTGGCGTCATCTTGTGAATGTAATGCATTATTTCCACTGCATGTTACGGCTTAGATTCACTTTTTCATCGCAGGGAAAGATCAGGTGAAACGTTCTGACCTGCAGCGACCTTTAAGGACCTCCATCTGTTCAGCCAGCAGCAGCAAGCACCGGGAAGCTCACACTCTTTATGATGCTCTGTAGTTGTGAAAAAGAAAGTAAAAAGAAGTTTCACAATGACTTTCTGAATAGTGTGATGAGTGGAAAACGACAGTAATGAAGTGGTCATTACTTGTGAACTCATCATGAGCATCTTTACTTACAAGAAAAGGGTTATTTTAAAGAAGAGTTGTCCTGACACAGATAAGAGTATCGGTGTCTGCAGCGACACCAAGCAATGCACCAAAGCTATTATTGATTAGCTGGGAACAACAACAACTGTGCGGTGGTAGCAGAGACATATTATTAGTCAAGGTGACCAGTGTTTTCCCACCAAACATATGTACATTTATAAGCACACTGCTATCGCAGGGTAATGACGTATCGGTCAGTACTCAAGTCTCGGTATTGTGAAGGAAAAATGTTATCTGTTTTGTGAATGTCAGATAATATCTAACCACAGAAATGACAGCAACAACACAAGACCTGAACATATATGGACATGAAAGACTAACTCTCTATCTCTGCCCTCCGTCTTGTCACCCCTGTTGCATGATTATTCCATCTAAGCATCATTACTCATGACAACAATGCTTCCTCTTTTTGTGCGAAGCTGCAGTATATAAGATCCCAGTTCTCTGGTTAACTCCTTATCAGACTTTAAGCGGTCAGTAACTGAACAACGGGGCCGTTTTCAGCTGAGATCCAGAGTCAGATTTGTCACCGAGCAGCGTTTGAAGATGTGGACGAACCTCCTTATCATCCGCTGGATTTTCCTGCTCTCCGTGGCAGTTGCGATGATCGTGTCTTCAACAGAAGGTAAAACTGAAATGTTTGTTTATGTGAAATATGTGCAGGCAGCAGCTTTTGTCTTTTACAATTTAAATGGCACACAAAGAAACGCCTGTAACATTTAAAACTACTGTAAGGTGGACGATGTAAAGAGGGTAATTTTATTGTATTTAATTAGCACCTTATATTTCGTGGGTCCCTCCCAGTGTGTTACAGGTTACTTTTACTTACAATATTTGTGATATATTTCAGATGTAATGCTGTATAAGTAATTTTTCTCCTTGTGTGCTTGTCTTCAATCCAGTTGCTCAGCCCTGCTGTCTTCAAGTGTCCTCCAAGAAGGTACCGGTAGTCAGAGAGTGCTTTGAACAGGTCCCACGAATAGGCTGCAACCAAAGCGCCTTCATGTAAGCGAAACTCTTAAAAACACTTTCAGCGTTGGATTCAACCTAAAAAAAGTTCTGAGCTTCATTTTGTCTACTCTGTTTGAGTCTTAGAGGTAAAGGAGATCTCTGTTTTGTGTCTGTTTCCAGCGTTTCAATGAAGGTGGGGGGTAGGAGACTGTGCATCAATTCCACTGCTGAGTGGCTCCTGGAGAAGATAGAGCAGGTAAGCAACGGACTGGATTCATGTAGAGCAGGTTATCTACTGTCTCACCAATTTTTTCTTTTTTTTTAAATGAGCAGGATTACAGACGTCTTAAATGTTAACCTGCTTTTGACTTTTAAACCAAACTACCAAGTAAAGTGTCCTTTAGTACTGTATCATTTTAAAAGTGGAGCTCTTCCATTATGGGGATTCTTTAGACTTCTGCTCCACTCAACTAAACTTCTACTACTAAGAAATCTTGTACATTTAAGATAAGAAGTTTTATTGATCCCCCTCAGGGACATTTACTCGTTACAGCAGCTCAAGAGACAGGGAAATTAAAATAAATACTCAAGTAATACAATTAGACAAAAAGTACAAGTGGCCATAAAAGGATATAATAAAATATAACAACATAAATAATAACAGTAAAAAAAAAACAAATGCTGCATGGGATGAACTGAACTACATTAATCTGAAAGCTTTAGTCGGCTTTTACATACAAAGCATATGACCCCACAAATGAAATGTGATGTGTTTTGTAGATTAAAATATCCCTATATAAAGTCGTTAAATAAGCTTCTCTGTGACCTACTTTTACTTCTGATACTTTAAAGTCATAGTACTTTTATTTATGTGAAATATTGAACGCAGGGCTTTTACTTGTGGTAATACTTTTAATGCAGCAACACTCCTTTCACGCCACTTCCCTGCTTTACCAAGAGCTGAATAACTCAAATCCGAGCACAATCTCAGGCAGTAAAGAAAGTTCAACTCAACACCTGCCGTCTTTTAAGTGAAGAGATGTTTCAGGTAGAACCTATAATAAAACACGTAGGTGCTGAAAGTACTTACCCGCACATTTGTGGAGATGAAGCTGGTGTGAAATCACATCATAGTGACACCCGCTGGACGGTCCAAGTACTAGCAGAAACAGATCAAAGAGTCAATTTCTCGGATCAACAAAACAAGCTGAACTCATTTTTATAAACTCTAATGTGCATTTCTTCTGTTTCCTCTCCCCTGCAGAAAAAAGTGGTGTGTATTCCCATTTAATTAAACGGAGTCCTGGAAGTCGATGCCACGTGACCGAAAAACATCCCAGCAAAGCAGCTACTCAGAGCCTTTTCTGCTAATTTACTATTTATTCCTTTTACACAAATATCTATTTAAAATGTAAGTTATTTTTGTACTTAATTTTATATCAGTATCAAATCTGGATTTTGTGACTTTATTTTGTAAAGTAAAGGCAGAGTTCTTCTCTAACTTAAAATAAACCATGAGTGAGCAATGACGACTCTTGTTTCCCTACATGTATGTCTGTTAAGTGTCTGCTTTGGGCTGACTCACCTCACAAAAGGGGATTTCTGTGCTCGCTCAGTGTCACATTTCTGTCAAACCAGACGGTCAAACCTGAAATAAAGTACTGAGCAGGAAGAAATAAGAGGAATTAGGTATTTAAAAGCACATGCAGTCATTTAAATAGATACAGTATTTGCATTTCGATACAGAAGACACTAAAAAAGTAGAAATAACAAAATATAAGACAACCTGGCAAACTTCAAACGCCTTTAACGTTGACACTATATGAAAAACACACTTTCATATAAGATATAATTTAGAGTTGACAAAGTCAGATAATATATAAACATGTTACCCACAATTTGGCTCCCGGTCATTGAAAATAAAATGGCCAAAAGTATGAGGATGCTGCGACATTACACCCATACAGTATGTGATATATATCTATATATATATATATAGATATATAACAGGAAACGGGCAAACACAAACAGCACACTATCATCTCAATTATCACTATATTTAAACGGGATGTTTGCACATCTTTAAGTATTTAGAGTGTATATTATCATGATGGTGAACACTGATAAGAGATACACAACAAACCTAAACATATCTGATCATCAAACTTCACATTTTCTCGGTGTCAACACAGGTTCCTCTTTTAGAGTGAAGCTGCAACGCGTAAGATGCCACCTCTCCGGTTCACTCACCATCAGACTTTAGCGAGTAGAGCAGACAGAAAGTGAATATCAAAGCCGCTTACAGTCAGTGTTTGTGCCGTGCAGCGTTTGAAGATGTGGATGAGTCTCTGCGTCAGCCGCAGGATCTGTCTGCTCACCCTGGCTGGGGTGATGCTGGTCTCTGCATCAAAAGGTATGTAGATTCAGAATGTCTGTGGACAGGGATGGGGAGCAGTAAACTACTATGTGTAATTACACTACTAATTAATCTACATATTGAGGCAGATTTCAGCTTGTATTTCTCCTGAATTCTCCCACCTGGACTGAGGTTTCTGGGAGGAAGGTGAACTTGACAAATGGATAATGTATGCGAGACCAAAAGTGACATTCTTCACACTTTCTCTTGAACAGTGGGTTGTTGGTTTATGCTGACCTGCAGAAAAGTGGGCACTGGGGCGCTGGTATAGCTCAGTTGGTAGAGCAGGTGCACCATGTACAGAGGCTACAGTCCTCGACGATTTGACTCCCAGGCTGCCGATCATTTGGCACATGTCATCCCCCACTCTCTCCTCCCCATATTTCCTGTCTCTCTTCAGCTGTCCTATAAATAAATGCAAAAGCCAAAAAAGTAATCTTAAAACTCTTTGCAATAAACTCACTTGAGATATCTCAGAATAGGTTTTTAAAGAACCCTACTGCATGTCTGTTTTACAGTTATTAAAAACAGTATCTACTTTAGGATGAAATCTTCTTTGCAATACTTCCCGCACTCATCTGACAGAAGAGCTATAATTCAAGTCTTACTCTAATAGAAATGATGGTGGACAAAAACTCCGTGTTCTGCAGAGTTCGGCTGAAGATGAAGAGAGAAATCAGCAGTTTGAGTTTCACAAATCAAGAATGTATCTTGCAAGTGTACATCTTTAGATATACTCTGACTTGCAAGCCTTTACTTCTTTAATGACATTTGTTAATCGTTTGTTTTTTTGCTTTATGATTTTGTTTTTGTATCTTTCCCGGCAGCATTTTTAACTGGTGTATTTCTTGTCATATTATTATTTTTATTATAAGTTTACAAGTTAAAAAAGAAGGATTGTGAATCCGCGCACTGAAGAGCTTGCATGACTGCCCCAAAAGCAGAACTGTGGTGTAATAGTGGCCCAATGGCTAATACTCTTACAATGTAACGGCAATGTTGCTGGTTCCATTCCAGGCCAAGTCATTCAAAGTCATACCCGTTTCTCCGCTCAGGTTTTCTACATTTACCATCTTGTTTGTGGAACTATAACCTTCAGGAAACAAATGAGCTGCTGTACTCACATGCAGCCTGAGAGGAAGACACCTCTTTGAGGGGCTTTAAGGTTTTAGGTGGTCTCAGCGAACGCTCCTCCTGCATAGAGCAATATCTGTTGAAATACATCCGTGTGTTGGCACCTCAGCAGCACATGTTCAGCAAGCCGTCTTTGACCAACTTGTGAACTTTGAGTGGCACAGCAAAGTTATACACTCCTGTTTCTTCCAACTTAGACATTTTACTAAAATCAGATCTGTGTTATCCTTTCAGGAAAAGTCAATCATGTTTATATCTCCTTCTGTCTTTAAACTGACAATCTCGAGGATTTCAGTTTTGTTCTCTTGGGCGCCCCCTAATGGCGATATGCAGTAATTGCAGGAGGACACTTTACCCAGACGTCCACGGTCGGCTCCCCTTGTCACGGTTGTAACTCTTGATTTTCCTGGCTGACGGTCGCTTTCCTTTTCAGACTGTTTGCTTCATCTGAGCGTCGAGTTTGTTTCTTCTTCTTTGGATTTTCACTTCTTGTTGAAGTTGTATCTGTAGTCATCCATCTTTTCTTTGTTTGTTCAGCCATAGTAGATTACTGTTTACTCGCAACACTTGCAGAGACCGAAAAAAGCAGTATAGTAGTAGCAGCCTTAATCCTACAATGTTATTCACTGTGTGTTAATGTTACTGTGGAATAATGACAGTGTCTCTTTTTCTTCTTGTGTGTGTGTGTTGGTCCGTCACAGTGGATGCCCTTTTAAGGTTACCCTGCTGTACTTCAGGCGGCTTTTACACAAGTGAAGCAATCATGGAGTGCTTTAAACAGAAACCCAGAGTCGGCTGCAGATCAAGTGACTACCTGTAAGCACAGCATGCTTCACCTTGATTACTATATGAAACACTATACTACTAAAAAAACAATACCTCATGACACCAGCATCCTTTATTCCTCTGTTGTGGAAAAAAGCTTGATGTTATTTCTAAATAAACAAACGTTTTCATGGTTAAATGCTTCACAGGACCAAATATCTCTCCTGCTGGATCCTTTAGCTGCACTCAGCTCAAATCTGATTGCAAATGGACCTTTTTGAAATAATTATTAACAATCATAAAGAAAGGAAAACTGAGCTTTTAGGCTATGAAAATGTCTAATTTAATTCCTCTGTTTCCTCTTTTAAGGGTCAAAGTGGCTAGTGGAAAACTTCTGTGTATCAGCTCTGAGTCCAGGTGGATGCGAAAGCAGGTGCGGACGGTAAGAATCAGCATTCAAAACTAGTGTGTAGCCACGCTAGCCAATGCTAACATGAATATGACAACATGGTTATGTTTAGTAGACATGAAATGATAAACAGTCACCCCTGTGCTTTGATGGAACAATGACTGGTTTTACAACATGCTCCAGTAAACACAAATTCACAACAATGTAAAGAATTGATTGCTTTTCTCGTCCGTCTCCCTCTTCCTCTCTCCACCACAGGCTAAAGTAAGCTGTCGTCCAGAATTTGAATGAAATGAAAATTGAAGTGCAGCCGCAAAAACGAAGCAGCTACTGAGAGCTACTGCTGACGAACCCCTCATGGCTTTTATTGAGATTGCTATAACATTTTGTTTGTGTGATTATTTTTCTGCATGATTTACTACAGCTTTAAAAGCAGCTTTTAGCATTGTAGCATGTTTTTTTAGCATTATGTTGAAAGTTGTTTAAAAAATGAACCCCAAAACGAAAATAAACCGTTTAAAAAGTTCTGACTGAATCTTGATTTCCTGCAAGTTTACAGCAGTGGTGTAGCATAATAATGGCAGTGCATACAAACACTAGAGATAGACCGATTAATCAGCATCGGCCGATGTCTGCGCTTAGAGGCCGACTAAACAAAATATGTGTGCATACACAGGCGGCCTCGTCCGTGTGGCTGGCTTGAAGCATGCGCTTCACGGAGTCTGCTGCAGGTACATTCTCTACACAGTCTACACTCACTCCCAATAACACACCTGCCAGACGTCACATGCATACATCACACATAAGGGCACCTTTCTTAAAGGGGAAGGCTCTGCCATTAAACACCTAACTCGATAACAATAACTACAATAATTGTTTTTTATTTTTATGCAAGTTTATTCATTTTCATTCTCTCCCAAGTGCACAAATGCACTAAAACTTTATTTTTCATTCACATATATTAATTTTTTTTTTTTGATTACCTCTATTAATGTAAAATAAGTGTACTGCAGACAGAATGCAGATCTACTTGCAGATAATGCAACAACAGAGTTAAATAAATGTTCATTAAAGTTTTGCAATTTTGTGTCTCATTTGTTTTTATTATTAAATTGTTGTATTTTATCAAATACAAAAATAAGCAACAACATGATATCGGCCTCATACGTTGGCCATCGGCCACCCTGCCCTCTGAATATCTGCATCGGCATCGGCCACTGAAAACATATCTGTCGACCACTAACAAACACTCATACATGTTAGTGAGGATCGTGTTATTGCATGGCATGTGAAACCTTTTATCAGATCACGGTTACTGGAGAGATGAAGCAACAAAAAGAGGAGGAGGAGGCAGTTACTTCACATTAACGTTTGTTTGCATGACTGTGCAGAAGAACCCACAATGTTCATGTGTAATTAAGATGAAGTTAGAACTAAATATATTGTGTTCTAATGTCCAGTTTAAAAGTTAGAGAGGGATGGAAAAGGGATGCAAGACTTCAACAGTAAACAGACTTGAATCAATAAGAAACCATTCTGTACGTCAAATAGGTTTTTATGCATTTAAATACATTTTTGCACAAGTTATTTTGTAATGTAAAGGTTTGCAGCTGCTCCTGAACTATACTAAACCTATAAGCCTCTTTAAGGTGAAAGGTAATGAATGCATATCTTTAAACAGGAAGCCATCCAGAACAGAACAACTTGTATTTTCTCAAGAAATGTAAACTTCCCCTACACTTGGAGAACTTGGCCGCAGGCTTTATCTTCCCCTCCAGATGGAGACACAGCAGTGATGAACACTGACCTGGAACTGCCATGACTGCTGTCTGTTGTAACTGCAGACTGTTGAGGTAAGGAGTGTGTGCATGTGCTGCCAACCTACAAAAAAGTTCATCAGTGTTTCAGGGTTGCTACACGAAAAACTACCACTGATGTTTTTTGCTGCATGAAGAAAATAAAAAGTCTCATGAAAACATTGAACACGGTCGCGGGGGGCTGGAGCCGATCCCGGCTTTAGTTGGGCGAGATGCGGGGTTACACCTGGCCTGATCACCGTTCAATCACAGGGCTGACACATTTCCCACCAAAATTAATGTGTTGACGTGGCTTTTTCAGACCCAGGAAGACCCGCTAATAATTGCTGATTGTCTCTTTTCCCGTTGCCAGTGGAGTATCCTGCGTTCGGTCTCTTTTCTGCTGCGTCACCGTCTGACGTCACAAACGCGAGGGAGACACAAGGTTAGTAAAAAATAGTACGCACAAAGAACTTACATTAAGCAGCATGGAGGCCAGTGAAGATGTTACGGTGGTTAGGTCTTTTTTGTATCTATTACTCATTCAGTGTATCAAAGTCGCCGCTGACAAATTTGGGGAGACAGGAGGAATTTGTAGATCAGATGATAGCGGAGATTAGCGTGTCGACCGGGGTTTTGTGTTCCGATCGAGGCAGAGGCGATAATTACCCGGGTCTACTGCAGAGTCATTTGACCCAAGTCTGAATGCCGATAGTAACCTTTCCCCCCAAAGCAAAAACGGCAGGTGTTAAAGGGTTTTTTGACCAGTGGGAAAGAGGCTATAGAGACAGACAACCTTTCCTGCTCATATTTACACCTACAGGCAATTCAGAGTCAGCAATGAACCTAACAAGCATGTCTTTGGACTGTGGGAGGAAGCCAGAGTACCCATGCATGCACGGGGGGAACATGCAAACTCCACACAGACAGGCCTCCTTCATTCGAACTAGGAACCACTGTGCAGCCCTGTCATTGTGAGACACTTCTCTTTAAAACTCCAGACAATGCACGAGCACAGCTTTCCGTCCTGTTTAAAAAAAAGGTCCTCGGTTTTTAAACCTTGAGACAGCTGAGGTTAAACCTTTGACTGATTTCGTGCACCACCTCAGAACGGTCAGCAGTCAGACAGCCTCTCCAGAAGAGGAAGAGTTACAAAGACATTTCTAAGTTTTATTCATTTAACTTAATTTAGAATTAAAATCCTATCGAGGTTAAAGGCAGAAACGTCAGAAAACTTTGTCACCCAACTTTTGAAAAAGAAAAGAGCTGCAATGAAAAAGAAAAGAGCTGCAATGAAAAAGAAAAGAGCTGCAATGAAAAAGAAAAGAGCTGCAATGAGAGATATTCTCATTACAGTAAAGTAACACTTAATGTGAAAACGAGTGATGCACGAAGCTTTATCGTGAGCAGGCAGCTTGAAACACAAACTGAAAAAAACAAAGTGACGAAAAAATATGCATTTAAAGAGACAGTTATTTCCCAACAGATCCCTGTATTTCTTTGCTTAAATAATGTGAATATTGGATTTAAAAATGTCAGGTGGACACGAACAGAATCAATGAAAGACAAATGCATGTACGAGCAACCAACTACGAAGTCGGTACGTCAATGTTTTGGTTACAACTTATTTCTGCTGCACACAAGTGGGCAAAAAGTCTTCAAAGTCTGGGCCGACTCAAGAGAAATGTGAAACTTGCTGGTGTAGACACTTTTTTTGTCTGTAGGAAACATATCTACCAACAGTGACGACCACATCCGGCAGCTATTTTCACAACCTCCTATGGCTGATGGTTAGTTGTTGTAATTACTGCTGACATGTTGGTAGCAACTAACCATGGCCATTACATCACATCCTGTAAAGCAGGGGCATGAAGACACAGAACCTTGTGAATAATAATGCATGTACTGAAAGTCTTAGTAAGACACTGAGTGCGTATCTTTCTTTGTCAAACAGAAGTATGATTGATGTAGATCATGACTCAGTCGTCCTTTCAGCAGCTCTCCTATTTGGTTTGCCTTTTTGAACAACAGCCCTTCCTCATGTGTGGAAACCATGAAGTCACATATTCCCACTGTGAGATGCCATTCAATCAAAACCTTTCTCATTTAAGTTGTCTAAATATTAATCTATTCAATTCTTTTCAGGCAATAGAATGATGGTCTCATTCATCTTAACCACATGTACAGCACTGCTGAAGTGTTCACCCTCGGTCAGGTTACAGTAGGACGGATTGGAACTAGGCACAGGTGTGTAGATGGGAAAGCGGGGAAGGTTTTATTATTTATAGTGGCAGGAGGACACAGAATAGATTTCTTAGGTAGGCGTGCACAAAAAAATGTCCTGTTCAACCTCACTGCACTCTTGGAGATGGTTTTGCCCTCCATGACATCTGACTTGATGTCTTGACCTCTTCTTGTGTTTTCCAAGCTAGAAAGTCATAATTAAAATCAGTCAGTCAGACTGCTGGAGGGCATTGTTATTGTTCTCCTTTTATCAGTGGGATTAACGCTTACACTCAGCCAAACAGAGCAGAGATGAGTAGCTAGAAAGCATGGAAAATAAGAAGTTTCCATCCACACACAACACAATATTAAGGGTATCTTTTAATTTCATCGTCACGCAATCGTTTCCCTCCTAAGCCTCAGTTTAACTTCCTCTTTTCATCCCTTCAAGATGAACAATGTGTAGATTTTTCTGTTGCAGCCACGGCGCTTCTGCTACTGTAAGATACACGATTAGACAGTGTCTTTTTCTTCGGGTTTCACATTGCACGAGTCAATAAAGCGTCTCTTTTAATCAAGTTTCTCCTGATTTGAATATATTTGTGTAGTGTGTCAGGTTTAAGTTACAAAAGCTCATCCACATAGACACACATATTCGCTTTGGTTCTCACAAAGTTAAGAGCTTTATGTTTGATGCTATTTATAAAACAAAGTCAACAAGTCTCTATCTGTGTGGGTTTTCCTTTAGATGGGACTGTGTGGGAAACGCATCTGATACAATATACTGCTAGCACGATGTTTAAACTGATAGGGGGGAAATACAAGTCCAAAACAAGATTTTATCACCTCCTCAAAAGCTCTGTGGTTTCTTTTAACTCTTCAGACGATGACGGCTTTATTTAAAGTTTAGTTAAACACATAATCATGAGGAACACTGAGGCCTTAATCCTGGTCCTATAAGGGTTTAATTAAGATTTAATCCATGCACATTTAACTTCAACTTCCTCCTCTTTAAGGTATCTAAAAGTATAATATGTGTCAGAACTGCTGCATGTTAGCTGAGATGATTTCATAGGAACTATGAGAGGGTATGTGAAATCTAGAATTTGTTTCTCCTTGGAACCTTTCGTCAAAACTACCTCCAGTGAAACAGTGAATAAATACTCGTATCATATCATTAATCATCTGCTACTTATGTATATATCACTCATGACCATCGAAAACAGGTAGCAACAACCACCAAACTGTGCTTATTTTAGCACTTGCATGTGTGGGCTCTATAAGTGTTATTTTGAGTAAACATGTGTCAGGTTGCTTCTCAGAAAGATGTTGCCTGTTTGTCGGTGGTTTGACATTCCTCTGAGGGCTTAGACAGATTCTCTGCTGAGTGGTGGAGGTGTTAAAGTACACCTTAAAAACACACTTGCGAGAAGCACGTCGTCAGCACTGTCCTCGGCCAAACCCTCCCCCACAGACAAAACCTTCCTGCACTTACCAATAAATATCGAAACATCTGTCAGCTTGTGCACAGTCAATCATCACCAGCCTGAAGGTCAAAATGTCAGCCAGGATCCTGTCCATCACTCTCCTCCTGTTCGTTGTGTGCGCCCAGTGCTCTGCAATCAGCTGTAAGTACCAATTAATAACAGCAACACATTAAACTGAGTTATTATTTCAAACAAACATTAAACTAAAGAGATATTAAAACATCTTCATCGCTTTGTGAATTGACTCGCCCACTTGTTTTTCTTTCAGTATGTTTTAACCTTTCACTTACTTCTACCTTACAGTCTTCCTGCTTCACTCTGCACGGTCTCTTTGTAGCCATATATCTGTCTCATCTTGTTTCATGTTGCTCTGCGTGGCCTCTGTGTGTGTCATGTTTAGTACTTGATGTGGTCTTCATACTGCTCTTGCAGCTGATGGGTTTCTCGTTGAGAATGTTCTATTTAGATTCACATATTTATAAGACAATAAGACCAACTTACTTGTTTGTCATCTGATGTATTAACGACATTGATTAGAGAAATGCATTTGCAGATACTGTATGTTACTGTGCATTGTTCTTGCAAAGTGTCTAATATTATTTGAGTAAAAGTCTTAAAGTATCTGATCTTTTTTGTACTCAAGTATCAAAAGTATTTTGCTCATATTATTTGCACTTAAGTATTGAAAGTAAAAGCACAAGTACACGATGTTAATAGAAAAGAAAGTGGTCAGAATTTCAAGAATTATGAACTTTATTCTTTAACTTAAACCACTTTCAAAAATAAGTAATAACAAGTAAAACAAGGTCTTCACAACTTAAGATCCGTTTTTCCTTTTGATAATCGACCTCTATTTTATTGCTATTTTATGCACTCTGGGCCCCTTATTTACAAAACACACGTCTTAATTGTGTAAAATAATTTGAGGTGTGTACCTCACATTTGATGCACACCTGCTATTATGAAATATTTATACATTAATACATTAATGAGGCGTAGTGTCCGCTGTTTCCCTCATCATCTGCTGCTACTGCTCTCTCTCTCTCGTATAGCCTATATATTACCTGCTAGTGTTTCTCTCTCCTTCTCTATTTATCATCCCCGTCTGTCTGTCTGTCTGTCTGTCCGACTCTGATCACATAGTAATGGCACACTAATCAAACAATAGCACCTACAATCGAAGAGAAACGTACATAATCTAATTAGCCGACATTTTTGGAACTTCAGGGTCCAACTTCTTACCCTTACTACTGTTTTGGAACAATCAGAAAAAAATGAGTTGTGTTTTTTCCTGCAATGACATGATTGCTGCGACATCTCTGCTCTTGTTCTGCTGTAACTTGTGTCGGGTGGGAGGTACGTAACGAGTGAGTGGTGAGCAGAGGAAAAAGGGCCGGGAAGTTAACAATCTTCTTCTGCTTCGAGGATTTCACCGCAGTTGGCGCCAACGATGTTGCATTACTGCCACCGTCGGTGTTCAACCTCTCCGTTTCTGTTTATCTAAGCCGTATTTTCAGTTAAAAAAATGCGCACTCATTAGAACGAGAAATGTCTCACGATCGACGAAGTAACAAAGATTGTTCTGGGATGTGTATCTGATGATGTATATCGTGTAGAAGCACTTAATTGCACTAATTTGAACTCACTTTACTCAAATGTTTGATGTTAATTCTTCACAGTGTTAAAAGAGTCAGAGTCAGACAGGACATGTCACTGGCTGTAATAACCCACGTAAGGGATGCCACCTGTCTTCCAGACTGTATAGGTACATGGTTATAAAAATATAATAAAATCTACTGATTTACTTTTTCCCCCTCTGATAGGACTTTCTGCGTGAAAGCTATTTGCCTTGGCCAATGACAGAATGTATTTCTCATCCATCTCTGTGTCCCCCTCAGTGCGAGGCCCTTCAAAGCGTGCTCCTTCTCCATGCTGCACTAAGGCCTCATTTGTAAATGTCAGTGCTGAGGTGGTCCGGGACACATATCGTCAACAACACGCCCACTCTCCCTGTGTGAACGCTTTTGTGTAAGTAAATAAATGTTGTCCAACACACACACGCACACAAACACACACACGCACATCTAATTTTTTTTCTTCTTTTTTCAGTTTCAACATGAAAAACGGACAACTGGCCTGCATTAATCCCAATGCTGCGTGGGCCAAAGAACGTGAGTAGTTCCAACATACACACACGAACACCGTACATACAGCAGCATATCAAGAGAAATTAACACTTTCTTATCTCTCTCTCTGCTCTTTAGTCACTGCCAATATGACGAGGCAGTGAAGCATCCACGCTGGTCTGAGCGAAACATTTTCCTGCTGCTGCTGCTGCTGCTGACCACCCCCCCTGCCGCCGTTCAGTATATTATGCAGTGTATACTCACTGTAATAATCCCCCTTTCATGCACAATCCTCGCAGCTTACAACTGAGCTCTGCAGAAAGTGATACATCAAGCAATAAATAAACCTCCCAAAATATGAAGTGTGTCTTTTTTTGGATTCATAAATACTTTTTACAGATCTCAGTCTTTCTAAAGGTAAAGTCCCATTGCTTAGTTTAAATGAAACATTAACCTTTAGGCTGTTTTGAGGAAGAAAAACACTGCAACTTAAGCAGACGAGTGACAGAAATGCTGATGGAGTTAGGAGGGTATTTTTGATTGACTACAATATGAACAGACCTCTAAGGGATATGATGACAACACTTAATTTAAATTGACAAAGACATCCTAAAGAAGATGAAGATGTGACGGAGAACACAGTTTGCTTTGTTCCATTCCTGCAGGAGTTGTTTTATAATTTCTGTCAAAGCTCGTGCAAAAGGTCGTTTACGGCTGCATTAGTTGCACAAAAGGTTTCACAAGGTTATTGGAATTTTTTTGATAATGTTAATACAATTTAGCACGTCACATTTTGTTAATACTCGAAGTATCGTACACAAGACAAAGGTTAGTTTGCTATCAGAATCAGAACATGTACATCTGATGAAAAGAAGTTCTCTGCTTTTATAGCTGGGAACGTCTCCTTCAGTCAAAGCTGTTTTTTCTCTGTAAACATCTTTATCTGGTTTCACTCCCATAGAGATTATCAGGCAATTTGCTCCCCTCCTACACGCTCTCATCCTCGGTCTTTTCCGACAGTTTACAGCTAAATAAACTCTTTTTTCACATTCCCATGACCCAGAGCACAACCTTTTACAAGCATCATGACAGGATGAGACCACTTATCTGGACAGACTTTTACTACCTGTCAGGCATGTTATATTTCCATACAGTGTTAACATGTACAAACCACTGTGGTTGTGCACACAGTACATAAATGTGCTGTTGCATTTGTAAGCAGTCCGGCTAAGATTCACCTGGTTAAAGGTACAGTAACCTAAAAAAGTGGAAAATAAACGGGATGACGTGTGCTGTTGCTGCAATAAAAATATAAAAATATGAAGTGTAATATACACAGATAGATAGAATATAACATAAGATTAAGTTCTAGGGAACCCTGATTAAAAGTTAAACTGCAGTAATATTTGTAATCCCCTTTCAAAATTACCCTGCAATAATACATGGAAGATGGCACTGACACAAATCATCAGTTTGAAATATAAAGTGGACTTCAGCGCCATCTTGTGGAATTTGCAGGTATGAAGTAACTTTGAAATGCAAAACTGAAACGTTTGAATACTCAGTTGACAGTTTATAAAGTATGCCTTGATTACTAATGTAGTCTGATATGACAATCTTGCTTTAGACGCTCTCATTATGAAGATCAATATTTTCTCATGTCTTGTTTCAGAGGTCTTTATGATCTTTTTAGAGGCTGCAGTTTGTGCTGGACTTGAATTGTATTGCTTTAAACCAACAGGTGTTTCTGTTATTTTGTGCTCCCCTTTCAGATCAAAGCACCCAAGCACAACAGATAAATTACCATAAAGTAACTCACAGACTTACTGAATCAGCTGGAGCCTAGTGTGACCTTCGACTTGATGAGCAGGAGACTAGATGTGATCTTTTAGGTGCGGGGTCAACAACCTTAAAAAGAAAATAATCATTTTTCATGGGAAAGACAGTCATGCTGTAACATTTTCATGTACACAAAAATACATTTTTAATTTACTGTGTTTCCCATATCTTCACCATCAGGAAGAGGCTACCACTTATGTAGCATATAAATGTTTCAAGTATTGTCTAGTAGGTCAAAGCTGCATACGCAACAACTGCAAGTAAGGCGAAAACTACATACAATAAAAAAACACTTCTTCTCTTGCCTGAAAATGTGGCATTTCCTGCTTATTTAACACACATAATTTGGCTGATTCAAGCTAAAGTTAAATTGGCATGCTGCTTCCCAGACACTCGAGATTATGAAGCACATGGTGCCCCATCTGGAGGCGAGATGAGGGACTGAGAGATGGAAGGAAGATCAAGAGAGATGAGAAAACCACAGGAGGAATAGTGAAAGGGCACAGATTGATAGATGGTTGAAAGGAGGAGGAGGGATGGATGAAAACACAGACTGTGGCTCTCTCAGGGGGCTAATTGAAAACATGGAGGTGAAGGAGAAGTCATGAGGACTGCAGTGTGTTTATCTTCTCTGGTGAGTGGAAGACACTTGTGTGGGGCTAAGTGCTTTTGTGCTCGAACCTTAAATTGAGCTTTTATCTTTTAGAGCAAAGACATCACAAAGTGACAACATTTTACCCACCCCTAACTTCTTCAAAGGGCATTTTGAGAGATTTCACTTTTGTAATGCCCTCATGTTATATTCATAATACATTAATGAGTTTCCCATGTCAATGTCCCATGCCATTTTCATAGGGTAAAAAAACACTTAGCGAGTGGTTATCTAGCTAGCGACTAATATTAGCGTTTAGCCAGCAACGTCATACGCGAAATTAGCATATGACGTTAGCTAATGTTTTGCTATTTGCTATTTACACCATTTTTTACGTTAAAAGTTTGGATGTAACACACGTTTATATTTACATATATTCATTACTTATACTTTGTATTGGAGAAGCATTACTTTTTAAAAACGAAATTATGGTTTACAGGGTCATTTCTTACCAAAACCGTTGGAAGACGTTTCACTGAAATAACGATGAACTTACTTAGTTATGATGAAGGCTTTGCTCTGATTGGTCATAAGGACAGCAGTTGGTTTACGCTTGTCCAATCAGGACGCTTGTAGGCGGAAAAGAGGAAATAAGCAGGATTTCTGTCCCTAAGAACCGGATATCAAAAAAAGAAAAGAAAAAGACACTACAAAAACCCTTTAGTTTATCACAAAGCATTCAAATTCACCTTATTACTTATATACCAGCTTTAGATACATATTTTTAATCAAAGGACAGAAATGGGATGCAAAATTGTAATCTACAAACCAACCAAAGCTCTCAGATAAATTAGTGGGTTAAAAACAGTAAAATCGGAAGATATGGACTTTTTTGTAAATATCCTTATATTATGATATGGCCAACATGACTTCACCTTGTTCCCAGTTATTTCTATTAAAGGCAAAAATGGCTTTTGGAGCCAAAGATTTTTTAAAAACACTGATAAATGTAAACTGAAAAGGAGAAGGGGTAAAATAGTAAGCAGCTTAGCCTGAAAGATACAGCCCATAATCCAAAGTAAATATAACCTCCACAAAAGGAAAAATAAAGCCTCCCAAAATAAATGTGTTTCACAACCGAGTTCAATTTCCTCTATTTATCAATGGAGCAACATGCTCTCTTCCTCATTGACCTCTGACCTTTGATAGCATGGGTCAGTGTGAGCTGTCAAGTGCAGATAAACACACACAGCAGTGGTGGGTTTACTTTCTGCCAATGGAAACATAAATAGAAAGAGATAAGGGCAGAAAAGTGTCTGTATCCGTGTACTGAGATTTAACAAGTATTTCTCTTCTATTCATTTGTGTCAGAGGTTAAAATATAAATCTTATTCCAGTGAAGAAAAAAGTTATCACAAAGAAAGAGCCTAGGTGCTTTACATATACCCTAATAAAGTCAAAATATTTAAATACATGTGTGTGTGTGTGTGTGTCAGAGAAAGAATAACATGACTTAGTTTCCCTGATACAAACTTTTATACATAAAAGATTTGGAGTCACAGGTTTACAGGTTGTATTCAAGGCTACAAATCTCCCTCAGATTCATGTATATTACCAACAGTTATAAACTCAACTGTGTAAAAAAATAAGACACAAAATACAAAACATTCCTTCTCTATAAAAGGCAAAGTATGCTTTTTGGCTTTTTGTAAGTAGAGCTGAAATCCAGCTAGAGATAAGCCACACTGTTGAAGGTTTTAATGGTGTGGCTGTAACTGAATTTTGCATGTGGTCAATATCACTTTCAAGATTCAGAAATGATAGAAACATCTTTGGGGAATTTAATTTTTTTTCTTAATTAATTTACTTAATTTGAGGGGAAAAAATTGGTCTCACATAATGATCCACAGTTTCAGATCCTGAAGACTAAAATTCTGTTGAGAAAACAACAAAATTGTCCAATTCAAAGGCGTCCGAACAAAATGTAAAAAGCCACATCCCGTATTTGCACAAAAAACACAAAAAACAAACAATTGAACAAAAATATGTACGGACAATGATAAACATGAGCTACAATAACATCTTTGTTTCCTCAACTCTCCCAAGGGAATGTCTCTGTATCCTCTTTATGATACTACTTTCCGACATGGAGGGACCTTAAAGGATTACAAAAAAATCTGAGGGGTTGTGAGATGATCGACCATTCATTTCCGCACACTCAAACTGCTGGCTAATTTGACCTGATTGGGCTGTTAAAATCAGTGATTCTCCGCCACATGTTCAGACTTCTGCAACAAGTTGATTATGGCTTATTTTAAATGCTCTTTTTTTTGAAGACTCTCCTTCCAAAAAGGAGATGTTGACCAAAGAATTCACACAAAAAACACATAAAAATGATATGTACCAGTATAAAAACCTCTGCGGCAATGAAACCAGAATCTATTCAAACTAGTAGCTGTCTTCAGACGGCTCGGCTGTCTCCCAGAAATACATGACAGCTGAGTAAAGAGTAAAGTGTGTTCCAAAATTAATGCAGTATTTTGGAATGATATTGGGCTTTTGAAACATCTTTATATTATGATATTTCATCATATGAAAGAATAAAAAGTCAGTGACTTGATGCAGGTGTTCTGCATGATGTCTGCAGGCACCGTCTCGTGTGCGTCATGAATTTAAGACCACTGTGAAGAAAGTCTTCAGGAGGTAAACACAGGCCGACAACAAGGCTTCCATCAGAGAGTCTGCAGGTGATGCATTCAGTCGCTGCAGCAGCAAAGATACGTCTGTAAAAGCTTCCATGAGTCAAATTCGGATCACCACTGTGCATAGTCGCTCTAAATTCGAGCATTAGTTCTTCGCACAAACATAATGGGCTTCTGTCCCCGGTCAGAGCACCGTGGTCTCAGTCTGCAGGATGGACTGGGCTCGGGAGTTTCTGGGAAACTGAGCCGAGTTTTCGTTGCCGTTTCTGCTGACTGACGTGGCGTGCAGCCTGTAGTCCCGCCCCACGTAACGCTTTAGAGATAAACTCCTCCACGTCCTCCTCAGCTCGCTCTGCACCTGTTTATAATCAAACAGTTTTATGAACCCAGGAAATTCAGTCAAAGAATTAGGTTTGAAAACGTGTGTGTGTACACTCACCTCGCTGTTGAGGAAACAATAGAGGACAGCAACAATCAGACCCTAAAACAAACACATACACAATTATTAAGCATCATCTTTAGTTTTGAATTTCAGCAGAAGGGCCTCTGACAAGAAAGCAAAAATATGTGTAAGTTATTAGCCGTATATTTGGAGGCTTTTGGTGTAAAGGTAACCTGTGATTGTTACCTGGAAGGATCCGAGGCCGAGATCGAAGAAGATCTTGGTTTTCTTCATGGCCTGGTCAGCCGGCTCCATCAGGTAGACAAACACCACGTAGTTTACCCCGAACAGAGGGATCAGCAGGAGGGTGGACTTAGCCAGACGGCTAGAGAACACACACACACAGTTATGCAGAAATCGGGAACACAGATTAGGCAAAAATGTTTCTCTAACACAAGGACGAACCAACGATGTTTTCAAAAGCTTCTGTTATTCACAAAATGTGTATTCATAAGCCATGTGTTTAGTGTAAAGTGCTGCATTATCTTTCTCTCCTGCAGAAATGTAATCGTGTATGAACGGGTCTATGAGTATTTAAATCATGTATTAATAGAAACAGTCTGATTGTCTGTAATGCCTAGGACCAGCTGTCAGATGATGCATGTAGTCAGAGGTCAGAGGGGATGTGTCCTGAGCGCGTACCTGTACTGCGATCTCACGTTTCCTCCGACATCAGTGCAGCGCAGCTTCTGCACCAGGATGCGGATGATGCTGATGAACAGAATAAAGTTGATCTTGTAGAAAAAACACAAAGCATGGAGGCAGAGACACGTTAGCAAACATTATATACTGTTTGAAAAGATGTATAGGATGGTAGAAGTTTGACTGTAGGTTCATAAAAATGTTCCTCATTAGGACAGGATGTTGGTGCGAAACTCACGATGACAGATGCCATGATGGGCCAGTTGATGAGTCTGTTGGGGATCGGGTTCTCGTTCATCTCCCAACACCTGAAAAGAAGAGAAAAGTTTAATTTGCCTTATTGGTTAAAAAAGGTCGTTTGATCTTTGCAGATTGGATTGAATGTGTTGTAATTCTGGCTGCAGTACCGATAGAGGCCACTAGAGGCTGAGCGGTAAAATGAAGACACTCACCTCGTGTCCTCCAGGTTTATCCTACATACGGTCCACGCAACCATGAAAACAAAAGGGATTCCTGAGAGACGGAGAGAAAGACTGTTTAGATTCTCACTCCGTCAGACACTGAACATCCTCACCAGGTGCCACGCAGGAAATACGACGTCCTCGTGTGTACATTAAACAGCTGGAGCAGAATAGTGGGAGTGAGGTAATGGATGGTGGAAGGGGGCGTCACGTGGCAGCAGCTGTTTACAACCCGACCTTTTATGAAGAACACTGGGCAACTTCACCAGCATGACACACCGTCTGTCTATCTGTGTGTGAGGGCACGGGAGACTTTTCTTGTAAGATATTTTGTGCACAATTATGCGTTAGGCTCGTTCCTGAGAGACAACTTTCAACTGGTTTCATGCCAAGACTTACATGAGAGGATAGATACCACTCTTGAGTCTGTGAAGCTACCTCCAGGAGATAGGTAGCTTAGCTTAGCATGAAGAAACAGAAACAAGCTTTTTACTCTTTTTGTATGGATCAAAAACTTTGCTCGCTTTAGACAAAGAAAGGCTAGCTGTTTCCAGTCTCTATGCTAAGCTAAGCTAAGATAACTGTTTCCTATGCCATCATATTTACAGTAAAGACATGAGAGTGGTTTTGATCTTCTTATCAAACTCTCTGCAACAAAGTTAAAGTGAATATTTCCCACAATGTTCAGCTTTTCATTCACAATGTTAAAGGAGCAATTCACTCCTGGAAAAGGCAGCTGTCAGTCAAAGCTGGTGTTCTCTGTTATCGATCAATAATATTAGAATTTGGCGCCATAGCTGTGGAGAAAGTTGTACAAACAGCTCGTGGTTTCGCCCATTCTACATTCCTACAACACCCAGAGTGCATTGCACCCTTCCCTCTGAAAGGAACGGCCCAGCCAGAGACGCTGGAGTGAAATACTACAGTTTCGCTGCAGACAACGGGACAGAGCGGGACAGGATCTGTCATACGAAAGAGTCATGACATCGAAGGCGGGCGTCCTAATGTAAACACTGGGACATATTACAGAGTGACTGTGATTTATTTTCATTAATTTAGATACATCTTGTACTGATCATGCGCCTCCTTAACGCGGTTTAAAGAAAATGTTTTCAGAAGTGATCTGAATCATGGCCAAAAAGCAGAAAGGAAGTCAGTGTTAAAAACCAAACAAGATTTCATCTGCAGAGGTCCCGTTGTGTTGCAGCCTACCCCAGCCGATGAGCATGTAGATGGAGAGGCGGGTGGAGTAGTTGTGGATGACGAGCAGCAGCATGTGCAGGTAGAGACCCTCCGCCAGCAGCCAGAAGAAGTTGGCCATGATGAAGTAGTTAAAGAACACCAGGCTGGCCTTACAGCCCACCTACAACAACAACAACAACAACAAAATACTTCAGTATGCACTTTATTTTTGGAGCTGCAGGCATTCAAGATTTACTAATGCACCAGTGAGCAAAGTAGCATCAACTTTAGGCCACATTTAAAAGCATCTCTACTTACATATTTGGTTAAACTGGACTTTCAGGGACATCAGGCTGTGTAAGCCCGGCTAACTGATACGATCCAGTGAACGCTCTCTCTCAGTTTACAAAATGGACCCAGCTAATGTTAGCATTCAACCACTTCCCAGTCTATGTTAAATAGCGTTAGCTGTGACTGAAGGAAAGGAATAAATTCCTTGCTAACAGTTACGTTAACTAGCTTACGGTAATGTTAGCCAGGAATAGGTGCAATGCTAGCATTAGCTGAAGTAGCTTTGGGGGTATAAAATGAAATAGGAAATAAACAGGTTATAAGTACGTCCCTCCATTTTTACTATCCGTTGTCTTTTTAGTTGCTGATCAAAAGGGAAGCGGTAGAATAATAATGGCGCCAGATGCCGTGAGGTTAGCCGTTACTGGATTGCTATTTAGTTTTAATGTTTTGAGTCAGCTCAGGTAGCTTGGAACCTCGAGCGAGGTGTAAACAAGAAGTGCCAAGAACTATCCCTGACTTCTGTCATCATTCAGTTAAAGCGAGTCAAATCGTGACGTACCACACACGGTTAATGAGGCATTAGAAGTCAAAACCAACAACACCAGAAAAGCTGAAAGAAAAGGTCCTCTTAAGTAGTGTAAAACATGTGTGTGTGTGTGTGTGTGTGTGTGTGTGTGTGTATGAAGTCACCAGTGAGGACTGCATGCTGCAGTCTGTGTTTTCATCGTCTGAGAAGAGCAGAGTGTCTTTGGTCAGCACGGCCACGGCTCGCAGCATGAACGATACAAACAGGTTCAGATGGATGTAGTTCCTCGTGCAGTGGAGCCTCCTGCATGTACACACACACACACACACACACACACACACACAGAAGAGAGAAGAATGTCGACAAGTGTGTTTACAGAGAGCGTCGGGGTGTGAATCCAGTGAAGGATGTGGGATCTAAACACGCTGATAGCGGCCGAGTGAACATCTGGAGCTGATCCAGGCTGAGCTGCAGCGCTCATCACTCTCACACAGCAAACTGTTATCACCCTGTGCGTTAGGAAACATTCACAGAGTGTATATGTATGTTTATAATAAAAATCCTGAGGGATCTTTAATATACCCTCAGTTTAAAGGTATCCTGACTTCACGGGGTTAAGTTAAACCTCGGGGATAAAGGCCTTTGCACAGCACGTCTGATATGTTCAGCACACAAGTTTGACTCTACATTCATAAGAAGTTTAAATAATCTGATATTTTTGCGTTTAATTCAAGATGCAGCGTCTGCTGGATTTATAAACATCCATCCATTTTCTTCAGCTTATCCGGGGCCGCGTCGCGGTGGCAGCAGGCTGAGCAACGTGACCCAGACGTCCCTCTCCTCA